>NC_091824.1:117175134-117775134 GCF_038994185.2 Dermacentor albipictus
ACAAGCACTAGCGCTGACTAACACTTGTGACTCATTGTGGCTTGTCCTGGCGCTGAATTTTTCACTTTTAAAATACCATGTACCAACTAGTCCCAACCAACGTTTCATGGGGGCGGAGGGGGAAGAAGGGTTCTGACCACCCTGCCCCAGAGGTCAGCCGACGCCGTTCTACAATCTCTCTCTCCCTTTCGGTTTAAGGAATTTTTTAGAAGCGCATATTTCAATCACCTCGCCCTCTACAGTTCCCTCGCGTTCAACCACCCTCGCGTTCGGTGCGTTAGTACCTCCATCACCTATAGGTGACAAAAGCTTATAGCAGCAAGCTTTCATCTCATCTATACGCTCATCTCATCGCTTTTACCTCATCTATACAGCATACAGCGCGGTAATCATGAATGTGGTGCACTACTTGATGCCTTCACCACACGCTATGTTGTCAGTAATTATTCTGCTTTAACAACATGCGGACACTCTGTGCGCTGTTATTGCGATCGTTTGACGCAGGTCTCACCTTTGCATGCACGAAGCCTAAGCTGTGCTGGAACATTGTTTGGCCCAAAATATCAATAAAAAATTATTTTGCCTTCCTCTGATAGTGCCCCTGTCTTTAGCTTTGAAAAAGATATATAAAGCTTTGGCGTGCGCAACCTCTAATATACGTATTTAGTTCATTTCAGCCGGCCTGAAAATGGGCATGCATCGTCGCAGAGACACAATTTCGCACCAAGCTTTCGTCATATAAAAACAAATTGTTTTTGACACAAGTTTTTTTTTTATTTTGGACTTGCAACATTTTTTATGCAGTGCATCTTACAGCCGTCAGGGAGGTATCCGTAGCTCTCGTCCTATTAGCGCTCGTCCTGTCGTCTTCTCTGTCTTTGTCCCTGCTTGTTGCGCTAGTCTTTCGAATAATGATGATACACCAACTAGCCCAGCTTTCTGCTTTGATAGCTCTCGTTCGTTGCTCTTTTGTTATTTGTTTACGGTTAGGCGCACTCTTCGGAGACTACGCCGGTCCGTCAAAGAGCAGTGTCCTACCTTTTTAGATTCTGCTGATGCGTAGAAAGCAAAGACTGAAATGAGAACGCAGTTTTATGGTAACCGCTACAATTCAAGCGTGTTAAAGGGATCAGTCCTGGACATCTGTATGCTTCCATGTGGATGCTACCGATGCACTTGTGGCTTGTAAAAAAAAAAAAGAACACGAAAAGATTTCGAGTTTAAAGTTCAAACAAAACAGCAAGGAAAAGAGGGCAGAAACATAGAGAAAGGCTGCAGTGATGTTGACCATGAAGAAAACTGTAATCCTGCGATGTTTTGATATATCTGGCAGTTTGACATCACTTTATATGCATTTTTATTAGAACGTAAATTTAGGATACTTTTGCACCTTTTTCCAGAAAACTGCTGAATGTACGTGAACCAAATTTTTGGAACGTTTAATTTACCTAAAATGATTATCCTTACGCGAATGATAGTTTAATAAACAAATAAACAAGCAAGTCGTGATGGCTGTTGCACTATGTAAAAAAAGGTGAAAAAAATATTTTACCAAATTATTTTACGTATAAACACCATTTTAGTTCCAGTTGTGTTACACAGTATTTCCCTTCTTTTGGCAATATTTCAAAGCTCCGCCACTAACAGTTTTGACAAAGAAGGTACAATTGTAAAGAAGAGATTAAGAAACTAAAGTGTTTCTTTCTTTAAAAATTTTGAGCTTTATAGACAGCCGAGTTTTGATACCATGTAAAATAGTTAAAAGACAGAGCCACATGCATGGCCCCCGTTATTGCAATTCATCCATGCCATCTTTCAATTTTTCATTATTCGAGGCCAACATGATTTAAAAAAAAATGTCATAACCATATTTAGTGTTGGCACCGTTAAGTCGCTCGCTGTATGCGTAGACAAACATATACTGCTTACGGCGTCTATCATTTAAAACAAGCGGAATCACAGAAATGCGCTTCTTTCTATTATTACTACTACTGTAAAGAAGCCAGCTTTAATGTCTTTCGCATAAATTAATTATAAAGTGGGCTTCTTTTCAAATTTATTCATACAAGAGATAAGCCAGATTTAAGCCACCTGACTTTTACAGCGGAATATGAGTATTCGTTACTGGATAAATAAGACAGAATATTCGTAAATACTACATTATACTGCGTACGTCTCGCATTTCTTACGGGAAATACTAATGTACAGGGAAGAAACGGACTACACAGCCTCCTACATACAAAGGCTCACAATATATCTCTAAATCCCAAAAAGGCTCCTACGCCTCTTCCTGTGATTCCTTTTAATGTTTTAACAGCAAGGAACCGCATGCAAATGAGGAATCGGCTATGCGTTCGCGGAATTCGAAAAACAAGAGAAACCGGCAAAACACACTAAAGAAAAAAAAAGTGCACAACTCGCCCGCGCCGCCCCGGTTTATTATCATCGCTGGACGAAAGCGCAATCACTGCACTTTTCCTTAAGTTATCGCAAGCTGCGCTAGCGAAATTCAGACGCCTTCAAGGGGTGCATGAATTCTGAGCTTCTCCCAACTGTCGCGCTGTTACAGACGCATTAGAAGTGTGTGCTGCAGCAGAAAGATCAATGCAGAACGTGCGTTCCTCTGAAGGCAGCGCACACGCGATCGAAACATGCGCCCTGAAATAACCAACATTGTCTCTTAGTACTCGGAGCGTGCTTCCGTCTGCAAGTGTCGCTGCCCAATTAATTATTAAAAATGGCGTGACCCAGCAGAGGCACCGTTCCCCCATCTCGAGACGGAAATTTCCTGCAGCGGCTAAAATGGTGCCTCGCGTCACAATTTTTCAAAGAGGAGTAAATATGAGGAGACCGCATAAATGGGAGGGAAAAAAACACGCAGAGGGAGAATGGCGCGTATTTCGCGCCTTGAAGAAGAAATAAAGATTCAAGAAGGAAGAATGGTGCGTGTACAAATTAAAGGGAGCGAGTTTGAGCAACGTCGGAAGACGAAAGCCAGGAAAGGTTGGGCCTCGAGCTGTGCCATTCTTCGGGTGACATTTTAGGTGCTTTCGTTTAAAGCTATAACTTCTCTTTGATGACAACAAAAACTTGGGTGCGCATAAATTTATTCGCCCCAAAAATACACCGCATATTTATTTTCACGTAGCCTTAAACCACGAAACTATAGCAAGCAGTGTGGCTGTCCCCAGTCACGGAAGCATGGCGCCGCCGATTCGAAAAAACATGCCGTAATCTACGTTAGGTGAAGCTCTCTTGAATCGTTTCAGTTAAATGATATACAGACACATGATATGTGCAGATTGTTCGTTATTTACAAATTATGTAGTTGTTTACACATTCTGCGAAAATGCGAACATAGGTCCACGAAGGCTCAAGATATGCGACGTGGATGCAGCGTCGACTTGCAAGCTAATGCGACGTCTTGCGAGTGGCGAAATAATCATTGCGAGCAGAGGTGCACGCGCGTAGGAGTACGAAAGGTCGCGATGCATGTTTAACGCTTCAACAACTGCGACGCCGCGCGTTGTCGATCAATCGTCTTCACCACGTGACTCGCATGAACGCGGAGACAGTCCACTGAGTGTGCAAGGCGACATATCTTTTGACTACGCTAATGATTCACTGCCTGGTAAATGTTTCTGTTTTTGTGATTTATCTCTACACGTCGAAACTCTGTGGAAGAGCACCAGATATGCCAACTCGGCGAGACGCGGACACCAAACGCGGAGGAAGTGGCCAAGAAGCTAGGTCCGCATGCTACACCGGAGCGACAAAATTTTTTTATTGAACTGCATATTAGGAATGGTTGGGGCCTTTATGGTGGCACCGGCTACTCCTTGTCACTTGGCAAAGGAAACAAATTTGCCTAAAGATGGATAATAGTGACACAAAATATGACACTCAGTAGAACATCGGATGAAAAAAAATATACAGTCCAACAGTACACCAATCGCAAAGCTTTGCGCATGAGTTCAGTACACATACGCATATATAAAGTCAGATATATTGAAAATCCGAAACATATATGTAATGCACTGCAAGTACAGAACAGAATTATATATATTGCGTAAAAAATTGCTATCACCACATAAATAAATCAATTTTGAACCCAGAACAACGTCTATGTTACTGATTTAGCGAATTGGGATAATCTGAAACGTAATAATTTACCAAAATGTTGGTGTCCTCTAGAAACTTTTTTCAAATCAAGAAGTGCTTTTTTTTGAAGGCCCGCAGTTAACCATGGGCCAAGTACTTTTTTTACTATAATGCGATTGCAGGATTGCACTGCTTGCGAGGTGAGCCGCGTCGCAAACCACATTAAAGCCATACCGAGGACACCGATCGCGCATTGGGGAAAGCATTGGTCAAACAAAACACTACCTCAGATTACACCGTCTCTGGGATCGGAACATTTCTGGGGTTAACTCCATTTCCTATTACAGTGTCTCTGGGACCAGTCCAGCTTACTCGGCTATGAACCGACAGTCGGACAGACAGGAAAGCTGGCGTTTACGCAAGGAAAGCTTAGCTCTAAAAGGCTGAACGAGCTTTAAGATATTTAATCTCCTTGACGTGAACCTTTTTATGAAGCCTCCGTGGACTTCAAAAAAGAAAGAACGGTTTCACGTCAAGGAGATTAAATATCTTAAGGCTTGTTCAGTCTTTTAGAGCTGAGCTTTTCTAGCGTTTCCTTATTGTGAAGGCTCCGTGGACTTTTATGCAGGATGCTATGGGTTCATTTGGGCCGTTGGAAAAATACACAGATTTTGATGCGGAAATACAGCGCATCTGTGCAATCCGCCGGCGAGCGGCGCGACAGTACAGAGTGACTAAATCGCTAAATCGGTTTACGACCTTAGAGAGGCCAGACGCATTCAAAAGAAAATTCAACTTCGCCTTGTTGTACTGCAAAATCAACGCTGGAAATCCTTTTGTGAGTCACTCGACCCTGTAAACCTCTGTCCATTGTCTGGAGAACAGTCCGCGGTCTTCGAACAGCACCTCAACACCGCCGTCCATTTAAGTCTTCACCTTACGTATTCACCTTGCGCACCTATTCCCATTGTGCCCCCTTGCTCCCGAGATCCTCGTACAGACGCTGCTTTCTCCATTGAAGAACTGGAGGCTGCACTTGCTGGGTGCAGGCGATCTTCGTCACCAGGAGCCGATGGCATCACATACTCTGCCCTTGCAAACCTTGGTCAAGAGGGCAGAGATGCACTTTTTGGCCTACACAACGCATCATGGCGTGACGGCCTGGTCCCTACCACGTGGAAATCCAGTCTCCTTGTTCCACTCCTCAAGGCTGCCAAATCCCCGTTGGAATTGGCATCTTACCGTTCAATAGCACAAGCCAGCTGTGTCCGCAAGGTAATGGAGAGAATGATCCTTACACAGTTACACGGTAGTTGGAATTTTATAACGTCTATCCATAGGTAGTGGCTGGTTTTCGACGCGGACCCTCGTCAATAGATAGCGTTATTGACCTTGTAACATATGGACGGCACCAGAAACGGCGAATCACTGCCCTTATTGACAAGGCACACAAGGAACTGCAGCCATGACGAGGGACACAACGTAATCTTTCAATGGCTTCCAGGACATTACAGCATCAGTGGGAATAACTACGCCGGCGAAGCCGCCCGATCTGCACATGAAAGCGGTCACGTGTCTTGATTCCGCTTTCCCAAGCACACGCTGCGGCTGGGCTGCGATTGATGTCCTGTGAATGTACTTTGCCCCTGTGGGACTCAAACGATTTCGCCATGTGTCGTTTGCGTTTGTTGTCTGCGGTCATACGACGTGAACAGACCATGATGTACTGTCTGTGGCTAGGCGTCGCATTTACGAACTCATATGATTTCCTTATTGGAATGGCCAACAGCCCCACGTGCGACGCATGCAACAGCGATGAGAAGCTCGCACATATTATCTGTGTCTGCCCGCGATATAGTGCCCAGAGGTAAGCGATGTGCAGAGTACTGGACCAGTTGGACAATCGTCCACTATGAGAACTCAAAGCTTTAGCTCAGTACTCCCAAAGGACATCCGCGCTGAAGGCCTTACTCGCGTTATTAAAGTTTCTGCGGTCTACGGCGCTAAACAATAGACTTTAAGAACGCGACCCCCTACCGCTCTGTAGTGTACGCGGTTTGTTCGTGCTCGTCCCTCTTTCTCGCTATCTCTCCCTTCCATTCTCTTTTTCTCTTTATCCCCCTTAACCCTTCCCCTCGGGCAGGGTAGCCAACCAGAACTATCGCTGATAAACCTCCCTGCCTTTCTATGCATCCTCCTCTCTCCATTTCTCCATGGACTTTTGGTTGGTTAAGTTTCTAGTTTAGTTAGTGTCCATGTTTTTATAGCGGTCATTAATAACTCCGATAACACGAGTCTTCGCCTTACTTTTGACGACGTTTATTCGTTTGTATTTAACAGCGAACGCGTCAATGCTATTGTTTTCAATTTCCCTGTCCTCAGAACACATGCGCTAAAGAGAAAGAGAAGCCGTGCGCAACGATATCAATATATCCAAGTATTGAATACAGATAAAATTATCATAAATGTGGTGAACATTGACTGTATACAGGAAAGGTGATTATTAAAATTGGTATTATTAGTGGGAGTCACGCGAAATTGGTTTTCTAATTTGGATTCTGTTTCTAGGTATTTCTCTAATTCTCTGCATTTGGAAACGAAAACGTAAGTGCTTCCTTGAACAACATCCTAAGAGAACTTAATGTCGATTCGCAATGAAATATTGATATTAGACAAGCTCGTGACCTTCTGTGTATCGTTACGGTTTTGGTGTATGTATTTTGTCAAGTCATTATTCTCATAACATCATCGCAATAAACACCCTACGCGATGACTTTATGCGCTCGCTTACACTGCATTATGACACGAAGCCTACAGCGCCCATATCTTATTCTTCCATTTAACATATTTTTCAAAATTTTGTACTTTGTGTATTAATTAAAAAACCTCTTTATTATTCTTCAATTGGCCTTGCCCGTTATTGCAGTTAAGTAGGAGCCCGTTTATCGCCCTCACATTTATTTAATTTTATTTCGCAACAGGTATAGAGGGAATGAGAATTGGGAACTGGGGTTAATAGATTGACCTGCTACACCAGTTGTTGGGAAACAAACGATACGACACGCTTCTCGATTATGCAAAGAAACAATGACAGAAATCATCTCGCATGCGCGCGGACATACATACCCATACTAAATATATTCGAATCTAATTAAGACCTGCAGTTTTTTTTAGAAAGACTAGAAAATGGTTTCACTACACGGAACGCGGCCTAGAACGCGGCCTTAGCTGTCTTAGAAAGGGCTCCGCTCTACGGTAGAGTCATGGCTTTATTATAGCGCTACCTTCAGAAAGCGTTTTTCTGGCAAGCAACAACTACAGTAACAAGAAATAAGTTGCCAATTCTCAGCAGCGAAGCACACAGAACACAATGGCGAATCCAGCTGGCTGCTGAACAAACCACTTCCGGGATATACGATGGGAGACCTGGCTAACCAGCCCCGCCCTGGAAGACCAGCTCGCCCTGATCTCCAGGGGCCAGGCAGATAGGGAAGCATATGGGTCCCGTGAAGAGGGAACCACTTCCATCGGCGGCGTCTAAGAAGATGTCGAGCTCGGCTCAATAAAGTTGTTTCTATTTCTCTCTCTCTCTCTCTCTGAGAATGGCAGTTATGCAACATTAGGTTTGTGCAATGGCAATAGCTTCTTTTTTTGTTTTTTATGCGTGCCGGTGAAGTTTCAGGTGTTTGTTACCATTTTGTACGTTTACAATCTCTATGTGTAGCCTTTTCAAATGAAGCTGATTTTGATGCATTGCATATACTTCTTCTCCGTGTAATCGATAGGATTGTAACGCGATTTATATTTCACTTTGTGGCCGTATGTACATTAGTTTATTTGTATACTGCGGTGATCTTCACCATCATGCACTTCTTTTTACTTGCACTCGTCGACCTGGTTGCGGGACTGCGATAGTAGCAGAAGCCTTTGTCAGGCTGTATAGCCTTGTGCTCCTGGTTCCGCCTGCGCATTAAAGCAGGGCAAATGACCTGAAACTGAATTCAAGGTAGCTCGTGCAGGGCCCGCTGAAACTGGTGCGTTGAAGGCACTTAGCGATACATTAGATAAGGTTGTTTTGAAACACGTTTATACGTGGAGACGTGAAAGAGGACATGAAAGTATTTCGTCAAAAGAACGACTGCTTTATTCGTAGTGACCAACGGGTTTCCGAATCGGTGGAAAAATATACTGCACTGCCAAAGTCACCATGATGCCCCGGCTTAAAAAAAAAACGAAAAAAGAAAACCAAGGACGCAATCTCTGATTTAAACAAAATGTAGTCGTGATGCCGATGGTATCGTGCATCGAAATTACACCAAACGCGCATCAATAGCCAGGCATCAAGAGCACATCTCCGAGAAATTACTCAAGGGCAACAGAAAAATAAAAAGGAAATTGAAGATGTGATGGCCTGCAAGCATGAAGACGCCTCTTTCTTCCACAGTGAAGCTCTTAAGATCATGTGCCTCTCAGTGCTGTGTCGAAGTCGTTGGTGTGAAGGTCGTTGCTCTTTGCAGGTTAATGAAATAGTTATGAAAGAATGAAGAAAGGAAACGAGGTTCAACAAGAACGGAAAATATGTGGAGCTAGATAAGAATGTATTGATAGAGATCAAGGGAGCGCAGACACATTATCTCAGCGGTCAAGGTCATCGCACGCTGTTTTAACACATAATCACCGGCAGCGCAATCAACTCCAATACTGCCTGAAGCCGTTTGTGCAGATGACTAGAGCCATCACAAACGAGGACGAAGAAAGAACTGCTGGAATTTTAAGGACACCAAACTTGCTCTTTGAGGAGTCAACATATCTACCTAAACATTTCGTATGAAAGGGTGCGAGGAAGTCGAGTGGAATAATTCGTGAGTAATAAGTGCAGTGTGTAGTACGCTACGCGGATTAGCGCGTCTTAGATGGAAACATGGCGGATGTCTGACGGGGAATGCAGTGCATGAAAAACTGTGAGGCATGCCATGGCAGCGAGAAGCTCGAACCATGCTCGTAGAAGTTCTTGGTGGAGGCGCGCCCGTCGCAGCACCTTTGACGATGAGGCCCAAGAATTTCCGAGCCAATAGCGTCGGTCAAACCAATGTTCTGCCACTGTGACCTAGCGAGCGCGGTGTCATGGTCCTACAAGCAGGGCCAATTGCGATCACGATAATCTAAGAGTGGAGTCAGCCACCGCTCAGAGGCTGATTGCACGAAGACTTTTTACTCCTTTAGTTGTACCCACCTCAGTGACCTTGTGTTTGCATTGAATTCTGCTGAGAACGAGGGAAGAAGTGTCAATCGCGACTGTGGAGACCGCATGTTGATATGGGCCTAACGCAAGTGCGCTCGTGTGCTGTTTGTCGGGACTCCCATTGAAGAACCACAGGTCATGGAAATTAAGCCAGACCTCCTCATAGGGCCAAAATCAAGGCTCTGCTGGTCAACCTCCACTGCCTTTCGTTAGATTATAATTCTCGCTTTCAGGCTCTCCGAGGTCGTAATGCTGCATAATATAATGTAATAAATTTTATTCTCCGGTATATTTACCCGTAATGAAAGCCTTCGGACAAGGGAGTCAAGGTGGCTGCACCGTAAGTTTTTATCTTAAAAAGGAGGCCCACCTGGTGCGAAGCTTACTATATCGTTTAATGAAAAGAATTATGGGGTTTTACGTGCGAAAACCACTTTCTGATTATGAGGCACGCCGTAGTAGAGGACTCCGGAAATTTCGACCACCTGGGGTTCTTTAACGTGCACCTAAATCTAAGTAAACGGGTGTTTTCCCATTTCGCCCCCATCGAAATGCGGCCGCCGTGGCCGGGATTCGATCCCGCGACCACGTGCTCAGCAGCCCAACACCATAGCCACTGAGCAACCACGACGGGTCTATATTGTTTAATTCTTCAGTCGGAAAGACAAACATTATCTATCGCATTGCGACGAATGGACGATCTGTCGCTGTCTGTGCAGGTGCTACTTGAAGACTGTCCCCACCGTTCATCGGCCGACAAAGATATGAAGGCACTTTTGTCTTTCTTGAGGGCGACTTGGCCTATCTGAACGTCTTTGACTCGCTTAGGCCCACCGCGTGCGTGCGGGAGCTCACCGCGGCTTTCTTCCCCCCTCCCATCCTTCTCTCTATCTTATCTTTATATTCCCTCTCTCCCGTCCCTTAGAGTAGGATAGCCAACCAGGCGCATTTCTGGTTAACATCCCTGCCTTCTCTTTTTATTTCCTCCTCCTCCTCCTCCTCAGTTGTGCGGTGTGTGCAGCGAGCGATGAACCCTCCCACTATTTCTGGCGTTTTAACGCGATAGCGTTAAGGAGCTCGTGTCGCAGAAAAGCCGGTGTCGTCGGCGTCGGTGTCGGCGTCGGTGTCGGCGTCGGCGTCAGCGTTTTTGCGGCGTTGACCGTGAGCGATAAATCACGGCAGGCACTCCATAAATAAAAAGCAACTTCCAAGATGGTCTGGGTGGGAATCGAACCAGGGTCTCCGGAGTGTGAGACGGAGACGCTACCACTCAGCCACGATTTCGATGCTTCCAAAAGGTACAAACGCGCCTCTAGTGAATGCGGTGTTGCCTTCGAAACGAGCCGTGGAAAGTTATACTGTGGTGTATATAGGTAATTATGAACATGTAACTTACAGAAGTCGCAATTACACGAGTAGCGAAGTGCGTTTCGCTGCATTTCTTCTGCGCTTTCCGCACACGGAGAGCCATCTTGCGGCAAACACAGAAGAGCCCCTCCTCTCCATGTACGGCGCTGCCCCGACAGATGGCGCGCCACGCGCGCATTGGAGCTGTCGCGGTTCGGACTCTCTCCCCTGACAACGCTTCGCCTCGCTCCCTCCGCAGAATCAAGCGTCCTTCCTTTCTTTAGATCACTATCTCTCTATCTCTCTGCCCGTGCCGATCACGGCGTTTGGCTGGCGTGCATCATTTCCCCCTCCGGGATACCGAGTTCTTTGGTTCGCTCCGCTTGCTCAGGCTCACGTTTCATTGCTGCGCCGAACGCCGCGTTGCTCGACCATATGGCTCGACGCTCACCGCGTCTGATGCGGGGCGCCTCGTAAGTGATGGCTGCCCTGTAGCCCATTGTCTTACACCCATTGGCGGGTCGACGGGAACGCTATCGCGTTCCACTCTTGAAGGCGAAGCTTAAGCGTCCTCCAATTTTTTGTCTTCGCATTTGCTTTGCTGAATACGACATCGAGCTAAGACTCCATTTGAGGCATCGAACCTATATTTGTTAGAGAGCTTACCTTACAGTAAGCTCATGTCGTGCAGCATGAACCTTTTGGAACTCGCATCGTAGCACGAGTTTAATCGTCGCCTTGCTTTTAACTTACTCCACCTACCTTCCCCGTTCACCTACCTTGAATCTACATATAAAATAATCATGAATTTCTTTGGACGTAGTGGGACTGCACACGCTACTTCGGAAGAGAGTGGATATGTCTCATTTGTATCATTATGCCTTTGCATATTTCGCACAGTTTCCGTCCCTCAGCACCACTTGTCGTTTCATTTTCGTTTCGCCCTTCACGATTAAGGAGCAGTAGGCCAGAATGCCCACGAGCACTTCAATATCTCTGTCTTTTTTGAAGATTAAGTTCCTCTTTCGCTCGCTCGTGATAGCTCGCGCGTGAAACGGTCCTGGACGCTATACTATAGGTGCAGCTGCCATGGTATATCAATATGAGTATTACACTTTTTATTGAGCGAAATCATTATGACCAGCTTTCACAACGACTTGCTGACAAACATACGTATGTGACCGAGCTTGCGCAACCACTGTCATGCATTTGATCCATCGCGTAAATAGCACAATTAGAGTTTGGCACGCTCGAATTATGTCGACGTTTCGTAAAAAAAAATGTGTCATCTAGGGAAACGATGCTGTCGCTCTGCTTTAATTCTGCAACAAATTGCCCATAAGCATTACTTTTATCGTCACTAGATGCAGGTTTGTAAAACAATGGTAGGAAAGAAATCACGCTAAGCAAAGCTTGCCAATTATTTTATTATGCCTACCATTTCGTTCAGTACAGCCCTTCACTTATTCTTTTTATACAGCGTGTTCATCATCATCACCATTTGGCTTTCAGACGACAACGCTTCATTGTCGTTTTCATCCTCTGTTCTGTTTGCCAAATGACACACCTAGACTAAAAGCGTTATGTGAAATTGAGATGCATGTGGCATGCAGGAGCTTGCCTGCCGTGTTGCCGTGTTGCCTGCCATGTTGCAAGGCCCTAATTTACCTCATCTGAGTGGTTCGTACATAACTGTAACCTCATTTTCTACCATTTATATTGCCACGACAAACTTGGTGACATTCAAGTTGTGCGCCCTTTGCATTGGGCACAGTGCACGCCGTACAGTGATGATGATGTTAATCAACAACAGGCAGCGATCTTCGTGGCACGGGCAGCCAGTTGGACCCGGCTCGCATGCGCCACGCGCACGAGGTGTCACGCGAGAAGAGGAAGACGTTTCGAGCCCAGTTTGGGGAACGCGACTGCCGCGGATTCCTGCCGGACCGCAGTGACTTTTACTTGTGGGCACAAGTTCGCCTTTAATAAATACCCTTGTTTTATTAACATCGTTACATTTCTGGTGGAGGTGCGGGGTATGAGTCGAAGCCCCACGAACGAAAGTCAGCGTAGCTCCGACAACCCACGAGTCCATCCCGTTGAACTGACACCTGTACACCAGCGGACCAGCCGCCGTCTTCGAGGTGACTCGCCCGAATTCGGCCCTCTCCTCTTCTTGCCAAGAGAAACTCCCACAACGGACGCCGCCACAATGACTACCCAGGTAACACCGGCACAGCTAGTCGTAAGCCAACCTCGCAAGCCGCCAACATTCCATGGTGACTCGTTCGAAGACGTGGAAGATTGGTTGGAACTGTTCGAGAGAGTGGCGAGCTTTAATGAATGGAATGAGAGACAGAAGCTCCGTAACGTCTATTTCGCGTTGGAAGACTTCGCAAAAACGTGGTTTGAAAACCACGAACCCTCTTTGACCTCTTGGGAGGAATTTCGACGACAACTGCTAGCAACGTACGCCAGCACGGATCGTAAAGAAAAGGCTGAAATCGCACTTCAAGCCAGGAATCAGCTCACAAACGAGAACGTGGCGATGTACATCGAGGACATGTCCCGCCTGTTCAAGCGTGCTGATCCCACCATGAGTGAAGATAAGAAGCTGCGCCATCTCATGCGTGGGGTAAAGCAGGAACTCTTCGCAGTTCTCGTCCGCAACCCACCGCGCACGGTTGCCGAGTTCAGGTGTGAAGCAACGACCATCGAAAACACGCTGGAACAGCGGGCTCGGCAATACAACCGTGAGGCAAGCTGCGCACCTGTCCATGTCTTCCCTGGAGGCCTGCCAAATGACCTGGAAGCCCTGCGGGAGCTTGTCAGGAGAGTGATCAGGGAAGAGCTCAACAAGTTTCGGACACCTCAGGCTCCAGCTGCACTATCTATCGTCGACGTTGTCCGGGACGAACTCAGGAACGTCATACGGGATCCAGAGCGTGAGCCACAGCCGACGCGGCGCATCCCAACGTACGCCGACGTACTCAGGCAACCTGCGGTACACAGTAGTGGAGCAGTTGCGACGACCGTTCCCTACCCGTCGACAGTACAAAGTGCACCTCGTCTACTGGAACCACCGGCTGCCTATCAGCCTTTAGCACGTAGTGCACCTCGTTTTGTGGAACAAAGGCCCCGGAAAAGTGACGTCTGGCGTGACCACGAGCGTAGGCCTCTGTGCTTCCACTGCGGAGAAGCGGGTCACCTGTATAGGTTCTGCCCGTACCGTCAAGTTGGGTTAAGGGGTTTTCCCTTAAGCGCACCATGCCCCCGAAACGGTGAAAGGCCAGCGGAGATCGAAGAATACCTGTCGACGCGCCAAAGCCCCGTTACTCTTCGCCAACGTCAACCACGATCACCGTCACCCATGCGCTACCGATCGCCTAGCCCACGCGCGTCTCCAAGATTGCCTAGGCGTCGTTCACCAAGCCCACACCAGGAAAACTGAAGCAAGCGACCTGTGGAGGTGAGGCCGCTGATAACCAAAGTTACGAAGATCCTCCAGCGCGATTCCAGTGCGGTGACGAGATAATTCCAGTCTACAGGTGCAGGAACGAAACGATTACGTCAGATTTGCGGTTGATAATAGATGGATGCGAGCTGAATGCCTTAGTCGACACCGGCGCTGATTATTCGGTAGTAAGCTTCAAGATGGCGAAGCGCCTTAAAAAAGTTGTGACGAAGTGGACTGGTCCGCAGATACGGACGGCAGGCGGCCATCTTATTACGCCCCTTGGCCGATGCACCGCAAGACTTACGATAAAAGGCTTCACTTACGTTTCTGACTTTATTGTACTGCCAGAATGTTCGCGGGAACTTATATTGGGAATGGATTTTCTACAAGCTAACGGTGCCATAATTAACCTACGTAGGTCCAGTGTATCTTTCTCGACAAAACAAGCTATACCTGTGGAAGAATCGGAGGAGCGACGTCTCGCTGCACTGCGCGTCGTTGACGATGACGTAACTGTGCCGCCACGCTGCAGTATAATGGTTCTTGTGGAGAATGAAAGATTTTCCGACCGCGAAGGCATAGCCGATGGAAACATCGAGCTCCTTTTCAACAAAGGTATTTGCGTGGCTCGGGGCCTTGTTCAGTTAAGCGATGGCCGTGCAAATGTCGCACTTACAAATTTCGGTAATGAATTCCAACACATCGCACAAGGAACAGCTATTGCCTATTTCCACGAGTTCTGTGAAGCGACCGAATTATGCAGCCTAACTACGTCAACTGCCCTGACAGGAACCTGCAGTGTCGACAGATCCATTACCGTCAACCCGAGACTCCCTGAAGCCCAAAAGAAACAGATATATGCCCTGATAAAGGATTTTTCTGACTGCTTCTCCACGTCCTCGAAGGTACGGCGCACGTCTGTTGCGAAGCACAGAATCATAACAGAGGACGCCACAAGACCGGTATGCCAGCACCCATATCGAGTGTCACCAAAAGAAAGGGAGATCATCAAGAAGCAAGTAGAGGAGATGCTTTCAGATGACGTTATTCAGCCTTCCAGCAGTCCATGGGCGTCTCCGGTAGTGCTGGTTAAGAAAAAAGATAACACACTTCGATTCTGCGTCGACTACCGTAAGCTGAACAGCGTAACCAAGCGGGATGTGTACCCCCTTCCGCGTATCGACGATACGTTAGATCGGCTCCGATGTGCAAAGTTTTTCTCCTCCCTGGACCTCAAGAGTGGATATTGGCAAATAGAGGTGGATGAACGGGACCGTGAAAAGACAGCATTCGTGACCCCTGATGGCCTCTACGAATTTAAAGCACTTCCATTCGGCCTTTGTTCCGCACCCGCAACGTTCCAGCGAATGATGGACTCTGTGCTTGCAGGATTGAAATGGCAGTCATGCTTAGTGTATTTGGATGATGTGGTCGTATTTTCCACCACATTTGACCAACATCTAGAGCGCCTGCGACTAGTATTAGAAGCTATTCGAGCAGCAGACTTGACAATTAAGCCGGAAAAATGTCAATTCGGCTTCGATGAACTTCGGTTTCTCGGACACGTCATCAGTGCTGAAGGCGTTCGACCAGATCCCGAAAAGACAGCAGCTGTTGCGAGGTTCCCGACACCCACGGACAAAAAGTCAGTACGACGTTTCTTGGGTTTATGCGCATACTACAGAAGATTTGTGGAAAACTTTTCAAACATCGCTGAGCCCCTTACAATACTGACAAGAGAAGATCAACCTTTCATGTGGAAAAGCGAACAACAAGACGCCTTTGACGAGTTACGGAAACGCCTGCAAGCTTCTCCAATCCTTGCCCATTTTGATGAGACAGCCGACACTGAGGTCCATACCGATGCGAGTAACGTCGGCCTCGGTGCCATACTAGTGCAGTGGAATAACGGCCAGGAGAAAGTAATTGCTTATGCCAGCCGTAAGCTCTCGAAAGCAGAGACAAACTACTCCGCAACCGAGAAAGAGTGCCTTGCAGTCATTTGGGCAATATGTAAATTTCGGCCCTACCTATATGGTAGACCATTCAGAGCAGTCAGCGATCACCATTCGCTTTGCTGGCTGGCGAATCTCAAGGATCCATCCGGACGACTAGCAAGATGGAGCCTTAGGCTTCAAGAGTATGACATTACTGTCGTATACCGATCGGGGAGGAAACACAGCGATGCCGATTGCTTGTCACGCGCACCCGTTGAGACAACTGTGTCAGAAGAAGAGGATTTCTCGTTCCTTAGCATTGTTGACACTTCACAAATTGCTCAACAACAACGAGATGACCCGGAATTGCTTCCGCTTATACAGCGCCTGGAGGGACTGGACGTTCAACTGCCGCGTATTTTCTCTAGGGGGCTATCCTCGTTCTGTCTGCGAGGAAGTGTCCTCTACAAGAGAAACTTCGAGAACAGCGAGACAAAGTTTTTACTTGTCGTACCCACATCTATGCGAGAAGAAGTTTTGCATGCATGTCACGATGAGCCGACGTCTGGACACATGGGCGTGAGCCGTACAGTCGCCAGGATTCGTCTGAAATATTACTGGCCCAAGTTATTAGCATCAGTGCAGCACTACGTCAAGACTTGTCGCGAGTGTCAAAGGCGCAAGACTCCATCCGTAAAACCGGCCGGCCTCCTCCAGCCAATAGATCCACCAAACGCCCCATTCCAACAAGTCGGTATAGACCTCCTTGGACCCTTCCCAACATCATCTTTAGGCAAAAAGTGGATAGTTGTGGCCACGGACTATCTGACCCGTTACGCAGAAACTGATTCCCTGTACAATGCAACGGCTGTCGAAGTTGCAAAATTCTTTGTCCACAATATCGTGCTCAGGCATGGCGCTCCCACAGTTGTCATTACCGATCGTGGAACGGCCTTTACTGCGGACCTAATGAAGTGCTTGTTGCAAATGACACATACTGATCACAGGAAAACTACTGCGTACCACCCTCAGACAAACGGTTTAACTGAACGCCTTAACAGAACACTGACCGACATGCTTTCGATGTATATCGACGTTGAACATAGGCTGTGGGACGAAATTTTGCCATACATCACCTTCGCATATAATACGGCCGTTCAGGAAACAACACGAGTCACCCCGTTTGAACTTGTATTCGGCCGAGCAGTAACCACAACTTTGGATGCTATGTTGCCGTTAGAGGCAGAAACTCATAACTCATCTGACCTAGATGATTTCTTGCAACGAGCCGAGGAGGCACGACAGATGGCAAGGTACCGAATACGCCGCCAACAACGCATCGACTCCAGCCGGTACAACCAGCGCCGTAGTGAAGCTCACTACCAGCCCGGTGACAAGGTGTGGGTATGGACCCCAGTGCGCCGCCGTGGACTGTCTGAAAAGCTTCTGTGCCGATACTTCCGCCCTTACGAAATACTTCGTCGTATAAGCGACATCACTTACGAAGTGAAATCCGCTGGACACGAGAGCCCAAGACGGCGCAACTCCACGGAAGTTGTGCATGTTGTCCGCATGAAACCCTACGAGGAGAGGTCATGAACAACAACAACAACAAAAAAGTGAGAGCCCACAGGAACCCCTACTTCGTCTCACGCATCGGGCCGATGCGCCAAGGAGGGGGATAATGCCACGACAAACTTGGTGACATTCAAGTTGTGCGCCCTTTGCATTGGGCACAGTGCACGCCGTACAGTGATGATGATGTTAATCAACAACAGGCAGCGATCTTCGTGGCACGGGCAGCCAGTTGGACCCGGCTCGCATGCGCCACGCGCACGAGGTGTCACGCGAGAAGAGGAAGACGTTTCGAGCCCAGTTTGGGGAACGCGACTGCCGCGGATTCCTGCCGGACCGCAGTGACTTTTACTTGTGGGCACAAGTTCGCCTTTAATAAATACCCTTGTTTTATTAACATCGTTACAATATACGAATTATACTGTCCTATAGTTTGGCTATCCAGGAAAAGACGCGAGGCCTGCCACCGTATAAACTTGAAGCTGCCCAGCTACAGAGACCCCGGTGCACTGCACGCCTAACAGACTGCCTTTGGCGAATGAAGGGCTTTTGGTTCACAACTTTTTGTTCCTTGAGTTAGTGCGACCGGCTGTATTCTTTTTTCTGTTCCTGCTGCCCTGTGCTATTCATTGTCGCTTTCTTTGTGGCCTGTCATCTTGTCCTTTTATTTCCTGTTTCCTTTCCCTTCTTATCTTCCATCTTCATGTTTGTATCCATTTCTTCCGGAAGAGTAGGTAGACATTGTGTCCTAGCGGTGAAGAAAAACAAAGAAAAATATCTTACCATGTTTTTCTTTGTCTTTTCATATATATATATATATATATATATATATATATATATATATATATATATATATATATATATATATTCTGCTATTATCCTGAAGGTAACAAAACGCGTGATAACTTGCATAGATTACGCTGCTTCTTGTAGGACAGCTTGTTACCTAGTACATGATTTAGCAACCAAGAGGGTAGCGAAGTCAAAACGATGTCGTACAGAAGCTTCGAAAGAAGTAAGAGTGAGAGCATGCGTAAGGCACTTGTGTTCCTCCAGCAAGAATCGCGCACTCTGGGCCCAGGTGCGCTTACTGGTTATCATTAAACATAAACATTAATAAATAAAAAAGTGCAAACTGACAGAAATGTCGTCATAAGTTACTACTGAACTGTAAGTGTACTGATCCGTCCAGCTATATATCAAATCGACAGTGAGCGCATGTCATGCCTACATCAATGTAACAAAGCAATGACATATCGGGTAAACAACCAAGGGCAAGCATGGTTCGTCATGCATATTTGCATGGGAACCATTAGGCCCTTACTGTGGGAGCTCCCGATGTTGCGGGGAAATGATATCAGAGCCATTACCCCACCACGGCAACGCCCGCACCGAATCATATTCTCCAGAAGACCTGCGGCGAGTACAAGTGCCGTTCTCGTTGTTTACGTGTGCATATTCCGTGTATCCTATTAGTCAGCACCACGATGGCTTTCGAAGGTTGCGTGCAGTGCTGGAACATTAGTTATTCGTTTCGTCAATAATAGAAAAGTGCATCGTGGAGCATTCAAAGACTTGGTCCTTGTACCGCTCACACTTCTTGAGCGGTATATGCACACGAAGTAAGGAAGAAAAATACCTTTGTTTCCTTAAGGAATCTACAACACGCACATGAAAGCACGGGCCGCATTTGCTAATTATGCGCGCAGCGTCCTCTTTTGGCACGCATTATTTTCTCATTGCACATTCTCGCACATTGGCTGTTTCAATTCACACGGACTTCTTTTTTTCTGCCACCTGCTTTTTTTCTTCTCGGGATCTGTGTAAGGGTCGTAGCGTTAAGCAGCCCGACCTTAACAAAAGGGAGCACTGATCATCTTATGCAGTGCACCTCGTGCAGAAGAATCGAAGGGGAAGGGGGAGGAGAGGTTACTGACCTGAGTTCATCTTTTCTGTACTCTAAAAAACAGGGTTTGCACCCTATGGGGCGTATCTTTCCTCCACACGATAATCGCCATCTGCTTTGCTCGCGTTTTCTTTTTCAAAAACTAAGCGCTCGCTACTTTCCTGCCAAGAATGCTATCACACGCTGATAACGCACTTGCTGCTTGTGACCTGGTAGTACCAGGTGCGCAGCGTAAAGATAAGGAAGGAACGCAAGGTGGCGGTTATTGTATGGGGATAAGATAAGCGTCAAATGGTGCAAACTTGTGTTAAAATGTAAGCGTTAGGCCTCCTTATAAAGGGAACCCAACATCGAAGTCTCTTTTTCTTTGTTTGTAAAATCCTCAATCGTATTACTTATTCATACCAATTGACGCTTATCGTTGCTATGACGACACCGTGTTGTTGATATTTTTAAGTTTGTACAATATGCCACCGCGAATTCCGCTCGGAAGAAAGTGCAGCAGCTATCGCTATGAGAAAACCGGCTAAGAGAAGCTAACTGAAAAGAACTGCGGTAAATAACGCGAAAAGAAAGACTGTGGCTCCGAAGCCCTGAAAATATGACTTCGCTTTGCATATCCATTGCAACTTTCCATTTCACACGGCCTAGCATCCTCAGTCATATAAGCCAACGAATTTTTTCATAAGCAATGCTCTGTACTGGTCATCCCTTCAACACCACAATGCACCATCGTCACTTCGTTACCCCAAGCGGGGGGGCAAACATACAAATATATATATATATATATATATATATATATATATATATATATATATATATATATATATATATATATATATATATATATATATATATATATATATATATATATATATATATATATATATATATATAGACACATGGTGTGCGGAAAGCTGGCCCGGCCCCGGCCTTCTCGAGGAACGTGGACGTTTGGTGGCGTCCATAACAATTAGTTGTTTAAGTGTAAATGGCTGACGAATGAAGGGCGGCGGGAGGAATCCCACCGACAAACTGAAGCGACACTTTTGTGACTCGGATAGTGATGGCGGATTCAGACGATGGTGCTCGGAAATCACCTGTGGATGACATTACGGTTTTTCACTGGCCCTATTGGGAGCGCCTTTTGTGAGCCTCATA
Organism: Dermacentor albipictus; assembly: GCF_038994185.2. NCBI lineage: Eukaryota > Metazoa > Arthropoda > Arachnida > Ixodida > Ixodidae > Dermacentor > Dermacentor albipictus. The sequence goes on from NC_091824.1 coordinate 117,195,861, forward strand.
CTGAACACGAGGGTAGACGACGAATGATAATTTCTAAAAGCAATTACTAGCGAAGATAGCGCGTGAAAAGCATCACTGATTTCTCTGAAACAGCCGGGCCAGCTTGTTCTACTTAGTGTATTTGCGCAATGGTAATAAGAGTTTAGAGGAAAGCGACCTAAGAGTAATCGATTCATTTTGGCAATTGTTCAATTGTTTTTGTGGGATGGTAACTGGTCACTGTAATCAATGACAATTTTGAGGGAAGTAACTGTAATTGTGATCGGTCACTTTTTTTTCTGTGACGTGTACAAATCTGTTTACAAGTAGCCACGATGTTATAAGCAACCTTGATGTTACAAATGATCGTGATGTCGAAAGTGGCGGTGATGTTAGGACAAGCCGCGTTGCCACGATGACGTCCCGATATCTTGCTCATAATTTCTAATGGCATTAAAAAAAAGTTACTCCGCAGCAACTAAAAGACTTGCGCAATTTCACTCATCGATACAGACTTCGAAGCGGCAAGGAACAGAGGTGCTCTGCACTCTCTTTTCAGTTCAGGGCACGTTGAGTCATTATTGAGCCCATCGTAACGAGAGCAAGAACACTCACTGAAACGATTTTATCTGCATTTTCCCATTTACGAGAACCATGAGCTGGGGCGTCTGGTTCGAGCAGCAGAAGGCGCTGCGCATGCTTGGAAAATGATAGCGACGCTGGTACACAAAGAACGGGTCGCCGCAACATGGCAACTGTGCACGCCTTCAAAGTAAAATATGAAGACACATCCTACTTAATCTGCTCTCGCAGCCTCTTCACATTACGAAGGGCCGCCCTAATGTTTGCCCCGAATATATACGTCAGGGATCCCGCCTATGCAGACGCTGGTATCAACGAGGCACTTTAATTCGTCTTGTGCGTCGTGTGTTGGGGTGTGTTTTATGAGGTTATGAGTGACTGTAGTGTGCAATCAGCGCATTATTTCATTTGTCATCGCGTTCGACTGGAGTGGCAGGCGTGCTCCCAACCACACCCCTCTTGTTTTCAGCCTCGCCCGTCACTATTTACGGCTGTCTCGGCTAGAATTACACCAGCGCGATTGCTGTATAATTTCCGTGTGGCAGCTACCATTAAATGAAATAACCACAACGTGTTTTTTTTTGTCTTTTTCTCGGTGTCAAAATGACCACGCAATGCTTGTGCATTTCTGTCCCAGTGTAAGCGAAAGCGCGAGTTTGGGAGCAACACGCCAGGGAGATGACAACGCCGTTTAATATAAACATTCATAGACTTCACATGGATTGTCTTTTTCATGTGAAGCATTCTTTGCGACGTTCAAGCACTTTCAATCAATCAATCAATCAATCAATCAATCAATCAATCAATCAATCAATCAATCAATCAATCAATCAATCAATCAATCAATCAATCAATCAATCAATCAATCAATCAATCAATCACTACTGAAGTATTACTTGGCGTAGTGGAATCGGAAGGTGTTCGCAATGACCGAGCAGCTAGGCAAGCCCACGTTCTTCATGCCCCTCAGCATATTCGAGCGCCTCGACGAGCGCCTGCTCGAATTCATCGAGAGAGTCAAGGGTCGAGGCGCGCCACCACAGTGTCGATGCCATAGCCAGCTACCTGCACAATTCTTCGCTTAACTTCGATTCCCACAGCACGTGGGATCTGCACGATTTTTTAGTGTTCGAAAAAATGAACATAACGCGCGTTTCAAGTGGTGAGAATCGAAATTTTGGTAAATGCACTGGAGACATACGATGCCTTATATATTTCGCAAGAATGAATTGCTAGCAGCGGCGGAGATAACTTATTATGTGATACTCGCCGAACTATTCACATTTAATGCGTTAACATTCTTATGGTATACTTCACGCACTTTCCGTGGGCTATCTATGTTTGTATGTGGGGTGACAGTGTGGGGTGACGATGAATTTGGCGTTTTGTGGTACAAAGGCCAAGTATGGCCAAAGAGCACGAGGTCAGCACCAGGCCGTACCAATGTGTTTCGCGACTATATGTTCGAGGACCAGCGCCTCAAAATTGGTGGTACAGTTTCAAGATTCGTGTTATAAGTGGACATGCAATGAATAGCGATCGGCTTGAAATTCGCAACTGCAACAGCTGCAATTAATGAACCAAGTTAATTACTAAATATTATTATTTATTATTTCATCGGTAAATTTCACACATTTACCGATGCCCACTGCTGCTACTGATGCGTTACCAAAAAATAAGTTGGGCAACTTCGCCCAAAGGACGAAGCACAGAATGGCTTATAAGCCATTCTGTGCTTATTCTGAAAGCAACCGTATACGGTTGCTTTCGAGCTTCTTAGACTGTGTTCTAATAATACGTGGAGGCGACATGTTGCAACTGGTTTCAACGACAACAACAACAACAACAACAACAACAACGACGACGACGACGACGACGACGACGACGACGACAACAACAACAACAACAACAACAGGACAGTGGTGACGGTGCGAGCGCACTTGGAGTGTCTGTGGAATTGCTATCACGATAAAAGTTCATAGTCTCCAGTGTACTGTCTTTAGATGTGGCTCTTCCTGCATGACACAGCACACGGCGTACGCGCTAACGGAGCATCATCGTTTACCTTACACGATTGTATTTCCTATATAGAAAACTTAACACCACACGGCTAGGCTGACACTATGACGTCATATGTGCTTAGTTTTGCACTGTGGGTTCGAAAGGAATGCGAATAAAAATTAAACACAAGTGAATACCCACTACACACGCATAAAATAAGCAAAAAAAATAAGAACGCACTAAACAAATCCAGAAACACAGAAGAACATTCCACACTGAACGAGGGTCGCATTTTTTTCTAAAGCTACCTTAGCTTTACAAATGCATAGGTCTCTTATAACGGCAAAGCGGAAAACATTCAGTACCTGAATTCACGTTCAAACCTTCAATGTTCAACGATTAATAGTTCACAATATTTGCTATCGACGTACGCCTAACAACTGAAACCCCCACCAGGCTCAGGTCACAGTCGTCGTGTTGGCTGTCTGGAGCTAGAATCAATACCGATCCTCGCGTTCCCAGCCCATTAACACATGGGGGTTACCATTGATCGCTTTCTCGCCCAACTACAGCGTGAAGGCAAGCCAGACGCATACATCTGCGCGCAAAGCCGCATGCGACGGTTCTCTCTGCGTCCCCCCCCCCCTCCCCCTGCCTTCTCGGCGCCATTGGTTTCGCACGAGTCCGAGCGCCACCCGAACATTTTGGCGGTTACGCCTGGGCAACGCCCCATCCCCTCACAGAGCTCCGGCTGTCGGGGCGGCCTGATGACAGCGATACGAGTGCAACGCCTGGGCGTCGCATCGCTAATGCGGCCGGCCATGTGGTGACGCGTCTATATACGCTTGTCTGGGAAACCGGGAAATCGCCAGCGAACTTCCACTCTCGCTTCTCTCGTGCACCCCTCGCCTCCCTACTAGTCTTCCTGGTATGCCGCGAACGGCCTCACCCCTAAACAGTGTCCGAAAAGCCGAAGTCTTCCCTTTCAACGGTCTCCTTTTTTTTTTCTTTTTCGACGCACCGTAGCGATTGAAGAACGGAAGTAGAACCACTCAATGGCAGTAAGGGGCCACACTGAATACATAGTGCGACCGAACGAACACGTAATTTGGTGTTAGTGTATAGGGAAAAAAATTGTACCGCAAAAATTTACGATGCGATATGCCTCGGATGTATAAGTTAGTTTTATGAGCCAGGTCTTACGGTTAAGCGAAGGTAGGACATGATTTTAGGCCGAGTAAAACGTAACGTATTCCAATTCAAGAAGCTAAAAAATATGTATTCTGAAGGCCATACACGCTTGCATAAGGTTTCCTTCTCTAAGAACGTGATTTTAGCTTACCCGATTGCACAGACGCTATGTGATGGCTTTCGCTGATCTATCCAACTCCCTGAACTTCAGGAGAAAATAAGAACTATTATTTACGCTATTCTCGGGATCACACTAAAAAGAAGCCTCGTAAGTTATATTGGACATCGCTTTTAGGCGATGGCCCGGCGCGTTCGTTATCCGCCGCATGGCAAAATAGTGAAAGACGAAGTAATAAAAAATCCTTCTTACTTTGTGGAAGGTTTAGCTTGAGACAAACTCTGATTTTGCTATGCAAATACATCTAAAAGGCAGAAATGCCTTTATAAGTGAAGTGCTGGACCTATTTGAATGAAATTTGTTGCACTTGAAAGGAAATGTCAAATTTTAGCAATTCTATACAAGGAAAACTTTGCTTGGGACCTCGAATTGTTCACGAAAATTTCCGGTAATCGATAAGAAAATGTTGAAGCACGAAGTTTACAAATCCGTAATGCTGCATGAAAAATGCACATCTCAGTTTTGTAAACTGCATCCATTAAAGCATATAAGACGGAGAAATCACATATCGAAATTTATAGCTTACGTCCAACTGTTAGTAATGTTCTTACTGGTATTGCAAGAGTTCTACTGAAACATTAGTGGCATATTTCAGAGTGGTGCGTAATACATCAATTTTCTTAAATCCAAGTGTATTATTAGGCACAGTTTACATAACTATAGTATAGTTCTTCATTGCTGAGTTACAAAGTTGTAAACTTGATATTTGAGTTCTTGAAATTTCTCAATACACAGAAATTGTTTTCTAAAAAACTGGCAACCTATAACAACACACCTGGCTCCTACAGTCGCCTGACGTCACTAGAATTTAAACCCTTAATTTAAATGCAATGAATATATTCAAAATAGCTCGAGTTGGTGCTAAGAAAAAGGATTTCTTCGTTCCCATGTATATATATATAGAGTTCCCGAGCTAAAATTTCCTCTTGGGAAAAGTTTTGCGAACGCGTGCCAAAATTCAATACCGGGCACCTGATTGGCACCTGATTCCAGCGGACCCAGTGCCAAGATTGTTTCACTCGAAGAACGACTAAGGCCCAAACAATGAAACGTTCCTTTCCTTCGAGCGCTTCCTAACCTTACGTGAGGCCTTCTTACAGCGAAGGACCGATGGAGGAAGCAAGCGTACTCTGAACGCTCCCTTCACCCGTCCTCACGTGAGGAGCGGTTGTCGCATGCCTGGGATTGAGATTATCTCAAAGGCATGCGAAATGGAATTAAAAGCTTTATTCAATAAAAAATGTATCGTCGCACAATCTTTAAATTGAAGAGCTAACATAGAGAAGCGTGAACGCTTTCTTCTAGTTTTGTTTACTAAACTTTAAAAAAAAAGTAGCACATTACAGTGCAAAGCTTGATGTCCTCCATCAACTCTGGCACGCCGGCGTCGTGCAATGCCTAGCAACGCTTTCATGCCGCACACGTGACTGAAACGAACATGCCTGGCAAGACGTACCGTGTTCGCGCTTCTCCGCAGGTGGGCGACAGCGCGCATGCGCAATCAAAGGTCACGTGGTTAAGCAGTGAGGTGAAGCACTCGTTCAGGGCCAGGAGCGGCGTGCCGAGGAAGCACTTGGGAAGCCTTCACTGAGGGCCCTTCAGTAAGGAAGGTTTCAGAGTGACATAAGGTGGCCTCACCGCAATGAAGGCTTCCTTACCGAGGTAAGGAAGATTTCATTGATTGGCCCTAAGATGACACTTTCTTATACTACTGCTGCGTCGGAAATTCGCTTATGAAAACAAAAAAAAAAAAAACGATGTTTTCTTGTGCAATACAACATACGTCCGTCAATTACATATGATCATTGTGGTGGTCAGGACTGCGCACATTGAACAGCTAAGTATAACGTGACGAATTTCTGCATGGCGACTCCCCATCGATAGGCTGATCCCTATATACCTTAACCATTATTTTCCTACAAAATAACTATGTAGTGTGCGTAAACCTCAGTAATTGTAAATAAATTTTAACTGGTTACTTGAGGGAACACGTTGTAATTTTGAAGCTGAGGTCAATGAGCATTCAAGGCATGGTAAACGTAATACGTGGGCCGAATTAGCATCAAGTTGAATATATCTGCTCTTCGAAACAAGCAGCTAAATGCATTGAAGTTCCATTTATTTTCCAATTTCAGCGCAAATGCTTCATGACTGCCGTTATTCCTAGGATATCCTCTAAACAAACACGCTTTAAATTTCTGTCTTAAAGAAATAAAAATATTTATTTTATTGCGATTAGCATTCTTCGGATGCTTCACGCACATTTCGGTATCTATGTCCGCATTTAACCTGTTTCACACCAACTTGGGTCACTTGGTAGCCCATGGTCTAACGGGCAGAGAATCGGGCCTGAGGGAACCGGGTTCTAAAGCAACCGTCTGACCTGTTTTAATGCGATTATTATTACATGTGAGCTTTACGCATTTTGCGTTATGTATGTATGTATGTATGTATGTATGTATGTATGTATGTATGTATGTATGTATGTATGTATGTATGTATGTATGTATGTATGTATGTATGTATGTATGTATGTATGTATGTATGTATGTATGTATGTATGTATGTATGTATGTATGTATGTATGTATGTATGTATGTATGTATGTATGTATGTATGTATGTATGTATGTATGTATGTATGTATGTATGTATGTATGTATGTATGTATGTATGTATGTATGTATGTATGTATGTATGTATGTATGTGTGTGTGTGTGTATGTATGTATGTATGTATGTATGTATGTATGTATGTATGTATGTATGTATGTATGTATGTATGTATGTATGTATGTATGTATGTATGTATGTATGTATGTATGTATGTATGTATGTAACTTCTTTTACGCAAGCTTGATTCACTGAGTATGTGCCACTCTTCAATGACAAAAAAATCCTTTAAAATTTATGTGGCGGTGGGCGCTATCAAACCCGCGTCATACATACATTGAGGCAGTCTTGGCTGAATGTATATTTAAACACGCGCCCCGTGCGAGCTTAGCAGTGGCACCGCTAGATGGAGCCCATCGTTCAGAGAGAGGAGCACGGCTGCAGTGTAAGCCTCATACATGACGCGTTTCGGCGGTGGTCGTGCGATGTGTCACTACATTGCTTCAATGCTAAATCGCAGTGACATTGCCATTTATCCTGAGACCTTTGCTGCCGAAAGTTTTATAAGAGCTAAACTCTTGTCTCGAGCTTACAGCGCAGATAGACTACGCAGTACACAGGGCAAGTTGTTTCAATAATTATGTTGTTCATTTGCTGCACTTTGTTTCCATAAGACGTACTCAGTTTCCTCTGAAAGCGTAAAATTCCTAAAGTAGCCGACTGCCGTACGAGGAGCTAGTGTCTGCGTTGTTAAGTGAGCACTTGTTCTCTGTCTCATTGTACAATAAATACCTTGCTGACGGTTGCTTCTTGCGGAAAAAGGCAAAAGTGCTTAGAAACATTGCCGAAAGTACTATCGGAATTCGCACGCCTATGTTTCCGTGTGCCTCTAGGGAGTCGTTAAAAATGGGTAGAGGTATCCGCCGCGGGCGACCCGCTAAGCTGTCTGGGAACGCAACCGACGTTTGCCCGAACAACACAGCGAAGGCGTTCGCAAGGCAAGCCTCTCGGCGCGTGGCGGAACCAGCGCCCGGCACGAAGGAGCTTCAAAGCGTCGCTTAATGCTCAAACAAGGATCCTTCTCGAAGGCAGTGACCCGGAAAGGGAATAGCAGTAGCGGTAACACTAAAACTCGATTTTCCCCGGCACAAAAGAGTTGCTGGCACGAAAGCGCGTTTCTTCGTCATGCTTGGAAGGAGGCACAAAAGTAGGGGGTGGAGTGGAAGGAAGTGAGGGTTGGAAGAGGGGGGGGGAGGGAGGAAAGGAAAACAGACTTTACAGCCCTCTGGTTGCGTTAATAAATTTTACTTCGCAACTGTAATTACTGAACTTTATTAAAGACCTTAGAAGCGAAAACAGAAACCGACATCCTTTTGTTGTCCATAATTCGCGATCACTTTCAATTGTGAACCCGATCATTCGGCGACTCTAACTTGACCCGAGGCATCCGGGCGGAAAGGGCGTTCTTTGTTTGATTACGGCGCAGGCAATTCTTTCGCTCATTCTATTCATCCAGACAGCCAAGCTCATATGTATTTCGTCGCCCGAGTTTTCCTAAACTCACACACTGCAGATGAAAGGGTTCGTTGAATTCTTAGCGAAGTCATTGCTTTCATTACTATTTCAGCGCGCGGCAGATGTATCAGAGGTTACTTGGAAAGTCCAATGTATTGCGAAGGGGCCAAGACTTGCCAACTTTTAAGGTGAACCACTAATGGGATCGATCCCTAAGCGCTGTCGTAGGTCTGGTAGGGCGGTGTGGTTTAATTTCGATTACTGAGTATTGCCAGTGTGCACAGCTGCACTCTGTATAATGTAATCAAATACCCATTGATATCACTAGTCACTGTGGCATACAAGGCAATGATCGAGTGGACGCAGCTGCGAGATCTGCCCATGGCGGCGTCAATTGCGTTGCCATTTCTCTTTCGAGAGCCGACGCAGCGAAAAAAATTTCCTCACTTGCGCGTGACCTAACATTAGCTCATTGGAATTCATCTGACTTTACAAATGCACGCCTTCATACCCTGACCCCTAATCTACAGCTCCTTATTTCACCCAACTTTCCACGACGTAACTGGACCCTTCTAGTCCGTCAATGACTTGGAGTCGCATATTCAAATGCGTACTCCTTTCTTATCGGAATGGCCAACAGTCAACTTTGTGACTTCTACGAGTGCAATGAAACAATCGCGCACCTGTTTTGTCAGTGCTCTCGTTTCAACCCGCAAAAAGCAGTCCTCTCAGCCACCCTAGACAAACTGGACAAGCGCCCAATCACAGAAAACAACATCCTTGGAAACTGGCCTACGCGAACATCAGCGCGATCCGCTATGACGGCGCTGCTGCGGTACTTGAAAGACACGGAATTTTCTGACAAATTGTGACTGCACACCATGTGACGTATGATTGGACGGTGGCACTGCGTAACACTAGGAAAGCCTTTGCGGGCAGCGTGACAGTGCCCACAGAAACAGTTCGTGTGTATCGTGTGTACGTGTGTGTGTGTGTGTATGTTGTTGGGATTTTTTTCTTTTCTCTCTCTCACCTATCTCATCCCTTTGCCCCTCCCCCAGTACAGGGTAGCCAACTGGATATAATCTCTAGTTAAATTCCCTGTCTTTCCTTTGACTTTCTCTCTCTCTCTCTCTAATCAAATAATAAATCACGGCGTTTGAAACTTTCCCACAAGCTGTCGGCTTGAACGTCTCTTTAAACCACAAAGACCTGCTAATGGAATAGTGCATGACATTCACTGGTTTGTTTGGTTATGTTAACTTGTTCTGACATTTGGGGTGCTACCCACTTCTTGTACCAGTGGTTATGTGTGAATATTTGGCCAAGTCATTCGAACAATTAATATATTTTACGCTTCTGTATATGGAATAATACCTCTAGGATCTGCCTTTTGTGTTTATACTTTATTGTTATTGCTATGGCTTGACTTTGTTTGTTAATACTTTCAGTTCCATAGGATTGCTACTGCTGTTGTTAACCGTATTAAGTGTACTTTTTCTATGTATTTATTGTTGGAGGTCCCTCCCCAGTCTTTGACTATGGGACCTCCTAGAGTTATTTCTTCTGTAAAACATTTCAATCGCATCAATAAACTGAAACTGAACGGATTGGTGCACGTGTGACACAGGGTGTACAGAACGCCTAAATGTATTTGATTATGCGTCGTAATCACGCTAATCATTTTTAATTAATTACTTTACGCTACATGTTTCAGTCTACGAATTATAGCTGCTGAGTTCGCACGACGGATCCAGTTGGAACGAATTCTCTGGACAGCACCAGTTCCGAATTATTCATTTTCAAAGTGTCAGACGAAATGCATTGACGTTCCAGTTACTTATGTGCTTCAATGCATAAACAGCGGTTTCCTAAAAAAGTAACTGGAACGCCAATGCATTTCGTCGGACGCTTTGAATATTAATATTTAGGAACTGGTGCTGCCCAGATAATTCGTTCCAAGTGGACACGCCGTGCGAACTCAGTGGCTATAATTCGTAGATTGAAACATATGGTGTAAAAGTCAATAATTATATATATATATATATATATATATATATATATATATCCTGGCTAATTTACCACACGAATGTGCCTTTTCTTTTGAATGAGTTCAGCTCAAATGAATTCTCAGTTTCCGTCTGATGTAACTGTCGACAGACATGAGAAGTAACAATTTCTTGCGAGATCACTCCGTTATATCGATATTATATGTGAAGCACGCGTGCTCCTCTGGATGCGCGTGAATGTTCTCACTAAGCAAAGCCTTCGACATAACGCTCACTGTAGCATGGCAGAAGCTCTGGCTCGGTATAGCTTAGTATAAGACGGTGTCATAGACACCCTGTATGACACACACAATCAAGGACGCACAGGTGCGTTTAAGTGTGAGTTGGTTAACTGCGATTGGCAACGGCTCAGTGTCGCAAGGGAACGACCCTATTGAGCTAACGGCGTTGCAGACGTCCCCACTGGGGCGTTTATTATGCAAGAGGAACAGCACAGTATGTGAGCAACTGTTACGACGTCCAAGAAGTAAGCTACGAGGCGTCGTTGCCTAAGCGCGTGAATCCGGGCTCACCGAGCTTTTATGTCTCTGTGAGCTCGGTTCCCGCCTGCTCAAACGGCTAACGACTTGGGTGCGCCGCCTGTGAAACATTCTCGCCATTCGGCGCTTGGCGTTATGTGCACATATTTCCATCCCTTTGATCCCCACGGCTGCGATTGCACGCCCAACAACGCAGTAAACGATTGCGCCATAGTGGTAAGAAACAAAAAACAAAAAAAATGAAGGAAGTTTTAGACCTCCCTCCATCGCTCGTTTGGCATATCTCCAGTATAACCACCTTTCCGGTCACCCCGTGGGAGTAACAAACAAAGTTAAAGGCGCAAGAGACACAAAAGGCGAGAACGAGGCTGTGACGCAATTCGGCCATCGTTGGCCCGTGCCCTGCAGCTCTTGCCCGTGGGCGCACGACGAGATTGCGCAAGCTTCGGTAGGACGCTGGAACACTTACAGGAACAACAAGTGTAGCGATTAAGGAGCGTCCCGCTTTGGTGAACTGCACCGTACGAGTACTCTCTGTGTCTGAAAAGAACGCTTTCTTGGTAAATGTGAGTTTCGGTGCAACCGTGGTTTCATAGTGCGGCGTCGCCATGATTGCCGAGGAGTCGACTCTGCGTTTCAAGGTGAATGTATTTCAACGCGCGATATTCTTAAAGGGACACTAAAGTGAAAAATAATTTCTTCTGCATCAGTAAATTACCATTCTACAACACCAAAAACACCGCTAGTACAACGATAAGACGTTTGGTAAGTCAGAAAAAGCGCAAGAACGAAATACGGGTGGCGACGCCTACTTAAGTACCCGCACCTTGGGGGCTGTGACGTCTTGGATTTTGATGGTATCTTCTAGGGCCTGATAATTATGTATAGCGGTACAAATTGACTGCATCGTGTTCTGAAGGAACCAAATATTAAGCATGGCAAGTTTCGGGGACTTTTATTCAGCCAACGCGGCCCTAATGCGAAAACATACTTTGGAATACCTGACGTCACGCTGACGTACCGGCGCTGGGGTTACGGCGCGAAATTCAAATACTGATACTTGGACCTTCATTTTCTCGTCTAATAATCAAACTATTTTTTTAAATGACTGCCTGCAGGGTTCTCAAACAATGCTTCATTAGTCTAAACTGATTTATTGTTCCACTTTAGTGTCCCTTTAATTTGGAGCTCTATATCGACTCAAAGTGATTCTGGAATTTACTGAAAGCACTTCCTGCAATATGTTTACATATTGATCAGAATTCATCGACGATATAATTGTCAATGTAAGCGGAAAGCACTTCTTGAAATCTATTCGCTTTCCTAACGGGTTTGGATTGAATAACTTTAATGAGAGGTCCTGCGAGCTACGGGACGCAAGGTCCCATAGAGCGGGCTACTCCCACGTTGGGACCGGGAGTTGTAACTCCCTGGCCGCATCGTGGGCTCGCTGGACGGCCCATAGCTGCTGCGCCAGGTACGTGCTGCGTAATGCTTCTTGTAGCCTGGCGGAGTCTTGATCCTTGTTTGCGTGGGTCCGACCACACCGCCAGAGCAAGTGATGTACTTCTAGTGTGCTATGGCAATTTTCGCAATATGATGTTTTGTATAGGTCAGTCATGTAGTGATGTAGTCTGTTCTGCGTGGGGTACGTGTTTGTTTGAAGCATTCTGAACGTGAAGGCTTGAGGCCTGGTGAGCTTATTGTGAGGTGTGCTGTATATTCTGCGGTCTAGATAAAAGTGCTTTGTGATCTCGTTATATGTGGAGGGAGGGTCCCGATTCTCGCTGGGATGGTCACCACCAGAATAGGTGGCGTCGCGGAGGGTTAGGTCTCGCGCGCTCCTGTGAGCCATCTCATTGAGATTGCGAGGGGCGTCCTCGATATCTCCGAGGTGTGCCGGGAACCAGCAGATGGTGTGATGCTGCAGCGGTGCGGATCTATTGATTATTTGTAGTGCTTGTCTTGCAATTGCTCCTTTCTGAAAGGCTTTGACAGCCGAGCGTGAATCGCTGTAGACGTGGGTGGTGGTCGGGTCTGTGAGCGCGAGTGCGATGGCGACCTGTTCTGCTATCTCGGACTTGTGGGTCTTGACTGTGAGAGCGTTTGTGACTTGACCTTGCTTATTGATCGTGGTGGCAACGAAAGCCTTCCTGGTCGGGTATTGTGCCGCGTATACGAAACAGGCTAAGATCTTCTTATCACGTATTTCGTGCAGGATGAACGATCCGCGTGCCAGCCTTCTGGGTTGATGGTGCGCGGGGTTCATGTTCCGTGGGAGTGGGCGAACCATGTAGGAGTTGCGCGTGTCCGTCGTAACGTAACGGAATGCTCCTCTTGAAGGCGTGTGTTAAAGTGGATAGCTTTCTTCGTCTCTTACGGCCGTTTTAGTGGTAGGTCGGAAATACAACGGCGGTCAAACTTAGGTTAGAGAGGGCGAGGAAACACGCTGACGGAGAGCGCTTGCTTGCTCTCGGCCAACCCAGTTGCGAAGAAGAACGGGGAGTCTAGTGGGGGGCAGAGTGTAGGACGGAAACTTTATACGCGCAAGCATGAAATCTATGTGTGTGTCACCGCGAGGCTACGCCAGCGGCGGAGGAGGGTGACGCCTGGAGGTGGAGAGGAGAATTGCGTGCCGGGAAATGTAGGGAAGAGCGCCCTGAGCGCGCGGCAAAACAACGCCACCTAGAGGAAAGCGTAGGCACCGAAGGATCAAGGAGGCAAAACGTCGCGGAGAGGGAGGGTAGGCGGAGGCGCGCTGGGTTGACAACCTCTGGTAGTTGATGCGGGATTTGTGTGCACTATGGACGTACCGGGTTGGTCTCGTGGTCGAGAGGCCGAGCTAGGATGGAGTAGCGACGTAAGCAGCTGCAGGCCGATTGCGAGTCGACCAACCTCGAAGTCGTTGCCAAGCGTCGGGCACAAGCTGTGCAAGTCCGGCAAAAGGCGCGGGCTTGGCGTGCCCGGGAGACTGGGGAAGAGGAAGAAGGAGAAGGGCAAAATGAATAATGTGAAAGCCCATTACCAAATTACTTGAAATAATAAAGGATCTGCGTTTTCTTACAGTACCTTACCATCGTTCCTTATGCCAGTTTGCACTTTATAAATATTAAGAAAAATGGACATAAAACATATGAAATAAAAATAGGCCTTGAAAAAACCGCCATACTTACACAATCAAAGCATTTTCAAAGCTTTCTACGCGTAATGCACAAAAAGGCAATACTCGTGCGCTTGGGCCTATCCCGCGTTACAGAAGTGAAACGTCACTGTAACTTCTTTCAGACCGGTTTTCGTTTTCGCTTACTAAAAACGGTTCAGTACCAGTCCAAATCCGAATTTAAAAAATAACGGTTCAACGAGGTTTGAACCAGTTTGAGTTCATTTTGCACACCACTATTGACCTCGAACAATTTAAAACTCCATTAACGTTCGTTAAACATGTCCTGATCAGAAAATAGATGTTTTGCATTGCATATTTAAATTCGTGAATTGTTCTACAATTTGTAGCTTCGTCAACAATGTCAGGGTGCGTATTGCATAAACACATAGCTTCGCATTCAATAATTTGCGTGCCCCATTTTGTCCCTGGTTTTTTTCCCCATTACTATTGAACTGCGATGAAGGCTGTATCCTGTGTCTCTACTCATAATTAGATGAAAAGTGCCAATGATAAAATTGTAAAGCAACATGAAAAACTCCCGATACAGCTTTCTGTTGCTTAATACGTGCTACATAAAAATGGCTTTCAGAGCGGAAAGAACTGCCGCGCGACTGACCCCCCGAGGCGCTTTGCGGCGAGAGAATTGGAGGGCTGTCCTTTTCGGACGCCCAAAACAAGAACTGTCCCGAGACAACACGTGACCGTTGTATTGGTGCCTCTGTATCAATGGTGGAAGTCCGACCACCACAGAAACGGGCGAAAAAGACAATTCAGAAATCTATTCACATTAAAATTTGCCATCTGTCCTACACTGCGGGGCAACTATACACGGGATGAAAAACTGATTTCTGTGCTCACTTGTGCTGCTCGAAAGTCTCATATATTGCTAGCGCATGAAGTGGAGAAAGCTGCGTTTCTGACACATTAATAAATGTAACCCTATACTCTCCTTTGAACTTTCTCTTATTCGGTTGATATAACCAAGCAGGTTGGGTTTAACACACCGATGGCCCATAATTTTACACATATACATAGACATTTGTGAGCGACACACAACGAGCCACCTGCTATAGCTGTTGAGCAACTATTAAGCAGACACGCTCTCCAGGCCAACCTCTCCTCCTTTCCCTTCAGTAAAATCTACTCGTCCTTGTCGAACAATAAAATGATATGATCCACACGATATAATGTTCAACGTAAAAGTTAGTACGTCTTACATTTCAAGTTCGAATTTGCATGCCACGAGTAAGCGCTTCTTAAACACATATTCAATGATTCGTGTTGTGTTGCTCACATATTAGCAAAGAGGCCTGTAACTTTATTTGCGTTCAGCGAATTGTCAACGGAATGAAAATCAGAAAAGTGGTGAACCGATTATGGCTACGTGACCAGCCACTTCTGAACAAAATATGTGGTAGCGTATCGGACGGGCAGATAATTACCTCTCAAATTGTTTTTCAGGTGTTCGAGCAATTATTGTTCCCGTTTCGAGGAGAAAACTGTCGAACTGCGGGTGAAAGCGAAGTGGCGCCTTAATTTCGCGAGGCAAGCAGCGAATATTTCCGGAAGCACTTGGCGCGCACTTGTCGAAGGCGTGCGCAATAACTAATGGCGGAAGATTTTGCTCGCCTCCCCATTCTGGTCGCTTTTCCTGGAAGGGAAGGCGAAGTGCAGGACGTTCCCAGAGTGATTAGTTCGGCCTTGTCCGAGTTCGTTCCTAATGATGCAGAGAGCACTCCATCTTGTGATCACTGCAGGCCTTAGCGAATAACGACAGAGAGAGAACCGTTAATGGCACAGAGCTGTTATGTGTGCATGCGCGTGCGCGCGCGTGTGTCTTCTATGTGCGCTTCGTCCTCTTATTAAAGTGCTTCATCGTCTCCTAGTAAAGGGATCTTTTAAATTACGGGGTTTTACGCACCAAAACCACGATCTGATTATGAGGCACGTCGTAATGGCGGACGCCGGAATAATTTGGATCACCTGCAGGTTCTTTAAAGTGCACCTGAATCTAAGTGCACGGGTGTTTTCGCCTTTCTCCCTCGTCAAAACGCAGCCGCCGTGGCGACGTCGGGCTTAGCAGCCCGACACCATATAGCCACTAAGCAATCATGGCGGGTTTTGTGAAGAGCTTCATCGTCTGCAGGGACTACAATGCAGTTTTAAATTATTTCGTCCCCTCTGCTAAATATTTAGCTTAGGCATGCATGCTTGCAGTGGAGGATTAACGAAACTTTTTTTTTTAATGGCGAGAATTGCTTGCTGGAGACAGTGCGGTTAGAACACTTGAACTCTTGGTTCTGGTAGTACTTACAGCAGGGAGATCTGCAAGCACCAGTGGTGGGCAGATTACTCAGCGCTGTTCAGGTGATTTGCAGTGATCCTGGTAAACCTCTTGACGAAAAGGAAAACTATCAGAGCAGAAGAGGAAGCAGACGCAGAAGGCCACAATGGAGGTTTATTGATAGCATACTTTAAGCTTGAGCTTAAGGCTTTATGTTTGTGCCAGAATGTTATAGCACTTCATAACTATTTGGTGTATATGACAAAATAATAAATGCAGGCTGTAAATGATTATGGCAAATCATGATTTCTGTCGGAACTGTGGCCTGTATTTTCAAAACTACTTTTAGACAAGATATGCCCACATAGTAGACTCCTTCACCACTATGATCACTTCTTACCCCGCAGATTGCTATCATTACGGCACCCCGCTATACCGGGTGTTTCAGCGAGCACTTTCGAAAATCCTTTAGAAAATCGCCTGTGACAAATAGCACAATTCTAGTCCAGGAGCTGGTCCACTCGAAGAGGCGGACATTATTTGCACAAACAAATTGAAATGCATAAACAACGAACTAACAAAAATTAACTAATTAAGCTTTAACAATTTACCCTGTGACACTAATTGCAATTTACAAATTCTAGCCGGGAAGTTCACAAAGCGGATTCATTTGGAACAAATTCTCAGGATGACACCCATTTCAAATATTATTTCTCGAACTTTGAGGAGAAATGCATTGGCGTTCCAGTTACTTTTGTGCTTCAATGCATGAAAAGACGTTTTGTTCAGAAAGTAAGGGGAGTGGCAGTGCATGTTTTACCACTAGTTTGGTGGCGCATATCTCGTAAACGGTATCGTCAACACAACTATTTTCAAGTGGGCATGCCTTGCAGTCTCACCTGTTAGAATTTGTTAATTCCAACAGCTGCCATAAGGTAACCAGCTAAAAACGTAATTAGTGACATTTTGTTAATTAGTTGATTATGCATTTAAATCTTTTGTGCAAGTAATCTCCGTCTCTTCGAGTAGAGTAGCTCATTGACTAGAATTGTGCTATCTGCCATAGGCGATTTTTAGACATGTTTGAAAATGTTCGCTGAAACACTCTATATGATATATGTTTTGCGAACATAAGTCATTAAGTTCTTCTTATTCCTGGTTATGTTTTTTCCTGGTTACCTTATCGTCAAATGAAAAATAAGAAGAAAAGAATCATGAGCCATTCGACTCTGTGAAGGTCGATGACCAGCGAAGCTGTTTATCATACGGCACAGAGGTGAAACAGAGAGAGAGAAAATAGTGCAGAGAAAGGCAGGGAGGTTAACCAGAAGGTAGTTCCGGTTGGCTACCCTGCGAAGGGGAAGGATTAAGGGGGATAAAAAGAGAAACAGAGTGTTTCGTACAAAGGTACGGACTCATGTACCGTGATTTTTTGTCTACATTCGCGTGGATGACGGGACGGCTGCCCCGAGGAGCCGGAGGAAAATAGACACGCGTGACGTTTCGACGGGACCGTCACCACGGGAGAGCGGAAGGAAAGGAAAAGAGATACGCAAGCGCTTGGAACGCCGACAAAGGGAGGGCGGTGCGAACGTAGATATGGCTGACGCGGGTCAGGGTGTAGTGTGTGTTCTTATCAGCGTAACTTTTGATAGGGGTTGTATTTGAACCCAAGATGTTAAACTTATTTTTTGCAAGTTGGTGGAGTGCTTGAAGTTTGCTTCACCTCCGCTGTGGATCGGCCCGGTATTGCACAATCATCGGGATCGGCCCACAATTTTTGGCATACGGACATCGCTCCCCTGGAAACTGGCCATATACAGCTTCGCTTTAAAAAATGATATTGGGACAACAAAGCATCGCTAGAATATTATCGAGAAACCAATACATTTAAATCGTTACTCGAACAGTTGCTTAAACTATGGCGTTTCACGTGCTAAAACCAAGGCCTGATTATGAGGCACGCCGTAGTGAGTAACTCCAGAAATTTGGACTACCTGTGGTTCTCTAACGCACACCTAAATCTAACTACATGGGCCGCCTTGGTCGCGATTCGATCCCGCAACCTAGCACTTAGCAAAGCCCAACGCCATAACCACTAAGCAACCGCGGCGGGTACTCTAACATTTGTTAACGTAACTATCATAACGTCTTACACATACACACAAGCCCTGGAAAACTTACACCGAAGCTTCCGTACTCTGTCGCAAAATAGACATTAAAACGCTACCACAATTTTTTTACAATTAAACCAAGTATGCGATCTCCGCATAACGTTCTTGGACGGAATTTGGCAAAA
Source organism: Dermacentor albipictus (assembly GCF_038994185.2). Classification (NCBI taxonomy): domain Eukaryota; kingdom Metazoa; phylum Arthropoda; class Arachnida; order Ixodida; family Ixodidae; genus Dermacentor; species Dermacentor albipictus. The sequence goes on from NC_091824.1 coordinate 117,214,212, forward strand.
AACTGTTATTCACTTGAGACCCTTATCGACAAAAAAAAAAAAAAACGATGCCGACGCAAAAAGGTACCCAAGAAAGTCATTCTTGCGCGAAATCTTTTTCTTTTGCCGAGGAGATCGTTCGAAAAGTTTCTCCGCAAATTGTGTTCCAGGGGTGGTCATATATTTCGAGAAACGAGAAAGATGTATACAGAGAAGCGTCGTGACGGATGGTATAAATGTAATAAGGAACATTCAGAAGAAAACGGTGAATCGGGAAATAACGACGCCCAGTATGGCCTTTGAGAACTTCGGAGCGATCGGAAAAGTTTTTCCTCTTTGTATTTCCATGCCGAGGTTCAGGCGGAGTAGGACACTAATCCTTAGTCATTTCCGGTTGATGGCTGAGCGTAATAGTCCTCACTCGCTCGGTTTGCGAGTATTTCGATCCGCTTCCCATCGCCAACCTGCACCGACGCCTATACTCGTTGCACAGTAGAGGCGAGAGACGACACGCTGCTACCACCAGAAAGTCTACCGATACCCTAGCCGCCGGAGATGACACTGACCAAAGAGGTATGAAGGGAAGAAATAAAATATGATAAAAGCATATGAATAGCCTTAGCTCGGAAATGAGGAACAAAAGAAAGAACAAGCGTATCGATTACGTAATCTGCGGGAAGCTCTTTTCACATCGGGCTCAGCGGTTCGGTGTACCGATCGATGCAGCTATTCGGGTTCCAAGAGGGCCAGCTCATCGCACCCGTCTTCGATCTACGAAAAAAAACTTTCGCCATCGCAATGTCCGCAGGGAGTGTGGCTGTGCTTGGCGTTCGTTCTTTGAATTCCTCGGTCTTTTTTTCTCATTCTAACGTCTATCTCTACTGCCTCGTATATTACGCTTGGCGTTGATGCGTGTTCGTTTCCGTCATGCTTTCGTTTTCTCTCAGTTTCCTTTTTTTTTTTTCGTCACGTTTCCCCCTGCGCGTTGCCTGCACTGCATCACAGCTCAAGCTCCACCCCTTCTGCGGTGGTGACTTTCTTACGTGCACGCCGGGGTAGCGTAGTGGTTATGGCGTTGCGATGCATAGCTCAAGGTCGCGGGGTCGATCTCGACCGCGTCGGCCGTATTTGAATGAGACCAAAATGCAAAAAAAAAAACGCCCGTGCGCATAAATTCATCTGCACGTTACAGAACCCCAGGTGGTCAAAATCAATTCGGAGTCTTCCACTACGGCGTGCCTCATCATGAGATCGTGGCTTTGATACATAAATCTCCTGAACTTGGTTAATTTACGGTGTTGTACTTACAAGCACGTTTATAGAAAGTGTGTGGGTCCAATGTCTCTTTCGACTTAAGCACTGATGACTGCGTACGACTAGAGTGACTGGGTAGCAGCCGACTGGAGTGTTTGACTTGAGTCACACAAGCTGCGGCTCGCAGAAAAGTCTTGAAAACGTGATAATCAGATCCCTCCCACCCATCGAGTTCAATCTAACTAGCAAGGTTACGTTACTAAAGTGTCAGTTTTGCATACCGTAAGCGTTGGACTAAAATTTTGTTTGTACATGAAGATACTGTGAAACGGGAAAACTACTGTTTCACCGCCTTCGCCTTGGGGTGGCCCATACAAAGCACTTTAATTAATATCCTTCTTTCAATCTTTGCGTCATGTGTGCGCAGAGCTGCGCACGAGGACATAGCCCGCGTGTTGCTGGTCTGCCTTCTATTTACCGATATACCTAGCAGAGGCAACAGCTACGCTTCATTATTGGGGCCCTGAGCGACCATACATTGTCTCTCGGGACAATACTTGGAGCATGTCAAGTTAGTGGCCGCCTTGAAGAGGCAACCTTTAGCGCTCTGAAAGCGTTCGATGTTAAAAAGGAGATGTGCTTAAAATAGCAGGGACGATTTTATGCAGTGACTTGCGTTTGCTCTCGATATTACCTCTTATTCCTGCCTGTTCCATGTGTTTGCGCGTGCTAAAGTGCTCCTTGCTTCTTCTTCTGTTTTTCGGTTTAATTCATTCATTTTAAAACAAAATATATATAGTCTCCATTTATGTGAACTTGAGAATAATAATAAAAATAGTATAATTGAGAATAAAATTATAAATATTAAGACGTATTGCTCACACTTTCTCCAGTTAGACCCCATTTAACCCTGTAATTACTATTTCGGGGTCTCAAAAAGCAGCAAAACATATTTTGAAAAGGTAAGCAGCATAATTAGATGTACACATATGTATTTTTAATTATAAATGCCACGTTTCTCGGTGAACGTCAAACATTCCTACGAAGTGTTCTTTGTAACACCAAAATTTTTTTTTCATCACTCAGTTACGCACTGCATTTGCTTGGGTTACAATCACTGAAATATTATTCAACTCAAAACTACGTATACCTTCACAAGATATTCAGTGGTTATTTGTTCACATTGACATTGGCGTGCCGAAATCTCGGAGAACAGCTGCCTTTGTTGTATTTCGCTCCGTTTCAACACAGTTCTTGTGGCTTGGGATCACGAAGTTGCCATTAACCTCAAGTGCCATAACCCGTGAACCATCCCGGTGGACATCAATGTAGCTCGCCAACTATTAAGGTAGTGTATTGAAATCTAGTTCTCGGTTTCCTGTGCTCAATGCAAGTATCGCTTCACTACATGACATTAATGCTCGCTATAGTCTTTTGTAATTATGAAAAGTAGTTTTTCAGGTAACGAGGTGCAATTTTCTTATTTTTTCCCCTCTCTGATTGAGGGCCTGCGAGAGGGCCTTCAGGTTTGCCCTGATGGTCCCCGAGTGGGCCTAGCCAAGTGACGTTGAGTCTACTCGCGTCTATTGTGGACCGAATAAAGTTCTCTCTCTCTCCCTCCCTCCCTCCCTCCCTCCCTCCCTCCCTCCCTCCCTCACTCACTCACTCACTCACTCACTCACTCACTCACTCACTCACTCACTCACTCACTCACTCACTCACTCACTCACTCACTCACTCACTCACTCACTCACTCACTCACTCACTCACTCACTCACTCACTCACTCACTCACTCACTCACTCACTCACTCACTCACTCACTCACTCACTCACTCACTGATAGAATTTCACGGGATATGAAGTGAATGACCCGAGCAGTGCAATAAATGTACGGTCAGTTTCAAATTGATAGGGAGCGCGCAATGGTGTCTCAGTAACAATTTCTGCAGCAAGCCCTAAAGAAACATTGAAGGAAGGAAAAGAGATAAGTAGAAGGCAGGGAGGTTAATCGGAATAACGTCCGGTTGGCTACCCTACACCGGTGGAATGGGAAAGGGGGAAAACAAAGGTGACATGGACAGAGAGGAAGGAAAGAAAGAAGGAAATTGCGGTGAGTTCGCTGACGTGTGTGGTCTTACAGAAATTGCATTAATAGTCACAGAAGAAGCACAAAAGCGCCTTCACCGCTTTATGGGCCGACGGGCGATGGGGACGGTGTTCCAGCAACACCTGCACAGAAAGCGGCCGATTGTCCAGTTTTTGGAAATCTTTGGCAAGTTCTTGTCTCTCTGGGGTGTATTGTGGACAGTGGCACAGCAGGTGGTTGATGTTTTCTTCGGTGCCACAGACCTCGCATGCTGCACTGTCAGTCACTCCAATTAATGTACAGTATGCCTTTGTGAAGGCAACTTCTAACGAAAGGCGACAGAGAAGCATAGCTTCACGTCGAGGAAGTCCGAGTGGAGGTCGGGGTTGCAGGGAGGGGTTTAGTCGATGCAGTCGTGTAAGTCGTAAGTTTGGCGAGTTCCACTCGGCCAGTGTGAGACTGCGTGCCAGGTGTCGAAGCTGCCTTGCAGCGTAAGAAACATAGAAGGCGAGCAAAACAAAGTACCAACAAGCATGACGACAGGCACTGATGGTTTCATCAGCGTGCCACGAAAAGGCAATCGGTGCCTTTTGTTGTCGTTAATTCGTATAGTTTGAAGGCTTCGTAAGCACATAATCACGTCACTCGAAGAGCTGCGTCTATTTCTTTATTTCCTGCAGGACCGGAGGCAAGGGGGACCATTGGCTGTCGCGCTGTTGTCAGGGTAGCTGGGACGTAGTTGCGTCGTAATAATTATAAAAAAAAATATTGAATAAATGTAAACCAGCTTTGAAAGCGGTGCTTGCGTAAGCTTAACGCCGTGTTTTAAGTCACGGGAAAGAGCGTTCCGTGCGAACGAAACGTGCCCCCTGCGGGCAGCTGTCACCGCTCGATTAATTATTTAAGCAGCACCGATCCAGCTCGAGTAGCGCGCTCCCGTGACAGAAATTCACTGCTGCGAGATGCAGTTTTCGTGTCACTTTCATCTCTGTCTTTGCGAAAGTGTCGAGACAAGAATAAGTGCGAAGCCAGGAGAAGCAAGAAATGTAATAAATAAACAAAACAAAAAAGCGCTGCGAAGGGTTCACGCACTCGTGAACAAGATAAATGTTCACGCACTCAAGGCTTTCGATTCCACCCCCCCCCCCTCCGCAAAAGAAAGGCAATAACTTGTAACGGTGACATTTAAAGAAGATGCAGCGTAGCGGCATAGGAATGGGGGGTGGGGGGTGGGTGGAAGGATGGCAGTGCACCTGATTTAAGCTGAGCTCTGCTGTTTCACTGTCTTAGTCCTGGCTGCACTGAAGCCCTAGCGCTCTTGCTTTTGGACATGTGCACGCACTTTGTAATCTCTCCTACTTGTGAGCTGAAGCATAAACGGCTTCTTTGGCCCTACAGACAGAATAATTAGGTAGTTCTGTGACTTTCTTCAAGCCCTTTTGAATTTTTTGCCCTTTTCTTTGTCTAGCTGGGTCTCTACGTGGTGATGACAAGGCTGAGGACGAAGTATTTGTGTTATGCTTCTGGAGAAGCAGCGAAGAGTTGAGCTAAGAATAGGCTTTTTATTGTACTTCGCTCTCATGTATAGCTTTAGACACATTTACATATATAGCGTACGTAATGTTTACTGAGCTGGTCCTTCCCTTATCATGCATCCTTACTATTTGCTATGCTTATCAGTATTCTTCTGTAGACGAGATAACAATTCATTCATTCATTCATTCATTCATTCATTCATTCATTCATTCATTCATTCATTCATTCATTCATTCATTCATTCATTCATTCATTCATTCATTCATCGCATAGCGACGGAACCAATATACGGCCCAAACAATGAAATGCTCCTTTCCTTCGAGCGCTTCCTAACTTTACGTGAGGCCTCCTTACAGCGAAGGACCGATGGAGGAAACAAGCGTACTCTGAACGCTCCCTTCACCCGTCCTCACGTAAGGAGCGGTTGCCGCATGCCTGGGTTCGAGATCTCTTAAAATCATTACGCGAACACCATCATTCTATTAAAAAATGTTGTATCGTCGCACAATCTTTAAATTGAACAGCTAATATAGAGAAGCGTGGGCGCTTTCTTCTAGTTTTGTTTACTAAAATTTAAAAAAGTAGCGCATTGCAGTGCAAAACTTGATGTGCTCCAGCAACGCTGGCACGCCAACGTCGTGCAACGCCTAGCAACTCCTAGCAACGCTTTCATGCCGCACGCGTGACTGAAACGAACATGCCTGGCAAGACGTACCGTGTTCGCGCTTCTCTGCAGGTGGGCGACAGCGCGCATGCGCAAGCAAACGTCACGTGGTTAAGCAGTGAGGTGAAGCGCTCGTTCAGGGCCAGGAGCGGCGTAAGGACGCATGAAGGCAGCTTTGGAGCTGCCTTATGCTGAGGAAGCACCAAGGAAGCCTTCACCGAGGGCCCCTCAGTAAGGAAGCTTTCAGAGTGACATAAGGTAGCCTCACCGCAATGAAAGCTTCCTTACTGAGGTAAGGAAGATTTCGTTGTTTGGCCCTTAGCCCAATCGTTTTCGATTACATGCAGTTTCTTAAGCCATAATGTATACCAAAGACATACATAAATAAAAACACGCAAAAATATCCTACTGCTCTCACAAAGGCTAGCAGAACATTTTCGTCTTTTACAGGGCCGCTCCTGGACACGGAGAAGCGAAAGAACACTGGACATGTGCTGACTATCATGTGAATTAACTACGCACAAACAGCACCTTAACTACACCATAACGTCACTCCTTGCAGCCCGGGCTTGCCACACATAGCAGGTGAGGGTTACAATAGTGACACTGTAGTGTATATAAGCTCCTGTTTGCGTGTAATAAATTAGGTTAATAGTCAGCACATATCCAATGTTCCTTCGCTTCTCTGTGCCTAGAAGTGGCGCTGTAAAAAGATGGATCGGTCGTAACTTGCCCAATTTGCAATCCCAGTAAGAAGTTCTCTTCTTTTTTTTTCTCGTCAGATTGACGTCAGTCTACAAAGTCAAGGGCAAATTCTGTTAAGTTTTTTATTTATTTATTTGTTTTGCGAAGCAGGCTGTCATAGTTGCAGAAGACAAACGAACGCGGAAGAAATTAGGCACGAAAATGCAATGCTCTGGTGATGTGTTGTTTCCTTAACGCGCTTAAGTATACGGAAGAACGTCGGCGCACGGAGTACTTCGTATGACTGAGATAATCTGAAGGTAATCCGAGCGAGGCTCTGTAACAGTAACGCCATGGAGGATGACGGTGTTTATGAAAACATTAACATGACGTCGATGCACGCGCCGCATGCGAACATTAGGTTGCGCGAATTCAAAAATTAATAGAAAGCTTCAAACGTATGTAGAGCTCAACTCCGACAAGATGTCGCTGAGGAGCGTCAGCCATTGAAAATAAGTTTAGAGCTTTAAGACAAGCAAGGTGGCCGCTGTCGATAAGTGCGAAAATAACTGAAAGTTGCTCAGGGGAGCCTTTCTTACGAACACATTGGGTAGTCTGTGCTGTACTCCCGGTTTCAAGACCTGGAAGTGGCACTTTTCACACCTTCCACAACGATTGAATTACCGCTATTTTTCTATCTCACACATGTCTGAGGATAGACATTACTAGCAGATGCCTTCCGCCAATCCTATATATTAAAGGGGAAATCGGAGTCCGGATTTCGGTCGTTATAAATGAAAAATTCCAAGTCGTATGTCGTACTTTATTTGCAAATATTTTTTCTTTGTGCAAACAGGCCTACAAAAATAAAGTATTTTCGTGAAACTAGAAAAGTCAAACTTTGCAGGCAATTTCGTACATGTTTCTGCATCAAAAGACAGCCTTGATCCCGCGTACTGTATCTGCATCTATGCATGTAGAATGTCATTTTTACTGACATCGCGAGTTCATTGATCCGTGTATTCAGCTATTATCCAAAAACGACGCTGTTCCATCGAAACGGCACTCTTGCAGATGCCCCACACTCGTTGAGGACACTGGTTATTGATGTTCGAAATTTTCGACAGCGGAAAGGTTTGAACAAAAACGCATGGCGAAGTCGTGCCGCATTTCAGAATCACAGCCCCATTTACAGGGAAGCTTTTTCATTCGAGTAGTTGCGTTAGGAAATTCAAGTGCCTGTAATTCACCCTAACACTCTGTAACGTCGTCCGCATGCTATTCAGGACATGGGACCCTATTTCATCCAATTTTTACTTCTCCGTCACATTTCGTTTTTCAAGGACACAAGGAAAAATGCATATGGCGCGTTCACGAAGCCGCAATTAACGAATGTGTGCACATTAAACTCTGCACGCACATTAGAGTAACGTACCCGCAATATCCACCAATTATAAAGTCAGTGCTGCTGTCAGCTCCCCCAGGACAGAGGGCAAGCACTATATATACGCTTCTTATGACGTTTGAGAATATAGAGAAAACGAGTATTAAAAATTATTTGCAAAGCTCGCAATTAAGCCAGAAGCGTTAAACGTTCGCCAGACATTACACCGTCAACATGTCCCCCATATTCGCCGAACGTCAACTTCGTGTCACGTGCAGTTCTACCACAACACAGAGAAATATTGCCGATAATGGCCGTGTAAAACTTTCGAGGACTTGCCAAATGAACTTTCTGCGAAGGTCATAAGTTACACACACATATTTAGCTTTAAATTCCGATCAGCCATGATGCCCCTTCCTTCATTTTTACGAAATTTCACCTCGGTATAGTGGTCACAGTTCTCCGAAACAGCGTACCCGGATAATAAAACACATATTGATTGGGATTGCTTTCATAAGTAATTCACTGCTAAGGCTTACCCATCAGACATAACCTGCCACCTATTTCCATCGAATGTAGAAAGGGCCTTGTTTAGTTCACTGGGGAAACATATGCGCCTCGTATTACGCCCCAAAATAGCAGAACGTGATAGAAAATAAATATTCACATATTATTTACAAAGCTCATAAGCGGGCCAGAAACGTTTAACTTTAGTAAGACATCACCTTCAACAGGCCCCCATTTCCACCGAATGTGAACTCGATGTCATGTAAAGTTAGTTCCCTTGGTGAACCGGCAAGCATTGTGGATAACGGCCATATAACTAGTTCGAGCATTTACAACATTTTCGCTATGTTCATAAATAGCTGACGCTTTTTGAACGTTCCCCTTTCTTTCAGGACATTACGCAAGCTTCGTACGCAGTTCGTAAAATACACTTCTAACGGTCGGGAACGTTTTCAGAAGAAATTTTCTACGAAAGATGTACATAACTTACACAGTTTAAACTATCATGTTGTATCGTTCTCAGCATGCCCCCCTATTCTGATGCAAATTGAATCTCGGTGCCCCATTTAGTTCTTTCAGGACACCGGGCAAATAAAGTATCATCAATGAATAAAGCTTCGTATCACGCCCTTAAAAGTGGAGAAAACGAGCACTCAGTAATATATTCAAAAAACTAAAAATTCACCTATACACACTTTATACTCCCGGCAAACATGACCTATAACAAGCCCCCCCTCCCCCTTCCCGCCTTTTCATAAATATAAGATTGCCGTCAACGATGGTTCTCTATGAGCCGCAGGGAAAGTTTGCAAGCGCCTTATGCCATGACACCAAATAGGCAAACGAGCGAGTAGCAAATTTTATTAAAGCGAAGCGTTGCTTTCACCTTTCTCGAGTTTCAGTACGCTGCTGCTGCTGCTGGTCCGGTCTTGCTCGCGCGCGCCGCCGCGTTTCTTGCGACACGTACCATCAGTAGGCGCCCGCCTCCGCGTATCCGACAGGAAGATTGGTGGAAGGTAAGTAGAGAAACGACAAAAAAAAACGGAGACGTATAAAAACAAAGTTCACAATAGGGGGTCAGAATGTTTTATTCGGGGAATTCACCGTGCGTTTCTTTTTTTTTTCTTAGGTTGGGCATTAGACAGTACAATAGCAAGAGCTTGGTGGCGCAACCCACCGCCCCGTTCCAAAGGGGACGCTCATAACATACATACATACATACATACATACATACATACATACATACATACATACATACATACATACATACATACATACATACATACATACATACATACATACATACATACATACATACATACATACATACATACATACATACATACACACACACATACATACATACATACATACATACATACATACATACATACATACATACATACATACATACATACATACATACATACATACATACATACATACATACATACATACATACATACATACATACATACATACATACATACATACATACATACATACATACATACATACATACATACATACATACATACATACATACATACATACATACGTCCGTCCCTCCGTCCGTCCGTCCGTCCATCCATCCATCCATCCATCCATCCATCCATCCATCCATCCATCCATCCATCCATCCATCCATCCATCCATCCATCCATCCCATCCATCCATCCATCCATCCATCCATCCATCCATCCATCCATCCATCCATCCATCCATCCATCCATCCATACATCCATACCAACCGGCGCCACCGTGGCAGTGTTTCACAGTTTGTGCGTATAGCACTTGCTGTGCTTGCTTTCATATGCGACGAAAATGCAGGTGCTGGGCTGTGGAGTTCACGTGCTGGACTATGATAGTTTAAACATCGCAATCATCCAGAGACTGAAGAGAGCGCTTGGGGCTGGCGCCTCAACACCGTGCTGGCCACGTATGCAGAACGAGCACGCAAATGTGAACCAGCAAAATGGCTCCAAAGCGTGAACTCAGCGTCGAGGGCACCCAGGCCCAAAAGAAGCGTCGTGCTGAACAGGAGCGTCTTCGCTACGCATCGAAACGTGGTGCAAACCGCGAATGTCTGTATAGAATGTATACATACAATTATAATAATAAATTGAATTACGCACATCCCCATAATTAAATTTGTGTTTAACATTTCTGACACAATTTGATATATCGCCTGAGGCAATGATTATGCTCAATCCTCTCAGAGATTACGAACAATGACGCACAACAACGCCTCAAGCAAACACGCCTCCTCGTGTGTTCTGTGGACTACGCAGGCAAACAGCAGTGGTGTATGCAATGTATGTTTAATATCAACTCACCAATCTTGTATTAGACTAAACGCTGAAGAAAATACACATTCGCTGCCAGCACCACCACTAATTATCGTTAATCAAAGCAAACAGCATGTACACAAAGCTTCGCTTACATCGATTCCCAGTGTGTGGGATCCACAGATCTTTTCCCCGCACATTGACCGACACACCTCAAAATTTGCCTGTGCAGGGACGGACCAATGTCCTGGTATTGTGTTTTGGACCGTCCAACAGAGCAGCGCCAAATTGCCTATCTCTTAGTGTGGGATCCAATTATAGCTCCGAAACAATGTGATTACTGTATACGGGAACCTGAGAGGCATCGGATTGCGCCGAGACAAGTCGCAGAAAGGCTGGTAATCGGAAGCATACGTGGCAGAACCTGTCTGTTGTGAAGATCGCAAGGAGTGTGAGTAATTTGGGAACAGGGAGTGCGTGCGGTAGTCTGGGGAATCCTACGTTTCTGTCGCCAATGGCCCGTTTGACAGTAGCCCCGAGCAAGCGCCAATTAATCACCGACGCCGCCCAGCGCGGACTGCTCTCATTATCGCACGGTTGGCGAATGCGATTAGCTGGCGCAGCAGTTTTCTGAGCCAAGTAATTATGTGCCGTGCGATAAGCCTTGCCTCTCGTTAGAACAAACTGTGATCGCTGTCAGGAAAGAAGTTTGAAATGAGATGTTGACAGCGCAACCGCGAGCAAATGCGTAGCACTGCGAAAATGTGTTTGCCTGCAGTTGCAGCAGAAAGCCAAGAACCACACCACGTGTTTCTTTCTGCAGTGGAGCCATGCTTCCGTAGCAGCTGCCTGATTTGGCCGGTAAATGATGACCGGCTTTAAGAATATCGCCGAATCGCACGAATAATCAGTGAGCGGTCATAAACTAAGCCTTGAATTGATGTTTACATGATGTAACGATAAACGTTTAAGACAGAGATGCCTCACGCTTCTGACACCGATCTATGCTCGTTACCGTGAGGTTAAAGATTCACTAATTCATTCATTCATTCATTCATTCATTCATTCATTCATTCATTCATTCATTCATTCATTCATTCATTCATTCATTCATTCATTCATTATTCACTAGCGATAGCCACCAAGCGCCGTTGTTTCGCTTCGCGTTTACGAGCCGCCAAATGCTCACGTTCAGCTTCGCTGCGCAAAGAAGGCGTTCTACTTTTGCAAGACGCTTCTTTCGAGCCTCCGTCTCCCCACTCAATGTAAGCTCTGGTCTTATTTTGTTTCCGTTCACTTCTGTTAAACTCGGTTGTTTCCCCTCCCAACTTCTTCGCCAGTTCTCTCTTCAATTTTAATCTGCCAACTTCCTCACTTCTTGCGTCTTGGCCTGTTTGTTTATTCGGGCGCACATCCAGTGGTATACAAGCAATTCCGGAGGGCAGGTCAGGAGTGCATACACCCAGTGGAACATAACCAGTGGCCAAAGTTGTCTGTTCGGACACCTTCCCGGTGGCACATAACCGAATTGTACATAACCAGTGACTCAATTTGTCTATTCCGGTGCGTGCCCAGTCACTTCCAGTGACCGACGTTGTTGTCTATTCGACAAGACAGGAGCAGCCAGCAGTCGCAAACTGGAGGGAAGAGGCGAAGGAAGCTTCGTTTTGAAAATACCGAGGAAAAAAATATAAAGTATACGTGCCTGAATAAAGTTCAACCGAAACAGCACTGAGGCGCGCGCTCGGGTCACAATTCCGTCGTTGGCATTCTTCCTGCAACCCAGAAGCAATCGCGAAACCCAGAAGCCTTGGAGAACAAAACATTTGCTCCGTGACTATTGAGCGCTTCGCCCAGGACATGTCTGTTCTAGCCGCCTTCGTTTAGCCTGCAAGCTTGGTCGAAACCTTCGCCTCAGGCTAGCGATTCGTGTTAAATCCATACCTTAAGAACTAGCATTTAATCGCGGTTATCGCTGACCAAACTTGGTGATCGACACAGAATGGCGTAGGTAAATAAATGCCGCACATATACATTTTGCGTCTAAGCGTTATGCTAAAGTAACATACGTTGGTTGCGCTAAAATATCGCAGTTTTAATTGTAAATTAGGTTGTAATGTAGTAAGTGCTGCAAAGACAGGAGTCACACGAAGCGGTGGCTGTTGAGTGGTGCGTGCGTTCGAGCTTGCTGCTTCAGGCACATGGGAGCTGCGGCGAAAATAACCGCATGCCATATTAGCACAAGGTTTTTCGCGACATTCTGAAGGAGAACTAATCACGTTATATAAAGCAGCCCCGCATATTGAAGTATTTCCAATTTTACATTAGCGATAACAGCGTCGCAGGAAAATCAAGGGGCTCACGTCTTTTGCTAGAACCGAAGCGCTTCTTTATTACTTTCTTCAGCGTCTTCATTCCCATGTGCTGGACACCGTTCAAGCTCAGAGATAAACGAAAAAACAAGGACAAACAGTGAAGGAAAAGCTCCCAGAAACTTTAGTGAGAAAATGCTACTCTTATAGGGTAGACCCTGTATAGTGAAGCGCTGATATGCTTAAGTGGGTTTCCGCATCAGAGACGGAAGTTGATGGCTTGCAAAGGTGACAAGGGCGCTTGGCGAACGCTTTCGCTGCGCGAAATCCTCTTTCGCCGAGCGGCCTTCCGAGAGACTCCCACTGATGTTTTGCCCGGAAAATGTCTTGTTTGTTTTCTGCGGTCGTAGGCTTTCCTCGCGTCGAGAGCACAGCACTGTGAGTTACTAGACATTTTATCCCAGCGTCTGACACTCCCTGATGGAACTGTATTGTCGCAGCGCAGTGACGGTGAAAGGGCGACGCAACACTGTCCACGTGAAAGGCAAAGTTTTACCCAGTGCACAGTTTTCGTTTTTCGTTTGCTTCCGTCTTCTATTACGGGTTTTGACGCCGCCAAGAAAAAAGAAAAGAAGAAAAAAAACAGTGACGAGGCAGAGGCACTAGAGGTGTCCCTTTTACGCCCTTAAAATGTATATATAAAAGAACGTTGATAAAGCGAGGAAAGTCTGAGCGAAAGTGCAGAACGCAGACTTCACTGGAACGTATTTAAAGCGAAAGGCTTCTGCTAGGCGTTCTGCAACGTACGCTTCCTCTAGGCGTTGACGTGCACTCTACTGGGCGGACGAGACACGCGAATTTCCAGCTAACTTTGGGTGCGCCTTTCTGGCATTGCGCTAACGTAACGTGCTGCGTTACTGTGGAGCTTAACCTCTGGGAAAACGCTTCGGAAATCTGTACAATGCCAGTGCAGTCTTAAGGAAGAAAGATTTTGTAGTTTAACTCTTCCACCCACTTCCTGTGAAATGCTGCGACAAAGCCACGGACGCCGTGGGAGAACATCCTGACGAGTGAAAGAACGAAAATAGTAAAAGAAAAGAAATACCATCTGTCTATAGAGATATAGAGGCTATAGAGATACAAGAGGTGGCACGCAGGCGACGCGCGAGATGCCAACGCAAATTTCCTAAGCACTCGTTCAAATTGGTTTCCATTGCTTTCCTTACCAACACGTCACCGATAATGTTCTTTCTGTTCAACGCTTATGAATTACGGGAAGTGTGTTTTCCATGTACTAACCGGCGTCACGGCTGGTGCACACGCAGCGCCGCATAAAAAGACACACACAGAAAAAAATTGCAGATCCAACGCACATGTTAGAAATTATGTGAACCGAAGCAGATAATTAAATTCTGCCTAACGGCGATGCGCTAGTAACCATATTTCGGAATACTTCTTCGAAAGCATGATTAGTGTTTTCCTACGAGACACACGGCACTTACTAAAAAAAAAAAAAAAGAACACGCACGCCGTGAATTACGCGCCGTCTAACTCGGTTTAGTATTTAGTAACAACAACTACAAAAAAAAAACATTCTCATTATTTGTAAAAACTAGAAATAACATGACCCTCAGAAGCTTTGAAACTTCCGAAACAGACTTAAGAGTGAACTCAGATCCAACTGACAATGAAGCTGCGGTAGCGCAGAGCAGTGCAACGTCCTTAGAAATTTGGTTTCGCAGCTAATGCACTGCTGATAATCGTCTCGCTAGCTTGAGACAGCTGCTTTTTGCGCCCACGCTACTTGTACGCCTCTTCTTTTTCTTTGGTTCCTTTATTTTATTTTGCCATTTCCACATCGTTCATATATGCCGCGTCACCTGCTTTTGACCGATTCCTTCCGCTTAGCTGCATCAAGGAGCTCACCCATTCTTCAACAAGCCGTCGATATGAGAAATAAAAGAAATGCTTCGTCATTTCTCCCACCTCCTTTCTCCCCTAGCCCCCTGTAGAGGTCAGAAAACCAGACACAACTCTGGTTGACCTACCCACCTAGCCTCACTTGGATTTCTCTGTATATTTTGGTTCTAAGGTGTTTCTAGAAGTTGTCTTGCAACTGTAAAACAGGTGGATCTTGTTTTTCAGTCGCTACTACCAACAGAGTGGGGCCACGATTCATTTATCTGTTTTAGAGACCTCGCCTTTATCTATTCCGTGGCGAACCAGCTAAGCATTCCCTCCTATACCTTTGAATATGAAATCTTTGAATATATAACATCGTGCCATACTACCTCGCGGCAGCGCTTTGGATGTCACTCTCCATGAATGCACGCTGCGATCGCCCATCTTTGGCGTCTCTCCGCGAGCAATCGAGCTACGGGTTCCGGAAAAGAAAAGAAAAAGTAAATCAGCAAATAACATCAAGGCACACGTGCGTGTCTTCGAGCATTACAGACAAATTGATTGTGCCGTTGCACTCGCAATGACGAGCAACCGCAAATGTCGAGTAGTGCACTGCTCTACTTGATTAAAAAAGAAGAAAGGCCCAGGGCGCAGATGCCCGCGGCGGGGCACCGAAAATACACGAAGCGTCGTGTCGAAAGTAGAGCATCAAGCACACACTGCCTCCCAGAGTAGCGGTAAGAAGGACAGTAATATAAAACGACCAATGCTTAGGACGGGAGAGTTATAAGCTGCACTTCGTTTGGAAACAAATTCTTTCAGCAGTGTATCTATATTGCAGGCTATGTTGAATTCGCTGCTGCGAAGGCCGTCTTTTGAGAGGCCCGCAAAATAGGCATTCGACAAACCAAACGCAAAGACGGAGGCCATTTAGACACGCACTTCTTCGGGGCTATGTGGCACGCGTGTGCCATCGCCACTTGGAGGAGTTGACCTGCATAGGATGACTTCAATGGGAATACTTCATGTATTCCTGCTGTGCGTCCTACTTTGCGCGCGCAGTGCTCATTCCGTCACTCTCTTCCTCTTTCCATTCCCCCTTTCCCTTGCTCCCTAATGTAGGGTAGCAAACTGGACGCTCCTCTGGTGGATCTCCCTACCTTCCCTCTCCTTACTTTCTCTCTCTCTCTCTCCTCATGCAGCCCTCATTGATACACCGTGGTATAACGCATCAGCCCAAGAAGCTACTCTGCAGGTTTTAGTATACCGTTTTTCAGAAATACACGCAGCGCGGAAGGATAAATATTTAGCGAGTTTCAATCAGGCCTGTTCTTTTGTTTTATTTTCTTTTAAACACTTGCTTATATTCTCGTTTATTTTTTGTCTACGTGTAGACGATTGTCGTCGCGGATTGCTGCGTGGTTATAGCGAACTGGTTGATTGCAGTAATGATCCACATTAACTCGCGTCACTCTTGCATTCATACACGATTATAACGTTGTGAACACGCCAGATACATATTTTCTGCCAATATTCGCAATATAAATTTTAAAAATCTAATTAGGCAAATAATTAGTCGGCGGGAAAAATGCTGATTGAACGCGCATGCTGAAATTACCTGGGCCGATGCTCTAGTTAAGCGGCGTGTATTAAATCCTATGCAATTAACGACGATTCGTATCCTTGTACTTACTTTCATACACCACATTCGCCAGATGAAATGTTCGCATCCCTTTGCCCCTCCCCCAGTACAGAGTAGCCAACCGGAGATAATCTCTGGTTAACCTCTCTGTCTGTCCTTTGCCTTTATCTCTCTCTCTATGTTTGTCAACCACAAAAATCACAAATTTAGTTTCACGCAACTTTTAGTATTTGTGCACTACACAGCCCCCCCCTCCCCCCCTAAGATATGTCGAAACGCAAACAGCAAATCTGGCGGATGCAGTGTGAGCGTAAGCAGAACTAGGTCATGCGGATGAAGGCGATGTATGACGCTTGTTGAGAGATTCTCTCCCCCGTATATCCCCATCTCAGTACAGGGTAGCAAACCGGAAACTCGCCTCTGGTTAACCTCCCTGCCTTTCCCTCTCTCTCTCTCTTTCTTGTTGGGAGAAAAGACGGTGAGTACAGGCGTAGGCACAGAGAAATAAGAGATTTAAGGATTGTGTACCTCTTATAACACAGTGGCACGAGTCTGGGGGATGGGTCAAGAGTGTGCACAAACCAGTGGTACATGCCCAATGGGCTAAACAGATAAAATCAAATAATTCAGGTAAATCAAATATCTCCTTGGAAATAATGTGCTACATTAAAGAGAGGTATGCGTGCTCTGGAGACACCTATACTGTGCTCTAGCGAAGCCTGCGCTTTGAGAAAGAAAACTTATGAAATGTGAATGGGCACAATAAAATGTGACACGCAATTTGAAAGAAATTAACGTAAGTGAGATTAAAAGTAAGACACTTATCAGGAGTCTTGATAAAGGCCGGTCCCCGGCTGAGCCATCGAATTGAATGTTTGTTTTTGTTCTTGTACGTGTCCCTGCGCTACTTGAGACTTACTAACCACCGAATCAAAGAAAAAATACTTCATATGCACAGGTATATATTGATGAGCAAGCAGATTAAAAGAATCCTAGGGGCTCAATATATATGGCAGCACCAAAACAGTTGTCGCTGGTGCACACTGCAGGAAAACGTGCTGCTGAGAACAGCCGCATAATGTGCGAATCAATTTCAGCCCTTTAATTCATCTGACGCGCTTTTCAAATTAATGAAAATAAAAGATTGATGCTCAACGCCAGCTTGTTTTACTACCAGTCTTCACCTTGTGTGACAGTTCACTACGAATTAATTACCGCATAACTTCTACAGACGGTTTTGCATCGAAGTTTTTTTGGGTAAATTTTACGCCCATCACGTTCCTTCATCATGTTCGTGCGCTTCGCTACCAACCTTTACTCGCCATTTAGAATCAGAGCAGTGTTTATTGTATGCCCTGTTTAAAAACTTACTCAGTTTAAGCTTAAGCGAATCGTTACGAATTTTGCAAAAATATGTGTAAAAAGTTAAAAAGTTTGATTATATTTCCTCACTCTACTCGAAGGCTGTTTGTCTCAGTATTTCTGAGTACTTCATTTGCGATATGACAGATATCCTATCAATAGCACACGCATTCAATGTGACGGCTGGTCAATGCACATTGACCAGCCGTCACAATACACAGAGAAAGATAAAAATGGAGGGAACCAAAGGCAGAGAGGTTAACCAGACTTCGTCCTGTTTGCTACCCTAGTCGTTGGAAGGCTGAGGCGAATGAAAGCGGGAGAGAAGACATGCGCACAGATCAATCACATTCGCTACACAAGGTGCACCGTATCTGCAGTCGGGCACCGCTCAGGTTCTGTCGCCTTCAGGTACCGCATTAAAGAACTCACTCTCGCACGCACGCACACGCAAACACAAACGCACAAACTAAGAACACCACACTGGTAGTGTTTGTAGTTTTGTACTTACAGCAAACTCGAAGACCAGCTCTGTGCCCCCCTTGTCATTAGAATGAGAAGGTGCGCAAACTTGCCGGCAAGACGGAAAGAACCGGCATCTTAGAGCTTCGCCTTTCCCCCAGCTGCTTGTTCCTTTCTTCGCACAAGGGAAGGATTGCTCGTGGGAGGCGTCGCATCGAATACCAGCTTGTTGTCCCTCGGCTCACTCAAAATATTTGCTCTCCCTCTCACTGTACGAGCGCGAGTGTGCTGCCAGCGGACACTCCATTTTTTTTTTGCTTACGTCTCGAGACGGGAATAGTGTTGAGGAAAGTAAAGCAAGACTCCATGTCTCAGCGATTCGCTGGAGCGTCCGTACTCTCAGAGGCTGAATGCTAGTCTGCACCCAGGCTGTGATGCAGTGTTGTTGTTTTCCAGAAAGCCTGTCGGGAACGAAGAGTGCACGCAAAAAAAAAGCACGATGATAAGGGGCAACAAAACAGGGGCAGACTTCCTCAGATGAAAATGAGGCCTTGTTCCGGTGTCTTAATGGAGGAGATGTACCCGATACAGTTTGGTGTAGTACCATATACGGTCGTCGAACGAATGCTGGTGTCCTTTCTTATTTTGTCGATGCTTTAGTGCCCGATTCCATAATTATTTTTCGCAGGGAGCTGAAGAAATAATTAAAGCGATCTGAGCAGTTCAATTCCACCGCGTGTATACCAGAGAATCTCACTCAACCAAGCCAGTTTGACATTGAACATGACCTTCCTTTTTAATAGCAACATTAGACTCGAAGTTTAGGTTTAAGGCCACTAATTGAAAACTTGCGTGTTTCTTTTTTTTCTGCGGGTCATTTCGTAATATTTTGGCATCCCGTTTTCCGTCCACAGTGCGCTGTCGATAAACTTGTTTTAAATTAAACACTTGTGAAATTGGCTGCACAACGCCCAAACAGCAGCTACTGCACCTTATCACGAGTAAAATAAAGTGAAATAATTATTCTCGGCACTTTCATGCGGTAAACTTGATGAGTCAGCCAGAATAGTTGATGATATGCTATTTTCTGCAGCCTCTGTGACTATAAGGAACACCGCTTACCAATTTGTTCACTGTGATTCAATGATTACGTAAAGAGTCCTTCCTCAATACACGAAAACAAAAAAAGGCCTTCGGCAAATATAATTCGAAGACTTATTGAACACACCTTCTGACGTTGTAGCACCAGAGAAAACAGAAGGAACAAGGGAAGGGGGAGGGGAGGGACATGGAGGTAGGATAGATTAGGAGGAAGGAAATTGGTGACACATTGCACAATCAGATAAAAAAAAGCAAAGGGTGTCACTTTTGTGGTAGACTATGCGACACACAAAGGAGATCTCAGATGTATTTGACACAAGGGACACGATACTACCGCGGAGAAGTGTCCAGGAGCACCAGCTCAGATGGCGGCACCTTGGAACACAGTGATCAAACGTAATGCGCTAGAAACAGTTTTGTGTTCCATGACACTCCTCTTAAAGAAAAGAAATTATGCATATTCAAAGCACGTGCTACAGTCTATGCGAACGAAGTCAGGTAGATTTTCGCGTAAAGTGCTTTCTTTATTGGGATTAGCGCTACAGTAAAGAAACTGTGCCATGCAAGCCTATTTACGTTTTAGCTTATACAATGTGTGTGCTTCTTTTTTTTTATTCCGAATGATATTATAAAAAATCGCCCAGAGCATATAGCATCATCTGGCTTGTTCAGGTAGATTACCTATATAGGCGGACATTACTTGAGCGACAAGTATCCATTCCCAAGTGGCTAATGAACATATGCCTTAGTATTCGTTTTAATTCTATAGCTTTAGGTTACATGCTACCACTGCGGTGATTAAATCTGAACACTAACGAAGTCACGTCTGCTTTGCAGAAATCCCAAGGCTCGTGCCAATTTCGAGATATCAATGAAAAGTACGCTAAAGGATGCATTCACGAAAAGTCAAGATTGTCCACAACTGCATGGCACACACTTTTGGGAAATAGTTGGTTCGCCCAAGTATTGCGCCACACACCTTAAGGCTGGATATCTCAAAAGTGGAGAGAGAGAGAGAGAGAGAGAGAGAGAGAGAGAGAGAGAGAGAGAGAGAGAGAGAGAGAGAGGGGCAGGGAGGTCAACCAGACAAGCGTCCGGCTTGCTACCCTACACTGGGGGTGAGGGAAAGGGGGAATAGAAAGAATAATAGAGGCAAGAAGTGATGACTGTGTGCGGTGAAGCACCGTGACACCAAAGTACAGTTCTATAGGTGGTGACCTGCGTTGATCCCATCTGGGACGACCAAAGGGCGAGCGGTCCTTGCGCGCCCTTTGGTCCTCCTATCTTTAAGGAAATAAAACTGAACTGAATCGGAGTCTGCGAGTGAGCCATGGGGGCTTACTCGAGACTTGCAAGCACTGGATTAAGAGCATCCAGCACTTGCACCACACAATGTGGAGCGAGACCTATAATTGTCTAATATGCCATCATGACTTCACTACTGCCTGACTTCAATTACGCGATTACAACCGTTGATTAGTGAATCGTTTTATTAGGCGGCTCAAAATTATGATTAGTAGCGCTAATAATGCCCGCCTTCTCCGTAACTGCACCTGAAATGGCAGAGTAACGCTATTTATCACAGGCGATTTCTGAAAAACAAAGGAAGAGTTTGTTGGAACTAAAAAAAAAACAAGCACTCAAAAATATAAACTGGCAACATTAGCGCACAGACAACACCTTAGTGCTAAGCAGTAAATGTTTGCTCCTCAGAATATAAGCTTCATATTTTCAACATTTTGTCGTCTCATGCAGGCTTTCGTAAAGTTGGCTGCCTTGCATTGCACACTATATGTATAACCAGTTTCTCTTGCGCACCATTTTGAATGCTGCTCAGAAAGGGCTCTCCAAAACACGGCACGCTATACAGGGAGTCTCCCGTACAGCATCTAGACAATTCGTGAAAATTCTAAAGTCGCGAATTGGTGTTAATCTGTGCTACTTATAGACATTTCTTTTTAAGGCTAGGCATCTGGGGCTTTATGTTCGTCACGCTTTCTTGCCTGGGCTTTTCAAGTTTGTCACTGCCTTTTGTTTTTGTGTTTTCAAAGCTTGTTGTATCAGCGAAAACTATATCATTATGCCTAATAAATGTAGCCATGACTATAACTCTAGCCAAGTGTTCGTATATCCTTTGTTACTTGATCAGGTTAAACCTTTGCGACGCATTACGAGGGTTCTTCCTCTCATTGTGTCCTTTCGAGATTGTGTGTTCCTTGGCGTTCTCGTTCGCTTTTATATGGCGCACATTATCAATAACGCACCGCGGTGCGCGTAATAATAGTCGCACGTCTGCTCCGTGAGTCGCAGGCATCCGCCGCTGGATTCACCGGACCAGCAACGAAAGGCAGCAGAAAATAAACTGCTCGGACGCCGGACAAGTCCTCGCTCGGGTGGGGCATCCTGTTTTTTCCCACGGAAGTGATGTCGCCGGAAGCGGAGGCTGAGGAGCGGCTTTTCTGGTCGAGTCGCATCCTTTCTTGCTGCCGCTGTACCGACCGAACCCAGTTGGAAGGGGCGGGGCAGCGGGGGGGGGGGGGGGGGAGTTGTTGACAGACGCAATAGCATTCGTCGGGCAGTGAAGACACTTTCCCGATCCCGAAGGGCAGCCGTCTTGAAGGCAACGTCTGTGCACCGTTTCCCTGCCTCTTATTGCCTCCCTATAGCACGGTGAAGTTCTCGTCTCTGCTTTCATCTCCGTCGGCCATACCGAAGCGGAGAAGTACTCAGGGCCAATAGCAATGACACGAATAGTGTTCCGCCTTTCTTCCGTTCATTATTTTGAACCGTACTACATTCAGAGTACCTATGACCAGTAATATGAGTGGGTTGCGCGCTCTAAGAAGCTTATATGGCTAGTATACAACAGCAAACCACAAGTGCTAATCCGTAAGAAAAATAACAAGTAGACTCTAACCACAATTTAAACCTTTCGGAGCGTACCTTTGTTCCACAACAATAATTGTCCTCTCATTTGCTTAGGTTTCCTTTCTTGAAAACTCTGCGCTCGCTTTTTTCCCTGTGAAGAATGTTATGCCAGGCGGTTCGTGACCTGGAAGTACCATGCGATCGAATAGCATCACTGATAGCAAAGGCTCGCAAGATAGACGAATATTATTGTTGCGGGATATAAAAATACGCTCTAAATGATGTAAACTCTTTTTGGAGCGTAGCACGGACAAGGAAAACCTAAGACGACTGTCGATTCGCGAACATTCGTCACGTTGATTGCATTCTTGTACTAAAGAAAGAAGCGTCGTCCTTGAAAGCGATGTTGCAGATATTATATCCACAAGCAAATTCAGCCGCCAAAGCATAGCTTACCAACAGGTTGTTTCTTTTCTGTGTTTCCCCGACAGTTATTTGGGGATCAACTAGAAACGAGAGCGACTACTGAGAAGATTGACACTTTTATGCAGAAAACATTAGCTGCCAAATGAGTCCTCTAAACTGTGCTGAGCCACTGCCTCAGGTCAGGGCTAGGCAAGTAGGCATAAGTAAAATGTCTCCACAATATAAGTTGAAAAAAAAAGAACATCACGCATTACGGTTGAAAGATAAACGAGAGAGGAATACATTATGGTTAATGAATACAAGACCAAACCGCCTTCAAAGTAGTTGACCATGTTCTTTGAAGCAGGGAGCCATTTTCTTATTGCTCCATAAATGTTATTTATATTACCAGAAGTACTTTAAATGTTATCTGCGCGTTGCGGCGTCCGTTCTCCAAGAGTCATCGATATTCATTTAGACGCAGATCAGGCCACCCATCTGTCAGCTCTGCGGCCACTATATTACAGCGCGATACGCACCTCCACGTTCTCCCTTCAAATGATGTTATCCTGCTTGCCAACATCAAATCCTTTCCATTACTGACAACTTAATGCATCTCTTACACATGGGCTAGTTGAGGCGCACCACCCAAAGAGTTGAGCCATTCAGCGTGGCTGCGCCTCGTGTGTCCTGTCTATCACCATGTACGGGACGAGGGCAAACTTGACTTCATCCACACCACGAGGGAGTGCACCCTTACCACACCATTACCACCTTACCGCAAGTGTTTTTTTTCCTTTTCTTTTTTTAACATAGGTAGGACATTAGAGAATATATTAACAAGAGCTTGGTGACGCAACCCACCACTCTGTTCCAAAGGGGACGCTCATAGCATCCGTCCGTCCGTCCGTCCGTCCGTCCATCCGTCCGTCCGTCCGTCCATCCGTCCGTCCGTCCGTCCATCCATCCATCCATCCATCCATCCATCCATCCATCCATCCATCCATCCATCCGTCCGTCCGTCCGTCAATCCGTCCGTCCGTCCGTCCGTCCGTCCGTCCGTCCGTCCGTCCGTCCGTCCGTCCGTCCGTCCGTCCGTCCGTCCGTCCGTCCGTCCGTCCATCCGTCGTACCAATGCGCACTTTTCGGTAGACGCACTGAGGCGTTGTTCTCGGAGATAAGACACCGTCATGGTTGCCGCCAGCTGAAGCCTGGCTCGTACCTGAGGGCGAGTCACCACAGTAGCCCAGGTGCAAATGTCGTCGGCATATACTGAGACATGAACTGTCCGCGGTAAGTGCTCCGCTAGTCCTACTAGGACGAGGTTGAACAATATGGGTATCAACACTCCACCCTGCGGCACACCATGGCAGATGTCATGTTCCGAAGTTGGGCCGTCTTCGGTCTGTAAGAAAAAGCACCTCTCATTCCAATAGTACCGAATCCTTTGATACATCCGGATACATGCGGCCACCAACTCTCACAGCCTCAAGTGAGTTCAGCATGACCTCATGAGCGACGTTGTCGATGGACGAGCGACTTCGACGAAAGCCCGCCATGGCGTCCGGATAAATGTTGAATGTCAAATTCAAATTATTTATTTATTTGTCCATGAAAACACAATACAAATGTGTCCAGTACTCTTTGGACCCGTAGCCGTAGGCTAGTTATGGGTCCAAAAAGTGAAATTTTATAACGCAGGCACTTCGTCACATGCACAATAAAAACTTGGAAGAGCGGAGAGGGGGATATATACATAATACAAATGACAAAAAGAAAGCATAACAAGGAACAGTCACCTCAATTTAAAAACATCGTACATGTTATATTACAATAATAAATGGGATGCGAACAGCAAATAGATGTTTTTTAACATATTTAATGCATGCACTGAAAGATTTTTTTAGCAGTAAGTACAACATTCTGAGCGTAATTTATTTCTTGTGGAAGAGTATTCCATATCTGAACACCAATGTTGAATCGCTCTAGGTACCATTCCAAGCGAGCAAGAATCATTCTTTCCATCACTTTGCCGACGCAGCTTGAAAGCACAATCGGACGATATGATGATAGATAATGCGGAGACTTTCCAGGTTTCAGGGAGGCACAAATAAAGTTGGCTCCAATCCAATCCAAGCCAGGTTTCAGAATGGGGATCAAGCGGTTCGATTTACATTTCTTAGGAACGACGCCGTTGTGCCAAGACTCATTGTAGTGGTTGAGCAGCTCACCACATGCGTCATGTCCAAGGTGGCAAAGGGCAGGGTACGTAGTTCCATATGGTACTGGTGACGAAGAACGCCTGCAAGTCACCGAAGCAGCATCGAGCTCTTCGAGTAAAAATGGCCCGTTCATATCTGGTACACGTGCCTCAGAGACGACATTCAGTGCTGCCGTCAGTAATGGTGACGACGGACTCAGCAACCCGTGCACAGAACTCTTCATCCACTTCAAGTTGCGAGCGGCGTAGGTAGGTGGCCAGAGCAGCAAAGGGCTTCCTTTGATACGGACATGAGCGAAGACGCCTAACCATTCTCCATATGTGCGAGAGCGATTTTCGGGGATCAAGCAACCGACAAAAAGTTTTCCATCGCTTGTCTTCCATGTTATCCATACAACGCAGGACTTTCTCTTGTATGCATCGCGAAGACCTCAGATCCAAAACGAACTTCGTGCACCGATACCTTCTTTCCGCCTGTCGGCGTGCCGCATGCAGCCTCTCCATTTCTATATCCAAGTCCCAGATGGTCAAAAAGCCGGAGCTCTCCACTTCGATTTCTCTATATATGGCCGCTGCTCCACTTTCGGAATGGTATAATCTGAAATTTGTCTTACTAAAGTTTCGCCCCACCCGAGACCTCTCACGTGCGTTTAACGAATTGCTTAAAGTGTGGAAGAACCGGTCGTGCCTGAATTAGTACGTACTTCATTCGCACTAACTATACATTCAAAACCTAATATGTTGTTTCACAACCGCCCATTAGTGCACCTTGGGTGCTGCAGTGCACAAAGAAACGTTCGCATTATAGAACACGGTTAAAGTGTAGGTGGTAACAGAAAGCGTGAGCTGCGTTCTACTGGTGTATACAGCGCTTGAGCGAAAAAAAAAAGAAAGCGTGGACGTGCGAAAATTAGAGGTGACACCACGTGGCTGATGCGCGTTCCCTTCGGGGAGTAATCTAAAGCCCCAGAGAGTTTCACACGATGTCTCCATTCTGCTCAAATGAGACATCTAGATGAGCAGAAAGTTCATACACGTCGCAAAGCGATGGAAACATTATTTTTTTTATTTTTCAATGGAAGAAATATGACAGGCGCTGTAGGCGTGTCACTATGCTTCAGTTATTCGCACGTGATTCCTGAAGCGGTTTTATTTTGTGTTTACGTTTTTTTTTTGCGTGAGATGGGTTCCTTTCAGTATACTGCACTCTAACGGTAACCTACATTTGGCTTTCTCTCTCTTCATAACGGCCGAAGCGCTGCCGCATAGTGTCACACTATATTTTTTTTATTGCTTTAGAACTTTGCATCAGAGACTCGCACATTATCTCTCGACTGACCTTAATTTCCCCGCTCATTCTTTCACGAAGGCTTGCTTCATCGTTGCTGTTGAATTAGGCGACCGTTTCTTTACCACCCTTGCATTTAGGCATCGCCCGTCACCCTCTTTTCAATCGGCGCTGTAGACGCACCTTCACAACGTTTTACGTCATGTGAATTTGGCAACTAATATGCCGGACAACTTTCTGTGGCAATGAAGGAAGAGCTACGGAGGCAAAGCGTGCACAAGCGAAAGCGCTTCTGAAGTAAGTACCACACTTTCATCCGCGTTAGTTTAAGATTGCGAGCAGAACACATAAACACCTTGATTACGAATGCCAAATTCGACATGAGAGACCACTGAGTGTTGAAGTCGACTTTGCGGCTGTTTGCCGTTGGCGTCTGGGCAAATGCGAAACTGCCGTACATGAAAGCTGCGTCGATTCCATCCATAATGGGAACAGCGCGAAGAAGACGACGACGGAGTGAAAGGACGCAGGACGAGGACGACACAGGACACAGGACGACAGCACTCGTCCTGTCGTCCTGTGTCTTTTCATTCCGTCGTCGTCATGTTCGCGCTGATCCCATTATTAATGTATACCAACTCGCCCAACTTTCCCCTCTAATATAGTCGATTCCATCGTCTGTTCTGAGAAGCCGAAATACGCGGTTTTCAAACGCTGCCGGACCACTTGGCGCACCAATACATGTGCTGAAGCTCCACTGACGTAATTTTGCCACAGAAAGTTGTCCGCGAGCAAAAGCATATTGCCGCTTATTCAAGCGCGTTGAGTTTTCGTACTTTTGTTGAGCAAACAAAAAAAAAGTCACGCGCTTCTTTCTCGTGCTCTCGAACGTGAAGGGTATGAAATTTTTTTTCTGATGAGATTCAGAAGGAATGTATGCACGCGGTGGCCTTACGTTCACTCACCTGAATATCTTTGGACATGCTGTATAAATATGACAACTACCCGTCACTATAAGGCTTAAAATCTCGCTTATTATACAGCCCTGTTTCCAGTATTGCCGCCCTGTGTGATGTTCTACGTGACAGAGTAACCTTTAGGCAAGCTAGAGAAACGATGCATCCGACGCATTATGGGTTACAACGAGCTAAGTAGACTTTGCGTTATTAGTTAGAAGTAAGATACTTACGCTTAGGGTTCTCATACAGCATAACTTGCACTAATTGGCTCTAAACTGATTCCTTCTTATCCTAGTTTTAACCATCGGTTTGTAAATAAGAATGGTTTAAACTATGCAACTCATATTTTATTACTCCATGCATTACAATGCAGTGTTGATTATTGCTGACACAGTGTTTCATCGCAGCTTTTTCGGAGGAGTTACCATTTATTTTTTCCGTGGCCCGAAAGGTCTAGCCAGTATAAATGTTTAAAAAAATATGAAAACTTATTTTTTGGTAAGTACCACCTTTGTCAGAAAGGCTCCAGGATGCAGGTTGTTAAAAAATAAGTATTTATTAAACTCACAAATTAATAACTCTAGATCTTGTCAAAGTAGTCTCCTTCGATAGTTACGCACATATTTGCGCCTTGGAGGCCATCGAAATGAGCACAGAAAGCTTCATCCAAGATGCCTTTCAGCACATTAGACAGAAGTTTGGGTTGCGGCTGTATCGTCATGAGACTTCCCTTTCAGCAGCAATTTAACACGCTGAAAGAAAAACAAATCAGACGGTGACAGGTCAGGTGAATACTGGGACTGGTGGAGAACAGGATGTTCTACCACGTTCGTCTGATTAGTGCCACTTTGTGAGTATATGCGAGTATATGTGAGCTACTATATGATTAGCGTCACTTGTGAGTATGTCATTTCGTGAGTAGGTAAGTGTCGCTTTATGAGTATAAAAATTCCGGTGGCAAAAATATTTCATGCAGTCTCTGCAACATTTCCTTAATGGTGGTAGTGTGTTGAAACTCGATCAGCGTGGTTTCGTATATGGAAAAGCGACTATAATATCCATGTCACCGAAACCCGAAGGGGCGGCCTTCATGGTACACTAGACACCCCTAAAGCGTAAACCCATACTATGACCATGCTGCCAAAAGCTAAGTCCATCAGCGCATGACGGGACAATGGGGGAAAGCGGGGCCCTCTGCGTTTGTAACAGACGCGCACAATTGTAATGCGAAACATGGCACCTTTCGGCGACGTAGACATTATATGGCCTTCAACCACCGCACTAGGCTGACTGGTACATAATGTAGTTGCGCCTGGTTCCATTTATAACCACCGCCTCCACTTTCGTTGACGACAACAGTGTGCCTTTTCACGTCCAAAGCCACGCAGCACTTTGTGCGCGTTTCGGACGGAAATAGAATGCTTTCTAATTAATTAATCACTGCGCTTTAGACTAATTGAATCTTCGTATCGAAATTATACCACCATCTAAAGAGCACAAAAATCGGAACACAAACATTTCTTCTGAGTACTTCAGCGCTGCTTTAACCAAGTGTAAAGCGCACGTGTGCCAGTAGGTTGGTTGTACAGTGCAGCATCTTCAAACAGGCCCTTAATCCCTTCGTCTGTAGCACTTTTAGAAATCATTGTGTCAGTACCTGTTCTCTGCAGAGGAACTGTTTGCTTTGGCTTTCTGTCTCGTTCTAACAAGGAATGCCTTCGCAGAAGTTCCGTTAGTTCTCAATCTCGACTTAAGCCTATATGCAGTCATCTTCCAAGATGGCGCGCTGTCGGGCTGCACAACCTGCCGTGACGCGAATCTAGCGCAAGGTTGTGAAGGTGTTGCTTGTGAATGCTTCGTTCACGAGATTTGATGTGAGGAGGGTTTTTTTACATTGAGGAGTAGACTAAAGAAGAATGTTAGAATAAGCAGTATTAGACTTCCCAAATTGCGAAAACCTCATTTCACCGCGAGTAGAAAGCCTGGCAAAGCAGAAAAGATGCAAAAACGGATTCCTGGTAACAATGGTGCCAGCACAGGCTTCGGAAGACTTAGTGGATTTTGAAAGCATTTGCACTAAGCTATATTTAACTATCTTTTATTAAAAGACTGCACTGCGTTCGGAACAAACCAAAGGCTACACCTAGAAAGTGTATGATGTTATCTGGTGCAGAAACGGCCCAAACACAAGAAGAAAAAATTGCATTAATGATGTCACACTTACGTGACTGCACTATGGTTTGACTAGAAATTTAGAGCAAAAAAGTGTTTGGTACTAATTTCATTAATAATTACCCATTTTTGAAACAAAATGAATAAAACAACTTTGAAAGAATATCATGGTTAAGTGGTTTCAAGGGGGTCGCAAAGGAGAATGCATACAATTATGGCTGGTCGTTTCCCATCGTTCCGTCCGTCCAAAGGCGTCGTTACGTTTGACCTAGTTTTTACAATGACGGGTTTGCAATTCACCATGTGGCAAACACACAATGCCGGCAATCTGAACAACTAAAGTTCCGGAACTGTGCAGGTACCAGCATCGCATAGCTAATAAACAACAAGCCACCAGCTTTCATGGCCGTTAGACGAGAATTTCGAAAGCTACCAAGGATATATATGCGAATAAAACAGTGGTTTATTTATTGTATAATGCCCGAATCTTGCCAGAACATTTATAAAAAACGTATTCGCATGTATACCCTCGTTCGCTGTTCTTTTTACTTCCGTATGCTAAGGAAAGTTATGATATTTTTCCAGTGTTTCCAAAATTTACAAGAAAAAGAAAAGCTTTTTCTCGTGGTTTCTTTGACTGATTCAATATTTCCTGAAATATTACATCACTTCTTATTAGCAATGGGGGATAACTTTTGCCCTTTCAAAGGTTCAGCAGGAAATGTTCGTCTAATGTCTTTCTGTTTGTCTGTATGGCTCTGAAGCGTATTATCAAAATCCGAAATGATCAATGGCTGTTATTTTGCACGGCTCCTTCGGAGCTCTCTGCCGGCTGTCTAGCGCTAGCGCTGATTCAGCCCTTCTTCGCGAGATATTTAACATGGCCCATCAAACCGCATCAGATAGAAGAACAATACTCTTTCAGTGGATACCATCACACAATGGTATTTCAGGAAACGAGGCCTCTGATGCTTTGACAGCGTCAGCACACAACCTTGATATTACAGCGGACAATTTATGCAAATTCGATGATGCTAAACTGCTTCTACATCACCATCTTACAGCCCTCGTACGGGCATGAAGGTGTAGCCAAGGGATCGTACCTTGCATCAATCTCTGGCTGTGCTCTAATTCGACGCAGATGGTCTCCATTACTGAAGCTACGCATCGAATGTGTTAATGTCGCACATCGTCTTGACCAACAAGGACGTGTGCCAAGCGCTTACTGTCTGGCCTGTCTGGACAGCGAAACGCTTGAGCACTTGATGTTAGAATGACCAACCATATCCACAGTTGTCACCGTGCGCTGTTGAGCAAGTTCCAGCAGTGTAATCTTGATCGAACTGCGATCAATGATATCTCGATATGAGGGTCACAAAGCGGGGCTGGAATCCTTGTCGACTACGGTGCTAGACGCACGTCCGAAATGTTCGTGCTCTGCGTGTTAATGTGTTGTGATGTACCTTCCTCTTTTTTTTATTTCCTTCCTTTTCCCTCTCTCTTTGTTTTCTTCATGCGAGTGTGCGCGGTGTGTCTTTTAGGAACCAATTACTAGCCCGCTTTTCTTTCTCTTCGTGATGTTTGTAGAACAGTTTGGGTGAGGGAACAAACGCGAGTTAACGACATCTTAGTTGAAATCAAGAAAAACAAATGGGCATGGGGAGGGCATGTAATGAGGAGGGAAGATAACCGGTGGTCATTAAGGGTTACGGATTGTATTCCGAGAGAATCGAAGCGTAGCAGGGGGCGTCAGAAAGTTAGGTGGGCGGATGAGATTAAGAAGTTTCCAGTGACAACATGGCCACAATTAGCATAGGGCTGGGGTAGTCGGAAAAGTATGGGAGAGGCCTTTGAGCTGCAGTGGGCGTAGCCAGGCTGATGATGATGATGAAATGATCAATCAATCAATCAATCAATCAATCAATCAATCAATCAATCAATCAATCGTGCCCAAGAACAATGGTAGCTCAGTGGCTACGGCGTTGTGCTACCGTGGTCGAGGTCGTGCGTTCGATCTCGGCAGTGGCGGTCA
This sequence comes from Dermacentor albipictus, assembly GCF_038994185.2. Lineage (NCBI taxonomy): Eukaryota > Metazoa > Arthropoda > Arachnida > Ixodida > Ixodidae > Dermacentor > Dermacentor albipictus. The sequence goes on from NC_091824.1 coordinate 117,245,321, forward strand.
AAATTTCGATGGGGCGGAACGCAAAAAAAAGAGAGCTCAAATTTACGTGAACGAAGATACCTGCTCCGATATGTACGCGTTTCCATACAGTAGATCTGTTTGATTAAGCATCAACTGGGCTCGAAACCTCACCATGCACTTTACTGCAATTAGCAAATTAACGTACTGCAACGTTTGCACCTGTATGCCCATCAAACGTATTCAGTGAGAGTGCGAAACCTGGAGCGTTAGGAACCAACCAATATGATTCCGTAAAGAATTAAAGAAAAAAGATCCATTTTGCGATGCACTGTAATTCCTGTGAAGGCCACCATGCTGTGAAGTACTGTGAAGACCACCGATCTGAAGTCAACCAATCTTTCGTCATGGTGACAGCAAATTATTACCGCTTTGTTCTAGTTTTTTAATAATAAAGTTAGACATACATTTTAGAAGCAACATTCCTAAATTCGAAGTGACGAAAGTGTTGTCAGTTCTTCTGCCATGTGGCTAAAAAAGTCAGCGATTATTAAATAGAAAAAGAACTGTCGAATATACATACAACAATGTCTCTAAGTCTAGCGATAGAATTACTGATTAGAAACACTGGCCTTCTGCCTCACCTGTCGTGTTACGTTTTCCTTCGTGGCGACTTTCACTGTAGTTTGTCGATTTCTAAACCAGAGACGCGTGTGGTTTGCTACACTACAACGTTATCCCCTGTGTAGGTTAGCAAACCGCACATGCGTCCTCTTGACCTCCCTGCCTTCCATATTATCTCCTTCCATATACTCTCTCCTTCGCCAGTGTGTTAATCCTCGCGACACTAAACTGCACGGAGACATCTGTACGCTATCAGACGAAGCTTCCATCGCTTCTACGTACTTGCGCCGTCCCAGAGCACAGGATGCAGTTAAGGATCACCGTGAATTGACGAAGAAAGGGGACTCGTAAATGGGCACCCAGCCACTGCTATCGGCTGGTCGGGTCCTGCAAATTAGGCTGTAATTGCCGCCCAAGACAGCTCCGCCCGTTCCGCATAGCACTTCCGGCCCTTGTCTCGTCCCCGCGGTTGGCAATGCGCAGGCCCATAGTGTACGACAGTCATGCCCAAGGCCCTTGCTGCACAGAACGGCGTTGCTTCCCTCAAGGCATTGACCGAAGCTCGAGCCAGCAGCGAGCAGTGGGAAGCAGGGCTGGCCAAAGAACGCCATGACGGCAACCGCCATCGGCGTAATGTGCGCCGCTGATTAATAGTGGCGCACTTATCGCGTAACCGTTCCGGGCGACCGTCCGAGGGCCTCGTATGGGGACTCGGCCGATACAGATATTAGCCCGCCGGGACGGTCCGACAGCGGAAGTAGTGTACGGATCGAAATGCATCATAGGCCACCGCGGAAGCAAGAGTTTCTTGCTCTCTGTCGCAGTTGGTGCTGCCGTAAGCAACACGGGGGAAAAAAGAGAAGAATTGGCAGTCATGTTTGCGTTTGTGTCCTCCGATATTTACCTACGCCGCATGTACAAAAATGATAAAGGAACATTCCGTCGCTTGGCTGTTTGAATTCAGGCTTGCGACGCAAGGACGGTTCCAGACGTATCTTTTCCTTATTAATATTGCGTCGCTATAGTATGGTAACAATGCCAACAACCTTTGCAATTGGCGATGAAACAGTGGAAGCTTTTTTTTTAATTTTGGCATACATCTGTCCAACCTCATTACACTTTCCTAGAGAGTGGGAGCAGCTGTGGAAGGATGAGTAATGGACCATCGAGTTAGCTGCGGCGAGACAACTGCCTTATCAGCTCGGTGTAGGAATTGTCTAGGCGCTGACACTCGCCGCTCGCCATGGTGGTGAGCGCGAGCAGATAAAGTTAACAAGCTGCCCTTCTGGCTGATCGCTACAGTACCTCGATACCATGCCCGGCTGTGCTATCGAGGCACGATACAGTGATGATATTCAGGGGCATCATCTTTTTTCTCTCTTTCTTTCCCTATTCCCCTTCCCCCAGCGCATAGTAGCTGGCCAGAGAAATGTACCTCAGGCCGACCTCTCTGCACTTCATATCAGTAATTGCTCTCTCTCACTCTCTCTCGCTTAATGAAATGTGGAGGGCGAATTGTCACCTAGCCTGCTTGGTGTCCTTGGGCCTCCATGCACAGTGATGATGATGATGATGATGATGATGATGATGATGAATATTTTTTAGCGTCCCCTTTGAATCGGGGTTGTGACAAATAGTCACCTGTAGCCTGCTAGAGTTACTCAGACGTGCTACAGATGATTTTCCTTGTAGCATTTTTACATACATCTCTTTAATCTTTTTTCTCTTCATCAAAACTTCTCTATTCACCTTGTACCACTACCTATGCCTGTAACAGATCCGGTCGTATTATTGTATTTCCTACTTTATTTTGTACCAATACTCCAAAACTATCTTGCTTATCGTGACTACTGACCGGTTTATGCGTTCGTCCCCTTTAAGTACAAGCGCTTCTGCAAGGTGTACGATACCTACGGGTCTCACTGGATGAGTCCTTTAGGATGCGTTGAGTGCTCTCTGGGTTTCTGCTGCAGCATACACATGCCTCATCTAGTTGCGAATATTTGCGGCGGTATGATTTTGTCTTTAGGCAAGCAGCTCGAGCCTCAAATAGGAAGGCACTTCGCTTCGTGCGTCATCCAGATTTTCCCTTTTGATTTCTTTCTTCATATTTTTGTAAATCTCCATGGTCTTTCTTGTTTCCATTCTTTGCATCCAATTCATTGTCTCTATTTCTCTCACTTTCTTTCTGATGACTTCTGGTTGCCTATTTACACATTTAATTAGCCTGTAATTGGTTGCCAACTAGCTTGATCTCTTCCTCCATTATGTGTCAACGATTTTCAGGTACAGATAGTTGTGTATTGTTACCATTCATTCATTTTGATCCATGTTCCTAACTCTTTCTTCAAAACTGATTTTTCTCTGCGCTTCTCTGAGCTCAAACGAGGCCCAACCCATGTCACCCTGCACTGCGCGTCATTTGTGGTTTTGCCGTGGGCTCCCTAAGCCAAACGACCTATCGACTTTTGGTTAACTTCCAGTCCTCACTCGATATTCGATTTTAAACACAGAATGGCATTCGCGAACGTTAGTGCTGGCACCATTACTTCTTTCCAGATTTCACGCACAACCTCATATTTATCGTGGTCCCAAAGGGCTCAATGTTTCACGATTGCTGCAAGCCGCTCCTCCTTTATTTTCAGATTATATTGGTGGGTGCTAGAATAAGTCCTTCCTTCGTCTATGTATACGCCGAGGTACTTATGTTATTTGACTACGGCTATGACTTGCTGTTGAACTGACACCACACAATTACCCATCTCTTCAATGAAGATCGTCACCCCGGATTTCTGTACCAAACTTAAGGCCTAGATTCGTCGCTGCGTTGCCACACATATTCGCAATTGTCCGGAACACTCTTGCATTGTCCGCTAGTAGCACTGTGTCGTCCGCATAAATCGGTCCGGGCACTTTCTGTTGCACCATTTGTTCATTACGCATGTATGACCAAATCAATCCCTAATTCACCGCTTTCCAGTCGTCTTTCTATGCCATTAACATGGGCACGCGGGTCTCCATGCGGCAGCGCTCCTGTTCTCGTCGGCATCAGCCTGTGCACCATGCCGCGTGAACCGCGGTCTCCGAAGTTGCACCGGCGTCAGTGTGCTCCATTGCGATGTTGGGAGGCCGCGGGTGACCGCGTCAAAGCGGTGGGTTCGGCTGTTTCGCCACTTTTCCAACGCTGCCACAGTGTATCTCAGTGCGTGAGCTGTACCTTCGCGCCGTCTCCGTTGTGGTTGGCGCCATGCACGTACTGCTTCTTTTTTTTTTTCACTCGGTTATTCCGTCGCAGTTCGATAGCAAAGTGTTAGCTACGCAAGATTCAGTCATGACGCAGACCGATCCTGCGGGCGATTCCCGCTGCCTATGCACCTGGTAGCTGTGGTATGCCGATTGTTGTTTCGGCAAACTAGCGATCCAGATCCAGAGCCATATCCAGAGGCTGCTTCAGCGCGACTATTCATGAGCAAGAAGTGCTCCGTTCCGAACTGCAATTCGGGCCACCGAACATGCACAGATTGTCCCGATTTTTACGAAGCGTTGTAGTTAACTATGCGCTGAGAAGTCGTTTGGGTGTTCCAAAAAAGATTGCTGTATGTCGCACTTCTATAAAGAGTTCTTATGGATAAACACGCCGCGCCCTTGTTGCTGCCCCGTCCATTCATACAGTGCCAGTAAATGAAATAAATTACTGAACTGAGATGACCCGGTATTTGCTGCAACAGGAATGCTTATGTCACTTGCCACAGTTAAAGATGCGCACTTATGCACCATGCGCTGAACAAACCCACTGTACCTGCCGAAGGGTTGCCGTGGCCTGGTAGATCCGGTTGTCGTGGACACCTCCTGTAATTATTTGAAGGTGAAGAGAGGCTTACAATATGTCATCACACTTTCTGACGAAGTTCCAACACCTAGAAAAAGAAGAAGAAACTTTATTAAAGAATGGTCTGGCAGTTTTTGTTGTGGTGTCCTCAGGTGGCGGCTCGAAGTCATTGGACTCGGGTGGCATCGTCCGGCCAACACCTACAAAATTTTTATTACGCAGGGATTATTAGCAAGTGATTCCCTACCGGTGCACCACTTCTTTCATAGTGCTCTCTACGCAGTGATCGACTAGCGATACGCTGGGTTAAGGTACACTACTGGCTTTGAGTTTGACGACTGCTCAGAAGTCGCTGTTGAGCGAAAGGAAAGAGAAAAAAGTAGCTCGGAGCCAAAGGGAAGTGGCGGACAGCCCGTGCGAAAGTGCTCGCATCCAGCAAGCAGTCCAGGTGACCTATTCTTGCAGCAGACGTCCTCCTCAGGGTGTCTCCTCAGAGCGCACATCGGTGCACTCTGAGGAGACATATGCTATCATGTCGTGGCTTTATGTAAGAATACATGGGCGCCAGCAGAAGGTTCCGGGTACTCCTTAATTAAACTAAAGTCTCAGTTTTTACTCAGCGAAACGGCAATCTGATTACGAGGCATGCCATAGCGTGGGACGCCGAATTAATTTTGCAACTCCGCCTACCACCAGGGTTACCACGAGCGGAAGCAACACTTCTGTGCCGCCTGTGGCTCGGCGTGGCATTCACGAACTCCTATTCATTCCGCATGGGAATGGCCGATAGCCCTACTTGTGACACCTGCGGCTGCGAGCATACGATTGAGCACCTCCTTTGTGACTGTCCCCGTTACAAAGTGCCAAGTGCTCGTGACAGCGCTCGAAAAACTGGACAATCGCCCCTTTACAGAGGAAAACGCTCTAGGACACTGGTCCAGACGGGCTTCGGCACTCAAGGCCTTAAGGACTTTGCTGAAGTTTTTAAGGACATGCGAATTGTGCGACCGCCTTTGAATGATGTAGCGCGTAGTATCGCGTTACTGTGTGATTTTTTGGTTTCCACTTTTTTCCCCTCTTCTTCTTCTTTCTCCTTTTATTCCCTTTACCCCTTTCCCCAGCACAGGGTAGCCAGCCAGCACTTACACTGGCTAACCTCCCTGTCGTTGCTCCCCTTTGTCTCCTTCTCCTCCTCTCCTCCGAATTAATTTGCGCCACTTGAAGTTGTTTAAAGGGCGCCTAATTCTAAGTACGCGGGCGTTTTTGCATTTCGCCCCTATTGAAAGGCGACCGCCACAGCTGGGATCGAACCCCCTACCTCAAGCTTAGCAGCGCAAAGTCATTGTCAGTAAGCTACCACGATGGGACCGGCTACTCCCTGTCACATAAAAAAAAAGAAAGTTGAAATATATGACAGACGGGCCACACACACTTCAGAACGTGCATGCACCAATCAAACATAAGAAATGCGAGGCAACTGGTACAACGTTACCTTTATTGCCTTTTCTTTCAGCTTGTTAATAATTATTTAATGTACAATTATAGATATAGAAACTGAATTTGACAGTTCATGTGGCTGGGTTTGTTCTGAAACAATGCTTTTTTTTAAACATAATATACTTTATAATTATCATGTAAAATTATTTCAAATGCTCTATTTTTTCAAACTCTTCCTTTCAAATAACAGATCTCTTCGGCCCTCCATCCCCAAACTAACGACCCTCTAACTGCTGGCTTCTCGGCCATTCTTCCGTAGTGTCCGAGCGCAATATTTAATGGGAAGCACACGAGCCACAAGAAATGCCAGAGAATGCTTCTGTCGCAGCAAATGAGCTCACAACTGAAGGACTCGCTTAGCGATGCCGCCGTTTTTATGAGCGCTCATATTGCTGTACAATCACAAAGGTAGAAGCTGAACTTGAGAGTTCATGTGACCGGGCTAGCTTCGCTATCATTTTCTTCAGACAGAAGATGATGGCATTCCCCTTGGATGGTCCAAAAGAATGAATGAGTGCCTGCGTGCTCTTGTGACGTAAAATTAATTAAAGGAATCATACAGTAGAAAGCAAGCTAGATACCTGGAATGTGCATTAGGCATATCTGTTGTTAGTTACCGAGTATAAAGCTGCTTCATAATGGCAAGTGTCAGCATTACTTTGCGAGGGATACGGCGCCAGTGCTCCTGTCGTTTATATTTAGATCAGTGCGTAAGAATTTGCCCATACTGCATGCTCGGTCGTCATCTTTGCAAGATATAAAGTTGGCACAAGTATTTGAATGGCTAGTGGTATGGGCTTGCTTGTGAAAACACGAAGGAGATGTTCTCCAGAAAGCGGAACAGAAACAAGAACTGAGTGTAGCCGCGCACCGTTCTTGTAAGGCAAACAGCTTCGCGTCTAAAGTTGGTGAACGTAAAGTAAATATTACCCACTGTGGCCTAATGCTCCTACAATGGTCTTTTGCAAAAGCTCTAGACCATAAAGACAGCACCATAGCATCAATAGCAGGAGAGAAAGTGAATTTGTTAGAAGATGAGTTCGCGGCTCCGCAGAAGCATGCGTTTAGGTTCATGCTTGAAACAAGATGCACACTTTATGGTGGTGGGTCCTACTGGGCATGGGTAAACTTGCTTTACGCGTACGCTATTCTTGAATGGAAACTAATGGCATACTACAGAGCCTACGTGGCCTGTTCTTTGTCCCCGTAATGTTGTTCCTGTGGTCACTTTCGATCTGGCACGTACTGCATCAACCGTTTGACGTAGTTATCGACTATGCCGCGTGTTGTAGTACTTGAACGGAAAGTCGGTTGTTGGAAGAACGCGCGCCGCTTCGTTTTCGTTCCCGGTTTTGTTTGCTTTTTGGCTTTGGGAAGTTTCAGGAAGCTGGCAGTTTGTTAGAAGCGCTTGAGTTTGCAAAAGCAGATCTATGATACTTGCGGTCGGCTTGACGAGGAACTGTTTGTCTACCTGCTGCGAGAGTGGTTAATTAATGTACTGATTAGCATCTTCTACTCTGTTGTAGCGCCACCAGAACGACGGGCACACACATAACTGCACATTATATAACACACAGCGTTCTTGTACCACAGCTCTAATGTACCTCTCTGTGTGTCTCCTTTGTTCCGCCTGCGCTAAAACAAATTAGATGACATACCAACAAGTCGATATAGCTACTCTCAAGAGTACTTACTGGCTCTATGTATCATTCTAGAAGAGCAATCCCTCCGTTGATCTCCTAATGGCTTCCAAATGACATTGACCGAAATGAAAAATCTACCCACACACGTGCCACCATGTGCACGCTTTGTCATTTACGTTTCAAAAAAAAAAAATGCCCCTTAAGGTGCAACTTATCGCTTAACAATTAATATGCGTGCAATAAATGTACAAATTGATAACTAGAGTCGTCATTATAAAAATGAAAAAACAAAACAAAGCAAACATAGGCACAATAAAACAGCAGGCAATAAATGGGACGCGATTATCCGATGCAACTAAATATAATACGAGTAAACGCAGATGGGCACACCATCGCGCGGTAAACGATTTCGCTGTGCAGCCAACTACAATGCAGGGAAACATTGCAGCCTATACACAATCGAATGCCCTGATCAAAGTCCCTGGAACGACTGTACATCAGTTAGCGTTCGCCATTTCATACGAACACGAACTGTTTGAAAGAATCAAGGACAATGGCGTTTGATACGTAGACTGGAATTCTTATATTTTTTTGTGGTGTTTTTTTTTAGTGCCCATGACGGCTGCCTGACGACGTGCCTTTGTACCTGATTAAACATTATACCATTATTATTTTAGTTATACTCAGTTTCTGCGAGATTATTCGGCTGTGCGTTTTTATTCTTCTACAATATTCATATTCTTCTTGTACCTGTTTGTCTGCTCAGCCTTTTAGAGGATGATGAAATAAACAGAGTAGACCGTTTAAAGCCACACGGGTTGGCATCTACTGTGACCAGAGTCCAAGTATAGTCTTCATTTCGAGAGGGGACAGTTCTCAAAGATTTCATATGTTGTTTAAGACTCAGCGCGCTGAAGCAAGCAAGAACGCTCATAAAGAAGTATTTGCACCTATAAACTTCACTATCGTGACATTCTTTGTCGTTGCGATGACAAAGGACAGACTGTGATAGTTGCCAGGCGATGCGCCGCGTGAGCGCGGGCAGTTTCTTGTTGCACATCTCCGTTTGCTTTCTCCCAATCTTTTCTACCCTTTCTCAGTCGCCCCATGCAAGGCAGTGAACCCGCCATTTCTTCTGGTTAACCTCCCTCTTTTTGAACTCCGATTTGCCCCTCTTTCTCTTAAAGGGCATTAACTGCCGAGTAGACGAGCTACTCGTTTCGTCACTAAGCAACGCCTATTTCAGGGGCTGCTACTTTAGTCTCAATAGAACATATTTCTACTTCGCCCTCCGATTCCCACGAGTTGTTATAAATGACTTTATTGGGCCACAGAACTACTAGGGACTGCGACCCTCACGCTTTGCCCTTTGAGTATAGGGTAGCCGATCGGAAGCTTTTCCGGTCAACGTCCCTACTTTCCCAAATTCAAATCCCTTCTATCTTTCTTGTGCTCATACCCTGGCCCTCGGCTTCACTCTGAGTTGGGCGCTTTACCCGTTGCGCCGCTGTGCCGATGAAAATAGTTTTCCTTCGTTTCGACTACTGCTGAAGACCGTGGTCAATGACTTAGCTTAATCCCTCGTCAAAAGTATATAAAATGCTAATTTCCCGCAGCTCTCTAGTAATCAGCTTGCAGTGCAACCCGCTCTTACCGTTCACTGTATTCTAGTATGCCTATCACACAGCTGAACCGATATGCATGTCTAATAGTTATGTCTGTACTTAAGGGGAAGCTTTATCTCTGGACGAACAGCAGTTTGCCTATTCACATACGCGTGAAACGAAGTGCTTTTGTGAGACAATTCAGCAACCGCACTCAATAAAACATGTTGCCTATGAGAGAAACAAAGATTAATTCTAGCAACTTCAGGATGCATAATTTTGGTGTAAGGCCTCACATTTTTACCAAATTGTTGAGAATCAGTAAGCTACTGAAATATAGATGCATATGAAGCTTACAAATTTGTAATGCCGCACCAAAAACAGTTATTGCGGTACTGTAAACTGCATGTCTAGAGCGTGTTAAGCGGACAAATGTGATATATGAATTTACACGCTACGTCATACTACTGAAATGTTTGCGAGGGTTTCGAGAACGTTCTACCCACATATTGGTGATACATTTCATAGTGTTGTGCAATGCATACATTTCGTTCGATTCACTGTACGATTAGATTATATTTACCATATCATAATTTATTTATTGCTGAGTTACAGAGTCGTAAACTCGAAAATTGAGCTTTTTTGAAAATTTGCAATTTCCAGAAATATTTCTCTGTAAACAATGATGGCATAAATTGAAAATGCGATTCTACAGATACTAGATATATTAACCTCGTCGTTTCAACACAATAAACGTCGTTAAAATTGGCTCGGTAGTTGGCGAGAAAAAAGGTTTCTTTCCCATGTGTTTCGACAGGAGTGTCCGAGCTAAAGCTTTGTCATAATGGGCGTGATAGGTTCGGTGAACTACGACTTCAGGGTTACCCAAGCGAGCGGTTGTATTTAATCAGCGGGCCGTAGAAACCAATTTCAAAGCATTGACTTAAAAAGAAAGGAGACAACATTTGGTGAAGAAACTAGCCGTTGAAATCCGGTTAGCTACGAGAAAGCTTTCGTTGCGCAAACAGCAGACGACGGGCTATGCGACTTTTACGCCTCTGGGCGGGTCTTCGACCGCGCCTGCTAACGACTTGCGAGGGTCGCTTTTAGAGTGTTTGTGCCACCGGATGCTAACACTTGTTATGTACACCCTTTCCCTCTTTTTTTTCTATCCACGCGTCCAGGATTGGCCATCGTGCTCACGATGGTCGAAATCAGCGGAACAAAAAAAAAAAACTTGAAGCGAAGCTCTTCACAGCTTGGCAGGACTCCAGGGCGAAGCAGCCTTTCCGGTCGTTTTTGCAGCGCGAATAACCGACGAAGTAGAAGATACAGGCTCGACAAGGCGATGCCAGAGGCGACTCCGGGATGGTGAGTAAATCGGCCATCATTCGTTCTTTCGTTGGTCCGCCTACCCGTCCTTTCGTCTGTAATACGTAGCGCTTGAGCAATGCGAGATCCTTCTTGTCCGCGAAGATTACGACTGCGAAGCTTTCGGTCAAACAGCCGTAAAAAGGTACGCGAGGAAGAAGTGTTAATAGATATCTACCGTATTTCTTTCTTTCTTTTTCCTTTTGCATTGTCTGCATTGAGCCTGGCTTTTGATCTTGTGGCTTGTGTGTCTCGACTTTTGAAGCATTCGCGAGAACTCGCATTTGTAGGCATTTTGCGCTGGTTTTTCCAGGGAGCTTCTCCAGCAACACATAATGTGTTATTTGCCATCAACGACGGCTTAGAAAACTAGCCGTATTGACAATAAAGTTCACCCCCCCCCCCTCTCTCTCTCTCTCTCTACAGAGAACCTAATCAGAGGGGCTTTCACAGAAAAGTAGCCCGCATCGCTATGCAATGCACCGGTGTCTCCCTACATACAATGATAAAAAAGAGAAAGGGGCAATAGATAAGGAGGTTTCCTCATCGGACAATTGCTTTTCAAAGTTTTCTTTCTCACTACGGAACTTCTAAGCTTCAGGTGTTGCAGCAACCTGTGGGATGTTGTCCTGACGTCGCCTTGAGCCACCTTTGAACTTCTATGTCTTTTTTCATTCTTCTACGGCATTTTCGGAGCGCCAGTCTCATACGTACGCACACAAGCGCCCCGCTATTCAATCAACTCGTGAAAATTCTGATGTCACGGAGAAAGTTCCAAAATTCGAAGTATCACTCAGCGCAAAATTTTCTGTTTGCAGAATTTCCCACGGAATTTCTCGATTTTGCATCTTCTTTTGAATCTTTTTCTGTGTTATTTACTTTTCTTTCTAGAATAATATGCCGGCGACTGTCCCTGAGAGACGGGCTTGTAGCTCACCATTGAGGTGAGCGACTTTGCGCTGAATGCCCCTCACGAAAAGGATTTTCGCCAGTGACACAGGCTACGGCACGGTCTCCTTTACATATCGTTATCCTAACGAAGGATTAAGAACTGCAGAATATTCAGAAAGTATATTTACAAAGGATAACTGCAGCGCTGTCCAGCTCAGCCGACAGCTCGAGAGCCAGAGAGCGTTCGTCGTCTTCGTCGGGGCGTCCGCGTGCACCGTCCACAAGAAACACACAATATGCATGTATGATTATCCCCGGCGGCAGAAGCACCGTCCCGGGGCGTCTAAATATCGGTGGTAACAGGAGAGCAATACGGTTTGAGGCGTGCGACATGCACAACGTCATTGTAATTCGGGGCAAATGAAGCACTGGTACAGAGTGGTGCGATTTCGTACGTAACTGGAGTCACGACACGCAGCACTCGATATGGGCCTGTGTACCGAGACAGCAATATATATATATATATATATATATATATATATATATATATATATATATATATATATATATATATATATATATATATATATATATATATATATATATATATTAGTAAGCGCCGCAGCAAGACTAAAGGCGCTACTTGTTAGAACTGAAAGTGACAAAACGGTAAGAAATTGTGCATCTGGTCAACGCAAAAAAAAGGAGAAGCACAAAAGCATGATGCATAAAAGGCCGGCCGCTGCAATGTAATCCGCATATTCGTTAGCAGTCTGTTTTTTTTTGTCAGTAGCGAAATTAAAATTTATTTCACCAGCAATGGGCAACGAGCGAGCACTGAGTGAGTGAGTGAATAAACTTTTATTGGGTCCAGCAAAACGCGATAAAACGTGCACCCGGCTAATCCCACGACGGGACTGGCAGGTCTAGCCTGCTGTACAGCGCTGGAGCGCGACTGGTCTGGCACGCGCGTCAAGCGTCTGACCAGACACGCGCTTCGGACCGGCCGCTATCGTTAAGCTCTGTCGTATGGTTAAGGTGTAGCTACGCGTTCAACCGTTAGCGATGCCGTCGCCATGAGCACCCTTTGGCGAGTACCGCGCGCCGCGCGGTACACTGCTCATATTTTATGCGTCACTGTGACGCTGCACCGACGAAACTGGATGCGGCCTTGCTGGATGCATGGCAGGAAAAACATTGTGGTCGAAGCTGCCCGAGAAGAGTACGATGACGCGAAAAAGTGCGGCTAGGATAAAAATTCATTGCGCTTACGCGACAAGTTATGCTATGTTCACACTACGGTCGTAACGCGCGTAACAGCTTTTTTGGCGTATCGAACGGAACGGCTGTAAAAAACGTTACGGCAGTTAAGCCGGCACCTTTGTTCACATTTACTGCTGCTTAAATTACGGCTTTTACAACAGGCCAATCAAATTTGGAGCTGCAGAATCGACGTCACCAGCGGTCCAATATGGCTCCTGCCAACATGCGAGCGCTGGCCGAGATCGAAGAAATTCACGCTCAAAACAAACTTATAGTCATGTATTCAATCGCCCAAAGACGACGAAGGCGACGCAGAAGGGTTTGGGTGCGGCAAGTATTTCTCGACAGGGCCGTGGACGGCGATTTTCACAACCTTTTCGCCAAGCTCCGAGTTGGTGACGCTGCGATGTTTCATAACATCATGCGCATGTCGCCCCAGCTGCTCCGCTTCCTTGAAAACCTAATGAGACCACTCATCGAATTTCGGAGCACGCATCTGCGGCCATCGATTTCCTCGGCGGATAAACCAGATGAACTGAAAACAGTCTCGCAAGGCGCACTGCAAAAATTTTCACGAACACAGCCAATCGTGCGCACGGAATGGCGGAATGGCACTTCCCGCGCCGGGAGCTGTCTGCAGACGGGAGGACGGAAGTGTCGTCACCGGTTGTTGAAAGCCGAAAGCTTATCGGTCATTGGCTGTGTCGCAACGGTCGTAACTTAACAGTCGTAAATGTTGCCGACCCTTTAACACTCTCACCCACGATTTTTGCGAGAATCGCGCACGTTGGTACCTTTACGTTCGCAGTCTGAACTAGACGCATACGCTTGTTGCGCTTCCGCTTACGTATGTTACGAAAAATCGGCGCCTTACGAACATAGTCTGAACATAGCATTTAGGCGTCTGCTAACTGTCAGAAAAACTTTTAGGCGTAATAAAAGCGTCGCCGAGAATACGAAATGTTTGGAAAAGCTTTCCCGTTCTTGATGGGCTGCGAACTTGACTACGCCTTTACGCCCAAAAAAGCAGTTCGCTTATCTCCCTTTCGGCAAGGGACCTGCATCAGAAAGGATGTAAATACTCCTTCATTGAGGGTCACCTCGTGCGAACGCACTTCCGATAGAATTCCCCTATAGTTCAAAGGTCGTTAGGGTTGCCTTGTGTCAGGGGTCTAATATATAAGAAATACATGTTGCAGCGTGAAAAAAAAACAACAAAACGAAAACGAAAATAAATATAAATTAAAGAAAAAATGCAGAGAAAGAAGGACGTCTGGATGGTCCAGCGCTTTACCTTTTCTGTCATAATTTTGCGTCTGTACCTCTTTTGAATTTTCTTACTCGCTGGAACATGTATTGCTCTTAATTCCAACTAGCCCAGTTGTCGGCCTTAGGTGCCGCGCTCTATAATTTATTATTTTTTTGAACGGCTCAGCTGGATCAAGGTTTCTGGGGCCAATGCCACATTGGCTTTTCATCATATTCAGACACGTAGTGCTTAGGCCCATGGTTGCAAAACCCATAATTATGTTCAAATAGCAGCTTTACTCGGCCTAGTGGTTTAGTGAATATATCGTTGCGCTGCAAAGGACTAGGTAGCGGAATAGAGTCCTGGCCACGGGAGCGGCGTTTCTTTAGGAGCGAAACGCCAGAAAAACCGTGTAATTTTCACCTGCGCGTTAAAGAACCCAAGCTGGTCAAAATTAATTTGGAGTAGTTCACTACAGCGTGCCTCATAATCATATCTTGGCTTTGGCGCGTAAAACACCAGAATTTATATCTATTTTTTTTAGTGCTTCGTTAGCGCCAATCAACAGCAGGCCGTTCTGTGAAGAAAACAATATCACCAACGATTACGATGCTCCATAAGGCGAGATTTGAGCGCAGCTCTGTACGCGTTTTCATTTTGTGACATATTGGCTGGCGCGTACAATTTGTCTTCTCATGCACACTAATTGAGGAAGGCGTGAAGGTCGTAGAGGGAAGGGCATCACAGCCTCGAAGTTGCTCGGCGGCAAATTTGGGGGAAGGATTGCTGAAGCTTGCGTTCCACGGTCGATGCTTCCTTTGGGAAATCTGCAACGGTCGTTGGAAGTTTGAGCATCAACCTAGTGAAAGATATCGCTGTCATGCCTTACATTTCGACGTGCACTTCAGTTGATACTGACACTGCGATGTCGCAATGATCGAAAAGCCGCGCGACATATCCTCAACTAAAATTGTGACGCTTCCATTTGGTCTCCGATCTCTACAGAGCTGGGGCTGCCCGGTCTTTTTCTTGTGCGCGGGAAAAGAATAGGGCAGTGATATATGTGTACGCTAGTGATGAACCGCCAAAATTCTTGGAAAACCACGAAGCGAAAGGAAAAGGAAAAAAAAACGGAAAATACGTATTTACTATAGTCCGGCTGCGACGAGAACGAAAGGAAACTCGCTGTACGGATCACCTTCGTGACGTATTGTTCTGACGCTGTATTCGCACACGATCGAGTAAACAGAGGGCCGAAAGACACACGCCAAAAAATATTGCTGCATACAATGTGCAACACGCCACTCCTTTATTCAAAGGATTGATCTTCGTGGGAGTGCAGCACCTGGTGCTGCAATGCTACCTTTGTTGCGATTCTTTCCTGCATTGTTCGGTGTGTGGTAGAAAAATCGATCAGTCTGGCTCTCAGTTCGAGTGTCGTTTATTTTGTCGCTTTATTTTGCGTTAGCAAAACCACGCTTCCGTGTATCAATCTGTATACAGATAAAGAAAGCTTAACCATGATTTTGGTAACGCTCGCTGTGAGTGGAAACTCGCATGTCGCCGATGCACTGATCTCTAGACTGATTTGTGCAGCAGGCTTCGCTGGAGTAAAGTGATACTCTATTCCTTGGCTAGATTTCCTGCCTTAATGTACTTCCTTCTTTTCTTATTTACTTTGTTTTGTTTCTTCTATAAGTTCCCCAGAGACTGGAGTTCATTTTTAACGAATGGCAAAAACGGCCCTTTGGTGGCCTATTTTCCCACTTGCCAGTCAAATAACAAACAATAACCACGTAACCTGAACAGAACGGAGGCGTAGTTGGCAGAAGCTTGTTTCATATACTCAAGCATGCATGAAGACAAAGTAAGCAGTTCATTTGTTTATTTATTGCGCATGAGTATACGAACAATCTTTCTCAAAAGTATGCGGGCCTCGTTGCCAGCAACCATCATGCTAACTACAGGCTGTTTAAAGGAGTTCCTGTTATATGCCGAAATTTCCAACGCCCTGACGAATCTGAGAGTGAGTGCATAAATTTTAACTCAACCAACTGTGATGCCATCATTACACCACCAATACGTGCTTTCGAACGCTTCAAGACACGAGAGAGAGCGCACCGTGCGCTCTCTCTCAGCACAGTGTCTCGGGTGTGTTGTTTTCGAGTCTATAGGCCGCAGCACGGCTTGTACACACTGGCTAGGGTTGACTACGGCCGCTTTATGTCAAAGAAATGAAAAGTATGAAACGTATTATTTTATTATTAAAGTGTGCTAGAACTCACGTAGTTGCCAAACATACTTTTACAACATTATAAAGCGAAATGCTTTGTTTCTGCATCTATGTGTCAGACATCGTGCACCGCCAGAGCGGCATCGTCTCTGGAGGAATCACGTGCGAGGAACCACGCGAGCAACGCGCTGTTCATGGTGTCGCTATCAGCTGCTCCAAGACACTGTCACCAAAAGTTGTCACTAACAAAAGGCCACACAATCCTATAGTCGATCAACTATCAATAAATATTGCTGCGCAAAACCATGTGCGAACGGCCATCAAAATATACTATGAACTACCATCTCTCTTGTCCCTGCTACATTTCACCGCCGACAGACCGCGAAAAGACGCGTTCGTTTCTTCCAAATAACTCAGGAGCATTTAGCAACGCCGTGACGAAAAGTTGCCGTAGACCGAAACTATTAGATGGCGCTATTCCTGTTTTGTTAAAACAGCGAATCAGCGCGCGCTATAATGGCTGAAGCGATACCATCACCGAAAGTGATCGTCGCAGAATACTTCCCCTTCCTTATACAGCTTCGCGGTCTTTGATGTACCAGTTGTCAGTAAAGTCCCTTTATGAGCATTACACGCTAAGTACCGAAAACGTTTGCGGTGGCGCCGACGCATTTTATTGGAAAGCCCCTCCTTGCAGCTGGGCGCTGCTTCCATCCGCCATGTTCTTCCTGGGCCAGTCCAGCTGCTGAGTTCGACGGCGCTAGCACTCTTGTTTTCTTGCTTGTGCAGTTGTGTCGGCTACAGATTTTCAGCGAAGGTGACTTCTGTACATCTTTCGATGTTTGAAGGAAGTCAGCGTACGTTTCCGGACGCTTCTTGCTGCCAGCTGCTGCAATGTTACATCGTTCGCCTCAAGGCAACGATTTACGCATATTAGAGGCACAGATAGTACAACTGCGGGCCCTATGCACGTTTCGAAAAGCCCTGCGTCAGTCTGAATAGCGCTAACCAGATTCGGTAATGAACGGCGAATTTGGATTTGTGATCGTGGGTTCGTTCCTGAGCCCATCTTACCTAAAATCGCTTTGTTGAGCTATTGTTGAACATTTGAACAGGAACACATAGGAGATTCGGTAGTGGTTTTATTACAGTACAAAACGAAAGGAGGCAAAACTATTTCTAGCAGCGAATAATCTCAATTTCGGTCCTTCAGGTAGGAGTGGAGGGGGCATATTACGCGTTCAGAAAGATTCACGATTGGCAATTAACCATTATTTAACCTCTCCGGCCAGACCTCCTCGGGGGTGGCATAGGCACATGCCACGAATTTGCCGGATTTTTCAATAAAGTTGTTACCACTACCACGATCGGCAACTGTCGCAAATATTATATTACCAAGCGGGGGAAAAAAAAGAGGCAGTCGGTATTTATACCGCAAACATGGAGACAGTCTTGAGCACAAGTAACGATCAAGTGACGGCGCTCTATCTGGATCGCGGTCTCAGCGTTTTCATTAGACGGGCCCGAAACACCTCTTCCGATAACAGGTTAGAGAGATTTTTTTCACCAGCTTCAAGTTTTATGTGCACCGAGGGAGCTGGTACATTTTCTTACGTACAAGAACCACGACTTGAAGAATAAGAGAGAAAGCCAGGACTCGAACAGTGCTCACTATGCTACATTGAGTTGAAGGAGCCCTGTTTTCGAAAGGTCGTGCTATCGCTCACACTCGCTTTCGTCCTGCCGATTTTGTACATTTCATCAGGCCGCGCGCAGCAGCAATTAGTTTCAGTTTCAGTAGCAGTTGCAGTTTATTGATGCGATTGAAATTTTGTAATGAAAAAGTAACTCTAGGAGGTCCCATAGTCAAAGACAGGGGAGGGACCTCCAAGACTGGCGAGGGACCTCCCCACCAGCAAGCAGAGAAGTACCAACAAGCACAGCCCTTGTTGATTTCCTTTGGAAGCGTGCAGACGCATATGTAGGATGTAGTATAGTAAGTAAAAATATTCAAGAGGATCTCTACAACTTCCCAAACACTTGTGGGTGTACTTGTCGTGATGTCAGGCGCTGTGAAGCGGCAGCGTCAGAACACGCTCTCATCCGATGCCGCGATCAGAGGACTTCTTGAAGGAACCGACACGAAGCGAACTTGTTTACAATTTAATACTACTTTAAGGAGAACTTCCGATAGCACACCTAACTATAAAGCATTTCGTGCCGATACATGTTTACACATGGAGCAGCGGCTGTGCTATCAAGAAGCACAAGACAACGCGCAGAGAAAGGGTTCCGATGTTGTTATTTCAGGAGTTCGCATCAGCCCCGATTTGAAAACTAAGAACTGAAAATAAAGTCTTGAAAGAGCAACTCATTCTCTAGACAGTGTTTTGAAAGGAGACCACGGGCATTTTCCGCAGGCTCTTTGGAACAAACATCTTTTACACAGATCGGCGCCTGGGTTCGCAGAGCGCCGTTTACCTAAGTGGTACGCACATATATCTGATGGCAGAACAAGTGCGTAACTGTGCTTGCGGGGTGCTAGTTGATTTATGCGTATGCAACACGCTTGAGTCTTTGGCAGCATTAACTATCTAAATTTGTAAGGCAAAGGCTGCAGGAGGTTTCAATATGGCAAGTGCCCACACAGCCATATAAATCCGATTTCTGTGAACGGCTAAGGTTGATCACAATTCGATACTTCGCTCCATGATGTTATTGTAGCAGAGTCTATTTCGAAGCCTTTATGGAATGGCAGAATTTTATTCTCAAAACTTTTTGTTCTTGCTTCCAAATTTTGTTTTCTTGGTTAATACTTATACTTGGCTGATTAACATTGAGCTTCCTCACGCTATCGCGTCTACTAGAAGACAACATGACATCATGAAATGACAACAAGACAAAGACCCGCCGCCAAGGTCTGTGAGTGGTGACACTGCCTAACACTGCCAGAGTTCTACTAGAAAAACATAAATACCCAAGAAAGTAGATGGGGAAACGGCACCACGGTAGCTCAATTTCTAGAGCATCGCATGCGAAATGGGAAGGTTGTGTGATCGTTCCCCACCTGCGGCAAGTTATTTTTTCATCCTCTTTCATTTCCAATAATTTATCGTTTCTTTATTTCATTTATTAAGCACAAGTAATTTCCCCTATGTTGTCCTTGGTGTCAGTGTTTGTTGGCTTCTTATGACTAATAAAAATCGGGCCCCTCGGTTAACCCCATTTCTTCTCGTTTGTTTGTGGGCTCTTATTCTCAATATTACGTGGAATAACTTTGTAAAGAATGCAAGTCAAGGTATGAATAACTTTGGAGGTAGAAGAACTTTAGTGCCGTGTCGAATACACACCACAATTTTCGATCACAGGGCACCCGGTACCGACGTCAGACGCCTTTACCATATATTCTGCGACCCGGGGCCCGTAACGCATGAAAAAAAAGGCACGAAGCCTAGAAACCTTACTCCTTAATCTAAGCGAAACAAAGGAGAAACAACACGGATGACGGGCGCAAGCGCCAGAAATAGCTATAGAATGACCCACGCGAAGGAGCACAATAGATAGATTCGCAATAGAAGGAACCATTTCCTGCGATGGTACCAAGACCGGATCAATATACGCGTCTGCGGGCCAACCTGCGTCTGTTTCTTCTCTTCCACTCAAATGTGCTGCGCGTGACTGGACGATCCTCTCTCTTTGGTGGGGCCGAGGCATTTCTGCGGCAAAGCTGTTTGCGCGGACCCTGTGCCGTTGTTGTCGGAGGTCGCTAAAACTACCACCAGCAATGGCTCGAGCGTCGTCGTCTTCCACAGCCGACTTGTTGGCATCCCTCGGCGCTACCGCACGAACGTGCTCGTGCAACTGCTCCCGCGTTCGTCGTCGTCGCCGCCGTCTAATGGCAGACGAAGCGTCCTCCTGCCACAACTGGCAATAATGTTGACATTAGGTTGACGTGAACTCAGGGCCAGGCACGGTCACGTTAAAATTCTTGAGATTCCCATCCACAGTTGCAATACGGGACAATTGTGGACCATTGAGCAGAAAAAGTAATGACCCAGGCTCTTGCACATTATAAAGCGGGTCTCCAACAAATTCGGTGGGGCAAGGCAGACAGCCTGCACCACCTTCATCAGATCCATCGCGACTGGTAAAATCACCTATGGAAGCGCAGTTATAACACCATAAAAGCAGCCGAAAAAGCCATTCAAGTTCTCTACCTACAAATCCTTCGGACTATTACAGGTCTCCCTAAGTTCACAAATATACGCCAACTGCAACACTTAACGCCTCTGGTACCCATGGACGACATCATCAAACATGCTCGGACATCACTGAATAATCGACTGCATCTCACCACACAGTACCAGGACACCCTGCTGTGGTACACCCGACGCGTCCGCACAGAACCCCCGAAAACCCCCGAACACTGCAGGCGAAGACACCACCCTCACTCTTCCTACCCTTCACCCCTCCAAGGTGTCTACGCCACTCGCAGCAAGGGCCACTACGGCCAGACAGCGCCTCTCTCACCGACGCAATCTGTACAATGCCAACGCAATATATACTGACGCCGCACTCAATGGCAACCACATGGCTCTGGCCTGGTACAAACCCTCGTCTGGTGAGGCCAGGGGCTACATTTGTACACTAAACTACGCGACACCTTCATAGGCAAAACTTTTGGCCATCTGGACCGCCTTACAAGACAATACAGCGCCATGCACAATCTACACCGACTTATTCGAAGCATTAAAAGACATTGAGGACCCTAGTTTGGAAGATGTCGCTGCTCTACGCATCCGCCAGATTCTACAGCACAATGGTATTGACGTCAAGGTCGCCTGAACGCCGGGACACATGGGGGCCCAGGGGGGAGGTAACGAGGTGGCGCATGGCCCTGCCACCTCACACTCTGGCGTTCTACATTATCCTCTCCAACCTCTCTTACGCGGGTCCTCTGATCTTGGTGACCATCCCTATGCGGATTTACCGCCGAACTCTCACTTCGAAATGGCACGAATACGCCGCTTCCTCTAGCACACAAACAGGGAGAGACTCCAACATCTCACTCCTCTTCACATGTTTGAGGACATCGCCCTCAGCCGATCCCAGGAAATATTTATAAATAAGGTACTTGCCAACACAGCCACTACCCCTGACATAATTCACAAATGGCAGATGTTGGCCGACCGAAATAAGGGCTTTGACGCTTCTGTCCGCCGAATACGCACCTTCTGCCACTTCGTATGCGAATCCAACTGGCAGCATATCATTTTACACTGTCCCACATTCAATAATTACCGAGACGACAGCAATATTTTTCTACATAGCCATATTGAAGCTTTACAGAACGACATTCTCCAAAAGCCCAATCGCCTAGTATAGTCAGCCCACTTTGACGTTGCTAGCGACCTGGCTCCCTCGATTTAGTGGGTGTATATCTCTCCTTCGTATGCCCTTCCTCATCAACCAGCGACTTTTAATCCGCCCTTTTCTTAATCCTTAATAAAAAAGAGTTCATTCATTCATTCCACAGCTGGCTCCGTTGCCGTTCGTTATTACAGTATAGAATTTCGCTTCTGACGTCGTAATGGGGAGGCCGCGTTTACGGAGGTATGTGCCATTGCTTAAGGAGGTATGAGGCATTCATTGTTTTACTTGTTCATTAAGCAGAAGCCACCGCAACAATGGACAGTCTTTAGTGACTCCAAGGCAGCCCTTCAGTGTATACGAAGCCCAATGCGCGACGGACCGAATGAACAACTGGCCTCAGAAATTCGGCACATATATCATCAAAGCCATGAAAAGGGGCATAACATAATCTTTCAGTGGCTTCCAGGACATAGTAACATCAGCGGGAATGACCACGCCGACGAAGCCGCCCGATCTGCACATGAAAGTGGTCAACGAGTCGTCATTCCGCTTTCGCGAACAGACGCTGCGGCTGAGTTGCGATTGATGTCCCGTGAGTGTACTTTGCCCCTGTGGGACTCAAATGTTTTCACCATGTGTCGGTTGCGTTCATTGTCTCCGGACATACGGATGCACCTCCCGCCTGGATTACCACGACGTGAACAGACCATGCTCTACCGCCTGTGGCTAGGCGTTGCCTTTACAAACGCCTATGCTTTCCTCATAGGAATGGCCAACAGCCCCACGTGCGACACATGCAACATCGACGAGACGCTCGCACACATTATCTGTGTCTGCCCGCGATACAGTGCTGAGAGACAAGTGATGTGCAGAGTACTGGACCAGTTGGACAATCGTCCACTTTCAGAACTAAAAGCTTTAGGTCAATGCTCCGAAAGAACATCCGCGTTGAAGGCCTTACTCGCATTATTAAGGTTCCTGCGGTCTACGGGGCTTCACGACAGACTCTAAGAATGCCGCCCCCTACCGCTCTTTACTGTACGCGCTTTGTTCGTGCTTGTCTCTCTTTCTTTCTATCTCCCTCTTCCGCTCTGTTTCTCTTTTTATCCCCCTTAACCCTTCCCCCTGCGCAGGGCAGCCAAGCGGAACTACCTCTGGTTGACCTCCCTGCCTTTCTCTGCATTATCTTATCTCTCTCTATCTTGTTTTACATTGACGCCATACGTGAAGACTGGATCATTGAGCATGTGTTGGTGAAGTTCGACATGCGGCGCTTCTCGAACTGGTGGAATCAGCACCCCGCTACTGTAAGAGGCACGTGTATTGATTTGGTATTTGTAAAGCCGGATATCTGTGATTTACATACTATAGGGATGCCATTCGCTGTATATCACAGTGATCACGAGGCTGGGATTGGGAAATGTAAACGCTGTCATCTGCCGTCAACTCAAGAGTAAACAATGCAAGATTCAATGTCTGCAGACAAAGCACTGCACAGCGGAGAAGGCACACCGAGCAGTGCAGGCACAAGAGACGACAACACAAGATAAAGCGGTAGAAGAGACAACACAAGACCAAGCAAATATAACATTGCACACAAAATTAACAAAAGAGCAATCAGATCATTTTAGTTCACGCTAAACCTTGCTTTCATTACTCGCCTGCTAAAAAGAGGCGGAACAACTTGCACGCGACAAGGAAGCACGGCAAAATACCAACAAAAACCTTACGCGCCACAAAAAAAAAGAAAGGTAACACTAGGAAAACCGAAAAAAAGAAAGCACTCCTAAAGCATGCTCCCCACGAGAAGCACGCAAAAACGAAATGAGCTGAAAGAATGACGAAATAAAACATTAGCAATATAGACTGCTAGCGAAGTTTAACTTGCATGGTGTAACACTCGGTGTAACAAACACAGCTTCGCTGTTCGACCATCTTCACGGACTGGAAGGGGAGGCGCTTTTTCTTTCTATACTTACGCCTCGTCGGATCTATAGTGGCGCTCGTGGAGGCAAACGTCCGACGTTACCATCGTGAACAATGCGAAGGTTTTGCAAGTGCCTGCCGTACCTCGGCACTTATTCGGTGGTGCACGAAGCCGTGCGTACCGGGCAGAGAAGAGCGGTCGTAACTTCGTAAATGTGGACATCGGCTAGTCATGGAAAGAAACATAAAGATAATGGTAGCGCTGTACGACGAGAAGTGTTTCTTAATTTTTTTTTAGTGGGAGTTTTAACACGAGGTTGGTTAATTACGGTTTACTTATTCAAACACAAGGAAAACGCAGGAAAGCTAGCATTAAGCAACCTCTTGATCAAGTTGAAGCATATCTATCTCATATTGTAGCGCCTTGAATACGCTACTAGTGAATTCCCGGTAAGCGCTGAAAGTTATTTCTTCTCGTTTTCTTTTTTTTTCCACACTACATTTAAGTATTGTTCAAGTTCGCCGAAAATGTATCGTATATCTAGCCGCGTTCATGGCCGCATGCGTACGGGTGACTCCGAAACCACGATGTTGGAACCATTGAGAAATACTACGCCGTGTCATCTCCGCATGTGCGACTCCAGAACTACGAGGCCGGAACCGCTTAGAAATCGTTCTGTATTGAGTTGCCCATCGCGATCTGGAAAACACTTCTTTCGCGGACAAATCAAAAAAGTTTTTAGGCATGTAGGACCCTCGGGACTGTAGTGGGGTTGAAGATTAATATGTAGAAGACAAAGATAATGATAAATAGCCGGGCAAAGAAACAAGAGTTCGGGATCGCCAGTCGGCCTCTAGAGTCTTGAAGGAGTAGGTTTACCTAGGTCAATTATTTACAGGGAACGCTGATCATGAGAAGGAAATTCACAGAAGAATAAAAATGGGTTGGATCGCATACGGCCGTCATTGCTAGCTCCTGACTGGAAGCTTACCGTTATCATTGTAAAGGCAGTGCTGACATATGGGGCAGATACTTGGAGACTGACAAAGAAGCTTGAGAACAAGTTAAGGACCGCGCAAAGAGCGGTGGAACGAAGAATTCTAGGCATAACTTTAAGAGATAGAAAGAGAGCGGTTTGGATCAGAGAGCAAACTGGTATATAGACGATATTCTAATTGACATCAAGAGGAAAAAATGGAGCTGAGCAGGTAGTGTAATGCGCCGCTTAGATGACCGTTGGACTATTAGGGTTAGAGATTGGGTTCCAAGAGAAGGGAAGCGCAATCGAGGACGACAGAAGCCTAGGTGGAGCGGTGAAATTAGGAAATTCGCGGGCGCTATAGTTGGAATCGGTTGGTGCAGGACAGGGGTAATTGGAAATCGCAGGGAGTGGCCTTCGTCCTGCAGTGGACATAAAACAGGCTGCTGCTGATGATGATCTCATATTATAGAAAAAAAAAGAGATCCAGTTCCAGTGAATGCCAGCAGCAGATATGTTTTATTTAGGTGTCCAACTTTTCTGGAAGTGTGTAAGCCTAGAAACTACGCACTATAAAAACAACAGACTGTACACAGTTACCAAGGTTAGAGAAATGCAGTTGTATAGTACTTGCTATTCAATATTTGTGCACGTTGAATAGTAATGAATTTATCGCCAAGAATAATATCACAGAGAGGGAATGCAGTTGAATTGCGCTGATTATTAAACTATATAGGGGAGATTAGCCTATAGAAAATTTGCAAGCACAAGATAGTTTCTTCTGAAGAAAAAAAGATGCACAAAAATTTCAGACTACATCTACGGCGACGTGCATTTTTCACTTATAATTATAGAAAAAGGACTTCGCGTTTACCGCTGCTCTGTTCTTGCTCAATATTCTCAGTTTATTTCAAAATATCGCAATTTATTTTAAGAATTGTTTGATGTTGCAACATGAAAAAAAAAAGATGCCTTGTTGTTCGTGTATGGGGAAGCTATACTCGCGGAAATTTTTCTTGGCAATGAAGTGAAGGTTACACAGCCAAATTACGCGAGCGCTACCACTAAAGACGGTAGTTCAACAATTGCGCGTCCTTGTTTTCCACGTGAAAAATATTTTTTAAAAAACATTGCGTCATTTTCTACAGGAAGCTATTTGAGAGAGGATGCGGCAAAAGGCCTTAATTTCGTCGAACTATTTTCGGCAATTTCGTTGTGGACAGGGCTTTGCATTAAGGCATGTCAGTAATTTTTATAATAATGTATTTTGATGTTGAAGTGCGCTATATGTCGTACAACCCACCTTGGGATTAGACATGCTTTTTGTCGTGAACTGCACATTTATGAATGTTGCTATAATAGTGGCACTAACGTGCATTGTCGAGTGTGGTTGATTCCTCAGAGAGAGAGAGAGAGAGAGAGAGAGAGAGAGACCCTATATTTCAGAAAGAACGAACGCCTATAAAACAAAGTTTGAATTACTAAAGTTTTTCTATGCCAAGCGCCACGAATGAGAAAAGGCTGTGCGCGTTTGTGGCCATAAAGACGTTTACAGGGACCCGGACGCTAATGTTTAGTTATTTGCCGGCGATGAGCGAAAGCTCCTATATATACACATTTGCCAAACTCTGTAACTCGCTAAAACTTCTACAGGCTTCAAATCGACTTGGTTTCGAGGACGACCTCGGCAATGTAACGAAGATGAGAGATCGCGGCCACTCTCCACCACCTAGAATCCCGGAGGTGGCACTGACAGAAGGAAGTCGTAAGGAAAGGAAAACGTAGGAGTGTACGGATGGCTTTAACCGAGACAGAAATAAGAGACAAGCGGATCGATTGCGAAATCTCCCGTAGCGAGCGCGTTTCACACTCCCTTCGGTCGTCGGCAAACGATCAATGGAACCTTTCGCGCTCAAAGATGGTCGACGCGCCGCACAGCTCTTCGATCCCGAAAAGAACTTTGCCGTCGCGGTCACCCGGAAGCGATGTGGTGAAGCCGCCCGTTGGCCGTTCGGGTACTCTCATCTTTCTTATCGCAGTGTCTTGCTCGCCGGCGCATTAAATAAATATATGTGTGGTCCTCCTGCAGGCGGGCTTATCCGTCTCACATTTTTGTCTTGCGTTTTATTCAGCAGATCCGCGCGGTTTCCTGGTTGAAGTTGTCGCGGAGTTCCGTCGCAGCCGCTGCTGCTCGATAAAAACAACAAATGTCTTTTGCGCAGTGCTGGCCGTTCTTAATGTCAGTGTTGGGAAACGGTTGACACATGTTTCGGCGCACTAGAACTATAATATTCATTGTGCCCCTTTTAAGTGAGATATAATTGGCGAAAGGTATTGTTATTATTATTATTATTATTATTATTATTATTATTATTATTATTATTATTATTATTATTATTATTACTATTATGCGAAGCATATTACGAGAGCTCAACCCAGCTCCTCAGGCGCGGCGGTGTCGCCTTGAATACCACGTGACACTGTGACATCACGACAGAAAAGAAACGGGGCTCCAACTAGCGCCGTCGCTCGCGGCGTCGCCCCCCGCATCGGACGCGGTGAGCGTCGAGCAACGCAGCGTTCGGCGCGACAACGAAATGTGCGCCTGAGCAAGCGCCGCACGCCTGAGCCGATGCCGACGACACCGGCTTTTCTGCGACACGAGCTCCTTAACGCTGTCGCGTTAAAATAAAGGCTAGTATGCTTCGCATCCTGGGCTTAACCTTAGCTAAGCCACAGCCATTTTTATTATTATTATTATTATTATTATTATTATTATTATTATTATTATTATTATTATTATTATTATTATTATTATTATTATTATAGTTGTTGTTGTTGTTGTTGTTGTTGTTGTCGTCGTCGTCGTCGTCGTCGTTGTTGTTGTTGTTGTTGTTGTTGTGACAGCACTTACAAGGATGTTCGAGACGCATTTCCGTCGTATAGTCGTCGCCATGTCTGTGTTTTCGTGCTGTCCTGCTATCGACGGCGCATGCGCGGTGCGCACGAGTAGCATTACAAGCATAGAGGAAAGAAACACAGTAGGCACGGTACAAAATAGGAGAGGCCGTGAGGTCACGTCCTTGAAGCCGGAAGTGCAGCCATGTTGGTGTGCCATCTCCGTTTGCGCATCCAATCTGCCCGCATGACTGTTGTGCGTTTACGCACGTTAGCATTTCTGCTAGGCAGCTGTGCGCATACCACACCGTGGTGAACGTCGCGCCAAACCTGTCTAATCGTTTCTTCGGACGCTGCAGCGAACGAAGACGGTTTTCGTGGGGTCGTCATCTCGTGCAACGTCGAGGTGTGACGTCTGCAACGCCATCATCACGGTCCCCCTCGGGCAAGTGTTCTAAGAATTTATCCCGCGCAACTAGAGCAGCGCAATGTCATTGAGTACCTCCATCCATTCGGTAAACGAATTTTTAATTTAATTCCGCCGCCCCATCAGCCGAAGGGCCACAAAGAAGCTCTCTACGTTGCCGTCTTCAATGTGAAGTACTTGCGAAGCAACTTTCTTTGCGTGACAGTTAAAATGAAGTAAATACCGAATGTGCAAAACGTGTCAGAGTTCTGCGGAGAGCTTAGAGTGCCTGAATCCCAAGCATCACTGATCTCATCTTTAAAGAACCTCTTTATATTGAAAGCAATGAAGTCAGAACGGCAACCGATCCCGGCTGTGCCCCCCCCTCCCCCCCAGTATCATTATTTTGCTTCCTTCTTTGTTTACTACCCCTTCCACTTCAGACGAAATCAAATAAAAGAGAGGTAACACCGAAGTGTGCGCTCCACTTAAAAATTTGCCTTCCAGTATTACCAGGCCCCGTTTTTTCTTCATATATTTTTTTACATGCAGCACAATTTGCCGAGACCTCGTATTACATTTTCCAAAATAGGAACTGGTGTTCAAGGGGACGTTGCCATTTCAGTAAATGAAAACGAACGTACCTCAATGAATAACACATTATCAGACAACGAGAGGCAATCAGTTGATGTTCTTCCTGTTCCACGAAAATCTGTACCAGCAATACTCGTGTCTCTTCAGTACCATCAGGCAATCTTCATGCGACAAAACTGCAGCCGCTTGCCTCTATACTGAAAGCTCTATTGAATACACGTAGCAGGCTTCCATTGTATAAAGCAACTTCGACACAAAGTTGAAGCTATGCATAGAGTCACTATGCAAGCGTGATCTCGACGATCTCGATCTTTTCCCCATGCCACGTCAGGTGTCCCGCGAGCGTGCAAGGTGCCACCAGCCACGGATGTCTCAATAAGATAATAATAATATCATAACAACAAACTCACGTGCTACAAAACTTTTTTCTGCACGGATTGACATTTTTTGTCTCCTATTGTACCGGTGCCGGAATTCTGCGAATGGTGTTAAGAAATTTCGAGAGTTAGAGATGATATAAATATTCAAGTGGTCAGCACACTTCGATGTACACATGCAAGGTATTACGACGTGCTTCGAGAAGAATGCTTACATGTGAGCGACGACCGCCAGGGCAGCAAAAAGAGAATGGCAACAATCATACCGCACAAACATATATTCAAATATAACAAGTGCAAATACGCGGACACGGGGCATGGGGGCAAGCGAAACAAATATACAAGCGTCCTTACAGAGCGTTCGGACCGACTAACACAGCGCGCTCGCAGTTTGGCAGCCCAACACTAGCATGCAAACATACGGCTCTAAGTATTAAGTTTTCCCCACCACCATCTCACAAACGGCTGGCATCCCACGAAACTGGAGTGGTGCGCCGCTAGATGATTTGCACGAGAGCAGACGGAAGGCGAGCTTTCGGAGACTTGTTCGTCGGCTGGCTGACAGGAGCGGAAGGCGTGTCTTTATTAGTGGTCTCCTCGGGCGTTGCGACTCGACCGGGTCACTGCGACAGCTGCTGGCCTACCGAACGTCGACGTCCGACCCAAGCCATCGCATGTTCCTTGCTCCGCTTCCACAGTGTCCTCTTCTCAGCTCCGTCTCTCCTTCCCGACCTGGACCCTCTTACATTTTATTCACTGCACGTGTGACACCGGCCTCCACGTGCTTCCACGCTCGAGGGCATGCACTACCATTTGCAAGGTTCGCTCCTGCGGGTGCAGAGGTGACAAGCGGTCCAGTTTATGGCACCAATTCGGCATGTGGACTAGCTATGGCATCACACAAGGCGATCGGACGATGCGTAGAGAAAGGAAACAGTCCTGGCACAGGTTCTTAAGGGAGCTTTAGGGCGATTCCTGGTCGACGTTTTGTTCTTCGCTGTCTCGGAGACGGTTACCTCGAACGTCATGCACACTGCAAAAGGATGTTTCAGCTGGAAACATTCTGTTGCAATGTGCATGCAGCGCGCGCACTCAAATTCATCACTTTCCGAGATACTAATGTAAACGAGCAAGAACTTACGTTCTCGCCTGAGTTACTTTTTATTTCATTAGGAGTCAGCCGCTCACCCGCAATGGCAAAACGGAAATTGGGCTTCCTGTTAGAGGATTACGCGGTCGTCCGTTTTCCCTCGACATACAACCATGTGTACTACGCCAACAGATGCCACGGTGACCAGATCTGCTCTCTACGGGATTACAAGACGGACCGACAATCCGTACCTAATATCCTCTCTGCAGCAAGTCCAATCCTTCAAGCGCATAATTCTTTTATTAAAGTGAAGCATTTTTTTGCTTTCCACCCAGAGGTTTGGCGTGCATATTCAGTTGTTTCTCGCTGATTAAAGTGGGCCGATCCCATAGACATGGCGAAGTGGGCTGGTCCGGGAGATATTGTTATCAAAACTGGACCAATCCCAGAGACAGTAACCCACGGAAGCGCAGGCCGTGTGAGTCGCGTGGAAGGGGTCTCTAAGTCTTGTCATGTTACCGGAATATATTCGCTATGCTGAGGAAAGCAGGGGAGGAGGGGGGGGGGGGCGTCAACTGTACACATGCGCGTTACCGCGAAGACAAGTAACACAAATCGCCTGCGCTGTGAGAAGAACGGGAACAATTCTTTGCACGTACTAGGAAATAAAGTAAGGTTGTAATGTTTCAAGAAAGCCTCTGTTAACGTGATTTCAACAAGTGTATTGTATATGCAGTTATTCTACTGCGATTATAACTCTTAAAATAGTAACCCCACCTTGGTGGGCTGCTATGCAACCGCTATACCTCATGACAACTTGCGCCTCTGGACATGTGCCATTCCGTATGCGCCTACTCTTGGCCAATGCCTCGAAATATGTAGGTACCCGAATACACAAGCAAGACGAGAACATTCAGTGGCACTGCATGGGTATGTGTCACTGAATATGTGCACCAAAAGAAAACTTGGGTCCCTGAGCGTGCGTTACTGTGTATGCGCTCATTCTTGGTCAATGCCCCAGGATGGGTATGTACCCGAATAGACAAGCAGGGCAATATGCAAGAAGTGAAGAAATTGGGAACAGAAGCAGACGAGTGAGAAAAAAATTTGAAGTGAACAAACTGGGACTTAAGCTTGCATTGAGCGGTAATTTCTTTTTGCTCCCGGTCATGCTTATCCTGCTTGTCCTGCTTGAGCGTGTACTGAGCGAAGAGCGTTGAGCTCCAGAGAAGTGAAGAAAACGGCAACAGAAAATTCAAGAAGTCAACCTAAAAGAGAAAAGTGTAGAAGTACATTCGATTTTCGTTGTCTTGTATAAACAGTTCCGTCATTAGCGTTTCGATTTGCGTAACATATGTATTTAACATTTTGCGCAAACATCAAATAAAGCTTCTCTTAATACCGATACCCACATAAGCGTAGAATCCGTGCAACTGGTAACGAACCAAAGGCAATCAAAATGTCAGAATGACAACTAGAGATTGTAATTGAAGGTGCCTTCTGCAATACGGTGCGCCGCTACATTGCTTGAATGCAAATCGCTTTAACGTCGGCAGCCATCGTGAGACGGCTTCTGCCGGAATTTTTTCTCTTCCGTGGTATTGCTGCGCAATGTATACTACAAAATACTAAAGAACCTTGTTTGATCGTAACGCTATTTATGTAATTGTATTATGTAGTTTATGTAATGTGCACTATTTAAATGCTTCTCATCGACACGGTAAACGACGTTCTCGTGGTCGCCGTCGTGCCGGCGTCATGCCGCCATCATGCCGCCGTCGTCATAGCAACCGTTAAACGTCATCATCATCATCATCATCATCATCATCATCATCATCATCATCAGCCTCGTTACGCCCACTGCAGGGCAAAGGCCTCTCCCATACTTCTCCAACAACCCCGGTCATGTACTAATTGTGGCCATGCCGTCCCTGCAAACTTCTTAATCTCATCCGCCCACCTAACTTTCTGTCGCCCCCTGCTACGCTTCCCTTCCCTTGGGGTCCAGTCCGTAACCGTTAAACGTACGTGCGCTTCAATGAAACCGACGATAACAACTTTACTTAGTGAATCGATTTGCGCAATAAATGGCCGGAAATATTTCCAAGTAGGTGCCATTTGGAATGTCGTTTGCATAGAATGCGATCGGCGCGGAGTTCGAAATTGCGGTTCGCGCGATCTTCCCGCCAACAGCAACAGGGCAGCCTCTAAAGGAATACGCATGGCGACGCTCGCTTCAGTCATAGCCTAACAACTTGAGCCTTTACTGATGCATCCGGCACACATCGTCTTGCTTTTTTTTCTGCTGAAGAATGGGAAGCTAAGCCCTGATAGGGCCGGCTATCCTGAAATTCCTGCAACACTACTCAGGCAAGAATGACGAAGAGAATCACTTTGCTTACCACATTACTGCAGCAGTGCCTACCGCGGCATTGGCATTCACTCTTGAATTTAAGCAGCTGAAACTATAATCTGACTGCACAGTTACTAGCAGCGAATTCGCTCAGCTTATATCTTAGTTTCTGTTAAACTGGTTGGATTTTACATCATTTTCGCAGAGAGAGTGACAGAGAATATATCCTGAACCATGTCCCCATGCGTAGTAGGCTCACAAAGCTTACCAGCAGTGCGAAATTTTCTGAAATTTATTGGCCTCATTCACCGATTGCAGGCATGACGGTCAGCCCCACGTATTCGCAATGCTAAAGCGATCACTCCCTCTTCATCCAGCATTTTCCGCACTTCCAGCCTCTTCGCAGTAGATAAGTTAGTATCTTTTTGTTAAAAATCAACTATTTTAAATTTGCAATATCGCTATCCGGTGACTATTTTGTCTTCCTTTACTATTGCGCTGAGGATGAGACTTGTCGCTATCTGGGGAGTACCTCTTTACCGTGGTAATGGTCGTCGTAATCCAGACTTATAAACAGCACCACTACAACAGACAAGGACGAACTAGGCAAGCAGATTCTAGGCTCGTAAGCAAAGGAGCAAATACGTACACTACAAGCAAGCAAGCAAGCAAGCAAGCAAGCAAGCAAGCAAGCAAGCAAGCAAGCAAGCAAGCAAGGAAGCAAGCAAGCAAGCAAGCAAGCAAACAAACAAACAAACAAACAAACCTCACAGTGACCCCTCTGGCCTTCCGGATCAAAGGGCTGGTGATCCGGAAGGAAGCCCAGTAGATGCTCTACAGCTGGCGGCGACAGCCGCTTCCTCTAGCAATTTACCGGCTGGAAGCCTCACCGCCGGTCCTGCCTGAATACAGTCTGCCGATACAAGCGGCCGCCTGATGAAGTGTGGTCACTCGAATGCCTTCGCAGAAAGCATTCAAGAATTGCCTCCGCCATACCGTACCAGTGGTTATGGCGTTATGCTGCCGAGCACAAGTTCGCGGGTTCGTTTCCCGGCTACGTTTCAGTGGCGGCGAAATACAAGATCACCGTTCGAGGACTTAAATTTAGGCACACGTTAAAGAGCGTTAGGTGGTTAAAATTAATGCGGAACCCTCCACTATACAGAGTCCGTCTTAACCAACTGCGGAGATTTGGAACAATAAACGCCACAACCCCCACCCCTCCCCCCTTTTTTTTTTGCCGGAAGGTATCGCTAGGCAAATCATTTTTGGAGTGACTGTGGGTCACCGCATCTCAAGTTAAACAACTTGTTATATTAAAACCAGTCCAATTTCAGTGCTTTTTCTGCTTCATGAGAACTGACTGACTGACTGAATAAACTTTATTGAAACCAGCAAGAGATGGTGGCTGGGCCTAGGCCTCCCACGTGGGGACGTCGAGGTGTTGCCTCTTCGCCGCCTCGCAGGCCTGCTGGGTCGCCCAGAGTTGTTCGTCAAGGTTGGGGCTACGCAGGGCAGCGTGCCATCGCGACGAGAGGGTCGTGGGGTTAGTGTCGGGGTATTGGTGTGTACAGTCCCAAAGCATGTGTGGAAGTGTGGCTGGCTGTGTCTTGCAGATATGGCACGTGGGATTGGGGTAAATGTCTGGGTAGATCTTGTTATAAAGCTGTAACGAGGGGTAAGTATTAGTTTGTAGCAGGCGGAAAGTTGTAGCCTGCGCTCGGGATAGTTTGTTGTGTGGGCCGGGGAAGGCTCTACGCTCTAAGTAGAAGGACTTCACAAGATCATTGTAGCGTGTCAGGCGATCCCTACCGGTGGGGGCAGCCTCCCCTTCTCCCGCGCGGTTTACTAGGCCTCGCGCTAGGGAGTGGGTAACCTCGTTGAGGTTGGGGAGGTGCGGGTGGACGGTGCCTACATGAGCCGGGAACCAGACGAGTGTAACCTGATGGTCGGTTGAGCGGGGCGCTTGTTGCAAGATGCGCAAGGCTTGGTGTGAAATACGGCCGTTGATATAGTTGATAACGGCGGAGCGGGAGTCAGAGACGATGGTATGGCATGTTGGGTCTAGTGTGGCTAGCGCGATGGCCACTTCTTCAGCTTCCTCAGCGTGTGGGGTTACTAGGCTGATAGCATGGTGGAGAGAGCCTTCACACGTGGTGACGGCTGCAAAGCGGGTACCGTGGGGATATTCGGCAGCATCGACGAAACTCACACCGTCGTGGCGAGTAAGGGATTTGGTGAGAACCGTGGCACGTGCTGTGCGACGTGCGTGGTTGTATTCGGGGTGCATGTTTCTGGGGATAGGATCGGCGTGAATCCAAGCTCGTATGGTGGAGGGGATCTGGTGCTTATGGCCGTGTTGATGGTGGTAGGTGATGCCGTGCGAGGTAAGGATATGGCGACCCGTCGCTGTGAGAGTGAGTCTCTCCAGCTGAGAGCGACGTTGGGCCTCGATGAGCTCGTCCAGTGTGTTATGGACGCCTAGTTGAAGGAGGAGGTCAGTGCTGGTGCAACCGGGGAGACCGAGGGCTTGTTTATAGACTCCGCGTAGGAGGATATTGAGCTTGGTTTGTTCAGCCTTGTACCAGTTTAGATACGCAGCAACGTAGGTGATGTGGCAAATTACGAATGACTGGATTAATCGGAGCAGATTCTCCTCTTTCATACCCCCACGGCGGTTGGAGACCCGCTTCAAAAGTCTCATGGTGTTGGCTGTGTTCATCTTGATTTTGGCGAGGGCCATGCCATTCGCTCCGTTCTCCTCTATGAGCAAGCCGAGCACACGGATATTGGTGACGAGGGGTATGGGGCTGCCATCCGTGAGATGAAGCGCAATGTCTTCGTAATGGCGTTTAGCGGTGCAGTATTTTGGACGGCGGCCACGGAGAGTAGGCCTGTAGAGAAGGAGTTCGGACTTCGCAGGGGAGCAGCGAAGCCTCGTGCCTTGGATATAGGTCTCGACTGTTTCAATGGCGGATTGTAGTGCCGTTTCTATTTCGCCATCACTGCCTTTGTGGGCCCAGATGGTTATATCATCAGCGTATATAGTGTGGGTGACACCGTCCACTTGCTGCAACTCCTTGGCAAGACCGATCATGACGAGATTAAAAAGCATTGGGGAGATAACGGAGCCCTGGGGGGTTCCCGCGCTGCCCAAAGTCTGGGCGTCGGAGCGGAGATCCCCCACCGAAAGGAAGGCCGTGCGATTAGAGAGAAAGTCTCTGACGTAATTATAAGCTCGCGCACCGATATTAAGGCGTGAGATGCGGTCAAGAATGGTGGAATGGGCTATGCTCTCAAATGCTTTTTCGAGGTCGAGGCCGAGTATAGCTTTAGTAGTACGTGTTCTATCTTCTAGTATATGGTGCTTAAGTTGTAGCATGACGTCTTGGGTCGACAGGTGGGCCCGGAAGCCAATGACAGAGTGAGGATACGCTGCAGTGTCTTCCAGATGGCTATTAATTCGCGTGAGGAAGGCATGCTCCATAACCTTTCCCACACATGAGGTTAGTGAGATGGGGCGAAGATGATCGAGGCTAGAAGTTTTGCCAGGTTTGGGAATAAGGATGACCTTTGCTATTTTCCAGGCCGGCGGAATGGCACCATTACGCCAGCAGTCATTGATATAATCTGTCAGGTGGGTGATGGAGGCATCATCCAGATTACGGAGGGCTTTGTTTGTGACCCCATCGGGCCCAGGGGCAGAACGGCTGTTTAATTTATGCAGGGCGGCTTGGATCTCAGCGACACTAAAGTCTTCGTCCAGTGGGGGGTTGGGGGCCCCGGTGTAGGAGCCGTGAGATTGCACTGGGCCCACTGGGAGATACTTGTTGGTGAGGTAGTCTAAGACTTGGGCGCGGCCCTGTTTCTTCCTTTCTGTATAGAGAAGTTTAGTGAGGCGATCTTGTTGGGAAGAGCGGGTGGCTTGACTATCGAGGAGGTGTTTGAGAAGCTTCCAAGAAGAGGGACAATGGATCTGTCCGTCAGCAGTATTGCACAGTTCAGTCCACTGCTGACGGCTCAGAGTGAGGCAATGGGCTTCGATTTCCTTATTGAGGAGGGCTATTTTAGTGCGGAGGCGCCTGTTGAGACGTTGCCCCTTCCAGCGGGATAGGATGGATGTTTTAGCCGCGAGGAGATGGGCCAGTCTACTGTCCATGCGCTCGACGGGGGCATCGGTGGTAACGGTGTGCGTGGCTGCATTGGTATCGGAGTGGAGATTTCGGGTCCATGCATCAATGTCCGCTATGCGTTCCGCGTGCTGGTCAGCGGAACGATGCTTGCGAAATGCATCCCAGTCAACCCAAGTGAACTCACGGGGTTTGGCAGTAACTGCAGCTATCCGGGGGATAAGTATGGCAATGATGGAATGGTCACTACCGAGATCATGTTGTGTGTTGCTCCATTGAGCATTGTTGACGTTCTTGGTAAATGTCAGGTCGGGGGTCGTGTCGCGGGAAGTGGAGCTACCGAGGCGTGTGGGGAACGTGGGGTCTGTAATGAAAGTGAGGCCGAGGTCTTGGGAGTCTTTCCAGAGGTTTTGAGCCGCCGTCGTCGAGTAGCCATATCCCCATACCGTGTGGGGGAGATTGAAGTCTCCACGGATAACGAGGGGGTTGGTGCCAGCTACGTTAAGGGCCTTCTTGAAGAGGGTGAGAAAACGGCTTCAAACTTTGGCAGAGGGATGGCTGTACACGTTAAGGAGAAAAATACTTTCCTTACGTCTCTTGGTGGGGATAAGTTCAACGAGAAGGTGTTCGATGTTTCGGTCGTGGAGATTGTGTTCGATGGCGGTTATTCTCTTGTGGACGAAAGTGCAGAGGCGGCGAGAAGCATGTGGCGGGATGAAAGGTTGGTAACCTGGGAGGGTGACCGAATCGATATGGGTTTCCTGAATCATGATGACGTCCGGTTGCCGGGTGAGGGTACGAAGGTGTTGACGGATGACTGGCTGTTTGCGGAGATAGCCTCGGCAGTTCCACTGCCAGATAAGTGTATCTCTGTTAGTGTGGGCCATGATGGGGATTGGGGGATGCCGTCAGGGGCAGTGCTGGGGTTTGGAGGGTAGGAGGAGCGGGCATGGGGAGAGTTTGTAGGTGGGTTTCAATGTTTGTGACGCGCTGTGCCAGTGCGAGAACGGCGTGTTGCATGGATTCGACTGCGTTCTGGAGTGTGGTCATCGCGCTTTGAAGTGAGACTAGCATGTCTTTAACCTCTGAGCGCACTTGGCCCGTGGCTCCCTCTTGGAGGGCCCGCTTTTTGGGGGCTGGTGTCAATGGAGCGTCGTGGCTAGAGGAGTGGGGCGCTTCGGCGGGTGGTGTAGGGGCGGGTGTCTTGGATTGTTTAAGATCGCGAACCTCTTGCGAGAGCTTGTGAATTAGGTCGCGCATAATGGCATTTTCTTTTTTGAGGTGAGCTATTTCTGCGTTATCATTGGTGTTCGTGGACTGTGGAGAAGGTGTGTTGCGACCCTCTCGCGAGGCGCCCTTAAGGGCTTCTGCGTAGCTCACCTTGTTAATAGGAGACTTGGCGGGTGGGGTAGAGGTAGATCTGGATCGGGAACGGCGCTGTCTCGAACGTGAAGGGGTCCGGGAACAATGTTGCCTCGAGCGTGATGGAGTCCGGGATCTGGAGCGGGGCTTGGAGTTCAAGGGCGGGAAATCGCTTTCTTGAAGGGTGGCTTGCATTGCAGCTCGGCGTTCCCCAATGCGCTTCCGAATAACGTATGGTGTCTTGTAGCGAGCCGTACACGATTTGTCCGCTGTAAGATGAGGGCCGCCGCACAGTGAGCATTTCGGGTTACACGTGTGATCGGGAGGTGGGTTGCGGACTCCACAACCTCTGCAGATCTTGTTATTTGGAAAAGGACAGACATCCATGCGGTGTCCGAGGCGGCCGCATTGGTAGCAAATTTCTATTTGCTTGCGGAATAATGAGCATGGGATTAAGGTAGCTCCGTAACAGACCAGATATGGCACGTCGGGGCCACTGAAGGCGATAACAACGGTGGTTGTCGTTCCAATGCGTTTTGCGGCTAGTGCGAGGGGGTTGCGGGTATTGACGATATTGGCGTTGACTTGCTGTGGGGTATCGGAGAGGGGGATTCCGCGGATGACTCCCTTCGTGGTGTCCTCGGCGGCCGTCTCATACGCGTTAACATCGTGCGTGACCCCATTAACTTGAATATATTTTATGCAGACATACCGGTCGGCGTTCTGCAGACTTGGTGTACAGACAACGATAATATTTTGTTGGGTGTTGGGGCACACCGTGTCTTGTATAATATCTGCTGGGCTGAGCTGTGCGGCTTGGAGAACGGCTGTAGTCACGGTAGGACTACCAATTTTGGCGATGTTGAGAGCTCCCTTGGGGCGAATGATGATCTTTATCTGGTTGGAAGGTAGCGGAGGCATACGTCCAGCCTTTAGAACTTGTGCCTTGACTGGTCTTGGACCGAGAACGAGTGCTTGAGGTTTGGGTAGAGTCATTCTGGGGTGAAGAGTCGTCCCTCGCCGGTTGTCGAAGGCGAGTTGTTCGCCAGCCCGTCTCCACTTCGAGCTCCATGCTCGTTGCAGAGAAACTTGATCGGAGCTCGCTCGAGTGCGCGCCGCGCATCCGGTGCGCCCGGCGAGCACGCGCGGCGGCGGCGATTCACAAAAACGTTCGCAGCACAGGAAAATGTCCGTAGCACAGGGAAATGGAGTGTCCCACCTGAAAATGAGGCGTCTACGGAGTCCTGGTATCTTCACGGATCGACTGGTGTAAAAATTAGGCCACAATTCGCAAGAAAATGCTGCAAAATCATTTCACGAACACGGAGCCGACGCGAGCACGTCCACACTCCTCGGCGATCGCAGCGCCTCTCCCTTTCATGAGAACAAGACTGAAAATATTACTTCTAGCTCAAACCTCTAGGAAAAAGACGGTACCATGAATGAGACAATCCGCGGTGCACCGGTATCCAAAGTGGATGTTTGTTATATATGTGGATATTTGTTATTTATGTGGATAAGTTTGCATACTTACCTACCTAAGTAAACATTGTTTGAGCCGACCAAGGAAGTTCAAGGCGTAGGCATAGAACTTCTCTCAGTAAAACCACAGAAGGGTCGTTTTATTAACGGGGCGACCATAAAATAAAGAACTGCAGAATTCCAAGACGGACTGAATATAGATACGTAATACAATATCTTTTAGCAATTCCCTTATGTAGGGAATAATGCTGCAAATGGTACGAGCAATTTCAGGCACATCATCATTAATGCCATTTCATCTGTGCCTGCCGTCGGATATACCATCAATGTTGAATTGAATGGAGGTTTATTTGTCCTGCCTGCTTACAAATGCCGGAGAAAAGGCTAAAGGCTACGTAGCTGACTAAATGACTCTGCTTGAAATACAGTCTTGCACACAGATTGGTAAGCACAAAGATAAAACACGGTATTGCATCTTTATTCATTTCGAAGAAAGTACACTATCTTTCATACCAAAAAACTGTAACATAATTTGCGGTACAGTAGCAACACGCATACAATTAAGTGAGCACAGAGAAGAAAAACACAGATTTGTAGTGCATAACATGAAATAAAATAAAACATGTATATCGCACCATGAAAAACGACATATAGAAGTCTTTAAGTACGAAGAAACAGAATGGTTGACCACACTTCAACTACACCTTGAATTCCATCCAAGTTGCAATTTGAACTCCAACATGAATTCCATTTTCCGCCTTCCCCCTGTTTTCCTTCAATAATTATGCAAACTCGGTATTCTGACGTGGTAGGATGGACTTGAACATGCTACTCGGATGTGTGTGATCAAAGTCTACGAAACCATGCAATCACTCTAGCAGTACACGTACTTGGTATTCTGTATTTAGTTTACCGCACTTTCTCTACAGTGTTGGTGTTTTACTGCATATGTTGTAATATGTACCCCCTCATGCATTCTGAAAATATCCAGTCCAGTTTTGCAGTTTTGCATTGTAAAGCTTTCAAATAGTACAGGTGTGTTACTTTTAGCAGCAAATATTTCTGAAAATGGTGGTTGTGTGTTCAAGTTCCTGAAAAGGCCATGATATTTTTCGAATGCTCGTAGAATTCTCTTTTGTAGAATTAGCTTTCGGTAATTATATTGTGTACTCGGGCTCTATACCAAAGAAAAGAAAAAGAATATGTTGCCCCAGAATAGAACACAGCATAACATAATGCATTTTGTAACCGTGTTGGTAGTAGTAGACGGAGTTTGTAAGCGACTAACCATTCTATTAAGTTCTATAGCAAGCTTTTCTATATGCGTATTCCACGTCAAACCTTTATTAAACCATAATTCTAAGAATTTCCGAGTCGGCCTGCTCTATACCGGTCTACCTTCAAACAAAATAGACGTACTTACGCTACTCACCGACCGCACCAAATTTTATGTATTTCCTCTTACTGGAATTAATTTCTAATCTGTTTGTACTAAATCAACATAATGGCTCATTTACATAATGGCTTACTTGGTGTTGAAGTTCTGTAATGGACGTTCCACTAAAAAATAAGTATTGTAATTTGCAAGCATTATTAGCTTGGCACAATATGAGATATTACAGAGATTGATTATATAGATTACGAACAGAAGGCCGAGTCTTTATCCCCTCGGGTCTGTTTTAGATATTTATACTAATGTATTGAGGATGGTTCGTTCAATGGTCCTTCATCAGCTTCAGAATACGCTTCATCAGTTACATCACACTTCACTTAGCATCGGTTTCTACGCAGCCTTGAAATTAGCTGATGTCTACTTAAATACAATACAATTTTACTCATTTGTATACATACATACAAATATTATGCTGATCCGCCTGAGCCTAATGCGCTCATTTGGCAGATCAAGCAGCTCGAGTAGTTAGCACAAACAGCTCAAAAGCTTTTACGCGGAAAATAAAATAACGAAGAAAAATAATTTGTGCGCTATACGTAACGAAGGCATACAAAAATACATATAGAGCGTACAGCAAGAGTTATATGCCACGAAAAAAAACCCATAAATTTTGTCATTTCATGAAAAAGTACAAGTTTCTTTATAAAAGGACTACCGTTGACTCACACCAGTTTCTAATATTTCTCAGCATCTTCTTTTTGCCAAGTATGCTGTGGAGGTCATTATCAAGCTCGTTCGCTACAGCTGCTGCGTATAAGCTTCGCATGTTCTTACGTAGCGTAGTGCGAAAAACGCGCGGTTTGACATAGCGCTCGGTCTTTCCTAATGTGACGTACCTTGTTTACTGGGATCTTGCGGTTAGTATGTAGTAACGGCGTGTAATTACCGTGAGAGATGATCAACGGATGGGCTACACTCCCAACCTGCCTTAGGTTATCTTCTATGGTCGCTGGTT
Organism: Dermacentor albipictus; assembly: GCF_038994185.2. Lineage (NCBI taxonomy): Eukaryota > Metazoa > Arthropoda > Arachnida > Ixodida > Ixodidae > Dermacentor > Dermacentor albipictus. Next base: position 117,286,862 of record NC_091824.1, read on the forward strand.
TCAAATAAAGGTCATGAGTTATTGTGTTAAATATTCTTTTTTTTTACAGAACATTGAGCTTGAACCTTAATCCGAGCAGTTACCGTATAGTGCAATTTCACACGTAAGAGGTTCCACCAGTGATTTATATATAAAATACCTAAGATGAAGCGGGGATTTTCTTCTAAGATGGTACATCATGGTCGCCATGGCTGTTGCATATATTATAAAGCTGACTAACGGGGTGATTCCACGTCAAGTGCTGATCCCGGAAAATGCCAAGGTACTTAATAACTGCATCTACTGGCAGACAAACGCATTTACAAGGGTAACAATGCTACGAGTGCAAAAGCAATGGTTTGAAGAACGAAATTGCTTTAAGGGAATTCTTAAAACATGTGCTTGTTGTGTTCTTGATGTTCAAAAATACCAAATTTCGCGAGGACCAGTCAACAACTTGGTTGACGTCAGCCCGGAAACTTTCTGTTCCTACATGATAGTTACTGGCCTCAAGTGCCAACTCTGTATCACCCGCGTATTGAAATACTCTAGATGTCAATTTTAATAAACCTGAATGAGAAACACACACGTCAAAAAGTAAAGGGCAGATTGTATTTCCTTGTGGTACACTAAATTTAACCGACCTAAAATTACCGTATATGCCATCAATTTTAATAACTGTAGCCTATACCGGGTGTCTTTTCTTTTTTTAGCTACACCGAAATTTTTGAAGGCGTCCTTATGGCAGATAGTACAATTCTAACCCTTGATCTAAATTACCTCTACGACATGTCAAAATGTTCACTTCAACAATTAAAGTAACTGCGACACATATTTCAATCTACGAATTATAGCCGCTGAGTCGCACAGGGTCTCCACTTGGAATGAATTCGCTGGACAGCATCAGTTCCGAGATAATAATTTTCAAAGTGTTCCAGTTCATTTTTAAGAAACCGCTGTTTTATGCATTGAAACACATACATAAACCACCTGCGACCACTCTTTCCTGTGAAATAGTTATTTGCTGATGATTGCCTGCTCTATCGCCAAATTAGCGATAATCTCTGCCTTATCGACACGTGGGGAAAAAAAAATGGGCAATGAGCTTGAATACTAATAAGTCATGACGTTTATCTTTCCACCGCAGACCATCGTATCGTATCTATGAATATCGAATTTCCGGCACCATTGTCTCCTCAGTGTGCTCCTTCTTGCAAGTACCTTGGAATTAGTCTCTGCTCCGATACGTCCTGGTGAAACCATGTTTTCAATATTACTAATGACACTAACCGCGTGCTTCGTTAACTCAGCCGCAATTTTCGACTAGCTCCCGCTCCGGTCAAACATTTAGCTTACTTCACTTTCATTAGGACTAAAGTGGAATACGCATGTGCTATCTGGGATCCACACCGATCTAACCATATTAATATGCTAGAATGTGTCCAAAACCGAACTGCACAATTTATCTTCTCTGATTATCCATTCACCTACAGTACGACAGCACTGAGGTCGCGAGCTAGCCTTCCTAACGTTGCAATTTTTTTCAAGGGCTCACAAGAGAAAAATCAGAAAAAAAAGTGAAATAATGGACCGCTCAGTCGATAAATTTGGATTCCATGAAAGTTTCACAGAACAGGGTAAGGAGTTGTGAATGAATCCGCTTGCGAGAATTCAACTGTTTTTTTATGTAGGAACGACCCGAAGCGCTTGTGATGCGATGCAAATTACGCGCCGTTTGAAGGAGAACCCGAAAGCCAGAAAAGTAAGTGCCATTGTTGAGGTCAAACCGGCAGCCAGCACCATGACGGAAAACCGGCTGCCCAGGAGGAAGACTGGACAGGGGGGGAGCCCTATAGCATAGATCGTGGTGAGCACAGACGCGCTTCGAGCAAAAATCCTAATCCAGAAATTGTCGTGTGGTGCAAATCTTTCCAATCGGCGCTTCTAGAAACATTATATCGATGCCTGTAACGCACGCCAGTAGAAAAGACGTATACAACGCTAACTGCTAGCCTCACATTGGTGCTATATATAGGAGAAATTCACAGACTACCTACAGCATGTACGTGAAGTACCATGCGGCATGGAACTACTGCGTTTCCAGAAACTCTATGGATGTAGCAGAGGGCTCAGAACTGCGCAAGGCGCAGGGAAGTGTTGGGCAACACTGGTGTGATGGTGATGTCTGCAATCATCTAAATTATTTACTAAAGTGCAATATACCGCGCTAGCAACATATGGCTGCATGTGATACTTGTATGAGCGTGCTCTTCTCCCTGTTTCTTCTCTGTAGCAAACGCAATGTTTCCCATTTCTATATTACTTTAACAGCCGAGGTTGCAGCTACCTGCCCACAGGCCTTCTGCCGGACAACATCCGCAAGAAAACTGCAGGATACTTCAATATTACAAAGCGTCGTTCTTTGGTAGCCATTCCTCGATTTCGTATATCAGCTCCATGCTCAGCATGAATTCTTAAATACAGCACCGCCCCACAAACGACGATGTGGTTTCAAGCTGAGGCACATTCAGCTCTGCCAGACTCGATGTATGCAGTGCAGCAATTATTGAACTTACGCTTATAATATTTATAACAATTGCTTATTGTTTTTCATTTGAACTAGCCAACCATGAAGACTTACATTAAAAATCAAAGTGTGCCCGCAGTTTTCATTCTTCATTTTCTGATTTAGACATGTATGAAAGCAAAATGTGACGTTCATAAGATTACAGGAACAATGCCCATTTGGTTTTCTTGAAACAGAATCTGAATCGATTTATTTATTTATTTATTTATTTATTTATTTATTTATTTATTTATTTATTTATACTGCGGTCTCAAAGAAGAGACAGCAAGAGTGGGTACGTACAACTAGAAAAACAGAAGAAATCACTTGGTCACAATAAATGCTTCATTGCAGGACAATAACTAATCCTAAAAGATTGGAAGATTGGTTCTAGTCCCCTGATCAAGCCCTGAGCAATTTTCTAGCTGGCATGTGAAAAGATCACTCCGGAGCCTAGCTCGTGGCTTGGTGGCGGTAACAACTTTATTGAGATTCTGCTCAGTTATGATCTGGCAGGTCTGAGTCCTAGGATGTCCCCTCACGAGGAGCGATGCTTTCGGCCCAGGCAACGAGGGCTTTTTGTAATTTTTGATCCGGCGCTCTTGAGTGCTAATGCAAGTCATTCTACTTGCACCCTAAGATACAGCTGTACGGCTCGAGACAGTGTACTCAGGTTAGGACCAGGCCACCGAGTTGGCCAAGGTAGTGCGCCGTCAAGTTGACGTTGTTGTTAGGTGGATGTCAAACATTACTCCGATGAAATGATCTCCGGCTTGCGCGTTTTAGGAAAACATATTTCACTCTCTCTATATTTATAAGCTATTTATATCGCTAGCTAAGAAGATTCTCACTCCATTCAGTTGTAACTTCGGTCAAAATAAAGAAAGGCTCTTTATAATCGGCGCACACACATACATCACAGCCGGCCGATGCTTACTCATAAAAATTTTTCTAAAACAGCCGTATTTGTCACAGGTCTGTTTGCGTTAACAAATAGCTATTTAAGCTTAATAACTTGCCTTATCATCATGTTGAATCAAATGGCCGATGAATATATTTCGCTAGTACTGCCACTGTCTTTCCCTTCTGGCTTCCTTCAAGCGCAGAGTGTCATCTGCACACTCAGAAGAAACGTGGAATACGCAACTAATTTTGTATGCGTAATTGCTTATTCTGTGTGTAACTCCCTTCCATAGAGGCCTTGTATTCTGCTTAAGGTATGTTCAGTGCACTTGGACTCAGGCCGAGCGACCGTATGCGTTCGCACGAGTGTGCCCACTACATCGATGAGCGCGGCATCACTTAGAAAATGGAGTCGAATAGGAAGTACGCATTAATACGTAGAAATGAGAAATAAGTCCGCACTGGAGTAACCTTCGCACAGCCAGAACGCTAACATGGTTAACTTACTGAATGAAAAAATAAACGCGCTCTATACAGGAAAATTCAAGGACGGACGGACGGACGGACGGACGGACGGACGGACGGACGGACGGACGGACGGACAGACAGACAGACAGACAGACAGACAGACAGACAGACAGACAGACAGACAGACAGACAGACAGACAGACAGATAGATAGATAGATAGATAGATAGATAGATAGATAGATAGATAGATAGATAGATAGATAGATAGATAGATAGATAGATAGATAGATAGATAGATAGATAGATAGATAGATAGATAGATAGATAGATAGATAGATAGATAGATAGATAGATAGATAGATAGATAGATAGCGAATGAGTGAACTTATCCGACACCTATTTAAGTGCTTTATAGCTCCAGGATGGCACGAATAGGGAAAAAGGAGCCAATTCGGCTTCAGAAGTCGTCGGCATTATCTTTCGTCAAAGAGCGTAGTGCCGCAAGCATTAAGCCGACTTTTTCACCTTTCCTCCGGCAGAGCCGTTTTCTCTGCTTAGAAGCGCGACATATCGCTGCGGAGAGACGGCGCGCACAACTCCCCGTGGCGTGTAGTTCTGCTCTTCCCGGCGGTACAGTCGGCGCCGATGGCAGTTCGCCACGTATAACCTAATTATTGGGCCGAAGAAATCGGATTACCGAGGCGGGAATTGCGGAGCCAGCTGCCGGCCTCCTGCGCAGACAAGACGGAGAAAGAGCGGGGAGCGGACGCTGTGCAAGCCGACACCTGTGGCCGTGAAGCGAGGAAAGCGCGCGAGTAATTTGGGGCGGCCTGGGCCCTTCAGAAGCAACTATGTCTGCAGCCTCCCTCTGCAGATGCCACGAGCCAAGCCAATTCATCACCGACTCCGCCCGTTGCTTCTCTCCGCTATGGCGCCGTAGGCGCGTGAGATAAGCTTACGTCGAAGTTTCAGCCGCTGGTATCATGGTCCGACAGATCAGTGCGCACCACGTTATATGCCTTCCACCCCCCTCCCCCACCCCCAAATCTATATATAATGTAGCTCTTATTAGAGAGAAGCATGTTCTTTCGTAGCAATAGGGAACAAGAATAACTAAAGGTATCAGGTTGCAGTAGTAATAAAGCCTAAAGGACGTTTCTAATGTCGCGTGTATCCCATTTCCATCACATTCGCATCACCTGCATATAATATCACCGAATCGCTTGTTGCGGATTTGGAACTGTCTGGAGTGTGTCGTAGCTTAGTCTTAGCTTCAGTTTGTTTACGGCGCCTTCCGTTCTGCATGTTAAATGTCAGTGCGAAATCTAGTATAGAAGGCGCAGCCATATCTCCACAGTTCAGACATTACCTATTTAATTTTTAATCTCCTGGAGGATCACAAGTTATGCCATAGTGCTCCAGAGCTTCACACGCACTAGGATATGAGCCTTGGTGTAGCGCATGCTTAAACTATTTTAACGGATATTCGCGAATTACGTCTGTAAAGGAATGTTCGCATAAGACATGAAGGCAGCCTTAAAAAACAGAGTTTATTGCGACTGGTGCTGATGTTTTTCTAGTGCGCAGCACCAATTTTATGTTCATAATACTACGCTTTGGTTTAAATGCAAACAACGTGTTGCCTCAAATGAGAAGACAGAGTTCATCCGCAAAATGAGATTAGGAAAAATTATAATACACCGCCAAAATGGTTCGCGTACCTTACCTTATTGATGCCAGTAATACGACAACAACAAAGCAGTTACGTTCAGCCCCGTATCTATAACAGCAATTTTTTTGCGCCAGTGCGCGGTCATGGCATCGGCAAGAGTAGATTTGCTTGCGAGAAGCTGTGGCCAAGAACTCTCTGGCAGAAACGGAGCAAGCAAAGAAAAGCAGAGAGGCTAGCCAGACGCAAGTCCGATTTGCCACCTTGTACCGGGGAAATAGGATATAGGCGAAAAAGAGAGCAAGAAGGGAAGCGGCATAGAGAGCACTAGTTGCGGCACACTTGAAAGAGCGCACCAAGTCTATAAACGGTCGCAGAGACCTGTAGACGTCAAGTAATGTAGAAATGCCCTGATTGCTATGCGCGCCAGCAACGCGTACATACATGGTCCACTGATCTTCGCTTCTGAAAGCCGTTTGATGTCCAGCCGGTTTGATGCTTTCATGAGAGGGTGACGCTGGACGTCGTAGCAATACAGAGGCATAGGATGTGTTTAATAGTCTCTTTAGCCCCGCAGGAGCCGCACATTGGTGTGTCAGCCACTCAAATGCGGAATCAGTAATCAGAATGACTAACGAGGAAAGAGTAAGCTCTGACTGGAAGGGTTCAGTAAATCTCTGCCCTCACGTGCGCAATTAGGGGAGTCTTGTATCCGGCCAGTTGTTTTGTTGTGTGGATTAGGCAATGACAAAGAGAAACTCAGTGACTCAAGCAAGGTTGTCTGTGGCGAGCTGATAAGCTCAATAAAGGACAAATAAATAATGAATAAACGGCATGGCACAACTATCCACATTATTTCATCCTTCCCTAAGGCATGTGATGCCAGTTGCTACCTATGGTCACACGACAACCTAAGTCGTTAATCAGTAAGTGTGCTTTCTTTTCTTTCATTAAGAGAACGAAGGGCGAGAAGCTATCTTACGACAAAAGCGATCTTACATTTGAACACGATAGGTGATCGTCTAATAGCAGAACGCATGTCATGGTTCAACGAACAAAGAGTATCGCATATCTCGCACGCCTGCGGTGAATGACATTGCGCAGTCTACCATAAAACAGCTCGTGCCTTCTTTTTCAGTCAGAGCCAAAGGTATACCTGCCAGCTGCCGAACATTTATTCTCGTTTAGCTCTTGGAAGATGGCATTGACAGCGTTGGCCTCTAGGATTTTGAAACTACTGGGACCCCTTTGGTGAAAACTGCGAGGCGCTATAGCTGCGCGACAGGCCTGGTTGCCCGAAGCCTGATTGTGAATGATCACTCTGCTAAAAGCAGGTCCTCGTCTCGCATATTCTCCGCAGAATAATGTGCAGCCCGGAAGGCAAGCCATTCGGAGAGCCCCAAAGGCTCCAATAGAAGGAGTGGTCCGCCGAGGCTAGTGTGGAGGGACTCACTTTGCGGGCCATGCGTCCACGTTTGCGGCTGAGAAAAAAATAAGCAAGGAACGAAGGGGTGGGGCGAGCACTGACTACTTTTCATTGTGATGCAAGAAGGCGTCAAAGTTCTGTGACCTCAGTAAGTTATGCTCGCTTTCGAGGAAAACCACAGTAGACGGGGCACTCAGTGGCGTTGCGCGTAGCCTATAAGAAAGGCAAACAGTTTACATAACTGCCACTATACTTAAAAATGTGCTATCCTTACTACTTTGGATATGCACTCAATGTAGTGCGACGGTGGTAAATTTGTGCAAGGATTTCAGGGTGGTTCCTCCACGAACACACTTGTTCCCGCATTGTGAACGGTTTGCTGTCCTCTAGATGATTTCCTTTATTTAACTTCCGCTGTGAAAATGCTAGACAGTCAAGTAACAGTAACTTAGATCTTCCTAGTTGAAGAAATGTGTACGATGAACGATTATTATACAGTTTTTTGGCGCGCTAAATTGAAACGTTGTGCCTGAATGAATGTAATTTATCAGAAACTTTGACCATCCATGTAAATCTTTCAACTAGTCTAATGAAATGTCATAATTCTTCCATGGTGAATGAATACTTGTTCATTTAAACAATGTTCATATTTGTTGAGCAAACATGTGCGTGATGGACCTATGTGTATTTTCTGTACTAGAGCTCTTGCGCAAGAATAACGAGTAGAAAGAATGAAGTGAGTGTACACACACGCGCTCGGTATCCTGTGTGCGCACTTGTGTGTGCGTGTACTCGCTTCACTCTGCCCATTCATTATTCTTGAGAAAAAGCTGTGGTACGTGTATAATTACTTTGCCCACTGCAGAATTTTCCTGTATTTTCTGTATTGGAAGAGCTGCTAGCCATACACACTTATCGTTTAAGTATATTGCACGAGTTTCTTGAATTGTTTAAATAAAGGTCATTCTTGATTGATTAAATAAACGAACAAATCGATTATCAGGTTGGCCCGAAACGTCAATGACTGCATGCAATGGGCTGAACGTGTACCAGTACAGGGCCACAGCACGGTTAAATGAGTGAGCGTAATCGTCAACCTTACGCCGATTATCAGGGCTCTCTTTTTGAAGCCGATGTCTTCCTTTGTCGGTCTAGGACAGCGAGAGGCCCATCGCTCTGAGACTGTCCTTCTTGTACTGATGGCCCTGGAACTGCTTATTTGCCTTCCCTGTGAAACCACCACTGAGTGGTATGATCTTTCGTGTAGTTGCACTTGCCTCTTTCGCTACCTTGTTAAATGTCAACGTCGGAAGCTCCGGCGCTGAGGATGTTGAATCCTTCAACTTGGCACGTACCCGCGACGTGACTTGGTCATATGTCAACAAATAAATTGACTAACAAGAAATAAGGAAATTAACAAGAAAGGGAGAAAATATTTTATGAGAAATTCTGGCAGAATTGAGGGAATAAGTAACGACTAAAACAACACTTGACAAAAAAGAAATTGCCGATGAGGCAGTACCTTCAGTAGCATAATATGCTGGATGCTGAACTTACGCAGACAGGGCCCCTTGTCTAAACGTTTGACCGTTGTTCCTCGTTACTTACTTGGGTAGTTATTACAATAGTGGCAATTATCATAAGTGTAAAACAGTTCAATGGACGTTAAAAACCATGCACCGTATCCTTTCACAATCAGGTGACACATAGGTACCCCGAGCTTTGCTTCTATTCGGCACGTTTACGATAAGTTTCTTCTTTAGCGATGAAGGCAATGACACGACCGTTTTAAAAAATTATTAAATTTTTTATATTACATGCTACTGCCGATATCATCACAATTTCAGTCCTTCGGGAGTGGTCGTACTTGAAGAACACGGTCATCACTTTTGCGTTGTTTGAGCGCTGCCGAAAAATACTCATTGAGGGTTGCGAAGCTCCCGCCGAATTTAAGAGAAACTGTTCGGTTCGCATCGACTTTTTCTGCGACGCTCACTGCTGGAGTCAGCGGAATTGGATGGACAGAAATATATCCTGGGAAATATAAGAGCAAGTGTTTCACTTACTCAGTGTCAAGCGAACTTTGACTCCCAGAGTGGCCCGGGTAATAATTAAGATTTTGGCGTCGCCATGTGGTGTTCACGTCAAGTGTTAACCCAATTGGATGGAGCAGAAAGTGGTTCTACGGTCCCCCTTCTCCGCCCCCGATAAAGACGCGGTTACACGATAGGCCATCTGATAATCTCTGACTTAGGCTCTGCTCAGACATTTTCACTTCCTAATGGTGTTCCTGGTGGCCCTTCTTACACTGAGAGCAGGGCCGAGGCATTGGCTAAGGGACCGAGGTACATAACCTCGGTCCCTTACGCTTAGCGGTGAAGTTCTGTAGCCGCGCCGCGCTGTGACTTTGAGCATATGGTCATCGTCAAGCACGAAGTTTTTCGCACGGCGACAAAATTTATTCCGCTCCTCGTGCTGTGTCCAGTGAGGATAATTTCGTGCGCCCAGGGAGAAGCCTCAGATCGCATTCGACATGAAAGACCACTACAGCCCTAAAAAAAATTCCACCCTTTGGGACATTTCGTGTCCCACAACAATAATCGTCATCTGACTTGCCCGTATTTCTTCTCTTTAACGCTGCGAGCCCGGGAATTCCAAGTCGTGGACGGCATGAGCGTTATCAGTGTGACATATATAGCATTCTTGACGGGAAAGTAGTGAGCGCAGCGTTTTTAAGAAAGGAAACGCAAGCAAAGGAGATGACGATTATCGTTGTGTGACAAATATACACCCGAAATAATGCAACAGTTTTAAGAGTGTATGTGCAAGTGAATTAGGTAGCTTTGTAAATACCCATGCGAAAGCGAATAAAGCTTCCAAGAAGAAACTGAATCTAGGCACCCTTCTCCTCCGTGAGCTGCTGTATTCAAATTGAGAATGGAGCATCATGCAAATATGCCAAAATGCGTTTGTGTTAGTGCGGTATAATGCGAGCCACTGAACTGTCCAGAGAGAGAGAATAAACATTTTTATTGGGTGAATGCAGCTTTGGAGAGGCGTCCAACCGAGTATGTGACCAAAATAGTACGTGACGAGATTTAGTGTACCTAACATGACTGCTAATAAAACATGTTTGGTCACATCTTCGTATCTCGCACGCATTTTTTAAACAGCTTGACCTACGGCGTCTAAGCCTTTCTCCGAGCCGAATCGTGCACTGCACTATATGCAAGCGGGGTTATGTGCAGTGACTGGGACACTGAGCGTTAAGTTTCACGCATGCACATAATGGGCATACATGGGGCAGAATATGAAAACAAGGCGTGGGAAACTTCTCGCTATTCAGAATCGGAAGTGAACTTCACCAGAGTTCCCGGCACTCTAATTCGAACATAACGGGCGCAATTGACATGCCAACTCAAATGTTTGTTGTGTTTTCTAGTTCTTCATTTTTTCATGTCGTCAAATCTCTGCGGCGAGAAATGCCCAAGTTGTTTTTTGAAAAACGGCTTCGTGCTGTATTGTCTGTTTTCATTGCTCATCTAGGGAGCCTATTTGCGCAAGAGCACGCGGAATACACGTGCCTCTTCGAAACAGCGAGTAATGGTAGTCGCGCATGCAACGCTCGAATTTATTAGAGAAAAAACGTTTGCGACGCAGTGCTCGGCGTGATTCACCGGATCAAAGGGCGAGCGCCTCACTGCTCAATTTGATTACAAAATGCCGGAGGTGCTTCAGGCGCAAGTTTTGATCTAAACTGGATAAGCGCGAACATCAAACGGAGAGCGTCGAGAGAACATCGTCCCTCGTGTAAGCTTTGAAGGGCGATGGAAGCTAAGGTAAACAGTGCTCCAGGGGGCGGAATTCGAGAATCATGAGCTCCAGTTATTTCCAAAATAAGTTATTTGAACTATACAGGAATTTTGAACGTTTTATCCGAGACAAATCTGACACACAGGCACATCTGACACACACAGCGCTACTGCAAGGATCCCGAAGTATGTGAACAAAAGAGCCCGTTGGAAATAAAGGAAAGGAAAGGAAATAAAGAAACGATAAATTAATGGAAATGAAGGTGGATGAATAAACAACTTGCCGCAGGTGGGGAATGATCCCACAACGTTCGCATTACTTTGCAAAGGTTGTGGGATCGTTCCCCACCTGCGGCAAGTTGCCTTTTCATCCACTTTCATTTCCATTAATTTATCGGTTCTTCATTTCATTTATTAGGCACAAGTTTTTTCCCCTATGTTGTCCTGGGTGTCAGTGTTTGTTGGCTTCTTATGATATGACTAATAAAAATCGGGCCCCTAGGTTAACCCCCCTTTCTTTTCGTACACTCTATAGTTGCCTGTTATCACGGGTGATTGTGTATGTTGTGTTTGTGCACTATGGTGATGTGTGGGTGATTGCATATATTTTATGAAACAACGATCCCTGCTCGACACGTTCTGTGTTTCAGAACCTGTGAGCTCAACAGGGTCACCATATCAACCACCCTCACGGGGAATACAGTTCACAAACGGTGGCCTCGTATGGCGGGGGGGGGGGGGGGGGGAGTTGGATGAGCTCCCCAGGCGTTATAGACGCCGCGCACTACCAGGCTGCAGGTCTGACGTTTGAAACCCTCATTTTGGGGTCCAGACAATGAGGGTTTCAAACCCTCATCTGACGTTTGAAACCCTCATTGTCTTGGGGTCCGGATGGCTTTCCCTTGGCCAATTTAAAAACTTACGGCGACACATTTGTGCCGGTATTTAACATCTATATTTAATAACAGTCTGAATCCATTCGCCTTTCCACGCACTTGGACACTACTCGTGTTTCCTGTATGCAGGTCTGTCCCCCCAAATTAATGCCCCGAACTACAGGCCAATTTCACTCCTCAGTGGCACATCGAAAATTTTCGAGCTTCCCCTTCACACCACTGTGTCTTCTAGTGTAAAGAACTTATTAACCCCGAACCAACGCGGATTTCACTGTGGTCGCTCAACAGTCACCAATCATGCAAGTTTATACCCCGGGCGGCCCGGGCCGCAGTACATTGAAAGCCATCTGCGACGGGAACACCGACCACCACGCGCAATGTTTCCTCGGCTTAGTTCGCGTTGATGCGAGACGCAGCACGGTCAATTCGCTCGCTGCTCCTGCCACACTTCATTACTCCAGCGTTTTGACAGCCTGTTCCCGTGGTCATCGAGTGAAATGCGTTCATATTTTGCTTGTGAGCGCATGACAACATGCTTGTTAATTTAGTTAGTATGCCTATGTTTACTAGTTTATACGGCCGATGAAGCTGCTATCCTTACTTCGTATAGCTGTCCACAAGTTTTCTCTCGGAATCGATGCTTCGCCTTTAGGGCCAAGCTGCGACTTTTTCTTTTTCGTTATACTTGCTGAGTAAAATTCTGTTGTTTTTCGATTTACCTTACCTTTATTGATAGATAAGACCTTGTTTTAGCAACTTTCCATGTTCAGTGTGTGCTAATTCTACGCCCAAATGACTTTTCTGTACATGCATCTTTTTCTTTTGCCATTGTATTCTTTATTTTTAAAGCTGTACAATATATGTTCGTTAGATCACCTGTGTGCCAGTATTAAAACTTCACGGCTTTTTTGCGCACATAATCTAAAGGTTGGATTGAGTAATTTATTTTTATTGACTTTCACGCATTGTTCGTGTTTTGCTCCGCCTTTCTGTTGTGAGTTCACCGTGGATATTGTTGTTTATAAACTGTTCCTTTTCATAATTGTCGTTTTTTATTTCAAGGTTTTCTTCCTATATATGTATTTGTATATTCTTTTACCACGCGCCAGCACTCAAACCCAAGAGTTGTTCCTGGACAAGTTAAATAAACATGATTAATTAATTAATTAATTAATTAATTAATTAATTAATTGCTTGATTGATTGGTTGATCATTAATCATGTACACATATGCAAGTTTACATCACTGTGTCACGGCTGCGGTTTTTCGCACATCAAGCTTATCAGGCGGAGCATGTAGAATGCAGGCGTATGGCCAGGCAAACATAGCCCGTATACATTAAAGAATGTGATCGTCTTTTTGTATCTTTTCTTCATTCTCTCGTCTTTGCAACGGGGCCCCTCATGATGCTCCACTACCTGAACCGTCGGCATAAATGGGCACTTTTTAGAAAACCATTCCATTGAAACACCTGAACAAATTAAAGTATGGGGCTTAACGTGCAAAACCACTTTCTGATTATGAGGCACGCCGTAGTGGAGGCCTCCGGAAATTTTGACCACCTGGGGCTCTTTAACGTGCACCTAAATCTAAGTACGCGGGTGTTTTCGCATTTCGCCCCCACCGAAATGCGGCCGCCGTGGCCGGCATTCGATCCCGCGACCTCGGGCTCACGCGCACGCACGATCCCGCGACCTTGCGCAATCTCGATTATCAAAGTCAAATTTTCGCCCCTGAGATATATTTTGCAAACTTGCGATTCCGTGCACACTGTGACGCAGTCACGTGCGCTCAACACCACCTAGAGTTTTCTGTTAGATCTCTCTGAAGTGGGTAAAGTGTGCCTATGCTGATGTATTTAAAAAATGCGCGACTGATACTGGAATCGAACACCTGTGTTTCGACACAGAAGCTCAACGGTCTAATAATTAATCCATGACTGCAACTTTTTTTTTCTTTCATGGCATTTGTTACAGGCATGCATGACTCCTGCGGGAATCAAAACAGATACACAAAGCGAGCTAAGATGTTTCCTCCAGTTACACGGTGCCGAAGACGCATACACAGACCGCCACATTTCATTTCCTCTTTCATTCTTGAAACGTGCTGCGAAGATCACGGTCCATCTTCACAAGGAACACTCAAATGGTGGTAAGGATACTGGTACAGAATACCAATCTGGACAAAATGCCGTTTGTTAGTATAGATGTTTAAGTTGAACTATCATTTGAATGAAAGGAGTTGCTGCTGAAATCATAGGCTTGTCATATCGATCCAGAATGCGTGTTTTCCACACGATATGCTTTTCAGTGAGATTTTTGGCCCGAGAGAATCATGAATCCGATTGTGGCCTAGATGCGCGCTTCGACAGACCGCTATCACACGCACGATTCTCTCGGGCCAAATTTGTTATTTTAGAAGGTCTGGCGTGTGCGTCACGTGTTGCTTTCTCGCATTGTTCCTTTGGGACTGCTATAGAGCTTTGGGACGCCGTGTTACAGTACATACACTACCTTCGGGATCTGCCCATATTTTGTTTTCTTGGACTAATATCTAAAAAAAAATGGGTGGAATCCTCCTATAATGCTATCGCAGCGAAAGTGAGGCTTATTCATATTATTTATTACACGCACGTAATGCCGATTGCGGTGGAACGTCCACTCAGCGGAAAAGTCGTAAATGAGAGAGAGTCGCTTTGTCAAACCTGATGCAGATAACAATGATGGTAACGAAACGAGAAAACAGCACGTGTCGCACAAGATACACGCACAGTGTTGTGTTCACCGAAGGAGAGAATTGTGATACTACAACAAGATGCGACCATTGATAGACTGGCAAAATAATCAATTGCTTTGCCTAAATTGAGACAACTAATTCGTATTTAGGCGGCTTGAGTGAGTGAAGTAACTTTATTTTGGTCCAGAGAAGACGCAGGGGAGACCCCGCGCCACCCGGCTAGTCCCACGTAGGGACCGCCAAGCCGAGCTTGACGGCCCGATCGCGGGCACTCTGGACGGCCAGGGTTTGGTCGCTGAGTTCGGGGCTGCCCAAGAGCGCAGCCCACCTATCCTCGCTGAAGGAGGAGCCGATGGCTTCACACTCCCACAACACATGGTCCAATGTTGCCCTTAGTCCACAGGCAGGGAAGTCCGCACTTGGATATCTTTCGGGGTATATGGCATGAAAAACCGCGAGGTTAGGGTACGCACGGGCTTGTAAAAGTCGAAGGGTAACCGCCCGCGCCCTACATAAGGCGGGGTGCGGGAGGGGGAAGACCCGTCTTGAGAGATAGTAGTGCGTGGTGATCTCATTAAACGTAAGCAAGGGTTCCCCGCGGGGCTGAGGGACTGCTGAGGCGGCGCGGTCAGTGAGTCCTCGCGCGGTCTCGTGTGCGCCCTCGTTAGGGTTAGAGGGAGAACCCTCAATCGACCCCAAGTGAGCGGGAAACCAAAATAGAGAATGCGGAGAGATACTTTTGGCGCTTTGGAGAATGCGGAGGGCCTGGGGGGAGACAATACCGGTTTGGTAGGCCTTAATGGTTGCCTTGGAATCACTATATATTGCCTCTCTGCGACCATCGAGCACAGCCAGCGCGATTGCAACCTGTTCGGCTACCACGGGCCTTGAAGTGCGTACCGTAGCGCAGCAAGTGAGCCTTGAATTGGAGTCTACGATGGAGACGGCGAATGCCTCTTGTTGGACATATGCCGCGGCATCCACGAAGCTTGCCTCAATGTGGTTATTCCGGACATGCTCGAGTAGAGCTCTACCCCTGGCCCGACGTCTGCCGACGTTGTTTGCGGATTTAGGCGGCTTCGGGAATATATTGAAGGGGGAGTAACCTGCTCCGTGCGTTCACCCGGGAACTGATGCTTCCGCGCAGTAACCGCTGCACCACAATCATTCAGAACAGTTATCGCTTCCATCGGACTGCCTCCCCCGATATTAAAGTAAGTGCTGTTATGCCACACTGTCGAGAAGGCACGAATATTAAACAATTTCGAACAGCGAATTCTCGAACCCAATACGAAGGAAAAATAATAACAGTAAAGACTAATCGATTTGCATTCGAAATATCATATATTCATGATTGAATATTTATTTTTGGGCTTTACGTATCAAAACAACGATAATGTTTTGAAGCGTGCCGTAGTGGTCGCATCAGGCTCATTTTGACCCTCCTGCCCCCCCCCCCCCGGGGGGGAGGGGGGGGGGGGTTCTTTAACGTACTGAAGCAGAAGTTGGGGCGCATTTCGGTGCTACAGTAAATGCTCGCTGCCTCGAATTATATTTTCAGCATGCTTTTTCGTTTATCGCTTAGGTCAATAGAAACATATAGAAACTGTATTTCGCCAGAATCTAATCGTGGCCCTCGTGGTCCTAAATTCAACCTGCGACCTCGTTGCTTAACAGCTCAACGTTATAGCCACTACGTCGCTACGGTGCTCAATGTTCGCGCACCTATAGCTTTCGTTGCTTTTACGTTTATATTACATAGAGTTCGTACACCACTAGATTCTTTGACAATATCCATGTGTGACGCCTTCCCAAATCGCAATAACAGGGAGCCATCATGCATGAACACCGCATTTGGTTTTCTGCATTAAATGTAGTAGTCACCAGCCGCTTGGAAGGTGAAATAGCGAGTCATGACATGTATAACGAGCTATCTGCAATTGCACATTAAACACGAAGGAATGTTGCCTCATTTCATTTCATTTTTAACGGAGTGTTTAAAACAGAGGTATCATGTGGTGTGTTAAGAGATCGCAGTAGCTAAGCGTAAAGTTTATTGTTAAGCATACGAGAATTTAGTAGGAATTGATATATTGATTTCGCAACCGAGACGATTGCAACTGCAATATTTAGCCGCAGGAAAAAAATAACAAGTGGAGAGTTGAATGACGTGTTAGACCTGCTATTTTATTGTTCAACTAAGTTCACAGCTTACTCCATGATTTCATCATTACTTCACTGCTTACAGTGTAGGGTAGCCAACTAGGCTCAGTGCTGGTTAACCTCGCTGCCTTTCATTTATTATTCGCTCTCTCTCTTTCTCTCTCTCTCTCCTCATTACTTTACTGGCTTACATGTAATATCCGTAGTGATGTGCTTTACTATGCGCTTTGTTCAAGGTTAATTTTTCTGGTCATGAATTACCAATGCTCTGTTATTGTGCGATGCAGTTGTATCTTTGCATGTTATCAATACAATGCGCCCTGACTATGCATACAGTACACATCACAGGGTTTGCTTGATTGACGCCATAGTGTATGCTATGTCATTTCTATGATTTCTCTCTTTATTGTTTTTTTTTCACATTTCCGAGTCACTGGTTCTTATTCTAAATGTTTAATAGAGCCGGCACTCCAGTGCCCTATTCTCCCAACGTCTCGGCCTTTAAGAGACAACTTCACCTTTAACGGTTGCACGCGGTGTCTACGTCAGGATACCCGTTCAATTTTGCTATTCATAGTGTTGACGCATGCACTTATTTTACGTTTCTCGGGAACTGCATTTCGCCCACTAACAGCTTAATGTTATCGCTCAGCGCAAGACGCACCCGTATAACTGGTACTTACGGGAATGTTATCGATGGTTCTATCCGTTGTCTAGCGTCACTGAAGCTTGGGTTATCTGATTATATGCGCGACGCGAATTGTGTAGTACTTCCTGGAAGACACGCGCGCACCAGCGATTACTCTAGAATGTTCGTTGACTCATGCATAAAAGCCGATGCGTTCGACCGGCGGATGAGGGAGGTTTCGACGATCACCGACCGTGTTCAGCGCTAACGTTGCGCTTTGAGTGTAACTTGCCTTCGTGGGCACAGGTTCGCCTAGTATAAGGTTAGTTAAATTATTCAAAGTTTTTGCTGCTGTGTTCTTCCCCGTCACTACTACGCGACAGTATCATGGCGAAAAGCATCGCGCTGTAATACGACCACGCTGCATCAGGGTATTTGCATAGAGACCATTAGGCCGTTCCCGACGGAGGCTCTCGGTATCACCGGGAAACGAGCGCCGAGCTATCAACTCGACCGCAGCATTACTCAGGCGCGACCAAACATGCCCTGAACAATGCAACGGTGCGGGAACCCGTACTAACAGTCGTTGTCCTTGATGCGCCCGTCGGGCGTCTGTATTGCGTGCACTTGCTAAGTAATATGCATCTGAGTTTGCGTGCAGTGTCACTGAACACACGCGGACCTTGTGCAAAGCTACACATTCGTTACTTCGCGAATAATCGCTAGTATAAGCGCCGGTTCTCTAACTTCAGAGGAACGTTATAAATAATTGATTCTAATGTTTTCAACATTCTCGTAGTTGTTTACATATTTTAATTTAAATGGAGATAGTGCACATATTAAGAGAGTGCCAATTCGAGCGAATTGTTAATTCGTGTTGAAGCTTGCAGAAGCGGCCTATCGGCAGGGTATATGCGAAGGGTACATGCAAAACAATCGCGGAGGTGTTTGCCGTTTATAAAAAGCTCGAAGGAACAAAGACGACAAAAGAGAATAAGAGTAGCAATCGCCCAGTTTTTCTATTGCCGTCTTTGTCCCTTCTCGTATTTTGCCCAGTTTTTGCCCAGTTAGTCATTTTCCTATTTGTTTGAAACCTCAGCAGGAAGTTACGTTCTGTTTGTTGCACTTGTCCTCTAAACTAATACCCAGTCTAAGCGCCCTTTCGGAGGTTTAAAAATAAGTAACTAACACAGAATCAAGTGTCTCTAAGGGCAAATGGTACACCAAGAAAATTTAAATCTTGGTGCATATCGGCCTAAAGTGTTTCTGGAGTGCGACGCAAACCTTTTTGATCCGAACACCGATACTACAAGCGGCAGGCTGAGCTCTGATAATTGGAAACAATTCTACGATCTGAAAGATCACTGCAGCAAGTAGTACTGTCAGTGTGCTTAACAACGGAGTGCTCTTACATACCATAAATCGCATTCGTCTGAAAAGACGACGTTTGGTAGATACAGCTCGATCATCAAGAAGGAAGGTTAAAAGCACTCGCTTCCCGCTTCTCCATTTCACTTCTACGTGAGCGATAGTGCAGTGAAAGATAATTAAGAATGCCCGGGGAAAAGAAAGAGAGAAAGCGATTACCACACTAGCACATGATTCGTGACCTGTCTTGACTAGCGCGGCCCCAGACGCAGGTTCCGCCCTGCTGCACCATACTAGCGAAGGCACGGACGGACGGTCCAGCGACTAACCTCGAAAACCTTTCTTCCGAGGACTCCAGCACGTGGGCGTTCATATCTCCCCCTTCCTCTCTGCCCATTTCCTCGCTCCTCCTTGCTGCGAGTCGGGCAAATCCATCTGGGTTCTGCTTTCCTGGCAAACTGGAGGCACGCTACCCGTCTAAGCGATGTTTTACGAGAGGCCGGACATGCTCAGAAGGTGCCCGGGTGCACATTTTCAACCTTTCGTATGAGTGCACCCGCTCAGAACCCGCTACGCTACGGATGAACAGTGGTGCGGTGCTATGGGAACAAAACTTGATGTTCAGTGACGCTTTCTTTTTAATCCGTTAGCAATAGGAGTGTCAAAGTGGCAAAATGTGGATGTTTAAGTCTGCGAAGCCGGTCATGGGGGGGAGGTAGAGAGAGGATGCCGGAGCTCAAAAGAGCTTATATATATATATATATATATATATATATATATATATATATATATATATAAATTGTCGCGAAGCACTTTGAGCAGTAAGCGTTCGCGACTAGAACGTTGGAGCAGCGAGAGGTAGTGCAGCCGACCGAGCACCGAAACAAGGTTGTTCTTTCTCGTCGTCGTTGTCTCTCTCTTAGCCACAGCCCCACTGCTCCCTATTTTACAGTACAGTTATCTCCCCCGCGGAAAAGGAAGCCGTCCCGGTGACCTACGGGTAGGAAAGCACAGGCGGATCATAGTAGGGCTTGAGACGCTGGGCATGCACAATTTCGCGTCCACGGCGGCGATGATCCAAAGGTAGCTCGAGGGGTTCCACAATATAGTTGACTGGAGACGTTTGTTTGATCACGCGGTATGGGCCCTGGTACTTCGACGCGAGTTTCGGTGACAGTCCAGTGGTAGAGGCTGGAACCCAAAGCCACACTAGCGAGCCAGGAGCATAGGATACAGAAGCATTGGAACTTTCTCGATGGTGCTTCTGGCGTTGCTGGTCTTCTGACGTAAATATACGGGAAAGCTTGCGACACTCTTCTGCGTGTGCAGCAGCTTCGGATAGGGTAGTTGTTTCCGTGGAGTCAGGGCGGTACGGAAGGATAGTATCCATTGTGGAAAAAGGTTCGCGTCCGTACAGGAGAAAGAAGGGCGAAAATCCCGTGGTAGTCTGCGTGGCGGTGTTGTAAGCGTAGGTCAGAAAAGGTAGGACATGGTCCCATTTGGTTTGGTCGGATGCAACGTACATGGCCAGCATGTCACCAAGAGTGCGATTAAAGCGCTCGGTCATGCCATTAGTCTGCGGATGATACGCAGTAGTGGTGCGATGAATGATGCGGCATTCTTTGAGGAGAGCCTCGATGACGTCGGAGAGGAAGACGCGGCCTCTGTCACTGAGTAATTCCCTGGGAGCTCCGTGGCGAAGGATGATGTGGCGCAGGAGAAACCAGGCGACGTCACGTGCAGAAGCGCTGGACAAAGGGGAAGTTTCCGCATAGCGCGTAAGATGGTCGATGGCCACGATTACCCAGCGATTGCCATCTGATGTGGTTGGCAGAGGTCCATAAATGTCGATGCCTACTCGATCGAAAGCACGTGCTGGGCAAGGCAGAGGCTGCAATGGGGCGGTTGAACGACGAGGGGGATCTTTACGGCGTTGGCAAACCAAACAGGAGCGGACATGATGGATGAATCGATACATCCCCCGCCAGTAGTAACGAAGGCGTAGACGCGCGTATGTCTTCAGTACCCCTGCATGCGCGCACTGGGGATCGTCGTGAAACGCTGCGCAAATATCCGAACGCAGGTGTCGCGGGATGACAAGCAACCATTTGCGGCCGTCCGGGAGGTAGTTGCGACGGTACAGGAGCCCGTCGCGAATGGAGAAGTGATGTGCTTGGCGACGTAATGCGCGATTGTTAGTGGGTGTCGATGGGCTGGACAAAAACCGCAGCATGGACACAATCCATGGGTCTTTCTTCTGCTCCAGAAGAATGTCCGTGGCAGCAAGGGAAGACTCGGACAATGAGGCTTTCGGGAAGCTAGCCTCGTCTGTTAGTGGCGAACGAGACAAGGCATCCGCATCCGAATGTTTTCGGCCAGAACGATACAGTACGCGAATGTCATACTCCTGCAGTCGAAGGGCCCATCGAGCAAGACGACCGGACGGTTTTTTTAAGGATGACAGCCAGCACAGCGAATGGTGATCAGTTATGACGTCAAACGGGCGGCCATAAAGATACGGACGGAATTTGGTTATGGCCCAAATTATAGCGAGGCATTCCTTTTCTGTGACAGAATAGTTCGATTCAGGTTTAGTGAGTGCACGACTGGCGAAGGCAACGACGTACTCATCGAAGCCAGCCTTTCTCTGAGCGAGAACGGCCCCAAGGCCAACGCCACTGGCATCCGTGTGTATTTCAGTTGGAGCGCTGGGGTCGAAATGGCGCAGGATTGGTGGTGACGTCAAGAGACGACGCAGCTTTGTGAAGGCGTTATCGCAATCCCGTGACCAGGTTGAAAGGTTGTGGTCACCATGAAGAAGCTGCGTTAAAGGTGCAATTATAGTGGAAAAATTGCGGATGAAACGGCGAAAGTATGACGCCAATCCAATGAAGCTGCGCAGTTCTTTCAAAGTCGTTGGTCGGGGAAACTGGGCAACAGCTTGTAGTTTCGCCGGATCAGGAAGTACACCTTCTTTCGACACGACATGGCTGAGGATGACCAGCTGCCGGGCAGCGAAGTGACACTTCTTCAAGTTAAGCTGGAGGCCAGCATCGGCGATGCACTTTAGGACGCGTTCAAGTCGAAGTAAGTGGGAAGGAAAGTCCGGTGAAAAGATAACGATGTCGTCCAGATAACACAGGCATATCTGCCATTTGAGGCCGCGCAAGATGTTGTCCATCATTCTTTCAAATGTGGCAGGCGCATTACACAGGCCAAATGGCATCACGGTGAATTCAAATAAACCGTCAGGTGTGATGAAGGCCGTTTTCGGACGGTCGGACTCAGCCACTGGCACTTGCCAGTACCCGGATCGTAAGTCTAAGGATGAGTAGAATTCAGCGCCTTAGAGGCAGTCTAGCGCGTCGTCAATACGGGGTAGCGGATAAACGTCCTTGCGTGTGATCTTATTAAGTCGCCGGTAGTCCACGCAAAAGCGAATTGTGCCATCTTTCTTTTTTACCAGCACTACAGGAGAAGCCCAGGGACTGTGCGAAGGTTGTATGACACCGCGTTGGAGCATGTCTGCAACTTGCTCAGCGATCACGCTACGCTCCGTGGCGGATACACGATACGGTCTGTGGCGTAAAGGCACATGGTTGCCGGTGTCGATGTGATGGACAACAGTGGAAGTACGGCCTAAACGAGATTGTTGTAGGTCGAATGACGTGCGAAAGCGGTCTAGAAGATGGACGATCTGGGCGTGCTGCGCTGGAGTGAGGTTGGGATCAATACTCTGGTAAAATGCTGGGTCACACGGCGGCGTGGGAGGAGAAACTTGAAGGGCCAGAGCGTCAACCGGAGGAGAAGCCGGGTCGTCAGGCACATCGTAAAGGAAGCTTGGTTCGATTTCGTCGGCATAACCAAGACACTCATTGTGGAGCAGCCTGGCAGGGCAACGAAACAGGTTCGACACATAAAGTGCGCTCGAACCTTGTCGAATGGCAAGAAGGGCAAAAGGAAGCAAGAAAGGATGGCGGCGAGCAACAAGCTGAGACGGCGTGAAAAGAACTGTGGAGTTGGAAAACCCAACGCAGGAAACGGGTACAAGTGCGGCAGAGTATGGAGGAATCTCGGTGTCGGCGGTGACGAACACACGACTGGAAGTGTCATCAGTATCTTCAAAAACGTTGGTGCCGAATGGCGACAGCGCGAGTTCAGCACGGGCACAATCTATAACGGCATGATGAGAGGACAGAAAGTCCCATCCTAAAATCATGGCATGGGAGCAGCGAGGCAGAACAACGAACTCAACATGGTATAAAGCGCCGCTTATAACAACACGCACGGTACACTTCCCTAGAGGGTTCAATCGGCGCAGCGCTTGCTGTACGTAATGAAATGGCTGAATAAGTCGTCGCGACTTTTCTAAGGGTAAGACGAAGCTGGTCCGAAATCACTGATATTGCTGCTCCCGTGTCTACAAGCGCATGAACGGCAATGTCTTCTGCATAAACTTCAAGGATGTTCGCAGGAAATAAATGAGGTCTTGAGGAGTTCGCTGAGATCGCAGTTCTTGCCTCTGGAACTGCGGTCCTTAGTTTTCCTCTCGGATAGCTTCAGGACGACGGATAAGCGGCGACAGAGAACGCCGACGGGGAGACGGAGACCGACGGGTATTGAAGGGTCGGGAAAGAGGAGACGAGGCTTCGAAGGGCTGAGCGGCAGTAGCAGAACGGGACGGAGAGTCGAAACCGTTACTTTGTGCCCTCGGAGAATCCGAAGGATACCATCCACGCCGGCGGCAAAGCCGTGCTACATGCCCAGGTAGGCCACACGAATAACAGATAGGCCGATTGTCATGGGTGCGCCAGGGATTAAGAACAGCGGGCGTAGACTGTCTGAAATATTGGCGAGGTGGGCGCACGGGCTGCTGTGGCGGCCAGTAGCTGCTTGGGTGGGCAGGAGAATATGTTGCAGCTGCTTGCGGAGGTGAGGGAAAGGCGCTGGTAAGTCCGGATTGATTACCTGCAGAAGGAGGCCGTGGATTGGCTACAACGGCAGCGTACGTGAGTGGCACAGGCGTAGGAGGCGGTTGATGAGCAAGTGGTACTGCGTTAGCGACTTGTTCTTGTATCAGGTGACGTAGATCTGGAGACAAGCGCGGCTCTGAGGCTGGAGCGACTGGCAGAAGAGAGAGTTGGCGCGCCACTTCTTCTCGTACAAACTGCTTGATGCTGTCGAAAAGTTCTGAACTGCAAGGAGCCGAAGTGACGCCATCACTCAGAGCTGAAAGCGCGACGTCCGGAGCGAGAGCTCGGCGCGTAGAAAGCCGCTGTTTGCGCAGCTCCTCATAGCTCTGGCAAAGCGCTATGATGTCGTTGACCGTCTGAGGATTCCTTGCCAAGAGCATTTGGAAGGCGTCGTCCTCTATGCCTTTCAAGATGTTCTTGACCTTGTTATCTTCGGTCATATCTGGGTCTATACGCCGGCAGATGTCAACTACATCTTCAATGTAGCTCGTAAAAGTTTCGCCCTTTTGTTGGGCACGACAGCGAAGCTGTTGTTCAGCCCGAAGTTTGCGCACAGCAGGGCGACCGAATACTTCTTGAAGTGCCGTTCGGAATGCTGACCAGGTGGAAAAGTCAGCCTCATGGTTGCGGAACCAAAGATGGGCGACCCCGGAAAGGTAGAAAGGGACGTAGCCAAGCTTGTCAGCATCAGACCATTTGTTGTGGGCACTCACTCGGTTGTATGATGAGAGCCAGTCCTCTACGTCATGATCGTCAGTTCCATTGAATATGGGAGGATCCCGTTGGCGTGGCGCACCAGGACAGATGACTGGAGGCGGTGCCATGGGTGGCGCGGTAGGGCTAGTCTCCTCAGGCATGGGAGATGTGACAGGGATCGTTCGGCTTCGAAGTTCCAGGTTGGCAATAAGTCCAGCACCTCCACCAAATGTCGCGAAGCACTTTGAGCAGTAAGCGTTCGCGACTAGAACGTTGGAGCAGCGAGAGGTAGTGCAGCCGACCGAGCACCGAAACAAGGTTGTTCTTTCTCGTCGTCGTTGTCTCTCTCTTAGCCACAGCCCCACTGCTCCCTATTTTACAGTACAATATATATATATATATATATATATATATATATATATATATATATATATATATATATATATATATATATATATATATATATATATATATATATATATATATATATATATATATATATATATATATATATATATATATATATATATATATATATATATATATATATATATATGCGTGCACAGCAACAAGCTTGTCGCACCACTTTACCCTTACCAAAAAATTTTGTAGAAAGTCTTAGACTGTGACAATTCACGTTTGTAGACTGAAGCCTACAGAATGCCTATAGGCAAATATCTATAGACTATTCCTATTGACCAGTCTATATATATAGTCTATACAATTATCGCCTTACACTTTCTGTAGACTAGTCTATAAAATGTCTGAGTCTATAGACTGTCTACAGACTGTCTATAGATTAATGAAGATTCACTTTTGTAGGCAAATGTCCGCAGAATGCCTATAGACTATTTATAAAGTACTCTTAGAGACTAGCCTAGTATATCCATAGTCTTGTGGCCTTAGGTCCAAACAATGAAATCCTCCTTACCTCAGTAAGGAAACCTTCTGCTATGAGGTCACCTTATGCTACTATGAAAGCTTCCTTACCGAGGGGCCCTCGGTGAACGCTTCCTTGGTGCTTCCTCAGCGTAAGGTTGTTCCGAAGCTACCTTCATGCGTCCTTACGCTGGTCCTGGCCCTAAACGAGTGCGTCACCTCACTGCTGAGAAATGCACGCCATGCACTGCAGAAATGCACGCCTCGCGAACTTTTGTCTATAAACAGACTATAGTCAAAGAATCAACAAGGATAAACGGAGGCTGTATCGAATTTTTTCTGGAGGTATAAAAAAACCGTGTAGTATGAACAGATCGTCAGCTTTGTCTTCTTTTTTTGTGTGTGCGTTAAGCACCACGTGTACTGCGTGGTTAGCACGCATACTATTCGTTTACATTACTATAGTGATAATCTGACATCATAGGCTCATCGTGACATCACACGAAGCAGTTAAATAAGCAGTTAGATAACCTCGCTTAGTGGTTATTTAAAATTATTGATAAGTTTATAAGCAAATTGAACCACCCTACCAGTGACAGGGCTGTCAGTAGACAATGCGGAAAAACGGATAATTTTAGTGATTCTCAAGCCGCACTCGCCTTACCAAAGTGCATTGAACAAAAATTTGTTGAATAGATATTTCTTTTCATGGAAACACTGAAGCAGCACACAAAGGCAAGGGAGAGGAATCACGTTACGGCGTTTCAATGGATACCTGGTCACTGCAATGTTCCTGGAAGCACTCAAGCGGAGGCGATTGCGAATCGGGCGCAAGATAACGAAGAAAGGTCGCCTTCTTTGAGTGTCTAGGGTTATGTACAAGTCAACCCGCTATATTTGAACATGCAGGTCTTATTACGGACCAGTGTGCCTGCGGCCAGTACGTTTGTGGGGAATACAATAAAGGAGGCTCATGCGACGTATCGTAGTAGTATTTGTCCTTATACACGACGGCTATGGGTACAAGCTTTCCTGACCTTCCTGACCATTGGACACGCTCTAATGTCCCGGCGTGCATCAGCGTACATTAGCAACAACACGCCAGGGTCAATAGAGGGACGGATCTTGTCAGCTACGCAGGCCTAATGGAAGGAAAGCATCGCGGCTTACCAGAGGAAATGGCACACGTGCACGAGAGAAAAGACATTTGTTGCGACCACGTTTGCGACCACGCATGCTGGCACGCAAGCACACGATGGTTTGTTCCAGGAGCACGAGGCTCTTGGCAGTGGACGTGAAAAGCAAGGTTGACATTTACGTAGGGACGTCGCATGTGCTCTTTGTTAACGTACGGGCGTATACGTATGTACGTGTTCCTGTTCATCTCCGAGAGCTACCATTGCAACGAGTGCGTGCTGAAGATACTATTGAAGCATCATGCTGATGATACTTAAGATACATATCAAGTCGTATTTTTTAATTGAATGGCACCATTTTTAATTGAATGTTTCACTTGTAGACTAATTGATTATGAACCACTGATATGCTGAAGGCACTGAATATTGATACGGAGGCCCACGCTACATTTATCTGTGTGGACAATCCCTTTTGTTTATGTTACTTTTTTTTGAGCAACCACATTCGCAGCTTGGCGCTGTTCCAGCATTCCACGAATCTACGCGAACGACATCGCAAGCGCCTTCCGCTTGACGCAGTTATGAAGAATTTGTGAACAGTCGAATTCGCCACCAACATAAAAAGTGTGGAAGAATTTTTTTTTTTACATCGCAACAAGCCAGGTGTTGCTGGTTGTGTAATCAACATTTATAGACTTTCAGCGCGGAGGGCTGCTGGCCCCGCAAAACTTCCATGCACATTAGCGATAATGAAATTGAATTCTGCAAAAAGAAAGGAAAAACAACAACAACCACGACAACGAAGACGATGACGACGAAGGCTTCGGTGATAAAATAATTTCCGCGCTTTACCGGAGTGCCATCCTACGTCATTCTGATAGAGATGGTTCTAAGAGCCACCTTAACAAGTAGGGACCTTGTGCGTGACGTCACGAATCGTTTCGTTCATTTTGTAATATTGAAAATTTATTTCCCTCGATTTCCAATCCGCGAACACAGCATTTTCTTCACGAGAGATTGCAGGTACTTTATTTCGCAAGTTAGGTTCGAGCGTAGTGCCGTTCTAAATAACTCTCTTCATCTGTATTTCCAGTGGCTGAGGCTTCAGTTTCTGGGATATGCTTCGATTTTAGACCCCCAGCGTTTCTGCGCTGTCATGGGGCTGACTCATACTAAATATATTGCACCTGTCGCACAATGGTTACTCCTTTAGCATTATGGTGATAAAGGTTCCTTTAGAAGTGGTGAAGAAATCCGTGGACTATGAACTATCGGTTAAAAAAATGCAGTTTCGTATGAAGGGCGGAGCACTGACCGCGACAGCGAGGTTTAGCGTTGCGCTTGAGCTTTTCGGTTGGTCTTGTAAGTATACGCGAGTCCGACTAACGCATGCGTGACATACGAAAGGGGGGGGGGAATTTTCTGGCAGCCTTAAGAACTTTAACACGCTGTGTAGGGCCTGTAATTACATCGCACAGATGCCACTGCGCTGCACGTAACGAACCGAGCCAGTCAAATTACATCACTTTCAGGTTTGAGCACTGATATTCCAGTGACGCTGTTAGCCTCTCGTTGGCCCACATTTTTCGTGCACTGAGTCGGTTGGTAAAAATCTGAGCCGATCCCGGTGGCGGTGCAGGGGAGAAGCAGTGGCTCGTACCCCCGCAAGGCAGACGCTTCAAGCACTCAGCAAAGCGAAGCGAAAAGAGCATACATTCTTTGTAATCACGCATACAACACACAGAACAGAATTCGTTTCAATAAAGAACAAGCGCAAAAAAAACAAGCATCCAAGCCACATAATTGATAATAAAGCGCTCCTTATAACAATCCGAGGAACGTAGCGCTCCCCGCGTACGTTTTCCTGTAGAAATTACTGCTGCGCAAGGTGGCCACGGCGACGGCAGCTTGCGACGTGGGGAGTGACGTCTCTAGCCTTTCGTATATGAGAGAACCAGCCTAGCAACTGATTTCATTGCTGTTGAAGCCCCGTTGAGGGTAAGCAACGCATAGTCAGGCCTCCTGAAAAGCAGAGTGAATACGAGGAGAGGCAAAGGGAAAAAGAAACAGCAATAGGACCAGCGGCGGCGAGCTGCCAAAATTACCATTACTCCCAGTACTACCATTACTCTAAATTACCGTTACTACCATCACTGTAATGAAATAAAGCATTGCATACCCACCTCAGTAGTGGTAGTGGTGGTTTTCTGCAGTTTCGCTGGACACCCATTTACGCGGGGCTGGGATGGCCAGTCAGTTATTGTTTTGCACTTTTAACCTGAGAATATTTAGGATAAAAACCATGCGGTGTGAATGCTATAGTGCATGACATTTGTTTTTGAGGTGCCATTGTGAAAATTATAAGGAATAGTTTACTCAAGATTGTAAGAGTCTGTATGAGCAGCTTCAGCGATAGAATAGTGTGGCATGCAATATAACCCGCATATACGGCATGGATAATCATATGGCATACATATACCTGAATATGTACAAAGCCTCGAGGCGACGACGACGGCGAAAATTAGCTTGGAGTGCCTATATAATTGCAATTGCAATAAAAGAAAACTAAACTGGAAATTTATTACGGTGCAACACCTGTAAGCGCATCAGCCATGCACACAGGCTCAATGCCTGTCTGTCAACAGTTACAAAAAGACGAGGTGCTCCATAACGTTACCAAACGCTTAGAGGTACACCTCCAAAAAGCCGTAGAATTTATCTGGGTACCAGGTCACGTACGACTGCTGGAAAGGGAAAGGGCCAATTAGTTCGCTTGTGACGAAATAATTACTGCACGATGGAAGCATCCATGGTTTACGTCCCCATACAAGCCCGGAACAGCAATAAATGTTCTTCTTTTTTTATTTGCACAGCTACAACCAAACTAAACAACTGCAAAGGGCACAATTATTACGACAAGCTTGACCACGTTACCAAAACCAGCAGGCATACACATGATCGGTGGATCGAGGAGCCTCCACCTCGTCAGAAGTGTGCTGTACACTGCAGCACCACACACGCACTGTGGGAATGCTCCTCCATTACCACTCCCATCGACGCGCGCTTCCCACCTCATTCACCTTCTCCCCACGCACGGTTGAGTGGCTGGCTCAGGCCACCACTTATCTGAACCAGCTCTACCTGCAACGTAACTTGTCGGCACCGCACTGAGCCACTATGAGTGGGGCTCTTGACTGAGGGATTCGAATTTAGTTTAATTAAATAAATGAAGCGCGTTCTATTATTAACTGGCGTCCACCCAACTGTTATTTCATCTCTTGTAGTAGAGTGCCGCCCCCCCCCACCATTATTTTCTTTCTTTTTGACAAACAAGCTCACCTAAAATACTTGGAGCCCAAGGACACAGACAAAGGACACAGACACCATTTCCTATGAAAAGGAAACCAAATACAAAAATACTCTCTCACGGTAATTGGACCAGAATTCCTTCTTCGGCACTTTTACTGATATGCGCACCGTTACCGTGTAGGAGAAAATGCAGAATTTAGCTATTCGATTCCCCGAGAGTCCCACATGTGACGTGGAAGTGCTGCTTCGCGCACAGCGAACATTGAGTCGTTGCAAAGCTTACCCTAATGGAAGCAACGTCATTCTCTGCATGCGTAGCCAAAACTTGCAATTTCTTGCCAACGCGCTCTGAACCGGGCACAGCCTCGCCAAAGAAGGAAGCGTTGTCGTAGCTTGTTCAGTGAAAAAGAAGCACGTTTACGCAGTATTTATGTACGTCTTCAGGCCCAGGCATAACAACAGGAGAGTCATTAAAATAATGACGCCCATTTGTAATGTTTATATTCAATAGCATAGCGATACCGCGCTTTGGCAACTCCTGCATACGTCGCAGGAGTTGCAACGGCATGCGAGGACTGCAAAATTCACGAGTGCAATTACATTTTCTAAATGCACCATGTATTTGTCTTTTCTTTCGCACACTACCAGGCAGTAATGTTTATGCGCAGTATAACTCATTGCGAGTGAAGGCACAAGTATGTTTGCTTGGTGCTCTGTAATAATATAACGATTGATTATGCGCTTCTTCTTTTCCTTCACCGGAAAGTGGGGTGGCGGTTGTTCAAAGCATATGAAAGATTTATTTATTTATATTGTTTATTTAGAAATACGCTGTGTGATATCCAGAGGATCAAGGCAGATGCAACTGCCTGACGAAGGCTGCCCTACGCGTAAATAGCTCAGAGGCGGAGAGCAACAAGAACAGAGCGAAACAATATAGAAACATCAAGAAAAAAGAAAAAAGAATCAATGCAAAAGGCAACTAAAGAATAACTACAAGAAGCTAAAAACATATTTACAAATTTTTTTTTAAAGCCTGCAGTCAAACGCGCGCAAGCAAGCGTTTTACTGCATGTTCAAATAAACCTTTTACCAATCCTATCCAATACAATTCATACATGCATTATTCTCAGTAATTAGGAATGAGTTTTATAAACAAGGTTGGGAAATTGCGCAGCACTTCATGCAGATATGTAGATATAGTTGAAATTATAAAATAAGCCCAAGTCAGGGTACAATCCGAAGCATCCGCCGAGGATCACCGTGACCGAACTTTCACATACTGCTGGCCTATTTGAGGGCGCAGCTCGAATATAAACTTGAGAAACGCACCGAGCAGTAAGGTGCTAAAGGATGGTTTTCGTAGCGGCCAGTAGCTAAGTCCGGACAGGTGAGAAAAATAAGAAAAGCTGAGTCTTTCCGCTTGACCGATGGGTGGAGCAACCTTCACAAATGAACACGACTCACACTTCTTTTGCTTGTGGAAAGAAGACTGCTCGCTCACACCTACGAATGTGCTCGTAACACGTAGTTAGTTCTCGTAACACATAAATACCCCAGAATTTGGATGGGAAAACGGCTACGCAGTAGCTGAATTGGTAGAGCATCGCACACGTAATGCGAAGATGTGGGATTGTTCCCCACCTGCGGCAAGTTGTTTTATCATACACTTGGGATTTCCAGTGATTTATTATTTCTTTAATTCAATTATTAAGTTCAAGTGATTTCCCCTGAGTTGTTCTTGGTGTCTTTGTCGGCTCCCTATGATATATATAGCAAATCAGTTCTGCAGAACCCACAAGGTAGAAGAAGCGCCATGAAAGAGAAAATTGCCATCCTCCCCAATGTAGTACGCAGCTGCAAACCCGTATGGGCTTCCTTTCTAGCTTTATGTTACATTCGGGTGGATGACACACACACGCGCGCACGCGCACACACACACACACACACACACACACACACACACACACACACACACACACACACACACACACGCACGCACACACGCACGCACGCACACACACACACACACGCACACACGCACACGCACGCACACAAACACACACACGCACGCACGCACACACGCACGCACGCACGCACACACACGCACACACGCACACACACGCACAAACACACACACGCACGCACACACACATTTGACGATTTCGCAGAAGTGTTTTCCGCGTACGCGCCTGCGCCAATCTCAATTCAGGTCTGTAATTGAGATTTGCACTATCACGGTTCTCGGTGTCCGTCTTCAGAACAAACATAACTGCGCTTACTCTCTTTTTATTACTGGATTTGAGTCAGTGGAGTCGTCTTGGTCAAGTTTGAAATACATTTTAACACTCGAAGTCACAACATAGGTATGCTACAGTAACTCTTTCTTTTTGTTTTTCTTACCGTTATTGAAGAGATAACTTCTGGTAAAGAAAATTGAATATGAAGGTTATTTTCATGCTTCCGAAAGTACCCTTTCTGGAGTTTCTTTCTTGTTCAGTAATTTACGTGTGTACTACACCATCAGAACATAATTGACGTTTTGTAAATGTGAACGTATATTCAAGTGCCGTACTCTACGTACGATCGAACATCCATTCCGTGCCCAGCATATGGCGAGACGACATTGGGCCCGCTCGAGAATGCAAACCCAAAGAGCCCCTCAAAAATAAAGTGCGTGTGCACTGGACGTGGGTCGTTCGGGAGCGTGGGTCTCCTTCCCGTTTCCGTGAAGTGATGTGCGCAGGAACCGGAAGTCGGGGAACGGGGTTTCCGGTTGAGTCGTCCCTTTTCTTCCTGTCATTGGAGTGGTCGAGGCTTCTCCCCGGCTACGGAGAGAACGCAGCGGGAGTGGAAACGACCAAAGGTGGCTAGCTCCCCATATCCCAGTCATCCGCTGCGAAAGCGTGGTTGCCGGCCGCGGTATAGGGACCCCAGTTCGGCTAGTTTCGTGGTTATGACCGTCCTTACGACAAGTGGCCATCCACTTGCGTTTCCGTTATTTCCCAACTACGAGAGTGTTTGGGCACCTGTGCTTATTTTCTCACAGCTGAAGCACTGCGCTTTAGCGTCATCTCTTTGGGACGTCGCGTTATTTGGACTTACTTTTATATGCCTTACCACTTTGTGCCCTTCATGGGGAGCAAAACTACATTCGCATTCGGGAGCGCACGAATACGCGGGAGCCAAATCCGGCATGCTAAGGCACCAGAAAATTAAAAAAAAACATACAGTGAACACAGGATGTTGAGGAGCTACACAGAAAACGGATGATTAGTTATCAGCGTTACAGCCGCGTTAAGCTCCCAGTTCTTGTTGTTGAATTTCCTGCGTTCTTCCTACGAAAAAGAAGAGAAAGACCTTCGTGCAAGCGAGCGCGAGAGCACGTTTGAAGATAAACCGGGAGCCATTGTTTTTTTTTTTTACTTTTTGGTCTCACGTGGAAGCCAATAAAAGCCTGTCTGAGTCAAGCCTTTGTCGGCTGTTCCGTGTGCCACATATTCAATACTATTCCACGCGCCAGATAAGACCCAATGAGCTCTAGCAATTTGGTGGACAGCCGTGTCCGAAACGAAGTTACCTTTACGTTATGGCTGCTTGAGCGAATGGGTGCATCTCATTTAGCACGTAGTGCAAGGCAATTTAGAGTGCAAGCCTGAATACAGGCACAGAGATTCGGCTGCTACGTTCGTTTTTATGTTTCTTCCTATTTTTCTTTTTTTTTCAATACATGATGTTTTGAACATGCTCATGTTTTTAGGAGGCACCGGCTACCTTATCTCATAGAGCAAGCATATAGTAAATATGACATAACAAGCCGGCACTAAACAAAAGAAAGGTAACACCGAATGAGTCAGACAGTCCGGTGAGGTAAATGCACTCAAACAGTTCACCACACAAATCACATTAAAAACAACTTTGAACATGGCCATGCCACATAAATGTACGAGTAGAAAAGATGGCTCACAAATAACACATTAGAACGCAAAGTCAGCTTATATAGAATAAACGCAAATAACAACAGATGTCATATGAGACACCGTAGAAGGCGAAATCAATTGTCACGCCCTAAATACAAAAAACACGAAGTCAGGTCACAGCAATCCGAATGGTTATGGGCCCAGAATGGAGTAGAAACTGGAATCAATAATATCTAACAATATTACTCCCTACCAACAATCTCCGGAGGTTCACTAGCGCTCGCTGTTGTAACGTATCTGCTGGTCATGGGCCTAGGATCTTTTTCGCTCTTGAAATTTTTTTGAGGAGGAGCCACTTTATTTAAAACCCGCAAGAAATGTGCAAACCGCTGTTTAGACCGATAGCCTAAAATCTAGTAGCTGGTCCAACTTCGGCCACAAAGGCACCCGGCAACCATCAGCACCGCCGTTCGGGGTAATGACACCTTTTAGACAGCTCTAAGCCCCTTTGTAGCACGTAGGCGACCCGAACACTGCTTGACGTGTCTCCTTGTATAACTGGTTGCAGGGTGAAACTTGCAAATTTTGACAAATAGTATGGACTACCACATCACTAATTTGTTACATCTGATATTTTAGGCCCGGAACAACAAGCTTTCATCCTTTAGTTTGTATAAAATTTACAATAACAGAACAGAAGCAGTTGGACTGGCTTCCAGATAGCATGGCATTTTTCAGGGGTTAAGTAGAGACCATACCAGCCGCTTCAAATTACCCACAGCGTCGTGGCTACACAGCGTTTGTACCACAATGGCGAACGTGTCACCACCTTAAACGGCCGAAAGCGGCGGACCTATGGGGGCACCCTATGGAGAAATGTGGCCAGCCTTCGGTAGGCACTCTGACGAAGGCTATTTCAAATTACCCCTGTACTGCGTCAACCGATTCCAACTAGCGCCTGCGAATTTCCTAATTTCATCGCCCCACCTAGTCTTCTGCCGTTCTCGATTGCGCTTCCCTTCTCTTGGCACACATTCTGTAACCCTAATGCTCCACCGCTCACCTAACCTACGCATTACATGACTTGCCCAGCTCCATTGTTTTCTCTTAATGTCAATCAGAATATCGGCTATACCCGTTTGCTCTCTGATCCACACTGCTCTTTTCCTCTCTCTTATTGTTACGCCTAGCATTCTTCATTCCATCGCTCTTTGCGCAGTCCTTAGATTGTTTTCGAGCTTCCTTGTCAGTCTCCAAGCTTCTGCCCCATATTTTATCAAAGTTATCAATAGTTATCAATGTCACTTTTTATTGACGTTAAATGATCATACGACTACGTCACCTATGAAGCTATCGGAAGCTCAATAGAGGTTTTTGGAGTTTTGCTACTTGTTTTTGCGCTAGTTAGTCCATACTTATTGCCAATGAGAAGACGCGAAGGCAAGTAAGAATATTACCGGACAAAGAAGAGTCACGTTCTTCCATATCTAGTCGTTCTATAACTTACTTTGCGTCTTTTTTCACTGCAAGCTGCTGGAGTCCGTAGTTATATGCATATCAGGAGATACTAGAATACCTTACCGAAGGTGCCTTCTTCTTGCAGACCGAGAATGGCCCAACTTTGGAACACCGTAGATCTGCTGTGGGGTGCCGCAGGGTGGTGTGTTGAGCCCCATATAATGTTCATTCTCGTACTCATAGGAATTGCTGAATACTTATCGCGGACGCTTCCTATCTCAACATACGCCGATAACGTTGTCATCTGGGCCTCTTCGGTGACTCGTCCTCATGTGTGTTCCAGGCTTCAGGTGGGCCGCAACTATGGCGGCATCTTATCTCTGAGAACAAATTCTCATTGTGTCTAACGGAAAGCGCGCGTTGGTTGCCTTTACGTGCAAACTTATATATGTCATCGTATCCCATTATAGCACCGGCCAACATGTGTCCTATATGACCAAAACGCGTGCCGCTACGCATCGCTTCATGGGCATCATCACTGACCGCAACCCCTCGTGGAGAAATCGGCCAAATATAAGCAGAGTTGTATTAACTGAAAAGGGCCGCCGAGATCGCAGGCAGAGTAAAGCAAATCGAGAGCAAACTTTGCAAGTACCTCAGTGTCTTAGTGAGTATTTCAACTGTGTGGTGCAGTCGAGGTACACAGTGTTAGAGTAATTAGTATTGGCGCACTATTCGGCTGAACGTCGGCCGAACTCTGTGTGAATTTCATGCTTTTCTGATAAGCTTTCACAGCTAAGTTAATAACGGAGGGGCCCTTACTCCGGACTCCCGTTTCAATGCGTTCGCTGGACTACGTTCCGCATCGCCGCACTGAGAGGGGAGATACATTACCTTCTGCTGCAGCCCCCTCGTGGTTAGACGTATTGCGAGTTCGCCGCTTTATTTATTTATTTATTTATTTATTTATTTATTTATTTATTTATTTATTTATTTATTTATTTATTTATTTATTTTTGTGTGTTTCAGCAGCCTAGAGAGCTGTGGGAGGCAGAAAGAGTCGGAGCGTAGTGAGCCGCCAATCGCTCGACTAACACACTGGCCTGCGCAAACCACCTGTCCCTTAATGGGGACAACCACTATAGAGATTACAAGTGGGATCTTCCAGTAATACCGTAGGTGCAGTAATACTTCCAGTAATACCTGTGTGCCATCAAGGAACGCCGATGAAATGCATGAAACGAAGAAAGAAAGAAAGAAAGAAAAGAAGAAAGAAAGAAAGAAAGAAAGAAAGAAAGAAAGAAAGAAAGAAAGAAAGAAAGAAAGAAAGAAAGAAAGAAAGAAAGAAAGAAAGAAAGAACCTTTGTTGAGGCGGGATGAGAACTCATGACTCTTCGGCCAATAGCCAGGTGTTCGAACCACTAATGACGATGGTCGTCGAGAAGAAACAGCAACAATGCGTATTTTGGCCATAGCGCACCGGCAATTACATACGCCGCAAATGTGCATGGACCATTAACAGCTACCACTGCCGACAACGCCTGTTGCACATAGGAAACAACGGGTGTATCATTCATTCTGATTGTAGCCACTGTCATGTCATCTGTGCTGTTTTTATTTTAATATCGACATTATAAATGAGAACGGATGATAACACACGGATCTCCGGCAAAAAAATTGCGGATAAGCCCCGATATTGCACGAAAAAAAAAATGTTTTCGGCTTTGCCCAAACTGAAACCCAGAAAAAAGCCGTTAAACGTGCGAAAAGAAAATCCTTAAAACCCAATTTGAAATGACGTCGCGCAAGCAAGTCGCGAACAGCATACACCTCTTGGGGTCTACTTTAATCATTTCGTGTGTTCCGTTCTCCTGTATTTTTATTGTTGTACTAGGCGACACAATACTACTGTAAGAAAGAAGCCGGAGAAAGCTCTGAATAAATTTTTGTGAGAGCTGTAACTTATTTTAACTACAACACAAGTTTAAACCAATATGATGAACTCGGCGCTTTCCGAAATACATGCAGTAACGCCATAGACATGGTTACGAGGCATTGACATACAAGAGCGCCACAGCGCTTCAGTGCGTTAAAGTCCTTCATTATTCAGCGCGTAAAACACAAACAGTTGCTTCGGAAAAGATCGAAAAGCGCAGAAAATTGATGATGAAGCAGAGGAGGGTCGACACTCACGATATAAAGCATCCCAAGTCCATTCCAACAATAGAAATACTGCTGGAGCTTACATTCCCGTAACTATAAACACTGTAGATAGTCGCTGAAAGCGCCCATTTCGCTACCCAATAGTAAACGTCCACCGTATAAACCTTGGAAAAGGGCCGTGGTTACAACGTATGTACACCTAGATTGATGCGGTGTCGAATACATTTGTACATCTATACACGAAAAAATCTTTTTCGTATTGATTTTGTCGTCTGCTGATGGTTAGGTTAGCGCT
Organism: Dermacentor albipictus; assembly: GCF_038994185.2. Lineage (NCBI taxonomy): Eukaryota > Metazoa > Arthropoda > Arachnida > Ixodida > Ixodidae > Dermacentor > Dermacentor albipictus. The sequence goes on from NC_091824.1 coordinate 117,324,306, forward strand.
AGTAAACAGTTCATTTCCCGCTGAGAGAGTACTTGTCTTCTCCATTTGTTCCCTTCTCCTGTAAACTGCTTCACCGGTACTGTGGTTCCATTTCCGTTGTGTCAGGCTGAAAGATCACAGGAACCGGGGTTGAAATGGAAGTGTCCTAAGACGAAGCAAAACTCGATCGTTCTAAGTTCACGTAAGGCGTCGTCCCGTTTCACTGATGAACGTGGCCTGAGGCGAATTTCGATGCGTGGTCACCTAGGTGGCTTGTACTTCTTTTATTATTGTTTTTCGGGAAGAAATTCGCCAAGGTTATTTTTCATCTCGTAGCTGAAACCACCAGGATGACAACTCTGCCTGCTATAAAGCGGCATTCTCGAAGAATCGTTTGTTACAGAGGAGGAGGGACGAGAAAAGTAGAAGGCAGGGAGGTTAACCAGAATAACGTCCGGTTGTTACGGGTGAGCGAATAAGGAGGGCGGCTACTGGCCGACATTCGCGCCTTTCTTTTTAATGCGAAAGCATTCTATGCCCCATTACGCGAAAATCCGGCGTCGTAGTCGGCGGCGTGGCCAAATGATGGCACCAAAAATGGCCTACGGCAAAGAGTAAAACCTAATGGAAAAATTACTCGAATTGACGTCAAATTTCTCACGGTGGTTCTTGCAAACAATGTAAATTAATGCCTTCAAAAAGAGTATTACGTAAATTTCGGTCTGGGTGGGAGTCGAACCCAGGCCTTTGGGATGCGAGCCGAACACGCTTCCGCGACGCCACAGTTGCTCCACGGTTCTGTTTGACTAAACGTGCGACATTGATGCGTGCCTCGTTGGGCACGTGACGGCGCAGCCAGTGGGGAACAGGTGACGTCATGTATGTATAAAATGAGCGTATAAAACAAAAGGCAATAATGTCCAATTGAATGCCACTGAGCGGTCCTCTGAGTTATGAACTCATCGCGGGCAAGCGAGCGCGTTGAGATACTTGGCGCGTTTTCATTTGGCCTTACCGAGGCTCAGTTAAAACGCGGGCGAGAGTTCGCGCGGGTAAGGAACTCGCAGAAAGAAACATTTTACCAAGCTACTATAATGCTTTCCCATTCCCATACATAAGCAGTCTTAAGTGTGTCAGTTGAATTTTTCGTAAATAGTCATTTGACGTATACTTACTACCATAATGAGCCTTCTGGCATGCTCATATTAGCATGCCACCTAGGCTGTGAGGTGTTTATACATATACTATTGTCATGGAAAACATGTGCGACAACCTAGAGGCATTCATAGTTATGATACACCTTACAGAAAGCCAGAAGGTAAAAATGTATCCACAACTCTGGATTACCTAACCTTCACGGTGCAGAGAGAACCTCTTCGACGTTGAGGGCGGGCAATGAGCATTAAACTGAACGACCTCGCTTGCAGCTGTGTTGATGGGAATGCGCTTTGTGGCAGCTAATAACAGCATCATTCATTTGACACATTCGTAGTGGTCATCACAGTAGGTTGCATCAGATTTTCAGTCAGTCACGCGTTCCATGCAGCGATGAGTGCCCCTGATTACAAGAGATAAAAGAATTTTACTAGATAATTTTTACAGGACACATTTCTTAGCAGCGGTAAGCGCAAACAGTCGTACGATAATTCTCAATGAGTCATTTAACTAACTGACTTTAACTATTTTGCCATTAGAATGAAAACTTTCAATGGGCGCAGAAGAGCGGAATCGAATCCTGTCAGTTCAGAAGACGTGTCCACTTTGTAGGAATATATAGACCAGCATCAGTTTCGGCGTACCCCTCGTTGAAGTTGCCGTGAAATTCAATGGTGTTCCACGTATAATTGTTTTTTTTAATGTAGCCTTCGTTGAGCCCTCAAAGACAATACTACTTGGAAAAGCAGTGCATTTGATAAGGTGCAGGGATCCTGGTTGTGAATTACGAAAACGTCACGTCGAGTTATATAATTCGTCGAACGTTTGACAGGCTGCTTTTGTCCAGGAATTGCGGGCGCACATGCTTAGCTTTCACGGGCTCCTTCGGCTCGCATGTTGCAAGCCAACGTGCCTACAATCGTTCCCTTTCTGCGGCTAATATATATAAAAAAGCAGGACAAAGAAAAGAGATCACGCTTATAGTACATTGCTCCAGCGCATCGGCTGCAATTGAGGTAGTGAACGAAACATGTAAACAAAACTGGAGAACGAACGTGAGAAGTTCGTGCTTGCTTTTCTCCTCTGCTGAAAACTCGTTCATGGTCCCGAGGTAAATTTCAGCAGCTTGAAACTTGTTTTGTGCTGAAGAAGACCAGCTGCGCCCCTCTCTACGGACGGTTAAGGCTGTGCTAGAGTATAATGGCACAAGAATCTTTGTTCTCCCTTGTCTACGTACGCAATGTAACATTCATTTCGAGCGGTACGCGTCTCACGTTCATTTAATAAAAAAGATAGCATAATGATGTATATGCGCGAGCCTGGGGGGGCTAACTCTCATAAAATATGGGCGATTGCCAAACGCGATGTGCCGCGCCTTTTCTGTGTGCTTATAAGCACGCTGATTGGCTTCCAATATCGTCACTACCCTCCTTTCCGGACATCGTTACTTCCATCATGCATTCACTTTATGTATTAAAACACTTTAGCCATGGCAATGACTTCCATCAGTTCAGAGGACCTCGCCTATACAAAGCTGGCTCGTCTGCGAACACTTTTGCAATGCGTCGTTCGGCAGGCACGAGTAGGTATGGCGCGTCCATTAAATATATTGACACTAATGAACTACGGGAAGGGAGCACCCGGATCGTTACGACACGGTTACGTCATTTTAACGTCGAAGTGAGGCTACTTTGCGCGCCACTCACGCGAGGGAGCGATGCGAACCAGGGTTGCATAACGATGCGTACAGTGCTACGGGTAATTGCTCGGCGATAAGAGGCAGTCCACCCGAAAGTGTGCGCGGAAATAGTGTCTGTAAATGCGCACTCTGTCATAACCGAGTTCAGTACGATAGTAGAGCTATGGATTCGAGGTAACGTAGACGTATACACTTCTCGAGTCGAAGTACAAAGTAAAGAAAGGAGACGTCGCAGCCAGGTTACGATAATGTCGTTTGCTATTAGTTATCGCGAAGTCCTTCCGGTCGTTATTATTGCCCCGCCTATTCAAATGGACTTAAGGTGCAGAAATATTATCCGTTAACCAAACAGAAAACTACTTTAAATGTAATTCGCTGTGCTCGGATGAACAAGCCCAGTTGCAATGACTGTCTTCAGGAAATGTTGTAGGTGAGGCCCTGAATTGTTTTTAAATATGTACAATGATTTGAAAAATATACAGCATAAAAAAACATTGAAAGCTCGAGTTTTCTAATTATTTGGCTTTGTTGAAGAAATAAAGTACATCGCAACTCAGTAGGAAGCCCTTTTTACTGGCGCCTAAAAGGAAAATGGTACGCACTTTATACGCGACTCTACAATATGCTAATGTCTTATCAATATATAGTTGCAAACTTCGGGGCAGTGGACTATTTTACGCCAAGAATAGTTTAGAACACGGACACACAATCACAGTACAGGATCACAATGAATGCCACTTAATGCTGGAGTAGTTTGTGGAGGTCTGTTGTCCTTAAGTATAGAAACGATGGCTCGGTTGCCTCTTCTGCGATAGCTTTTGATGTCATTATTACAAAACGGCTTGTACTGACTATAGTCTGCGGCCAACGCCACTTAGCACAGTCGCGAGCGATCGTGTTTGTGCAATGTATCGAGGAGTCATACAGAATGGTTTTAAAATACTCCTAACGATCAAAGCATTGTCCCCCGTTCAAACGCACCCCCACCTACGCTTCCCCTCGGAAGTCGAAAGGTTTCAGAGGCCACTTCTAGCCATAGCCAACAAAGCAGGGTAGCTACGCGTCGACAAAGTCCAGATGGGATGCGAAGGCGGAGAGAAAAGTCCAGGACTTGCCGCCGGTCGATTTGGAAAACTACCTATGTGACGCACGGAAAACATGAAGTCGCGTGTAAGCATGCGGAGCTCCCTAGCTGCATCTGACCCTGACAACGGTATCGATTACATGTCTGCTGTCTTCAAGAGCTGGCCGATGAGCGTATTTGGGGGACTCGTTACCTATGACGCAGCAGTGAGATATAATTCATTGAAATGTGATGCGGCGTCCTTTCTCGGTTGAGGCATGAATAGGCTCAACATTGCAATATCATACAGTGGCTACGAGAGATGTCGTAATAGCAGGCTCCAGATTAATTTTGGCCACCTGTGGATCTTTATTGCACATCCAGTTTTCGATGTACAGAGGTCAACACACTTCTGTAGAACGCTCGGGACCACGTGCTCAGGGCTTCGCTGGCGACATATAAAGATGACGTGTGGGGCAAAATCGGCTGGTTCTGAGCTTGCGTAACTGCGTTTACAGTTTGCATTGATTTCTTCCGTCCGTGTCTCGACCGTGCTCGACGTGGTGGTCACCTCACGCTTCGGTAGCTGCTTTGGCCCTCAGCAGAGCGTTCTAAACAAGTGTGTTGGCCTCTGTACCATCTTTTCTTTTTTTTTTCGTCGGAACTCGGTCGGCGCGGCCACGTATGAAACCAGCGACGGTGTGCTTCAATGCGGAACGGGATAGTCAATGTGCCCCTACATTAATATGTCCCCATGTTCTTAATGTGCCGTTGTGGCTGTCTACGGCCTATGTCTCGACGGGGTTCCGCATGTTGTGGAAACACATTTACAGCTTTGGTTCCTGTCTGAGGAACCACCTCTCCATAATGAGAAACTCAGACACGTTGGCGTGTTGAAACTTCGGCGCGTGTTAAAAAAATATTTCACAGCAGAAACCTTTCAGAGCCATCATTACGGCGACCACAACGTCCAAGGTCTTGCTGCTTTCAAAGCGTCTACCCGACATGGTTTTTCGTTGTCTCGAAACATGTTTTTATTTTATTTTTGTGTTTTATTTTAATTCGACTCGTTCAGCGGACATCATGGGCTGCGGATGCGAAGGCAGTTTTAGCGTATTAATACGAATCGCGACATTTGCTCTACGCGATCGCCATCTCTTGCTGCTGTCGTTATTCATGAAGAACTCGAAGGGTCATCAGTGCACTTCAGAAGTCATTGAACCACTGCACTTGAACTGTATGCTCGCGCGTCCATCTGAAGTGCTAATGGTCCACATTGTAAGTGATTACACAGCGACACAACCGCCAGGTCAACTGACTTTCTAAAGCAACGTGAGAGTGACGTCGCGTACCATGCCAGATTGATGGACTCCAACGGACGATGTGTGTGTGCTGTGCTGTGCTGTGTGCTCTCTCTCCCTCTCCCCCTTCCCCATCTTTAATCTCCCCCATCCCTCTCCCATGTGTAGGGTAGCAAACCGATTAAGCCAAACTGGTTAACCTCCCTACCTTTCCTTCTCCACTTTTTCCTTCCTTCCTTCCTTCGTATTCACGCTTAGGAATCAAAGAAAGCTAACTGCAACAATCTTAGATAAAGCATGACGAGCAAGCAGCAAGACTAGATCCCTTGTTAGAAGATGGTCTTGTTACGCTAGCATGGCGGCACGGATTACGTTGCCCCAGTACCTTTCGCCGGAACGCTGACCGAGACCCACACGGAGGAGCCAAGCCAGCCGACAGCTCGGGCGCCGAGTTCCCGTCGCGGCCGCAGGGGGCAGCACGTCGGCGCTCCGGGCCACGCGAGCGCTCGCGGTTCGCTTCGCGCGCGGCTTGAAGCGCCACTTGGCCGAAGAGAGGCGCGCAGATTGGCGCTGCTTTCCGTAGTGCGCGCATCTCTCTCGCGGCTCGAGTCCCGGCACGTTTTTGGCGCCGTCACCCCTCGTCGGACAACCGAGGATACAAACACCGGAGAACCAGCACGCCTCGCGGAGGATGACGCGCCGCCGTATCGTTTCGGGCTCCATCAACTGGCGCTCCTACTGCTGCTGGACAACGCTCGCGCTCTGCCATGTGATCGGCTTCGCCGGTGAGTATTGTGCACCGCCGGCCATCTTCACATTATAAATGCATAAATGATTTTGCCATTTCCAAACACGGACCACCAACAGTTACCTGTCTCGCTCGCAGAAATGATCCGGCCATTGGTTATAAACACAATGGCAAGACACTATAGTGCGCGAGAAACTGAAGCCGGGAGATTTTCAACACTCTTACTGTGCCTCTAACCAACATTTCATGAATCAATTAGTTTGTTTCGTAAGGTACATGATAAATTATTAAGTTATGCCCATTTGCACTTGAGGCATGTTGCACTTTACATTTACTTAAAATGTAAGAGAGATGTCCCGTACGTTGAACCAGCTTGAAAACCCGTTATTTTCTTTCCTATTTTCTAATTTTTCTTTCTGGCGTACTAGACTGATGGGACACGCGACCGGAAGTTGCTTACTGCTGTCGCGGCGTTGGCATAACTGTCTATGCGAATACCCCAATAGAAAGTGTATTACTTAAAAGATGCATGAATTAAAATAATTAAGCAAGTGGAAGGGGGCGGAACAAGGCGACACACGTCTTGCCTTGTTGTTCATTAACTACAAACACATCGCAAGACAGGCTACCCTCCCCCCTCCCCCTCAAGCATCTGTTAACTAAAGACACATTTAAAAGACTAACGCTACTGTCATAAGAAAGGCAGCAAACGTACTGGTAATAAAACATGCCACACACATAGCAGAGTCACCCGAGCGTGCTAGCACTACTCAAACAAAACGGTAAAGATGAAACAAATTGTATTTTGTGAATTTCCAGGAAAATTCGTACGTGAACTGCACAATTGATGTCCCTGTCACGGTTTTTATATTTTCATCGTATTAAACACATTAATGTCAGAGAAAAGGTGTAGTCGGCACCACCTAGAGCAACCAATGTCTGCTTGGATACAGCTAACAATAACGAAAAGAAATCCAACAGCACCGGCTATCAGATAGCCTACACGCAAGCATTAAAATAAATTCATAATGCTTGTTATTACAACCAAAAGTAAGAACAGACAGACAAGCAAATATGCAAGCAGGCAGTTAAGAATATCTAGCCGTCAGTTTTAACAGAGCCGGGTGTGTTCAACAGTAGACAAACGTGGAATCTGCAGAAATGTGCATCTGTGAGTCTCCAAAAGCTACTGAAGACTATACGCTCCACATATCAGAATGTGGAAATCAAATACGGGGATATTTTTTTATGCTTCTAACTATCTAATACATCTTCAATCCCCCTACCTCCTGTTTCTCAAAAGAAACATAAAGAATTCCAAACACCAGCACCTTATACAAGTGCTGATATCTGATTGCCGCCTCTTTACGTGCGGGCAGGCAGCAACATGTAGGGGTGATATCAGTTATCATTTCAACAATTGGTACCTCAGAGCTGCATGTTTTCTTCGTCGTTACCTACGCAATGTAATCTTGGTATCTCTATGCACTGCTGCAACATTTTTCAAATGGATACGACAGAGGGAAAAGAAAAAGGCAAGACCACATGCGGGGACTACTATAGGCGCCAACCAGTAATTAATGGTGTCGAGGTGATATAGGAAGTTTTCTCCTGTCGGCCATTGTCTTCTGACTTTGGTTTTTCATGTTCATGATTGTTTTCTTTTTCTTGGAGGGGGGGGGGGGGGTAGGGTGGCAATTTGATCATGCAGTGAAGGCGATTTTTATTTTCATCCGAGGAGGGCTGCTTTAATAGGTACAGAAATATGCATCCACGCTGTATTTGGCGACTTGTATATGTTTTCTGCGTAGCCAAAAAAAAAAATGAACTTGCTTTCCGCGTTACAACATTCATCGCCCTGAACTTTCGGCTGTTGACTGGAGGTTGCAATTATTAGGATTTGAGGCTCGTATGGACGCAGAAGACACATAAAAAAAGGAAAATGAAAGAAAGCAGGTTTTTTTTTTCTAAAACTGCCGACCACTTCTATAAATCAACTTTTCTTTCCTTTTATAAAAATTTCTTTTTTTTCTTTTTGAGAAGTAATTTGTATGTTTTAACAGTTAGATCAAAATACGCCTGGAATCTTGTTACTACTGGTTCTCGATTTCTTAATTTATTGTACAGAACCATATCTTCAATTATGGACGAACAAATCATGCTCATTTCTCAAATTACTCAAACAGATACTCAATTCCAAGAGCTAGGAAAAGAACGTTGTAGTTCAAAACAATACATTCCATGACGTCGTGCTGTTCAGAAACGCTCAAATTATTGTGCGTCGCGTTAGGAACGAGACTGCCTCTGGAGTTTATCTTCGGCGATTGTGAAGGCGGGGCCATCGGTTTCCCAGTTTCCCATGGTCTCATCATTTATTAAACCACATCAAAACAGCAATCTCTATTTCAGAAGCTTTTTTTTTTCGTTTGATTTCACACAAATTTTGAGAGCGTAAACTCAAGTCGTATTTTGCACTGCCACTGAGCACAGGTTTGTAGAGAAGTCACCCTGATTTTTCAGTACAAGTCTCACTTGCGAAAGCGCTACGTTTGTTATGAGAGAATATTACTGCTACACCTGTTAAAAGGACCATACGAAAAATCAATGTCATGCACATTATTAAGCGGCACTTTACAACATCAAAGAAGCCATCCTTGTCGTGACAAGAGTCTTGGTAGGCCAGAAAAGATGCAATGACGAAACAATGGTGGCGCCGCCGTCTTGAAGTTGCCGCACCAGTGCGCCGTGACGTCATGGGTTTTAATGGCAACTGTTAGGCCTAGCTAATTTTTGAAATGTAAAGGTGTTACTTTATTGCACTCTAAAATAGTCAACGAGTGAAGTTAGCAAGTTTCAAGAACCTTTATTGAGCCAAGACGGCCCAAACACGTAAAGGTGCCTTGAAATTCGTGACGTCACAGTGGCGCACCGTCATTAGGGTTTCGGCACGAAATTAAAAAAAAAATTAACTTTGACCTTCGTTCTCACTTGCAATAATAAACCTACTGCCGCGAAATTAATGATAATGGAGATTTCCAAGACAACTTCGTCAGTCTTAATAAATTTAGTGTTCAACCTTTGTCTCCCTTCAAACATTCGATATAGGCTTTACCGTGTCCGCCCTCGCAATCATGCCGTCACTGTCAGGTTGTCGTCAGGCTCCCTCTTTATATCCTCGTTACCGAGGGCTCAGACTAATTTCTTATATATTAATTTATATAAATTCTGTCAAAAGCGCGACCTGTGTTGACATCTTATTTTTGGCTCACCTGTCGTACTCTTCCTTTGCAATTGTTTTAGTTTAGACTTTGTGACCTGTCGTGTTATTCCTTCTCTCCTTTGTTTTCATTTCTACGCTTCTGCCCCCTTCTTCCGGACAAGTAGCCAAGCGTGCTGCTCCTGCCGGTGGCAATTTCCAGCCTGCTCTTTGCTTTCTTTTTCTCTCTTTCAAGTATATAGGCACATAGGGTTTCAATAATAATAATAATAATAATAATAATAATAATAATAATAATAATAATAATAATAATAATAATAATAATAATAATAATAATAATAATAATAATAATAATAATAATAATAATGTTCGTAGCCATCAAAAACGCAAAACAACATAAACAGGATAAGCTTCAGTTGGCTTCTAGAACCATGCCTATGGATGTGATACACATGGCGAAAAAAAGATACATAAATTGATGAGACATGTAGAATAAAGAAATAAAATGGATGACGAAAAATGGAAAAGACCATGATAACATTTGGTACAACAAAGTACATTGAACAAGTAAATATTCTGATGCAAAAATGTTCTGGAGGTTAATTTCACCATAGCTACTTTAATAATTCTTTCTGCGTGCTTTTCGATGTCCTGTTAAAGATTTCATCTGGTAACTTGTTACAGGTGTCCGGCACATACGCACAGCGTCTGGCCGCACTATACGTTGTGGCTGAACAGATGTGTTTTCTAAGTTCTCTTGCGACGGCATTTTTTGTTTGAATGCGGAATTCCAAAAATGTTTGATGAGAACTGTTTTTATAAGCAATGATGAAAAATTCGGTAGACCAAGTTCACGGAAGATATTTACAGCTGTTACTATTGGGGAATTATAAACAACATTTTTATTAATATTTATTTTATAATCCTGTCTACCCTGCACCTCCAACAATCCGAACAGAAGCCGAAGACTGTAATACCGTATCTCAACACGCTGTAACCCAGTGCATGTACAATAATCTTTGTTACAAGCAAGGGTGCAAAACTTTTGATATTAAAAAACAGCCAAGCGACTGAACTCAGTTTAGAATAACTAAGTAATAAGTGAAGTTGCCACGATAAATTACTATCGAAAGATATTCAGAGATATTTCCCAGAATCCACGAATGGAATAGGCGCACATTTACGAGAAACACAGTTCAACTCATGTAAGTAGAGAGGCATGTTAATTACAGGAGTCTTGAGTGGAGAGCGAAAACAAACAAGTGTTTTTTGGGGCATTAAGAACAATTCAGCTATTAGTGAACCAAAGCATTGCATTTTACACGTCATTTTGAAACATTTCAGCAGACATTTTGTAAGAAAGGTGCTTTGCCAGTACATACTGGAGCGTGGAACATTTAGATTGCCAAAGGAAAGTCGTTAACGAAGATGTTAAACAACAATAGAGATAAAATGGAGCCCTGAGGAACTACAGTTTTCCGCAACGCCCTTATCATCGTTAGCGACCACTTGAAATCTGTGTCTCAAGTAATCTTCGAGAATGTTGTAAATGGCCCACGAAATTCCCCAAAATACAGTTTACTTAAGAAGATTTCATGGTTCAGGGTGTCGAACGCTTTCGCTACATCTAAGTACAGCGCACACGTGAAAAGATTCTGATTGAATGCCGAGAACAGGTCGTGTGAAGATTCCTCAAGCAGTGCCACAGTATCAAGCCCTGAAACAAAGCCAAACTGTCGATCAGTTAGGATATAAAATTTGTTAAGGAAAGAAGACACAGTGTGAAACAGGAATTTTACTTAGACCTGAGCAATAACCCGCAATATACATATTGGCCGATAGTTCTGAATATTATCTTTCTTCCGTGACTTGTACAGTGGTAAAGCAACTGCAGTTTTTAAGCATTCCGGAATTTCGTCACCTTCAAAAGAAAAAAAAAACCATTCAGTATATGCAGGATATCTGACAGCGCATTGAAATTCCTTATGATGGTGTGCAGAGATATTCCATCATATCGAGTGGGCTTGTTAGGACGGAAACTGAAAATAATTTCTTCCAAATCACTCCTCGAAATTCTCGGAAAAAAAGGTGATGTACATGCGGATTGCCCTAACGACCGAGTGTTTGGGGATGGAGAGCAAGGAGATTTTTTTAAACCTCCTTGATGGAGAGGCAGCTCTTTGGGACGCTCTTACGAAGTGCCTGTTGAAAGCATCAGCCACTACTGTGGGAGGTTACTGAAAAGCACCGAAAACAGACCATTTATTGGAACTCACTCCTCTGAGATGATTTACCAAAGACCAAGTTTTGCTTACACTATTTGAACATTGTTGTAATTTATAAAGGAAGTAACGGCGTTTGGTGCTACGCAGAAGAGCAACAACTCTACTTCTTGCCGCATTGCACTCTAATCGCAGTGCCTGGTTTCTCGGATTTCTTTTGCAGCGTTTCCACAAAGTATCTCGATACCAAATAAAAGCAACAATTTCCGTGTTCATCCAGCAGTGACCCTTTCTTATCGGTTTAGCTACCAGCCTTGTGCAATGTAATTCATTTTTTTTTTTCATTTGCGTACAGAACCTCTAATACACTTTGCCCGGCGAATCTTCTTTGGTTAAGGATGCCCAGTCAAACGAAACGGTGCGCTTCTCAAGCTTAGATTGATTAACAATAGGGATAATGGATTTGCGCTGTCCAAAGGCAGTTTCGACAGAGGCATTCCAGACGCGTTTTTTAATGCTCGACGGCATGATACAAAGTAGTGGTCAGCCAACCTTTGTAGAATAGTATATCACCTAAATAAACCGCTGGAAGCCCTGACCGCTATGTTATCTAAACAAGATTGCACTTGTCTGTTATTAAGTAATTCCGCTCCAGTAGGAGCTCCAATTCTACATTCCAGACCATAAGCGGACAACGTAGATAAATAATCACAAAGAATCACTTCTTCAGGGCATAAAATCTTGATATTAAAGTCTACGATAAAGCAGAATTGGTCCACTGAGCTCCACTGCTGCAGAGTTCATCAAGCTCTACAAGAAACCGGCAAAGGCTGCATGAGGGTGGTCGATAAATCGATAAGATACGCACAGAAAATGACCACTTACAAATTTTGACCAAGCATGTACAAAAGATGCATCAGCAGAGGAAACTTCAGTTCTCGTTAATAAACAGAACAATACCTCCGCCACGACGCCCACTTCGTGTAACAGAATGCGCGTAAAAGCCCTGCAAGGTAAACGTATCAAGGCAAGCCTGGGAAACATTGATTTCTGTTATCACAAGAACGTCTACAAAGCCACTTGTCGACTGAGCCAGAAATATAAATTCGTCCCAGTAATTACGCAGGCTTCAAATATTAACGCTCACAACAGTGAAATCTTTCTCAAAAGCATCGAAATTCTGTTTTAAAGGAACTGAAGTCCAGTAGTTCACTGAAAGAGAAAGAGAGATGTTGGCTAAGCAAAGTTTTCCAGGTGCGCTTGTTTACAGTTTCGAGCAAGAGACGCTATTTCATTCTTTTTCACAAAGATCTTGCCACCTTTCGTCCAACAAAACCGATAACCCTCCACCTTTGCCTTCGTCCTGGCTTTCCAGAAGAGATCACGGTTAACTTTGGTGAAGTTATCATTGAAGTAGATCTTTGGAAATGTCACATTCACGTAGTTGCTTTAGCTTTCCCCCACGCTTCAAATCATTTTTCCTTCCAAATTACAGATGTAAAGCGCACCAGGACCACAGGTGTACCACTGATTTTGACTTTTAAATGATGTACGGCTGCAATGTCGTCAGACAAAAACCCAGATAGTTCCAGCTTTGCGGCCATTTGCATGATTGTCTGTGTTAGGCTTTCACTACTTTTCTCCGGGAAACCATGAATCTCAAGATTCTTTAGTCGGCTATACTGTTCACTTTCATTTTGGTTTTCTTCTAGGGTTTGTATAACAGCTGTCTGAGTTAACACAGTTGTTTTCAGAGCTGCCAGTTCAGCACGATCAGACATTTGACCTTCCTGAATGTCTTGTTGTTGTTTCAAAAAGAATCGTACTTTTCGGACAAAAACTACACCGATCCTTGGAGTTCCCTAACTGATTTCAATATAGCCGTGAACAGTAGGAGAGAATCGACCTTCTTATGTAGAATCGGCAAAGATTGAAAACTTTTTCTGATTTCCCTTAACTCATCCAACAGTGAAGACTCAGAACCACTGTGTTCCTCAAGAGCAGTCTCTGTGCCGCTGTTTAGTTTCGCGTTACTTCGGCACGTGTTACACACCCACGCATTTCTCTTAGCATGCCTGTTAGCTGTTAACTGTTAGCTGCTATTCCAGAGCATGCCTGTCCGAGATCATGAATATTCGCATTATTATTATTATTATTATTATTATTATTATTATTATTATTATTATTATTATTATTATTATTCTCTAACCTGTACTGTCTGCTGCTCGGTGATACAGTGAGGTGGGGCCAGTCTAGCGGCTGTGCATTGCGCTTCTTTTTTCCTTCCTTAGCCATGACAATTTGTACAAATTTTGTACAATTTAGTGGGAAATAAAAATATATCCTAAATAGCACCGCGTATATACCGAAGAGTAACGTCCACAAGCGCATCTTCCGGCTGTGCACGGCTGTGCACGGCTGTGCACCCTAAAATCGCACGCAGCAGAGCATAATACCGGCGCCATCTCATGGAACAATAAGTACAAACAAGTCAGCTCAAAAATAAGCTGTAAAATGGCTATAATCTTTGTCAATTGTCTTCTGCGGATGTAACGTCGATTTTCTTTTTTTCAGCATATCGTACACCATTTAATCGATCATCGACATTAAATGATTATCTTCTGAACATATTTTTTATATCGCAAACTTGTTATCGCACATGATGAACACGTGACACATGACACTTTAAAAAAACTTTCGGTTCTTCGCGCTGTGCGAGGATTTTTCGTTAAGGCGGATTGCCGCACAAATGCGACACGACGCCGAGGTATAGTGCAGCCCCCATATACGGTAACAGCATTCTGCTTCTGTGGGTCATGCCGCGCCTTACTAGCGAGTCTACATGCAAGTGCTTGCCATATGCCTTGAACGTTGAAATAATTTGCTAGGCTGTTCTTTTTTTTCTTTTTTTTGCGCAAGCTGCCGCCGTAATCTTTACCGGGAAAAGCATGCTTGTAGTGCTACGTGCTTCGAATTCTTATCAGAACTGGCTTATCATCAATTATGTGGTTCGGATTATTGTTTTGTGCTTGTTCTTTATTGAAACGTATGTTCCTCTGTATGAAGCACGCACGATTCCAAAGAATGTATGCACTGTTCGCTTCACTTTGCTGACTGCTCGAAGCCTCTGCCTTGCGAGGATACGAACCACTGCTCCTGACCCTGCACTGCCACCGGGATCGACCCACATTTTTGCTGGCGGACGCGGACACGAAAAATGACGACCAACTAGAGGCTGATAGCTTCGCTGCAAAGCTGTCTATTCCGTAGCTGAAACACTTTTAATCGATTGCATGTATTTCAAAGCGAACAGCTTCCTTTGGCTTCCATTGCAGTTTTCTGAATCTAACCAGATCTGAACGAATGACGTCACCACGCTCGGGGAGAAACGGGGATTCCCCTTTCGTATCTGTGCGCGTGACATGGTGCAGCGTGGGGATATTGTATTGCACTTTATCCGCGGCGCCGTCTCTCTACGATTGCTGCGCACGTGAGAACACATGATTTCGTGATGGATGATAGTTGAGTCCGACTGTGCGAATTGAGTCCGGTGAGCAGCATTGGGGATGTTTGCTTTGTGCCAGGAAGCGTTTTGTCAGGGTCGGCTATGTGTTGTAAATTACACGTTATTAAGAATGCCACGTGTTGATAAAATTGCATAAACAGGCCTGGAGTGTGACCTGATCCCGGTGACCAGAACCGGTAACGCACTCCCTCACCAGAGCAGGCAGGATTGGCCACCCTGGTGCAGTACCGTATTTTCCGGTGTAAAAGACGCGGTTTTTTTCCAAAAATCTTGCTGGTGCGTCCTATACAAGGGTGCGTCTTATATGCGAATTTTTCGTTTTTTTTTTTGCGGGTTCAGAAATTACTCAGGTTCATGCTCAAGCTTTTTTCACCGAAAAAATATCACTACCAATGATGCGGTAGTAGCACGGTTAATACTTCAATACGGGGACCGCCGTGCGCAACTTTTTTTAGGTGAACGTTATCATGAAACGGTGGGGATGACGACTTCCAGAATCGCAAACACGCGGTCGTTTCGGAGGCGAAAGCAAAAGTAATGTGAAATTCCCAGTGATGGCGACAGTCGCGCTTCTCGACATTGTCAAGACAAGCCAAGCCGGCGTTCTTTTTTAGTCATTCTTTGCAACTTCGCAACCGTGTACGTATTACGTCTATGTTGGTGACTTCGGCGTGTGTTTTCCACCCATGGTTCATTTCGCGATGGTCGATCAAGCGTGTGTAATTAACCCTGACTAGCCTAAGTGGGTAAATTGGGGTGCGTCTTATACACGGGTGCGTCTTATATACCAACTTTTTCAATGAGAGCCTTCATATATGGCGAGTGCGTCTTATACAAGGGTGCGTCTTATACACCGGAAAATACGGTACTTGGCCACAACCTCCTATATGAACAACACAATCAAACCCCGGCCCTCAGTCCCCAGCAGCTGCGAAGCAACTGACCACGGCGGCGGTCAGACCTGCGACGCTGCAGAGGGTGCTAAGAATCACTGGCTCCGGACAGGCCGCCATTGGAATATGAACCTGGCAACGTTTAACGCTAGAACGTTATCTAGTGAGGCGAGTCTAGCAGTGCTATTGGAGGAATTAGAGGGCAGTAAATGGGTATAATAGGGCCCAGCGAAGTTAGGAGGCCAAAAGAAGCATATACAGTGCTAAAAAGCGGGCACGTCCTGTGCTACCGGGGCTTAGCAGAGAGAAGGGAACTAGGCGTCGGATTCCTGATTAATAAGAATATAGCTGGTAACATACAGGAATTCTATAGCATTAACGAGAGGGTGGCAGGTCTTGTTGTGAAACTTAATAAGAGGTACAAAATGAAGATTGTACAGGTCTACGCCCCTACATCCAGTCATGATGACCAGGAAGTCGAAAGCTTCTATGAAGACGTGGAATCGGCGATGGGTAGAGTGAAAACTAAATACGCTATACTAATGGGCGACTTTAATGCCAAGGTAGGCAAAAAGCAGGCTGGAGACAAGGCAGTTGGGGAATATGGCATAGGCACTAGGAATATCAGGGGGGAATTATTGGTAGAGTTTGCGGAAAAGAATGATATGAGGATAATGAATACTATGCTGGCCTCGCGGATCGCACTTGACGGGATCAAAGCGTCCGCTGTCCAGCTAGATAACGGGTCGAACGCAGTTGAACATTTAAAACAAACTTTAATTACACTGAGAAGGTCAAAAAAGCAAGTTAAAAATACACAAAACGTTCAGTTTTAGCCCCGTAAAAAAGTGGTCCGGTCTCTAGGGCTGGTGGGGCGAGTCTGCCCGTCCCGCGCTTTTCCAACTGCGGTTTCCATCCCCGTCGCCGCCCCCAGGCACGGGAAACAACAGACGACACCCCGAAGCGTCGTCACTGGGTTTCTTTCAGGAACCGAACGGAGGGAGCGGGGTCCTTTCTCTCGCGCACAGCTTGGAGTCCGCGGGGGGCCAGTGAAAGAGAAAGCCATAAAAGTAAGGAAGGCTCGCTTCCCTCTTGAAAGAAAAGTCTGGCCGTGCATTCGCGACGCGCACAGAACACTCCCCGTCTGGTGTCTTCCGTTGTTAAGACGCCACCACTATATCACGGTCACAGCAAACGCACAACTTCTGTTGTTGGCCGGAAGAATGTTTTCACAACCCCGTCTTTGGCTGTTTTCAGCTCGACCTTGCGCACCCTTCCATCTGCGCTGGGCAGGCTTCGTGTAATCACTCCGACGGGCCAGTCGTTGCGGGTTGCTTCTTTATCCCTGAGTAGAACGACGTCGCCTTCTTTGAGGTCGGGTTTTGCTGCTTGCCATTTTCGGCGTTGTTGCAAAGTAGTGACATACGTTGTGCGCCAGCGCTTCCAGAACTCGTCAGCCAGGTTTTGCACGAGACGCCAATGCCGTTTGTAGAGGTTGCTTGTATCTAACTGCCCAGTTGTTACAGATGCACTTCCGTGTTTTTGGGTTAAGAGTGTCGCCGGAGTTAGGATTGTGGGATCTTCGGGGTCAGACGAAGTAGGAGTTATGGGCCTGGCATTAATGATGGCCGCAACTTCTGCCAAAAAGGTTGCAAGAATGTCATGCGTGAGTCGTTGATGACGTGACTGCATGAGCATTGAGTCAAGAATGCGACGTGCAATGCCTATCATCCGCTCCCACGCACCGCCCATATGGGACGCGTGCGGTGGATTGAATATCCATTTGCAGCCGTTTCCGCTGAGGAACTTGCCTATTTGTGAGCGATGAATGCCCTCTGCGCTGATTCCAAGTTCTCTGCAAGCTCCGATAAAATTGGTCCCGCAGTCAGAGCGTATTAGCTTGACGGGCCCTCGCACTGCTAGGAACCTTCGGAAGGCATTAATGAAACTCGACGTATCCATTGATTCGATTAGCTCAATGTGCACTGCGCGAATGCTTAAGCAAGTGAACATGACTGCCCAGCGCTTGCTGTTTGCAACACCACCTCTCGTTCGGCGAGAGACAATCATCCAGGGACCGAAAACATCGATTCCAACATTCGTGAAAGGAGGATCTGTGCTGATTCGATCTGCCGGAAGGTCAGCCATCTTCTGGTCGTGAAAGCGCCCTCGCAGCTTCTTGCATGAAATGCATGCTTGCAGCACGGATGAGATGCACCTTTTACCTCCGACGATCCAATACCCAGCAGCTCGTACGGCTCCTTCTGTGAAATGTCGGCCCTGGTGTTGCACGCATTCATGGTGGTGGCGCACGAGAAGCTTCGCCACATGGTGCCGACCCGGCAATAAGAGAGGGTGTTTCTCATCGTCTGGAAGGTCGCTTCCGTTCAAGCGGCCGCCGACGCGGATCAAGCCGTTGGCGTCTAAGAATGGGTCAAGCCTTCGAAGCGAGCTTGTCTTGTGAACCTGCTCTCCTCTCTGGATACAGCATATCTCTTCATAAAATGCGTCCTGCTGTACTGCGCGAATGACGACGAGCCTGGCTTTGGAGAGCGCCTGAACGGGAGCTACCTCTCCTTGTGATGCGTTCTTTGCGCGATGGGCAACCTGGATCAGACTTGCTACAGCACGAGTGAGAGATTTCCAGTTCGAGAGTCTATGAAAGCGTTCAGCTCCGAGTCGCTGTCGTCTTTTCACCTCCGTCGCCAGAGTGCAGACTTCAGGGCGTATTTCTTTGTCTTCATCAGGATTTGAGAGGATGAAGCTCGACGACCGTGCTTCCTCTTCTCGTCGTGAGAGAAAATCAGGTCCGGACAACCAGTTCGTGCTCTTAAGCTGTGCTGCTGGAATCGCTCTAGTGGCGTGGTCTGCTGGATTTTCGTCTGTGTGAACGTATTTCCATTGTTCAGGTTGCGTGCTGCTACGTATCCGCTGCACCCTGTTGGCCACATACACGTAGAACCTTCTTGTTTCGTTGTATATGTAACCCAAGACCACTTTGCTATCCGTGTAGAACGTGACCGAGTTCGGCTGGAAGTCCAATTCTCGTAGTATAGAATCGGTCATCTCTACAGCAAGCACTGCTGCACACAACTCAAGCCTTGGGATGGTGTGTTCTGGTTGTGGAGCAAGCTTGGCCTTTCCCATCACAAATCCGACGTGTCTGTTTCCTTGCTTGTCAGTCACGCGTAGGTATGCCACAGCTGCGACGGCCCTTGTGGACGCGTCTGAAAATACATGAATGTCCCTGCTTTCGGCTTCAAGCGTCGAGACTGGCGCATACGTTCTTCGCACGTGAAGGTGCTGTAGTGTCTGAAGAGAGTTCTTCCACTCGTCCCATCTCTGCTTTTTCTCGTCCGAAAGCGGTGTGTCCCAGTCATAACCCTTCGTCACGAGGTCACGGAGAAGGTACTTGCCTTGAACCGTTATTGGAGCCACAAACCCGAGTGGATCGTAAAGGCTGTTGACGGTCGACAGCACTCCTCGCCGCGTATATGGCCTGTCCTGACGAGGAGCCCTGAAGACGAAGCTGTCGTCGCGTATGTCCCACAGTAGACCGAGACTTCTTTGGGTAAGCGACGCGTCTGTGCCGAAGTCGAGGTTCTTCAGTCCCTGGGCGTGGTCCTCTCGAGGAAATGCATTCAGCACATTCTGCCTATTCGAAGCTATTTTGTGCAGCCTTATGTTAGCTGTTGCAAGCATTTTCTGCGTTCTTTGCAGCAGACTAATGGCATCTTCTTCGCTCGGAAGAGACTTAAGCCCATCATCGACGTAGAAATCTCTTTCAACGAACTTCCTGGCATCTTCACCAAATCGTGGGGCAGCTTGTTGGGCAGTCCGTCGAAGGCCATACGTTGAAACAGCTGGCGATGGGCTGTTGCCGAAAACGTGAACCTTCATTCGGCACTCTATGATTTCTCTGGAGATATCGTTGCCCTTAAACCAGAGGAACCTCAGGTAGTTCTGATGGTCCTCGCGAACCATGAAACTGTAGAACATTTGCTGGACGTCTGCTGTAACCGCAACTGGTTCTTGCCGGAAGCGTATCAAAATCCCCACAAGGTTATTCGTCAGGTCAGGGCCGGTCAGGAGAACGTTGTTGAGGGATACCCCTTCATACTGAGCGCTGGAGTCAAACACGACTCGGATTTGATCAGGCTTCTGGGGGTGGTGAACGCCGAATATGGGCAGATACCAACATTCTTCGTCCACGTGAAGTGGTGGAGCTTCCTCCGCATGACCCTTGATGAAGAGCTCGTTCATGAAGTTCACGAAACGTTCCCTTGTTTCAGGATTTTTTCGCAGGGTACGCCGTAGCGAGAGCAGACGAGACAGAGCTTGTTCTCTGTTGTTCGGAAGCCGACTTCTCGGTGTGCGAAAGGGGAGAGGGGCGACCCAATTATTTAATTTGTCTTGGGTGAATTCACTATTCATTATCTTGAGGAATGTCTTGTCTTCCATGGAGAGAGCACGCTGGTTGTCAAATTCTGTTGTCTCGAAAAGATTCGGGGCCAGGTTGTCATCCAATGTTGCTGCCAATCGTAAATCTTTTGAGACCTTATCCGCAGAGTAGAGAATCGGCGCCTCCCTAACAAAGAAATGTCTTGGGCATGGCTCAAAAAGAGATGGTCGCCCACTGTCCAGCACATGTGTCTTGAACACGTTGACGCTGCCCATTTTCCGCGTTCGACCAACGCAAACGTCACCGACAATGACCCATCCGAGGTCGAGCTTCTGAGCATACGGCGCGTCGTGGGGTCCGTTGATTGTCTGACGAACCTTGTGAGCTCTTAGGATGTCTCGGCCAAGGAGGAGCAGTATTCCAGCCTCCTCAAGAGGCGGAATGTGATTTGCTACTGACTTCAAGTGCGGGTAGTGCCTTGCAGCGTCAGGTGTCGGAATTTCCTCTCTGTTTTCTGGAATTGCCTTGCACTCGAGGAGAGGTGGAAGAGGAAACTTGACTTCGCCTGACATGCTCTGCACGAAAAAGCCATGAGCGACTCTTCCAACCACTTCAGTACTGCCGGAGCAAGTGCGGAGCGTGTATTGCGTAGGCGTCCCCTTCACTCCGAAATCGTTGAGGAGTTCTGGCCTAACCAACGAGCGATTACTCTGGTCGTCAAGAATCGCGTACGCTCTGACTGTTTTCTCAGGCTGAGTCTCATGGGTCACCTCTACGAGGCAGATTTTAGCACACGACTTTGTGCTGCTGCCAGCGTTTGCCACTTCGGTACGCCTAGATGTGACTCTTCTTTCTGAGTCATCTGTCGTACTGTCATCAGACCCACTAGCCCTTGACGGCTCTGAGGTTGGCGGTGCTGGGTGAAGCGCTGTGGCGTGGTCGGCGCTGTCGCATATGAGGCATATCACGACTGCCTGACATTGCCACTGCATGTGGTTCTTGGATGAGCAGCATCGTAGGCAGATCCCTTGCTTCTTTATGAAAGATTGCCGCTCTTCCAAAGTTTTCTCACGGAAGGCGCGACACCTTTCCAAAGGGTGAGGTTTCTTGTGATATGGACACCACCTTTTAAAGTCCTTCGATTCCGGTTGCTGTTCGTTAGCAGTGGCATCTCGATTAATTTTGGCAGAAGCAGGATCCACTTCTGTTTTCCTTGCTGACACAGACGATCTTTGCCGCGTGGTCTTGGTACCATTGTCTTCCTTCCTTTGATTGAATTCAGACGAGGCATTTTGTGGATGCAAGATGAAACTCGGGTCGTTCCTCATGCTGGCTTGATCTCTAACAAATTTGCAAAAGAAAGAAAAGGGTGGAAATGCAGTGTCATGATCTTTTTTGTATTTCGACCCCGCCGACATCCAATTTTCTTGAAGTCCTGATGGCAACTTCGAAACAATTTTGTTGACCCCTCTTGCGGTATCCAAATAGCCAAGACCGGCGAGATACGGGTCAGTTTTCGCAGCCTCGAGTTCTAGCAGGAGGTCGCCAAGTTCCTGGAGTCTGGTATTTTCCCGGTAAGCTATCTTCGGGAAGTCTTCCAGCCGCTTCAGTAGTGCATCCTCAATTGCCTCAGGGCGCCCGAAGACGTCGTCGAGCCGTTTCCACACAACGTTCAAGCCCGTTGAAAAGTCGTCCACGTGCACCGATTTCAATCTCCGAGCCTGATTTGACGATTCAGGGCCGAGCCATTTGATGAGAAGGTCCAGCTCTTCCTGGGCCGAAAGACCTAGATCTCTGACGACACCTTTAAACGATGATTTCCAAGCGCGAAAGTTCTCAGGTCGATCATCAAACTTGATAAGACCGCTTGAAACAAGGTCTTTGCGGCACAAGAATTTGAGGACATCGGCTAGCTCTGAGCTTGAACTGTTGTGTGTCGGGGCGTGCACAAGCGGCTGCGGACCAACTCGTAAGTTCATAAGACGACTCGTGGCTCCAGCATGCTTACAACTTGGGTTGTTAGGGGCAGCATCGTAGTCAGGTGGACGTTCATCAGCTCGCAGACACATCGAATTATTCGCAGCTGTGTTGGCCCTCGGCGACGTGCGAGCATTGTTTACGTCGTCGCTTGAGTTGGTAACGGCCTCCTCAGTAAACACGAGCGCAGAGTTGCGTAGGGCTTGCTGCTCATCGATATAACTCCTAGTCTGCAGCGTTCGGTCCACAGGAGGGAGCGTGCGCATGCGCTCCCCGCCATCCTGCTCCACGGCTGCCTCGAGCGCATTCGCCTGTGCGTTTGCAGCTGCCGCTTCTTTTTCATGCTGCAAAATATCCAATTCAGCCTCAATCCTTGCCTTCTCAATACGCATCGCGGCCTCTCTGCGACCAAACTCTGCTCTGGCCCGGACGGCTTCAGCTTGTGCGTGTGCTTGTACGGCGGCTAGGCTGATTGTTGACGAGCCCGATCGTCGTGACCTCGAAGAAACGCTTGAGTGGGCCGATAGAGAGTGCTGCGACGTTACCTCTTGTAAGCGGTCGCGTTCTCGTTCTGTAGCCTCACGTAATTTGTCGCTTACAGTCACATAACGATCTGCGTCGATTGCTTCTTGGAGTTCTAATTCCTGCTGGGTTTCCGATCTGCTCGTTTTGGCGAGGAAGGCAGAGTATCTGGCGGCGACGTGTTCGTAGCGCTCATAGCTTGCGCGAAGCTGCGTTGCGGCGTTGTTAACGTCTTCCTCTTTCGCACATGACACTTTGAAAATAGCTGTCTCCACGTTCTTCCAGGCAGCGTCTATTCTCCGGCAGTGCTCTTCGCGGCTCGTTTCATACGTTTCTGTAGCTTTCATGGAAAACGTAGTTGCTCTTTGTGGTCGAATATTTGCCGTGGAAGCTTCATGCTCTGCTGTCATAATTTGAGACGTTCCAGGCGTCAGCTTGTCCTGATCCATTTTGGCGTGCGTGCTTCACGACGTATCTCACTCAAAGCGGACGTATGCCGTGAAGCCTGCTAAGCTGCGCGATGAAATTTGAAACGAGCCCACCTTGTCGTTGCCCTGTGTGCCGTCAGCTGCTCAACTTGTAGGCGATGCCGTGTCCTTGCAGTAGGCGGATGTCATGGTCAAACCGGAGGTCTTGCCGTGCGACGTATTCCACTGCAGCGGATGTTGAGTTGGCGGCCGATGGCAGTCGACTTCACTTTTTTACTATGCTGGCCTCGCGGATCGCACTTGACGGGATCAAAGCGTCCGCTGTCCAGCTAGATAACGGGTCGAACACAGTTGAACATTTAAAACAAACTTTAATTACACTGAGAAGGTCAAAAAAGCAAGTTAAAAATACACAAAACGTTCAGTTTTAGCCCCGTAAAAAAGTGGTCCGGTCTCTAGGGCTGGTGGGGCGAGTCTGCCCGTCCCGCGCTTTTCCAACTGCGGTTTCCATCCCCGTCGCCGCCCCCAGGCACGGGAAACAACAGACGACACCCCGAAGCGTCGTCACTGGGTTTCTTTCAGGAACCGAACGGAGGGAGCGGGGTCCTTTCTCTCGCGCACAGCTTGGAGTCCGCGGGGGGCCAGTGAAAGAGAAAGCCATAAAAGTAAGGAAGGCTCGCTTCCCTCTTGAAAGAAAAGTCTGGCCGTGCATTCGCGACGCGCACAGAACAAATACCTTCTTCCGCAAACGGGATAGCCGAAAGTGGACGTGGAGGGGCCCGAACAGCGAGACTAGAAATGAAATAGACTTCATACTCTGCGCTAACCCTGGCATCATAAAAGATGTGGACGTGCTCGGCAAGGTGCGCTGCAGTGACCACAGGATGGTAAGAACTCGAATTAGCCTAGACCTGAGAAGGGAACGAAAGAAACTGGTACGTAAGAAGCCGATCAATGAGTTAGCGGTAAGAGGGAAAATAGAGGAATTCCAGATCAAGCTACAGAACAGGTATTCGGCTTTAACTCAGGAAGAGGACCTTAGTGTTGAAGCAATGAACGACAATCTTGTGGACATCATTAAGGAGTGTGCAATGGAAGTCGGTGGTAACTCCGTTAGGCAGGATACCAGTAAACTATCGCAGGAGACGAAAGATCTGATCAAGAAACGCCAATGTATGAAAGCCTCTAACCCTACAGCTAGAATAGAACTGGCAGAACTTTCGAAGTTAATCAACAAGCGTAAGACAGCTGACATAAGGAAGTATAATATGGATAGAATTGAACATGCTCTCAGGAACGGAGGAAGCCTAAAAACAGTGAAGAAGAAACTAGGAATTGGCAAGAATCAGATGTATGCGTTAAGAGACAAAGCCGGCAATATCATTACTAATATGGATGAGATAGTACAAGTGGCTGAGGAGTTCTATAGAGATTTGTACAGTACCAGTGCCACCCACGACGATAATGGAAGAGAAAATAGTCTAGAGGAATTCGAAATCCCACAGGTAACGCCGGAAGAAGTAAAGAAAGCCTTGGGAGATATGCAAAGGGGGAAGGCAGCTGGGGAGGATCAGGTAACAGCAGATTTGTTGAAGGATGGTGGGCAGATTGTTCTAGAGAAACTGGCCACCCTGTATACGCAATGCCTCATAACGTCGAGCGTACCGGAATCTTGGAAAAACGCTAACATAATCCTAATCCATAAGAAAGGGGACGCCAAAGACTTGAAAAATTATAGACCAATCAGCTTACTGTCCGTTGCCTACAAACTATTTACTAAGGTAATCGCAAATAGAATCAGGAACACTTTAGACTTCTGTCAAGCAAAGGACCAGGCAGGATTCCGTAAAGGCTATTCAACAATAGATCATATTCACACTATCAATCAGGTGATAGAGAAATGTGCGGAATACAACCAACCCTTATATATAGCTTTCATTGATTACGAGAAAGCATTTGATTCTCTCGAAACCTCAACAGTCATGGAGGCATTACGGAATCAGGGTGTAGACGAGCCATATGTAAAAGTACTGGAAGATATCTATAGCGGCTCCACAGCCACCGTAGTCCTCCATAAAGAAAGGAACAAAATCCCAATAAAGAAAGGCGTCAGGCAGGGAGATACGATCTCTCCAATGCTATTCACAGCGTGTTTACAGGAGGTATTCAGAGACCTGGATTGGGAAGAAATGGGGATAAAAGTTAATGGAGAATACCTTAGTAACTTGCGATTCGCTGATGATATTGCCTTGCTTAGTAACTCAGGGGACCAACTGCAATGCATGCTCACTGACCTGGAGAGGCAAAGCAGAAGAGTGGGTCTAAAAATTAATCTGCAGAAAACTAAAGTAATGTTTAACAGTCTCGGAAGAGAACAGCAGTTTACAATAGGCAGCGAGGCACTGGAAGTCGTAAAGGAATACATCTACTTAGGGCAGGTAGTGACTGCGGATCCGGATCATGAGACAGAAATAATCAGAAGAATAAGAATGGGCTGGGGTGCGTTTGGCAGGCATTCTCAGATCATGAACAGCAGGTTGCCATTATCCCTCAAGAGAAAAGTGTATAATAGCTGTGTCTTACCAGTACTCACCTACGGGGCAGAAACCTGGAGGCTTACGAAAAGGGTTCTACTCAAATTGAGGACGACGCAACGAGCTATGGAAAGAAGAATGATAGGTGTAACGTTAAGGGATAAGAAAAGAGCAGATTGGGTCAGGGAACAAACGCGAGTTAATGACATCTTAGTTGAAATCAAGAAAAAGAAATGGGCATGGGCAGGACATGTAATGAGGAGGGAAGATAACCGATGGTCATTAAGGGTTACGGACTGGATTCCAAGGGAAGGGAAGCGTAGCAGGGGACGGCAGAAAGTTAGGTGGGCGGATGAGATTAAGAAGTTGGCAGGGACGACATGGCCACAATTAGTACATGACCGGGGTTGTTGGAGAAATATGGGAGAGGCCTTTGCCCTGCAGTGGGCGTAACCAGGCTGATGATGATGATGAAGAATGCCACCCAAGACTGACGTTACCCTAGAAGAGATGAGAAAACGCCATGGGTCATGCGCCAAAAAAAAAAAGGAAGAAAGCTCGCCAACGCTACGCCGCACAGAGGGCTTAAGAGAAAAACATGTGTCGTTTACATGTATGTGAGCGTAGTTTACATCCGCCGACAGGAGGTCAACCAGGAAGGCGCACGGAGGGTTCCGATAAATACATGTCGTCAACGACCCTCTGACCGAAGAGTAAGCGGAAGAACGCCGCTGTTCACAGGCTGAGAAAGAACGACAATGCCACGTTGCACTGAATAGCGAAGAAAGAGAACGTCGTCTGAAGCAGATGAGTGTGGTGCACGCCCGTGCATGATAAGCCCAGCTATTCGGTTAGTTAGATAATCTTCTTCGATGGTTCCTGTATCATTTTGTTTTAAGTTTATGCAGTCGGGGGGAAGGGGGGGACACTGGGATTAGCACCGCCGTCCTTGCACTCTAATGAGATCAGTTGTTCGCATTGAGCGCGCCCTCCACCATCGTCATTTCGATTCATTCACCGGCCGAAAGCGTATGATGCCGTTCTAAACAAACGAAATGACCGCTGCGGGACGTGATTGCAGCGCTCCATCAGTTCCTTGTGTCGATCAGTTCGTTAGTACACTCAATTTCTAGGATCGCACAAGCCCCGAGCCCTCTGGCATTAGTATTCCTTAGCTGCAACTAAAAGGCTCGTATGTTGTCGAATACATTTCACATCAGCTTCATAATTACAGGTCTATCAACCAGCTCTGACCATGCCTGAGGCTTTGGTTTAGTAAACTTGCAAAATACAGTTCTGATTCCACGAAGCGTAAGACATTTTGTCTCATCAAATAAATCAGAGCACCTCTGTGACTCTCTGCGCTAAACGCCAAACTAATCGTCTCACGTAACGTAGTCAAGGTGTGCATATAACGCGATCAGTCTAGTAACGATAAACCTTCGTATATGACCTCATTGTACTCGTGCCTGTCGTTCTCATGCGTCAACAACAGATATTAGAAGAAAAAGGCGCCTGACACAGCACTCTGTGAACGTAAGACTTCATAACACCGAGTTCCCAGCGGCTATTTTAATTTTCTTCTTACGCTTGGTTTCATAAGATCGACGAAAGGGATTGCTCAAATACGGGAACCCAGGACGTCGCTCACAGTTCTCAAAGAGGGAACTTGGCGAGTCCTTGCGCAGTGCTACGAGGTTCCCGTTCTCGGTGCATGCACAGCTTCAGGTGCATAGCGCTTTTCCAAGGCCCGCTAGAAGTAGTGTGTACCAAGTTGTCAGATTTAGATTACTACTACTACTACTACTAAAGCGACAGCCGAAGCTAGAGCCAAAGCGGAAGTCACTACCGAAGCCACAGCCGATGCCCCAGCCGATGCCACAGCCGGAGCCGGAGCCATGTCAAGTGATTCAGCGCATCGCTGTAGAGGGCACAGCTCGGGTTCCTGACAAATTGCCCGAAGAACACCGGCAAGTGGTTATGATGCCCCGGTCTCTGTTGAATACTTTTCGAATGCTCTTGAATGACCTGCATACTCCGTCATACTCCGGCTCGAGGCTTGCAACGCAGTGCTTTCAAGTCTTGAGTAAGCATCATGGCTCACCCGCAGCGTTCTATTCGTACTAAAGTCAAGAAGGCCGTGGTTTACTTTAACGATACACCGCCACTACTCGAACGTGCTGCTAACGGCCACTGGCCCCTAGGTCTTCCCAGGTGACTTCAATGCGCATCACCAGCTATGCGGAAGCACCAAGATTAGCATCAGACAGCAGAATGACGGCAGCCTAACGTATTGGCAGGGCACTTGCTCGGATTTACTTGATTTGAAGGCGCTTTGTTGCGTGTACACAGTGTTCACTCTCTCCCGCTTTCTACTTTCTACTCTCGCTTTTCCTTCTCCAATTATAGGGTAGCGAACCGGACGCTTGTCGACCTCCCTGCCATTCTTCTCATTGCTTTCTCTCTCACACACACTAGCAGTAAAATTGTCGCTACTAGTGTCTGCACTTTGATTATTTTCTTGCAGGTATTTTATTTTGTCGAGTTCTTCAACTCCCTTATATAAAATAGATCTAGGTCCTTTCAGGCCGCTTTCCTTCCTTTTTTTCCTTTTTAGTGTTAGTATTGAGCATGTTTAGCTAGGTGTTTCCCTTTTCCTGGAGTGTTACACACTGTATATTGTTATGGATGGTGGGATACTCAGGCAACGACGCCTTTCTTCGCCTACATAAAAAATTATACCGCAGCAGCCATAATCAGGTTCAATGTCCTATGTTGTCCTTGGCCTATATTTATTACTTCGACACGATTTTGCCGTTTTATATCCATAACACTAGAACAGGTTGCTCTCATTATTATTATTATTATTATTATTATTATTATTATTATTATTATTATTATTATTATTATTATTATTATTATTATTATTATTATTATTATTATTATTATTATTATTATTATTATTATTATTATTATTATTATAGTGCAGCTGGTTAGCGCTGTGTCCCGTCTGCTTCTTTCGCCGTCCGTGTGATTTTTGCTCTACTGTGTAAATAATGCCACAGCAACTCGCCCACCATGCAGTCTGTCCAGATTGTTATCAATCACCCATTGAACATCACCGTTGAGTAAAACTGCTGGTGCCGTCGCCATGTGTAATGTTTGTTAATGAAGCTTACAACGAAAAGCAATATTTACCTGAAGTTCCCATGACGAAATATTGTGAGAAATAAGAAAGAAAGAAATGAAGATGGCGTGGAGGAAAAGCCTTGCTTACCGCATGCAACTGTTACCCTTCTCACGATTTGTATTCCATGGGTCATTGTGACTCATAGACACGATGATCTTGTGCTGCACGACGGCGAGTAATGCAACGTGTTCCTTCAGAGAAGTTCAGTGCAGTGAATAACCGTGGCATGTACACCATGTATGCTCGCGCGTACTAAAGGTCGCTGAGCCAGACATCTCTCTCAATGTCTTGAATAACTAGTGAAGTCTCAATATCCAGGGTACGTTCCACATCAGGCAAACCTGTCGCGCTTGTCCTCACCCGATTACTGACGCGTGAAGAACTAATAATCCACACGCATGCCTCTAGGTTATGATGTTTGGGTATGGTTAATCACTGCGATTTTGCCTCCTGCATCCTTGCCAGCATCGTCAGCATCTCATTAAAACTTGTTTCTCTCTCTCTCTCTCTTTCTCTCCTTCGACAGCGGCTAGATCGACACACTGCATTTCTTGATAATGTACTTTCTAGTATTATTCATTTATTTATTTATCTGTTTGTTTACCCTCGAGGCCAATGGCATTCAAGAGAGGAGTGGAAAAATATACAATCATAACTTGAACAACAAGATACAGTGAGTTATAATAACAATTCCAAACAGGCATGTACATAAACAATGGTGGTTAATGCCTCTAGAAAACATTGGTCATCAATGATTGATGCAATTTCAGCAGGAAGGTGGTTCCAGTCGACTGCTGTGCGGGGAAGAAAAGATTCGGAAAATGTTTTTGTTTTACAAAATGGAGTACCTACCTTATGGCGATGATCAGTGCGATGGGACATATATTGCGGTGATAGAATAAATTTGTCGTGAAGAACGGTATAGTAGCATATGTTATTGAATATGGTGTTGGGCTGCTGAGCTCAAGGTCGCGGGATCGAATTCTGGCCACGGCGGCCAAACTTCAGTGGGGCGAAATGCGAAAACACCCGTGTATAATTAGATTTAGGTGCACGTTAAAGAACCCCAGGTGGTTGAAATCTCCGGAGTCCTCCACTACGGCGTGCCTCATAATCAGAAAGTGGTTTTGGCATGTAAAACCCCATATTTTTAAAAATTTTAGTAGCGTATGTTATGAAATAAATTCAAGCGGCGAAGTTTTGCACGCACGGTTAGAGACGGAAGAGAAAGGCTGGCTTTCATGGTTGTTATGCTAGCAGTGCGATTGTAGTTAGAGAGAAGGAAACGAGTCGGGTTATTCTGAGCAAGTTCCAGTGCAGTGATTAATTTTACATGCATAGGATCCCAAACAGAAGCAGTGTAGTGAAGCGTTGGTCATATTAAATTAATTTTTTTCTCCGATTCGGTTTGTTTATTGTTATCCAACTCGTCAAATGATCGAGCCCACTGATATAGAAATGTAAGCGGTCGAAAAATACCTTGGAAATTGAACCTTGAACCAGGATAAAATTGAAAACAAAAAGCAGAGCTTCCTCACAGGATTCTTCTGTTCAATGCGACTCCTTCCAACACATCTAGAAGTTTTGTCAAAAGAAGGAGTTTGGGAGTCTGCGAAGCACCTGGATCCATCCACGTGGTGGCAAGGACTTTACTTCAACCAACGCTTGAGCCCCCTTGCCTGTCGCGTACCGCAGATTCCCCCTTTCTCTGCGGCATGTGAAAGAAACTGGTCCGAGTTTGGGAATGTGCACACCAAGCTACGCAACAGGCCCCCAGAGGATCGCGTGCAAAAACTTGCGTACATGCACTCGAACACCCATGTCCGGAAGGCTTCGTCCGCTGCATATCGAAGTGTTGACGCCTCAAGCGGAAATGAATCGGACACAGATAGATACAAATGTCGTTCTAGACACTTTGATGTGAAATCAACGCTTCGACGTGAAATCGTCCTATATTTTGAACCCGGAAGCTCTGCTGAGACTTTTGTGATGTAATAATGTAATAATTATATTCGTTTCAGTGTTAGAGAAATAAATACGTCGGGCTTTTCATAGCTCTGTGCGCAACCGTCTTTCTTTCTTCAAAGGTTCGTACATTTCTGAAAAAAGAAGAAGATAAACGAAACTAGACTTTTCACGCCCCTCAAAATTTCATTTACAAGTTTCATTTACAAAATTTCCAGTTTTACAACTCTACGCCGATAGCAAAGTACAGCTCCGCGCATGGGAGCAATTGATGAAGGAAAAAAAAGGAATGTAATAGAACAAATTGGAGCACAACCCATCCACCTAAGCACAACCACCTAAATTGGAGCACAACCACCTAAGCGTGCGAAAGGGCCGACAGGCGTCATGTACGAGACGCGTACGGCTTCCGGGCTTCCAACCCGCGCTTCCGTCTGGACACGCTGCGCCTTCTGGCGGCGCCGCCGTGAAGTTCTCGCATACCCAGTGGAGGCCCATACAAATTTACCCAAGTTGGCGTTAAAAATAAATATTGAAGAGCGGCACATACTCTGTGGCACATACCCAGATGAACGACGCACATTTTTAGACTTCCCTATCTTCGGCATGAGCCCACATTATTATAAGACTGCACCTCTTCCAGGATTGGCTCGTACTTTTTGTCTAACAGATGGTTAGCTAAACAGATAAGGTAGTCGGAAAGAAAGCTGGTCGACAATGTGAAGGACGCGGTTTGCATTAATAGAACCAATCGTTACTAAATACTTCGTCTGAATGGGGAACGAATGGAACGAAGAATACACTATAGAACCAAACGTACACGCGTTTGCGTTACACTGCCCGGCGTTGACATGACCCTCGCTGGTGCTCAGCTCAGCCTCTGCTGCGCTGCACCCAACTGTACGGATGGGTGCCGAGCTCTATAGCGGCTAGTAATTAGCTGCGCTCCCGTTCCACGCAAGATCGCGTAAAAGAAAAATAAGGCAGGCACAAAGGGAGACACGCCAAGAGTTCTCGCGCCATTCCGATGTTTTGGAGGCGCCGCGGCATAAACACGTACGCCCGTCACCGCAGAGCGGCTCCACTTTCGCGTCGTGGAGCGTGAAGAAGCGCGGTCAGTAATTACTCGGCTCGCAGCGATGCTCTTTTGCGTCTCGGCCCTTGTGTTTGTGTGATGGACGCTTTACGAACGTGGCACCTTTAGTATTATTACTATACTTTTTTGAAGAGCACAACAAAGCGCAGGAGCGCTGCTCTACGGTGTTACGAAAAGAACGACGCACGCAGGAAGCCAGAAACCAAGCGAGTCCGCGTAATAACAATAAAAATAACGTGCGTAGTTTCCCGGGGGCATTAGAAGAATGCGATCGTGAAAAAAAGGAACAACAAAGCGTTTCCAAAGATAAGGGGGCAAGCGGGATGGGATGCGGTGTAGTGGCTGCGATATGCAGTCTTTCGCATTTTTGTTTTTGTTCGGACTTTGTTCCACATTTCCGCGTCATCACCTCGCGGTGTTCCGACCCTGACGGCCTCGGGGCAGCTCGTGCAACAGAGGTCGTCGAGCGAAAGGAAGAAACAGGCTTTCGGCAAAAAGGTTTCAACAGGACTGTCGCGCACTGTTTTGCGCATGCGCCTTCTGGTTTTAGGCGCGTCGGACACTTATGCGACGTGCATGCGAGCGGCGACGCGCCCACGGAATTTCATTAGAACGCGCGCGCAAGCCCGCGCGGCTCTCTTTTTTTTTGCCATCTCCGGAAGCAGAAGCAGAGGTGTGTACAGGCTGCTATGCCGCGATCAGCAGATTCGCGTCGCCCTTGCCTCAGCGTCTCTATAGCAGAAAGGCCGCTGTATGGCACGATCCAATGAACTCGCTTCATGAAAACTAGATCGAAGGTCTATGCGTACGCAGAGCTTCGCGTAATTAAATTTCGCTCTCCGATGGAGCGTCTCGTACTGAAGCACGGTGCTTTGTCTGCCTCAGTCATTATTGCACTCTTTTTTATTATTTTCTTTCTTCGTGTGCATTCAGTGCGCGAAGTGAGATACTGTCTTCCAACATGGATCGGTCGAATTGTCTAGACCTCTTTATATATGTTGATTTAGCTTTTGAGAAGCCGCCAATACTGTGACAGTTTTGTCGCAGTATGTCGAGTATTTAGGGGGAAAAAAAAGAAGGCCTACTATGGCGAGTGTGAATGAGGATTTTGCTAATCTCGCCGCGTACTCTAGCCGGCCTCGCAGGCAGCAGCCTGCAATCATCATATGAAAAAGCTTGGCTAGGTTAGGCTAGACTTTGCTGGCTAAGTTGATTGATTGATTGATTGATTGATTGATTGATTGATTGATTGATTGATTGATTGATTGATTGATTGATTGATTGATTGATTGATTGGAACGGATAGTCACCACTGTGGAAGACTCTGGATTAATGTTAACCACCTGCCACCTGGATTTATTTATGTGCAGAATGAATCCAATTTAAAAAGCCTGTGATGCGCCAGACACACGCGTACACGTTTTGAGTTTGTCCTGCATTACGCGAGAGAACGGTAGAAGGCGGTCTCTTCGGTAGCACATATCAGTAGCAGGCCGCTGTATTATGCTTTCAGATCTTTGGAGCGACCCGGACAACGTAGCCATAACAGTAAGGGCAGTTCTAACCACTTTTTTTTTTTTTTGCAAGCCACTGATCTAGACGCACGGCTTTAGAGATGCCACAACGTAATGTACTTGTATACACGCACCTCCGTGTCTCTATCATCATCACTCAGCATGCCATCATAGTCAAGAAGCCATCTCAGCGAGTGATTCCCATTTTACGCTTGCTCAGGAAAACGAGCATCTTTCCTACGAGGAGCTGTTTACTTAAGCATGCTTTAAGCCTGGCTAAGTAAACAGCTCCTCGTAGGAAAGATGCTCGTTTTCCTGAGCAAGCGTAAAATGGGAATCACTCGCTGAGATGGCTTCTTGACTATGATGGCATGCTGAGTGATGATGATAGAGACACGGAGGTGCGTGTATACAAGTACATTACGTTGTGGCATCTCTAAAGCCGTGCGTCTAGATCAGTGGCTTTTTACTTTTTACTTTTTTACTTTTTACTTTTTACTTTCTTACTTTTTACTTTTTTACTGTTTACTTAAGCATGCTTTAAGCCTGGCTAAAAAGAAGAAGAAGAAGTGTATCTGTTCGGTCGCTGTTTTTTATGTGGTGCTCTGAGTTTTCTGGTTTTTTGGATAGTTACGGTTACCTTTGACGACGATTGATTAACAAGACATCGGGTGAAGATTCGACGAGCCAGGCGCCTTACAGGTACGACATTTCTTTTTTGAAGACCTGTCTATTACCCCGCCGCTACGGTGGTCGGAAGCCGAGAACATCGTCACGAGCCTTATGCTCGTCCAAACGTAACAAGCCATATGAATGACGCTACGGGCCGTAATGAAAAGCCTGGAGCCTTGCAAGCGCCACAAAACTTCATAAAGCCGGCACGTTTGGTTCTCCCCAACTCAGAATCAACTTCAGCGAATTCAGGAATGATGGCTGATGGTGAAGCCGAGACCAAGAAACCTCGCCTAGAAGATGGCAAGTACGATGATAGAACATCGACTTATGAGCTAAGTGATGAAGAAGATATGGGTGAAGATGCGCCATTTACTGTGGTCACGTATAAGAAAAAGCGAGCCGAAGGCATTCCAGTTGTCTTTCGCCCAACAAATGAAGGTACTACTTTTTGGCAAGTAAATCCAAACCGAGTGTCTGCCGAAATAGTTTCTGCTGCCAAAGAGAAAGTACAGTCTTTCAGGACGACCAGAGATGGAAGTTTCAGTGTTAGCGTTGCTTCCTTAGCATCGGCGAAACGCCTTTTGATGCTCTCAAGTGTAGGTGGCCTGGAAGTCAAGCCATTCATCCCAGAGTCGTACACGCGAAACGTTGGGAAAATAAAACATGTGCCTCTGCAGTATACACAGACGATCAACTCCTAGACTTCTTGAAAGACGCAGGAGTTATATCGGCACGCAGACAGATAAGGTATTCCCGCCAAGAAGATGGAGCAGTGAAGTCATATCCACTTCACACGGTAATCCTGACTTTCAGAGACGACCGCCCTATTCCTGGAAGAATTTACTTGGGTTTCACCAGTCACCCTGTCGAGGAATACCTAGGACCCGCACTTCGCTGCTATAATTGCCAGAGATTCGGGCACATGGCGAAAACCTGCCGTAGCACACGTAGATGCAAAATCTGCTCAGAAGACCATGACCACAAGCAGTGCAAGTCACTTCTTCAACCTAAGTGTGCGAACTGTGCGGGGAACCATGCCGCCTCCTTCTCAGGCTGCCCACAGAACAAAGCAGCGGCGCAAATGCGTCGACATGAACTAATTCATGGAAGACAACCGCGACGCAATGAACCCGCACCAAACCTCGAGATTGTTCATCCAGTGCCAGACCACCCACATCAGCGGGCACCGGAACCACCACAGCCAAGAGCACCAACAAGATATCCCTCCTCTAGAGAACAACCAACAGTGCAACCAAGAGACCAATCAAGAGGATCACAGTCAAGCGCCCAGTCCTATGCATCAGTACTACGGAAACCCAGAGGACAACAGGCAGAAAGTAATACACAAGAAAGCTCCTGTACTCCCACACATTTCTCTCAGCGACCTTACGCATCTACTGCAGAAGTAACACCAGCTAATAGCGAACATACTACAGCATCGGTGACACAACTGATTTTACCAATGCTTTTCGCAGCTCTTAAGGCAATCCTATCTGCTTTGCCGGAAGCAAACAACCTACCAGAAGTAAAAGCCTTGTTGCCTCTAGAAGCACTGTTGTGTCAACAATCCGGGCCGAAACTGCGGCAGGCACTACATGAATAACCGCTACAAAAATGTCTCCATATTTCAGTGGAATGCCAACAGTCTTCGAAGAAAGTGCGCTGACTTTCGTAAACTGCTTGTGCAATACAACTTCCCAATACTTTGCATTCAAGAGGCGGGAATCACTGACGACTTTCGCCTCTCGAATTACGTGATATATAAGACTTCTCGTCAAGGTGCTGTTAGCAGAGTGCTCCTGTGCGTCAGAAAGGACCTACCATCTTATCAAATTCAGTCCAGTGATTCAGACTTCCCGGAATTCATCGCATGTAAAGTATCCTTTGGCAAGCTCTGCATAACAGTGATTAATCTATATCTACAACCTCCAAACCGGATTTCAGTAGAAGCGCTAGTGGATATATTCAAAATAGCTCATTCTAATGTATTTATATGTGGCGACTTCAACGCACACAACATCATCTGGGGCAGTGATCACTGTGACGCACGGGGTAATGTTATTGAATGCGCCATAGATAAATGCAACTTGACTGTTTTAAACGATGGGTCGCCAACATTCCTTCGTGGATATAATTACTCAAGCTGCATAGATGTTACCCTGTGTTCACATGATCTAGTGAATGGTGTGGGATGGACAACAGATATGGAAACGCGCGGAAGTGATCATTTTCCCATTCTTGTTAACCACCCTAGCATGCACTATGATATCAGGCGTTACAGCAGACTAACCAACTGGCAAGCTTTTCGATACCGTCTAACGGATCAAATTAACCAACATGCAACAGTGGAAAAATTTACAGAATTTTTGCAGGATAATATGAACATATGCACAAAGAAGGTCCCAATACCAAAAGACTATGCTGCAGTTGACGGAGAATATGAACACCTAAGAGCCATCCGACGCCGATCCGAAAGAGCTTACCGACGGAGCGGAAGTTTAGAAGCATACACAAACGCTCAGAAAATACACAATGTAATGCGCAGACGAATGGAAAGCTTAGGCAAACGGCGCTGGCGCGATTTCTGCAGCACGCTGTCTCCTCACACGGCTGTCCCACGAATTTTTCTAGTAATTCGTTCTTTAAGCGGACCTGTAACACAAAGCTTCCCATTTCGTGCTCTCGCTGTAGCCCGGGACACGTATGAAATAATAGTTGCAGATGAATTTTGTGAGCTAATTTCCAGATCTGCCTTTTCATCACAATGTGCAGAATTTGATATTTCAGTAGAGTTGGCTAAGCGAAAAATTACTGCTTGCTACTGGGCCCAACATCCTCAATTAGATCACACTTTCACATTAAACGAGCTCCAATGTGCAATTGCATCATGTCGCCAAAAGTCCGCTGCTGGGCCGGACGGCATTACGTACAATATGCTAAGAAACCTCGGACCGACAGGTACAAATGCGCTCTTAGACATCTATAATAACTTATGGATAGAGGAAACTGTACCTGACTCTTGGAAAGTCGCTCGAATCATACCAATTTTAAAACCTGGTAAGACGCCCTTGTGCCTTGAATCCTTCCGCGCCGTTAGTTTGACAAGTTGTTTATGCAAAGTAATGGAGAAAATGATTGACGCGCGACTTCAATGGTGGTGTAATGAAACGAAGGTGTTGTCCAACTACTTAGTAGGTTTTAGAAAACATAGATGCACAATGGATGCAATATTAGATATAGTAACCTGTGTGGAGCACGAGCGTGCACGTGGAAACATGACGATAGCAGTATACCTAGACATCAAGAGGGCATTTGACACCGTTAGTCACGTTCATGTTCTGCTAAGCATGTTGGAACTTGGTCTGTCTGGCAGGTCCTTGCGATGGATTTCTGAATTTTTATCGGGTCGCAAAATATTTGTTCAGACGGGTGAAGGAAAGAGTGCTGAACATATTGTCAAACAGGGAGTACCACAGGGAAGCGTACTCAGCCCCTTCCTTTTTAACTGCGTCATGGCTGATTTAACGCGAAGACTGCCATCACAGTTAAAGTTTTCACTGTATGCAGATGATGTGTGTATTTGGACATCTGGGTCTAAAGCTCAACTACTCCAGATGACATTGCAAGACGGCATAAATATCATCAACCAATTTTTGAGAGAAAGAGGAATGGTACTATCACATGCAAAGACTGCTGTATTGCCCTTCATTCGGAGGGTGTTAAAAAATTTCACTCTTAATCTGGAATGATTGTCACACAGCATCGATTTCTTGGCATAATACTTGATAGACAGCTATCCTGGGCACCCCACTTAAAAAAACTCGAAAACGAGGTCAATGCCATGGTGTCTGTACTTCGCAGACTTGCAGGCACAACATGGGGCGGATCAGTATCGTCCATGCTGACTGTTTACAATGCATTAATACGACAAAAAATTGCATATTCCGCGCCCATCTTACACGGACTTTCCCACACGTCAGAAGAGAGACTTCAAAGACTTTTAGCTAGAGGACTACGCCTATGTCTAGGAGTTCCACGAGCGACTTCGAGTTCTCTTGTAATAGCTGAGGCTCGCCAATCACCATTTCCAGTTATGCGAACCACAGAAACATGCCGGCATTATTTCCGCCTTCAAACCCAGCATAAAAAACACCCATTGGCTCTAGACATAATGAAACGTGATAGAAGTTATGTTCATATAGAAATTCAAAAAAATCTTCACATATTGCCAGAAAATGAATTTTGGAACTCAGACATCGAATATCCTCCATGGCTGCTTACAGTTCCAAAAATTGAATTGTCAGTAGAAGGGATATTCAGCAAAACAGACATGTTCGTTCAAGCTGCTCAACAACTAGCACTATACCAGATATATATGCGGTATTCAGGATACACACACGTCTATACAGGCGGCTCCAGTACAGCAACCTCTTCAACTTCATCATTCATTATACCGCACCTCAACAAACAAGAATCATTTAGGTTATCTCGTGCGACTTCGTCCACAACGGCTGAACTGTTCGCAATCCTATGTGCGGTAAAATTTATATTGTCAGCAACAGAAGCGCAAAAATGGGTAATTTTCAGCGATTCACAGGCGGCTCTAACATCACTCTGCAGCACAAAGGGGAAAACATTCAGCGACAGTATAATATATGAAACACTTAAATACCTCACAAAGGCAAGCGAAGCAAAACATGCAATAGCATTCCAGTGGATACCAGGGCATTGCAACATTCCTGGCAACACAGCAGCCGATGAAGCAGCACGACAAGCGCACCTGAAAGATGATACGGCTCCGCTCCCAATATCAAAGAATGAATTACGCTGCATTATAAGGACAACGTCTTTCAACATGTCTAGAAACACTTGGTTTGACCAGAATTCTAAGAGCTCTGACTTATATCATATTGATCCATTTATTGAATTCAAATTTTCATTGTCATTAGATAGAACTATGGAAACGCTTATTCATCGATTAAGGCTAGGCACTGCCTACACAAAGCATTTCTTACACAGAATTGGCCGAGCGGAAACCCCCGAATGTGATTGCGGATTTGTAGATGAAGATATATGTCACCTCCTTCTAGATTGCCCACATCACGACACACCAAGATGCCGACTTAAATCAGCGCTAAGTAAATTAGACCGCAGACCTTTCAGTTTAAGGAAACTTTTGGGCCCTTGGCCAACAACAGCCTTGCAGAAGAGCACTTTAAAAGCACTAAAGACTTTCTTTGAAGACAGCGGCATCGCTGGACGCTATTAGTGCTTTCATTGTTCTGTTCATTTCAATGTGACTCTATATATCCATCTGTTTGGGAATTATGTTATGTTGACTGCTTTGTTGTGACTGTATGAGCTAATATATTTACACGATGTATATACCACGATGTATATTATGTTATGTTGACTGCTTTGTTGTGACTGTATGTGCTAATATATTTACACGATGTATATACCACCCGCTGACTAGACAATGTGTTATTAGGCAACAGCATCGTTTGTACTTTTGAGACTTTCGACTGCATAAGTGTGGAGACATTTGCCATGTATATTGTATGTACCCGCTGACCCGCTGACTAGAAAATGCGTTATTAGGCGACAGTATCGTTTCTACTTTTGAGACTTTCGACTACATAGGTGCGGAGACATTTGCCATAGTATTCCTGTGGAAACGTTGCTTTATAAGTCCTGGTGCTTGTGTGAAATGATTATTTCATATGTAACTGTGAACCCTGAATGATGTATGACGGAACCACCCAAGAGATAAGGAGTAGCCGGCGCCTTAAATTGCGCGCCAACATCTCCTTATACCATATCAATAAAAAAAAAAGCCTGGCTAACGCACGTACTTCTGGACTCCGGTTTTATAACAGTGCGGATGCCAGCATTACTAACGACCCTCAAATCCTTCTCAGCTTTCAGGCACTATACCATTGTATTCACATGGCGCTTCAATATCTTTTCCTTTTTCATACCGCTTTAATTTAATTTTATTGTTCCCTTTCCTTTAGTGCTGAAACTGCCGACCAAATCGTCAGCCTGAAATTGAATTAAAACATCCGAAAAGGGAGCGCTTCGCAATGATCTCCTTAAAACGCCGCTCGAATTACGAATCCACTCGCGAATGGAAAGAAAACGGCGTTATCTAAGTGGACGACGGTAGCATTAAAGGAATGGCGGACAACGGAGAGTCCGCAGCAGAGACGCACTAAAGACTCCGGACCGACATATAAGGGGCCAAAAAAAAAGGAGGGGGGGGGGGGAGGCTTCGTTTTAAGAGGCACAGTGGGGACATGCACTCGCCATTGCGTACTGCACCCGGCATGAAGCGTCCCAAAGGAAGAGAGGGGAAAAAATAAAAAGAACTGCGGCCCTAATGTGGTCGTTGCTGAAGCTACGAGATAGGGGGCTCCCACACTTCCGTCATATAAAACAGAGGCCTGGCTCGTTTCTGTCGGCGCGAGAGGCGACGAAAGAAAGAGGCCTCGGGCGCTAACAGAGCGATAGAGACAAAGAGAAATATAGGGAACTGCCAAGCCGAAAACGAAACATAAACCAGGTGAACCAGAAACGCTGACTCGCGGACATGCGCCTACAACGCTCGGCTTGGGCGTACCAGTATAGCCAATCCAGCACCGCTGTCTAAAACACACACTTTCTCTCGGGCGTATAGCTTTATGGAAGGGAGACCATAAAATAGCGACTGCCGTATTCAACTCCGGCCGCTCCCTCGTAGGGAAACGAACAGGAAAGAGAAAAAGCCGAATTTCCGGCTCGTCTTGCCCTGAGGCAGCGCAACGGAACAGCGTTTGAAAAGTGTTTTGGGCATCACGGTTCACCAGAAAGGGGCGGAATCGAGGTTTTTCGAAGCGGGCGAGAGCGAACGCGCTGTATGTGTTGCAAATGGCCACACGCGGAATTTGAAGCGCGGGGTGCATCCAGAAGTGTCACGTTCCGTTATTGTTCTTGTGGTCGATTTTGCCGCAGGGACAAATGAAGCCCGCTGGCTGTCGCAGAGCGGGCTCAAGTGACAGCGGAGGCCACGTCGTCATTCAGATTTTCCGGGAATTATGGGAACATACTGTGTATTGGTTTTTCACAATATACTGGCACTGGACTGGAAACCACAGTAAAAGAGAAGCCACAGGAATGCCCCGCAGGGACTGCTTTTATTTGTTTTATTTTCCGTTACTAAACTTGCTTCTCTCTTTCTCGTTTCCTCGACTCTGTTCAGGTCCGCGATCGACCGGTCCAGCTGAATGCGTACGCGAAGCCCTCCTCAGACCACTGAGGAAGCGCGAATAGAATCCATGCGGTAACCTGGTTCTGGTCCCACGTCGTGTCACCCTCCGCGCATTGAAATGAAACAGTGTAAAACAAAGTGGAACAAAAGCGGAGGAAGTCAGCGCCGGTCTTTGGTTCCGTCAGATAGGGTGAGAGAGAGAAGTAATAAGGGACGGGCGGGGAGGTTAACTAAGCTGAGTTCAGTTGGCTAGCTTGCACTCGCGATGGGGGAGTGAGAGGGGAGGAGGAGGTGAGCGGAAAAGTGTCGCTATGCAGAAGCCACACATGCACAAACGTATGTACATTGTTCAGTCAGTCACAGGCGGCCATATCAATTGGTGGCCCTCAAGAAGCGCAGCAGCCGCTCTCGAGACCTCGCACATTGCAGTCATCACAGGTAATAATTCAGGAGGTTCAAATCAACATTAGAGCTATAAAAGACAGTTTGGCAAATCAGTTCTGCGGAATCCCCCAAGGTGGAGGAAGTATCATGAAATGAAAAAATTGTCATCCACACGAATGTAGCTCAAAACCACAAAGGAAACCCGTATGGTTTTCTTTTGTAGTTTCTTGCTACATTCAGTTGGATGACAATTTTTCCATTTCATGAGACATCTAGGGGCGGATTGCTGTGTATTAATTTTGACAACCTGGGATTAATTCAGTGGCACCCAAATGTAAGTACACAAACGCATTTGAATTTAGCCGCCACTGAAATACGCCAGCCGTGGCCGGAAATGAAACCAATGACTTTTTGAGCAGCATGATGCTATGAGCACTTAGCCACCATGTTTAGCTAGTTCTTGTTTGCTCCTCCATCACTCTGCCGCTTTATAGCGCATTGTTTTACTTAATCAGATTTATCGAAGAACTTTGGCAGAATTTTGCATTTTCTTGGCACTCCGAGTCAGAATGCCGTCTGCTCAGCCTCGAGCGTGTTGTTGAACCCGAAGGACATGCCAGAAAGAGGTGCCTATGAACAAACGTCATGCCAATGTTAACAAATATGGCACGATTAATAAAGTTGATAGCTGCCAGATAGAATAAAGCTACTACAGAGTACTTGTAGTCGAGTGAAGTGTCAAGTGCCAGAGCATGTCTCTGCAAATCTTGTGTGGCTGTCTCTTCTCCAGTTTATCCCAGTTAATGTCTCGATTGCCGTAAAGCAGAGCATAGCTGACGTAGCCATTTTCGCCGACAGGGTTCCTCAACAGCCACAGCTAATCTTTACCATGGATCCTCGGTCCCCCAACACGGTAATTCCTGAATGACCTATCCGCACTTTTCCATGACTTATATATTTGTTTGCTTTTTCGCTGATATCCCTCGCATTTTATTATTGCAAACGCGGTTGTCCAAGCCCGGCCAGCATGCGCAGTACGCGAGCTGCCACCACCACTCACCAGGAAAATCTCATCTATGGGTCGCTTATTTAGCGTTCATCAACGGGCGAGTAGTCCTCAGAATAAAAAACAACGTAAAAAAATTTTCGGTATTGATTGGTGGTCAAATTTACTTTCACTATAGTGCACTTTGACGACGTAACTCGCGAAGCGTTGAAATTCAGAAAGGGCCGAATGTGTAACTCGTAACAGAGCGTCGTCGTTCACGAATAAGCGTGGATAACACCAACACTGCATCTATTTGCTAGTGAGTTTTGATATTTTCATACTCTTTTGATGTTCGTGACAATGTCAAAAGAATGACAAACTTTTTTGATACTCTTTTCGGCAGTTTATAAAGCGACCCACCAACAGCTGACAGAACTCATAATAACTACTCCCTTTAGGCTTCTCCGAAACTCTAAGCTGTTACTGATGTTTAAAGACGTTTGGCAGTAGCGACAACTCGTTGAAATCAGCTCAGCGACAAGAGAGCCCCAACGTAGTTACCAAGCATATAACGCAGTATCAGTGACAGAACAGAAAG
Source organism: Dermacentor albipictus (assembly GCF_038994185.2). NCBI lineage: Eukaryota > Metazoa > Arthropoda > Arachnida > Ixodida > Ixodidae > Dermacentor > Dermacentor albipictus. The sequence goes on from NC_091824.1 coordinate 117,367,631, forward strand.
TAAAATGGCGTGGTAATACCGCGGAGCATATCTACGAAAGCCGCAGAGCACAGGAGTGGGATAAAGCGATCGTGTGTGTGTGTGATAAATCCAGCCGCTCTGCTTACTTTCGTTGCTGCGAATGTATAGTGCCTTAGTGAAGTTGCCGAAAACAAGCTACGATTGAACTTCCCTAACTGAGTAGACTCATCATAAATGTTTTTCGATCGGGCGAAAAGGTGTGCCTTTTCTAATGCGTAGCATTTCCTTCCCCCATTACAGGCACATTGCGGGTGGTCGGTGGGTAGCTAGCTAGGTAGGTACATTTATTTCACGTCTCGCCACACATCGTAAATCACGTTTTCGGGAATGGATTAGGATAGGGGAGCAAACCACGGCATATATATAGGCCCATGCGCGTCACTCGCTACCAAAGAAGGATAAGACAACAGGGAATAAAGAAAAGTATTGGTACTCGGCAATCAACAACTCCCAGGAAATATCAAAAACACTCTGCGCTAGGGACCTAGGTTGGCTGTGAACCTGATTTGTCACCTCCGGAAAAGGTCAGCTAGTCTAGATCCATTTCACATTGGGTCAGTGAAGACATTAAGCCAAGATGTGTGACTGAGTGTGTTAACGTGATCGCAAGGACAGTACCTCAACAATGTAAGTCAGACACCCTGATTGGTGTGTTGCCTTTTTTCGTCGAGCGTCAGCTAAGCTTGGTTACCGCGGACAAAGAAAGTTTTCTTGTTGCTGTTCCTGTGGAATTGTACACCCAAAGAGCTCGAAATGCTATTGAAAAAACTTTTGTTTCAAGAAAGGCCAACTTAAAAAAGTTAAGAAAACTGCAATTAAATTGCAGCTCAGAAAGCTGCAATTAAATTGCTAGAGCAATTTGGTCTTGAGCGCCTCGCCTCGGGAATAAAACAGTCTAAGGGATTATACCTTGATATTTTTTTAGTGCTAAGACACATAAGCCAGAAGCTCCTTTTAGAGCCATTATTTCTGAAAAAGGAACGTGGCATACATTGTGTCAATCTTTTTGTATATTGTAATATCTTCGGTTTTGTCTTGAAGAACCCTTTCTGATAAGAGATTCTGAAGAAATCTTAGTCTTCCTAACCGGAAATAATCCAGGTAAATGCTTGGCAATCAATGTAGATGTACTCGGCCTTTCTTATTCGCTTCCGCGAGCGTAACTAATGTGTAGTGTTGAAGAAGCGGTGGCGCTCTACAATGATGAGTTCCGGTTTACTCAGAATTGTGGGATGCCTTTCGAATCTTTTTTAGAGCTTTTGTTGTTTTACCTAGAGAATAACTTTGTAAAATAGGGTAGTTGTATGTATGCACAGAAATCAGGAGTTTGCATCGGTTCAAAAGTTGCGCTGGTTTTGAGTGATATTTATCTAAGTCGTGTCGATAGAAAGCTACAAAACAATCTAAAGGAATTGGCTGTGCGTACCTTTCGATACGTAGATGATTCACTGGTGTTTTGTTCATGCGATAACTACACCAAGAAAGCTACGGAGATTTTAAAAGTTTTTAGGGAATGTTATGAGGGTCTTGGGGGGGGGGGGTGTTCACGCTTGAGCTTATCCAGAACAAATTAGTTTTTAGATCTGTGCTTAACGTTCGAATAGAAACATGTCTGTTGGTACTATTCGCCTAGGGCAAAAGCCACTGCTTGAATTTTCTTCTTGCCATTCCAAACTTGCAAAACAGGGGATAGCGTACTCAGCTCGTAGGTCTGCCATTGCTAAGTCATGTCCTCACAGTATACAACAAAGTTTTTCAACAGATAAATAGCCTCGAGAATGCTGGTTATCCTGTTCATTTGTTACGAGTAACCTGTGAAAAGCTTTCTAAATGGGTAAAAAAAGCTGCTGAGAAACAAGAAAAACAGAAAAGTGAAAAGATGGTTTGCCGTGGTGCCCTATGTACACAGGTTGTCACAAGGTTTACGGAACATGGTCAGTAGGTATGACGTCAATACGGTTTTCTCGGCCCCCCCGCAAATTGTCTATGATGTGCCCCATGATAAATAGGAACCATGAACATGGGAGCAAATGAAGAAATAAAATTATTGCGGCGTTAGGCATGCATCCCCTTTAGTGCCTTGTAACACTGGCATAGTTTATCAGATTCCACTCAAATGCGAAAAGGCTTACATTGGTCAGAGCGGCAGGTTCCTCAACATCAGACTAAAAGAACACAAACAATCCTTAACAACCCTAGTTTCATCGCATTGTCGCTAGCGTCGCATTGTTTCAACTGTGGTTGTAAACCTTTGTTTCAAGAAACAAATCCTTTGAAGACATGAATGCCGAAGCACACGCGAAATAACTGAGGCATTTCACATTAAAAGATTAGGAGAGACTCGTGTTAGGCAAACTTCGATATCTCTGTTAGAAAGAGAATTTGAACATCTCCTCAGTACGTGTGTCAATCTCAAGTATTGCCTTCTGTTGTTTGGTTTTTATGGCTTCCCTACCTCTTGATATGTTTAACTGATAGTCTTTAGACCTTGTCATGTTTGTATGCTGCGGTATTTGCAATCATGCATACATATGTTGATAGCTTCAATAAAGATTTAGTTGAGAGTTAGCGCTCGTCCTGTCTTCTTGTAGTCTCTGCGTGTGTCCCTTGGCGCTACAAACTAAGAATATGTCTTAGCACTTTCCTCGTAGCAGCTAACGCTACGCATAAACGGTGCGACGCTGCACCGCATTCAGGATGAGCCCAGGTCGGACAGGCTTTAACGTTGCAACGCCGGCGCGCAAATGCCTCTCATCGCTTTAACATACACCACATGACACAGCCTTAGGTATACGCGCGATCTTATAAGACGTAGTCCATCATGACGTCACAATACCTGTTTCTCTCGCTTACGTTGGTCCATTACCTATGCGGAACCAAACAATCGGCATGTCGCAGAGAGAAAGAGATAGATAGATAGATAGATAGATAGATAGATAGATAGATAGATAGATAGATAGATAGATAGATAGATAGATAGATAGATAGATAGATAGATAGATAGATAGATAGATAGATAGATAGATAGATAGATAGATAGATAGATAGATAGATAGATAGATAGATAGATAGATAGATAGATAGATAGATAGATAGATAGATAGATAGATAGATAGATAGATAGATAGATAGATAGATAGATAGATAGATAGATAGATAGATAGATAGATAGATAGATAGATAGATAGATAGATAGATAGATAGATAGATAGATAGATAGAGAGATAGAGAGAGAGAGAGAGAGAGAGAGAGAGAGAGAGAGAGAGAGAGGCAAGGAAAGGCAGGAAGGTAAAGCTTGCGTCGAACGGCCGGAGTATAAATCATGACGTGGGCGTCACACGATCGCGACCGCCGTCGTCTCGCTGCTGCCGTTGCACACATCCTCGCGCGAGGCACATAGCTGTTCCTCTTTAGCACAAGCACGTTAGTTCACGTGGTAGCGCTTTGCGTAATCCCAAAAGATGCTGGGTAGCCAGCTGCCAGCAAAATGTTTTCCATAACATTGATTCCCCCAATCCATGCGCGGAATATGCTTCATGTTTTTCTTCTTCTTTTTTTTTAATTCCAGAGCCGTTTCGCCACAAATGACGCGGGCACATAATTAAGCCTCGCTCATTAAACGCAGCCGGAAATTGAGGGACGTACTTAGAGTGACACCCCACTTCCAGAATGATTAAAGTTTACTTCCCGCCTTCACCAGCTCGCGCACTTGATGTATACAGAAAGTGCGCCTATCCTTGTGCCTGAGTATCTTCACCTCATTATTAAATTCCTTGAATGTATTTAGTGGAGAGAACGTCGCTTAGCAACAAATAAAATGGGGTAACCCAGCAGCGACAACAACAAAGACGAAACGTTTGATTGTTGCCTCTCACAAGCAAATCACCTAAGTGCAGTATGCGGAGATCATTTTACTCCGGTTACTTGGCCCCGTTTCACTCAGGTGGCCGGAAATGAAGACTGCCGAGAGTAGTGCAGCATGCAGGAAATTAGTTTTTCTTTTCTTCTTTTTTACGTAAATTGCGGGAAAGGCACTTTAATAATGATCCTGATGGCGCAGCTAGCTTTAAGTGGTTTAAAAAAGGGCGCTTCTCGGCCTTGAACATCCACGCACGTACAAAAGCTCTCAAAATAATTTCGCCTGAAAAGTGGTGGGGAAATAAAGAAGCGATTGAAAATGGAATATAGACATGTACGCATAGTATGAGTGGGGAAAGTACCTGCGTAAGGAAAGCGCCGCATGCTTCAGCGGGCTTTGAAAACTGAGAATAACAGGAGCGCGCAGCGCCCCCATTTCTAGAGCAGCAATGGAACGAAGTTAGTAGCGCTATAAAGATTGAAATATCTGACATTGTTCTTCAAAGAACAGCCAAAGCTGAAGCATACATGGTTAGGATCAGCATACATAATTATGATCTGGTTGGAGAAAATCACATTGTATTTATATCTTCAAGGTTTCTGCAACTTTGTGAGAGGAATGTGGCCGATATGTTACCTAAACCACTTATTTAGATTATGAGACAGACTTACATTTCAATTTCATGCTTATGCTGGCACTCGAGTTGGCATGCGGTGTTTTGCCTTGATATATACAGCCCATACGTAACATGAAAGCTTTTACGTATCGACGTGCTGTGCCTTGCAGCACGTGTGTAACGCAGCCAAAGCTACATTCTGCGTATGCCAACCAGGAAAGTGAAAAGGAGAACCAAGGGGCCTGATTTTTTTTAAATCACAATCATACGAAGCGAATAGCCAACGAAACCAAGCGAAGCATGCGGTAAATTGCGCAGTTCTTTAGTTCATACGTAGACATGATAAAATAAAAACAAAGTAATGTGGACGAAAAAAAAATATGCAGCTTGGCGCAGGTGGAAATAGAACTCGCATCTTCGCATTACTTGTGTGATGCCCTTACAAAGCGAGCTTCCGCGGTGCCGTTTTCCCATCTACTTTCCTCGGTACTTGTGCGCGTATATTACATCTATTTCTGGAAGTGTTAGTCAGCGCCATCAGTAACGGCCATGGTGGTGGATCTAGAACACCCTTTACTACTGCAGGTATCACGCAGGAAAGCGAACGCACAGGCAGAAGATAACTTTCTATGGAGTGCTGATGAGCGGCTGTGTCTCCTACTGGGCGTAGCGTGTATTGGAAGGGATTACTTGATATGTTGCAATACAAGTAATGCCAATACCTGTGTCCTATCACCTTCTTTTTTCTTCCCACCTTTTCCTGATATTCATCCTACAGTCCTCCACTATGCTTCAATCCTCTCCTTACTGAAGTGTACGCAGGCGCTGTACCCCTTCCGGTGCTGATTTTCAGCCCCCTGCTTTCATTCTTTGTATCTCTAGCCATCTGTACATCTATCTTCAAAGATAATAATAATAATAATAATAATAATAATAATAATAATAATAATAATAATAATAATAATAATAATAATAATAATAATAATAATAATAATAATAATAATAATGATAATAATAATAATAATAATAATAATAATAATAATAATAATAATAATTCTAGCAAGTTGGTGCAGAAAAGGAACGTCACGGATGTGAATTAGGTTGCACTTGGTTTGCTACCCTGCACTGGAGAGCAGGGAAAGGTAGGAAAAAAAAGAAATGTATATGGGGGTGATGTGCACGCATAACACGTGGTCGCAGAGCCACCCAGTGTACTTAAAATAGGTGATTCCGCCCAATGGCGAAGCACTGAAGCTATGTATCGTCAAGGTACAGCGTTGCGCTCGAGGTCCCCCCACGCTGTTCTTAAGATACGCGGAGGCGACACATTGCGAGGCACGCACGAGACTACTACTACTATGCAGAAGAAACAGCACCCTGACAGATACCAGGCATCTCACAACGATGACATGATGAGGAACGTCGGCAGCGGCGTTACAGGCGTCGCACCTGGCCGACGCTCGACATGAGACCGACGGAAAACCGTCGGCGTTTGCTAGCGCCCACTGAAAGAATTGGGTACACTTGGCTTAGTTTTTACCATCCGTATACCGCTCAGACCATAGAGTTTCCTACAATGGGATGAACCGCCCCGCTTGAAGCTGCCGTAGACACTAGCACCAAAGTTCCTTTCGTAATTATTGTGTGGAACTCAATGGCTCAGACCATGCGGTGTATGCACCACGGCGTTGAACGTACACATCTTTTCAGCAGGAAAGCTAATGTGTGTGCGCGCAGCGCTCAAGCCAGCATTGACGGAAGTCTGAACGCTGCCCTCCGGCAGCGCCGATTGAGCAGATCGTGATGGTGCGCCCACGTGGCTTCGTCGATTTAATGCGTAAGCCTTCTATGACTACTCTTCTGGGAAACCTGTCCGTCCATCTGTCTATATAGCGTGACACGATTCGCTCTATAAGTATACTATGGTTCCTATGGATGTATATAAGAGAATGTCTTATGACTAAGTATGACTATTGACATTTATGATTATGACCATATATAGTGAAGGCATGCTTACGCACTATCTGACAATTCCTACTAGGGAGCTTCTGCAGAAATTTTTTGCAGCCAAACTGTACGTTTGGCTGCAAACAACGTTACAACATACAGTAACGTTACAACATACAAACAACGTTACAACATACAGTAACGTTGCTTCTATAGCTCCACGCGTGGAACCGCGCATGCGCCGTCAATAGGACGGCGGCGGCGCGATCGCACCCCGAGAATCCCTATACTTGCTTTCGCAACAAAAGCGCAGCAGAGCCCCAGATGTATTCCGTGGGAACGAGACCTGGGTGCAAGGTTTCAATTCGGCATCCGCAAGTGTTTCGTGTACAGGAACACAAATACATATCTATAAATGCAAAGCAGTGAAGGAGCGGTTCCTGAGCGCAGTGGTAAACTGCGTGTCACTCTTATGAACGCAAGTAATTTCGGTTGAATTGCTGGTAAGCCATAGGGAAACACGAGCGTGTTATTTGTTTTGCCGGCTCGCTGCAGCTAAAGAACACGTGTGATGGCATGCCCCAGCGTAAACACGGAAAAGATGCACACTGCGGCTACCGGTAACATTACAGTCGCCCGATGTCGGCGTAACGAGCCTCCATCCTTTAAATTTAATTTCTCCCTAATGGCTCTATGTCGCAGCCTGCGCCGTATTGCGGAGGTGAGCGGCACAGTCGTTATTCATCCCGCCTCAGGCGCAATTTCGGGACGGCGTCGACTCTCTATGACACAAAGAGCCAGCAAACGAGGGCAATAAAGTTGCAGCACGTGAGAAAAGAGTGATAATACCTCAGCTTGCATACATCAAGGCTCGTTGACGCACAATTTGTAATGGGGGTTTTGAAGCCCCGGAGTGTAATGGCTTAAATCGCCTAATTTCACGCACTTCTCCTCTAACATCAGCTGATCTCTCGTTTACGTTTTGAAGGAGAGCTTAATTTGCTTGTGGCCACAACAACATTGCCGCGTTGTGTGCTCTGTGCTTGCCAGAAATACAAAATGGTCGCAAGTTGCTCCGCTCAAGCGCATGCGTTCGCCAAAGCGGCATTCGAAACGGCATTCAATAACATCTTTATCTTACCATTTCAATCCCGCAGACAGTAAGCACTAATTGGGCGAACTGGTACGACTACAAAGAAAAAAAAGAAAAAACCGAACAGCCCGCCAAACTAGAAAATTCGGAGAGAGGGGACGCAACGAGCGGTGTTACGCAGCACTGGTTGGTGCCGTACCACGCTAATTAGGCGCCGATTAGGCGCCTATTAGATTTCTTTTCAGCAGTATTCTGCCTAGGATAAATATTAAATTCCAAGGATAAATTCCAAGGATAAATATTTCACAACGCCAGCGAAGCAAGTGCTTTATGCTCAATTCAAGTTTAGGCGGATTTAAGAAAGAAGGGAACTTTATTGAAAGAAATGTAGAGATGTCGCCCTAGCCTGTTATACTCCCCGCTAGGGAAGGGGTTTGGTGGAACGAAAGAGACAGGGTAATATAAATGAAGGTGGTACGACTAAATATGATGACCGGTAGATGCTGCACAGTCAACTTTTTCTGTGCAACACGCTCTTTCGGGGTTTGAGCCGTATTCACCATCGGTGAGAGGGGCCCAGTCTACCGAAGCGTAGCTAGGAAACAGTCTATGGCTTGCACGATTTGCATAGCTGTTCTCGCCCCACCCGTATTTGAGCGAGGTAGCAGCGGCTGCTGCGGGTTGTCAATAAATACATCGCAGCATCCCCTCGATTACCGAGTCCGATGGGGACGTCTCTCTGCACTCTCGTTCTTCAAGTTGACGTTCGGAGCTGCATGAAACTGAGTAGCCGTCGCCCTTAGATCCGACTAAATTTAGTTCTTTTATTCTCATTTCGATAAGCCAAATGCGGGATACGCCTAGTGAAGTCCACAGGTGTGCTGATTTTGTAGCAATAATGGCCGACTAGTTATCCCACAAGTATCGTCTCAGCATGTATTGTTACGCAGCAACCAAGAGCGGCGCCAGTCAAAAGAAAACAATTTGGCGTGTCGGTGTGGAATCGGTCTCGACGACCTCCTTGTTTATGCATCGTTGTCGCTCTTGTAAATCTTGTAAATACATCTTTATATGCGAGTTCTACAACGTAACAATATCAAGGTTCCCGAATGCACCCGCATGTCACTACAATCGGAACGCGGCCACCTTTGTAGGGAATCTAACCTTACGCCTTGTGCAATGAACAGAATATGATGGCCATCTGAGTGTAGGGGTGGAAGAAGGAGCATTAGGTCGAAAGCAAGGTGCGCATAGGTAGGTTAAAAAAAAATTATAATTCGGAAATTATAGAAAAGCAAAAAAAAAAGCATGCAGGCTTCGCGCGTCAAGAAGAAACAAATTTGTGATTACGGTAGAAAGAGAAAAAAGATGTAAATGTTAAAATGGCTACCGCGAGCCACATTAACGAGTATCTCTAGTTCTGGTATAGGTTCAGCTTGTATTATAATGTGAGAAAATGTTCCAAAAGCCAGGGGAACTCATGCTTCAAAGTGTTGTTTTCACTGGCTTTACTCAACAACAAAGTATAACAAAAACATAGACGTTTCGACACCTATGCAGGTGGCATCGTCAGTACACAATGGCAACAAATGAGAAATACATCCTATTTATCTATGAAACTGCCGTAAACATCCGGCAGGGGGCCACGGTTAGAGTTACATGAAGATTGATTACGACGGATGAACCATGATTCTACGAACTTTCTTGGGCCCCATCGGTGTTCCCGTGCTAATGTGGTTACATTGTTAAAATCGAACATGTGTCCCTTTGACAAACAATGATCAACCAATTCTGTCTTGGCACGTGTAGCATGGGTGGCTTTCGTAGCATCTCTTAGATGTTCCTTGATACGGGTGCGACGTCGCCGCCCTGTCTCGCCAATGTAGCTGGCATCACAGTCCGAGCAGTTGACCTTGTAGACGACACCACTTTGTTCGTCCGGAGGTGTGCGGTCCTTTGGCTTCGGGAACACGTTTGCCAACGTGTACGAGGGTTTAAACACAGTTCGAACACCTAAAGGCCGTAAAGCCCTGCGCACTGCTTCTGATACTTTCTCGTTTCGCCACCCGCATAGGTGGCGAAACGTCTATGTTTTTGTTATACTTTGTTGTTGAGTAAAGCCAGTGAAAACAACACTTTGAAGCATGTATTATAATAGTACGGGAAGCTTATAATCATTTCCATTATAAGCATAGTAGCAGCCGGGGTACTTTACAGGTTAAGATAGAGCTTAAGATGAAGCTGTATCTCAATCGGTCATATGCCATGCCAATTTTACGTAAGCTGTCACCTCAAACATAAGTTTGTCTGCCTCAGAGGATACAGTAGTAGTACTTCACACAAACGCGATATACGTTTTGGTGCAGAGTTACGGATTTGAGAACTTTGTGCTTCAAATGCTTTTCGCAAGCGAATCTTGTACTGGCGCATAAGTGGCGTTGTCGTGGTATCCAGCGCTATCTAAAAGATAAACCAAAAGTCCTTTAGCTGTCTTCGGCTTAAACATAACGGTGGCTCTGCAGCACTTGCGCTGAATAAGTACTATACGTACTTAGTGCAGTACGTGCAGAGTGCACGTACAGAGTGCCGGGGAGTGCAGAAGAAATTTGGAGTGCCGGAGTTTATTATTTTTCTACAACACGTCCTATTCCAACATGGAAAGTATGGTAAGCATTTCCTGGATTTCGCTTCATTTGTCCAATAATTATGGATGCTTACTTTGCGGAGCAAGTTCTACACTTCCGCGAACCTCCCGCAACAGAGATTCCTAACGTAACCACTTGCACCAAACTTTAAACCAAGCCACCTGAGATGAATGACGGGAAATCTGACACCTGTTCGCTCTTTCCACAACATGAGGGACCTCTTATTTCTCTTCTTGAACGCGAATGCTATAACTGAGGCTGAATAACTGCGAGAGAGCTTACTGTTACATACAGCGACATGGTCGTTATTGTGCTAAGCAATATTTGTTATTGGTGCCATATAGAAGGTTGGTTATTTCCATTGGATGGGCTGCACTCTCAGTGGATTGGTGACTCGAACATTCCGCCGTTCAGAGAACCTAACTGATGAGATAGATTAGCCGACGTACAAGGTGATTTCTTCTTTGAGAATACGACTGAATACGATTTTGGCTTGGCAACTACTTATACATATACGACTGAAATTACGGTTTTCCTGACCGATTAGTGGGAGGACGACACGTTCTAGTTAGTGCTAACGATTACCTTATTCGTATGAGCTGGTTACGCTGGTTAGCAGAGACTTGTATATTTTTTTATCAATGCCTATAAGCCCAAAAATGTTAAAAGCCATTAGTAAATTGCTTTTACTTCATTTCAACGATTTCATTCTTTGCACTTATAATTTCCAAATCATGTTCGTTTTTCTTGTGAAATTGTTTACTGTAGCAGGCCTTCTGAAGGCAGCATTAACTTCTTCGTGGGTTACAAAAAAAAATGGCAGAAATGTACCAGTGCCATCGGATACAGCAAGTGATGTACAGATTAAAGCAAAATGTCCGTATAGCTGATAAAGAACGACAATTTCAACGCAGCGACACGGCCCAATTTACTAAAAGCGCAGACTGTCGAACCATGGTACGTTCGTTTTCTTTTTCATTGATTTAACAAATCGGCGCTCCACTTTCGATTCATGCGTTTTAACAAAGTCCCTTAGAGCAATAAAGGGATTGGTAGAGACATCCAAGTAATGGGAAATTGGACCGGTATTCACAAAAAAGTTCTTACGCTGGAATTTGTTGTTAGAGCACATTCCAGCCAATCCTGATGCAGGACATTTCATTAGGGAAGGTGGGTGGCCAATGGAAGCAATCACTTACGAAATAAAAAGGCTTTGCGCATTTGACCCCTCTCATTATTTAACGCGTAAGCGAGCGTTCTGGTATTGCGCCCCCATTGGTATGTTCCTGTCATAAGGAGGAATAGAACCCGTGATCTCGTGCTCGTCAGCAGAACGCCATAGCTAATGAGTCACCGCGATGGCTGCTGCTGCACTTGCAGAAGCGCAGTGGCATTTTTTAATGAGCTGATAAGCATGATGTTAGAGAGCACGCGTCGATCTTTCTTCTTTTTCATCTGCATTGAAGCCATCGTTATCGCTTATTTAGTTTTTCGAATATATTTTTTTGAGCGGTACAACAATGCTCGATTATAACAGCACACGAGGAAACAGTTCGAAAAGCGCATTGGCAAGCTCTTCTATTACGAACGCGAAACCTTTCAGCTTAGTGGACTAGTGTTCAAAGTAATATATTTTCGCTGTGGCGTATTTTGCTGCCGAGATGAAATAACGGTTTCTGACGGACGCCTCTAGCGCGTTCTCGTTCTCGGGCACAAACAAGTACTGTGTAATGCGAATGATGTACAGCCAGTACCCCCCGTTTAACTCGGGAAGCACTAAACTATGCGCTTCGTGTACGCAGCTCGAGGGTGATGAAAGAGCGCCCGGCAGCCGTCGCCAACATACTCGCTGCTCTGAAAAAGAAAGCCGCAGGTCTGCTTTCTTTTCTTTCTAGATTTTATTTTTTTATTTTTGTTTTACTGTATAAATGAAACAGCTGCGACTGCCAACCAATCCCTGTTCTTCCTTTCCTGCTCTGGCGGTTAATTAAAACGGATGCAGACATGTTTGCTCAACGCGCCCAGTGACTCTGGTTCACGCATCGGCAAAGTTTAATTCGTGTCTGTTTACCTCACTTGGTGTGTACGCGCAGACAGAAAAAAAGAAAGACCATTATTAGCTAGGCTGATTGTTTCCTTTTTTCCCAAGTGTGCTAATTAAAACCACTGCGCTACCTGTCTTACAGATGTTTTTGCTACGAGCAGCGCATGCTCGCGGACTAAAATAGAGAAAAAAGCACTACTTTTAGCTCTTGAGTTGCCATAGACAAAGCTCGTCAGCTGCCCCATCGTTAGTGCAAGTATTGTTTTTCGCTTGTTCGGCGCATCGTTGGTGCACTTATTGTTTCGCAGTTTACAATTGCAGCAAGAACTAAGACGGGCAACAAGGTTGCCCATCTTAGTTCTTGCTGCTGTTGTAAATCGTGATTTTATGAGACGTCGATCCTCGACGGAAGCACAAATGAACGTGCGCGGCTGGCCTTGGAGGCTTTCCACATAAAGGAAAAAAAGCTGACGACTGTATCAGTCATACCTCCTTTTCTCTGTACTCAGCCAAATATAAATTACTGCCCGCACGTCTTCGGTAACTGGCTTTAACGCGACATGAATTTCTGTGTCTTTTGTTGCGAACGCATCCGTGGTCGAGTGGAGAAGGGTACTTATATGCGTTGTCGCAAGAAGAATACATCAGTTGTTAGTCAGCGCCAGTGCTTATATCGTCTCTTCTTTGTGGGTTGTCCTGGGTTTAGCGCTGGATTTTTCACCTTCGATATAGAGCAGTGAAAGTAGATAACCGGAGGAGAAGGGTAGCACCGGCGTCGGCGATTGGCCCACTTCTCCTTGCTTAGCTTTCGGTGGCTGGAGAACATCGCGGAGGCGTGCAACGGAAGGGCAAAATGCCGTTAAAACGGCTCCATAGCGAATATAAAAATTGGCGAAATGATGCCTTGCATGTGCCGAAAGGGCTCAACAACGTTATGCTGCCATGCAAGAATGTTTATTATACGCAAATAAATACAGTCTCCCCGGCAGGTCCGAGAAGCCACTGCCAGAGCGATCGGCGGGCATTCATCTTGTATTCATTTCGGAACCGCGCAATCTCCAGCTATTACGAAAATTTTCAATTTTGTTCGGCATGTTCATGCATACTTAAGGCGTACAAGTCCCGTTGAGTTGGTGAGTTTTCGTGGTTTTGCGACATCGCGGGACAGGCAAGCGAAGTGGGCGCATCCCGAAAGCTTTTCACCAATAACGGAGCCTGAAGGCGAAAAAGCGTAGAATCGTAAATAATTATTTATCTTTTGTTTGGTCTAATCATACATAATCAACATGTACACGTGGTATCAGGGGCCGTATTATGAAACGATCACCTTCGGCGATACTATCGCCTTGGCTACGCCATTGCAATCGGCGCGCGCTGATTGGCTGATTTAGCAAAATCAGACGAGCTGATTGGCTGGCTGAGCACTACGTCATCCGTTTTTGCTCAACCAGCAAAACAATGCGCGCCTAACGGCGATATTATCACCGAAGTCGATCGTTTCAGAATACGTTCCCAGATGAAGGGCTTTTTGCAGTTTTTCTGATGTCGTGTGATAGGCAAGTGAAGTGCGGGTGCACGGCCCAAGAAAATTGTCACCAATTGTGTAGGGCAGATTGCAGAAGTGGAACTGAAAAAATTTGAAATACCTTAACATTATTGCGCCCTTGGAATCTAAATGAAACGGAGCTTGTTTCAGTTAGCGAAGTAGAAGAGATGCGCACAACATGAGCCGAGCCTCGTCGCCTGTAGTTCTTTGCTGGTTGTGTCGCGTGGACGAAGCCAATATGGGATGTTCGTCCAGGGGAGAATGTTGATAAGATGTCTATGTTGAGACAGAAGTAAGTAGGTATATGCAAATGCCTTCAAGGCTTTCATACCCATTTTGTCACAGTGTACATTCATACGCTGTGGAATTGGCTAAAAATGGATGCATAACCAGTGGTACATGACCAATGTTCCAATAGGCAGCACAATCAAAGAAGCTGAATATTATGCGCTAATATGTGGTCAGTGTGCTTTAGCGTAAGTGCGCAAGCCGACATTATATGTGCGTGTTTGATGTCACGATGTGTTGTCTGATTACGTAGTCCAAAGATCATTAACACTTTTTATTGCTAAATGTTGAAGCTCAAAACTGAAGCATCGGGTTGCACATACGGTGACATAATTGGCTAAGCTATACATAATCAGGGGTCGCCCAAATGCACAAAAGGGGCCCAATACCATGCATGATTCCCATTGTAGGTCTGTGTTCTTCAGAGATGCCTATCAATTGACGTTACACGCAGATGTTTTGTGTAGTAATTTACTGTTTGATTAGGGAGAAAAAAGGAGCACGCACACAGTTAACCTACAATAGGGTAACCTAAATATAAGAACATTAGAAGAACCAAAGAATTCGTTCAATATAATGCGCCATTATATTAAGAGATACCTAAAATCAAGAAGGAGGCCGACAGATGGCGTAGCACACAGTGATATAAAAGTTACAGAGATAAAATGCCTCAGAAAGGCTGGCCTATAGATGTAGGTTCGCCTATCGAAAGATAGGGGCCAGCCTTTCTGAGGCATTTTATCCGCGTTTGTAACTTTTGTACCACATTCAGAGATACCTGAGTGCTGTAGTGGTACATCACATTGGTATTTATTGTTTGATTAGGCAAAACAGGGGTGCGCTTACTGGCACAACTTTATTGGTGAACATCCAGGATGTTTCATTCATTTGGCGCAAAAGGTGCTTACACGAAACGCCACTAATGGGGAAGTATACGGGGAAAGTGTGAGCACCGATAGATTCGCTTGAAAAAAAAAAGAATAACGACATTCTGTAGGTACTCGGTGGAAATGCGGAACGAGCTAATACGTCACACTGTTCTTTATCAAACTGTACTCGTATTTGAGTATAACGTGTATCTAAGTTTATTCGCGGCGCGACTAGCCAGTCTACAACTATTCTTTGTTGATGTTCTTGTTTGTTAATGCTTGTTCATTTGTAATTTTTTTTATTTTATGAGAGTTAGTCATGTGCGTAGCTCTTGTAAGACTATCTTTTATTTAAATTTTATTTACATCATATCTACGCATCCGATGTCTCCGGAAATGTCTACTCGGTGCTATGGACATTTATAATTTAAGCAAAACAGGAACAAAATAATCGCTTATGAAATTCTGCCCTCTGTCTCAGGATCGCCTTTGAACGAATGTACCCTGAGTGCTCGCTAGCTAAAGTAGCACTATTAAAACATCCATGGGTACGGACGTCGACAATGAAATATATATAAAAAAAGGAATTCGGTATTTGTCCTAATTATTAGGCGGCATAGAGGTTGCGGCTCAACTTATGACCTCCGCCACGAATAACCCGGAGTTAAAAATGCTAGTTCGTCCATTTAGCTGTCTAGCGTTATCAAATTTCCACCAAACCACCCTGTATATAGATCCAATCCTAGTCACGTGGAAGCTATAGGAACCCGTTTATAAGAAAACAGCACTACACACAGCGGATGTGTTAGGTTTCTCAGCAAGGCTAAGCGCTGAGAGGGTCGGTACATGATCAATTTAATACGAAAACCAGCGAGAAAAAAAAAACGCATGCGCAATAAACAAGGAGCACGTGGGACGAATGCTGCGCTCACAATTGAGCTTTATTGTTTACATATACAACCAGTCAGGTCTCCCCAAACGAATGCACCAGCGCAAACCGATGCTTCTTAAAACAACCACATCACTGGGATATTAAGTTTGAGTGCTTGAGTGCGCGCAGCACAAGGTTGTTATGTAGCAGTGCATTGTGCAGGCATAACGTGCGTGGTGAGACGTTGCGGGTCCATGTCAATTCGTGCTGTCTACGGCTTCTGCCTCGTGTGTGAGCCTTTGTCACTATGGTTTTCGTCTTGGGTATCGTCGGCATACGCACAGGAGCCTCTGTAGATGGAGATCTTTATTTACATAGCCCTACCCGCGAAGGATGACCACTGCGGTCACGAAAGTAACACGCAAGCTCTTGCCCAGCAATACAACATTATAATGTAGAAGGACCTCGCAGCTGGGCTAGTTGGTAATTGAACTTGCTAACACTAAACTTTTGAGCCAACGCTGCCATGGAGGTCTTGCGCCTCAGCGCCTTCGAAATTAAAGGAAAAAATGGAAATACATGAAATTGCTAGATCTTGTCGAGATGCTTTTCAACGGTTCCCGCGTTGCAACGTGCCGGCACCTCCTTCAAATCGTGCGCCTGACTGACGCGACGCGAACGAAACAAAAACACAAACAGTTTAAACGCGGGCGGCAAAACCATGCGGCAAACTCCCTTATACTATATGCACCAAAGGGAACGAAATTCCAACGGCGCCACGTCTGATTAATTAAGAAACGCTAATTTCCGCTCGTCAAGCGAACCCCGCGTGCTTTACACTCGGTGGGTTGCACGCGGCGTTTTCTCTCTCTCTCTCTCTCTCTTTTCTTTTTTTTTTTTTGTTCGTGTTGAGCGTTAACCGCGACGCTCGTGCAGCGTCAGCGGGGTTCCGTAGTGGCGGGAGAGGGTGTGGGGAATGAGCTGTCGTTCCCTGCCAATCCAGCGGTCATTAGGCTCCGCGCTGACTCCGGGTTTCCGAGAACGCGCAGCCCCCCTCGCTGCGGACGCCGCCGCAGCCAGCACTCTTGCACCACCCGGTGCCTGTGTGCTGCGCATACGCGACGAAGTGTGACTGACGGCCCCAGCTGGCGAGCCCCCTCTCTTCGGGGATCGAAAGCCCCGCCGCCGTAAACGCTTCTTTCGAAGAGACGTGGCGGCAGTCAGCCGCCTAGAACACTTCGTTTCATTTTGAATATTTCGATTCTCGAGCAGCTCGACCGATTATGCGAAGGACGAGAAACCTGCATTACACAAGAAGTGTTCCGGCGCATTGATGTCGTGTCGCAGGACGTATATACTTCGCCTTGGACCACCTTGAAGATGCTTACTAAATAACTGAAGTGTGGGGCAAATGGTGCAGCCCCCCCCCCCCCCAAAAAAAAGGAAAGAGAGATGCCGAACAATCCGGTGTTATCAAGAAGACGTCTCTTTCGTGCGCTTGGCGCAGGAGACGGTACACGACTATAAAGTGCGCGACTTGTCGGAGAAACTTCTCGAAGCTACCACTGCATTCCGAATTTGCAGCGCGGTATTTGTTTCCGCTTTTTCTTCCCCCCTCGCACATCGTCTACAGTGTTTTAACTATTTTTTGCAATTAATTGCTCGCTAAAGCATCCAAACTTCGACAATCCGAAAAGATGAAAACGCTACTGGCTGCTCCAACGGTGGGTGCAGATATCCGGCTCTGTCACGGCCATTGTACTGCCGTGAACGGTAGCGTTGATTTGCCGACATAAAACAGCCTTGAAGGCTCTCCAATGCGCATCGCGCACGATGTTGCCAATTTTCCTTTCTTTCAGTCCTAAGGTACCAATGGCTCCTCCATTCCCTATCACGTTATTTTGTCTATTATCGCGTTTTATTTCTTCGTTTATTTCATTTACTTTATCTTTTTTAATATGGAAGTGGCCTGTGAAAATATGGCATGAGGATTTAGGGCATATTTCTTCGCTAATTTATACGTAGCTGCAATTTGCGCCACGCGAGACAGTCTTCTGGCTTGATAGCTTCAAAGCATCAAATTAGAGGGGAATATGGCAGTCATACGCTTTTTCTTTCTCTTGCGAACAGTAAAGGGGTTGCAGTTCTTTATGTTCATTTTGTTTTCCTCTGGTTGGTGGTGAGCCGCTTTCTCAAAGTGCAGTTTCCTCAGACTTACTTTTGATGGTTCCGTTATTGGATCAATACGCCCGGTTTTCTCTTCAATGAAAGTCCTATGCTTGTCGCACTCACGTTCACTATTACTCCATCAAATTACTGGTTTACAATATGTGTGCTTTGCCGCAGCGCATAATCATGTCATATACATATATATATATATATATATATATATATATATGAACGCTACTCAGGAAAAGCAAGGGGAAACCAATTTTTATTAGTCATAGCATACGAAGCAGACAAACAAAGGCACTAAGGACAGCATATCGGAAATTACTTGTGCCTTTTAATTCAAGTAAATTAAGAAATGATAAATTCATGGAAATTTAATTTATCATTTCTTTGTTGGCTCCTTATAATATATATATATATATATATATATATATATATATATATATATATATATATATATATATATATATATATGCGAAGAGTCTGCTTCATCTGGTTGCGCCTGCGGAGGTTATCATCTTCATTTATTTTTTTTTAGTACCACAGACTTCAAGAATCAAATTACACACGTGAATTGCTGCCACGCGAAATGTTTGCGTAAGTCGTAACTCGTACAAACACGATTATAAGGATCATTAGAATGCAGTTACTCAGAAAAAAACATTTGTATATTTAGTTGTGTGCTGCAAGTGTAGAGAAAAATTATTTCATACACGAAGGCTTCACCGTTGCTATGCATGCACTCTCGCATACAAACTATACAGTTTTGCTGTGAATTTACGCCAGGAGCGGTGCTGCGTTGTTTCATACGTGAGGACCAGTGTATTTCTTTGCCCTAGTCGCGGCGTCTCGATACGCGAAGCGATTATTTCGCAAAAGCTACGCAGATGCAAAACTTTTATTTGCTGTAACTGAGCTCCTGCGAGCCCCTGCTGCAATCAATTATTGTTAGAAGGGCAGAATTACAGTTGACATAAGGCCTAGGGAAATATGCTGCTAAAACATGTTTATTGTCCCCAGTTATTCTCTTTATGACTCGTCTTTCGATCAAACGTAACTGCTGGCGCTGCATAGTTTTAGTACCTACGTCTCTAACTTTTCTTCTAACGTCGCTGTACAACGCAATACGCGAGTGCCCGGTGACCAGTGCACAGAGCTCATCTGGCTTACGGAATACTATCCCACGTTTCCCTCACCTATCTCAATATTTCGTTATGCCACCGGCTGCTGCCCCAAACTTTCGCAATTCACACGTGCGACGCAATCAATGACTGCACGTCGCGCATCTCAATTTGCAAAGGCAGGGCGCGCATTCACGTCACAGTGCGAACGAGCTGTCTACCAGGTCCTGTTCTCCATGTAATAGATGAAGCCAAGGAAAAAAAAGACACACACTGAAGGTTGTACAGAAGCTAGCACCGCTTTCTCAAATAGGCACGAACCACGAGAAACCGCCGGGCTCAAACTCGTAGACGTACTTTCTTTTTTTTTCTTCGCCAGGCTACTTCCGAGCCATGTAAAAAACGACGTGCCGGGAATGGCATTCGGATGCTTTGGCGTAGCCGTCCATTCTATGTAAAACGCTCACGCCCTTGTACATTGTATTTCACGTTTGTGTTCTCGATCTACGCGCTTTCTTTCCACCTGTAGTACACTCCTGAACGTGCTTCTAAAGGTCGAACCTTCGACAACAAAGCTCAGTACTGTCGCAACCTTTAGGGGTCCACAGAAGCCGGGGCTGGTTCGTTTATGCGTTGCAACACGCCGCGCGTGGCGCATGCTAATTTCCAAGTCGCGTAACCCTGCACGCTCATCAGTACTCCCGATGCCTTCTGGACAGGCATGGCGGGCGCTAACGGCCTTTGGTTGAGATAAATTTAGCAAAGTGGTATGAGCTTGCAGCTGTCTTGCGGCGCTTAACTTTATTAATTTGCCAGTGGGTGCATCCCGAAAGCTGTGTTGGTCGCCTCATTAAGCGGTGGGCGCGCGTGCGATTGTCTTTGTGCAATTACGTTTACTTCATCGCTGCAGCGACGGAGCAGAAGGCACCAATTCGGTCCCGGAGGACGACACTGCCCCGTAGTATACAAAGTGGCCGCTCGGAAATCCTTACCGTTCGTGCAAAGCTTTTGTGACACTTCTAGCGCTTGCAGAAAAAGGAAACAATTCAGGAGCGAAAAAAAAAGAACAGCACAAGAAGGACACTGCTCTTGAACTAATTTCTCAACATGGAAAATTACAGCCAAAGCTAACACAGCAACAGAGAGATCGTTTCCATCAATGCGCATGCGCGCCACCATTCTTTACATACGCGCAGTACGCGGCTGCTGACTAAGGTACAGTCAAATTATTTCCTAGTCAAAGCGATCGACAGGTTGCTCACTCACTTACCACCTTCTTTTTCGATGCTGTAAGCTTCATAAGCTATTCTACATTGTCTTTTTTTATTGCGATAGCAATTATGTGGACATTCCCGGCGCGTTTCTTCCGTCGTCGCCACCGTCGACACCGGCGTCAGCGTGAGCTTCCGTATAAAGTTCAAGTGCGATAACATCGCCGCCGCGCGCGGTATGCTGTATGTGAGATTGAAAGAGTGCGATGGTGAGCCGGCCGTAGTGAATCAGTATTGCGCGTGCAAGGTAGGAAAGCGGGGAGGAAGCGCGCTGTCTTCTTTCATGCGCAAGACACCGGTGGGAGGGGAGGAAGGAGGAGGGTCGTTCTACTCCGGTGGCGCCTACGTATGGCGTGGCCACGTGGGGCCTCGTGGGCGCTATCTTGAAAGATATCTGCGACGGGGACAGAGTGCGCCGAGTGCTGATAGCTTCGTATGCGCTGTGTTCTCAGCCCTTAGTTCGCGTTGAAGCGAGAGGCAGCTGAAAGGCCAATTCGCTCGCTGCTGCTGCTGCTGCACTTCCTCACGCCAGTGTTTTGAAATCGAGTGTAGGTGTGTGGTCATCGAGTAAGATGTGTTCATGTTTTATTGCGCACTCGTGCCACCATGCTTGTTACTTCAGTTAGTAAGCGAATATTTACAAGTTTATACGGCCGATAAAACTATCCTTACTTCTTATAGCTGTCTTCCGAATTGCTATCACAAGTGACGTTTCATCTTTCGGGCGAAACTGCGACTTTCTTAGTTATCGACCAGCGCCCTTTCCGCCCGTTTATTTTTGTTGTGTTCTCTCCCATCTGAAGTAATCCTTCTTCTGCAAGTGCTGGAAATGCCATACTTTTAGCTTTAAACATGCTCAACGGCCATATTGCCGCAGCGTGCACATTCGACGAGGGACATCTTGTTCCATAGTGTGGATGACGGATGTTCCTTAGCAGACGTTTTTCCTGTACACCCGCGATGTGGCCACTGCATTAAAAAGGATGTGGTTAGTTTGGGAAGAGTTGGTGCGGACGAAGGAGTGCACCTTACGATGGGAGACTTGAAGTTGAGACTTCGCTGGTGAGCACGGGATACCGAACTGTTAGGCTTTCTGTGAACGACGTCAACTGCTTGCATGAGCGCTTCTCGTTGGCAGACCAGTGATCCTTGAGTGGTTCAGATCGTGACATCCTCGGTATACATAGCATGCCGTATGCCCGGTGCAAAGTTTAGCTGACTCGGGAGTCCCATCATGACAATGTTAAAAAAATCACGTAGATCCCATGAACTGTGGTAATCAATGTAAGCGAAGCTTTCTGTGCTGTGTAGGTTGATTGACGATAATTGGTGGTGTTGTTGACGACGAAAGCTTAAGTTCTTCACAGCTTAATTCAATGCCAGGGTGGTGAGTTGATGTTAAACGTTACCTTGGGTACGCCACTTCCAGCTCGGTATGATTGATGGGAAAGACCAAGTGCTCGTTGGAAGCCCTCGTGTAGTCTTGCCGAGGTGGGGCCAGTATGGTGGGAAAGTCGGGGTGCTAGTTTTGTAGTTCTAGCAAAACATCGGCATCGGTGCCTGGGTGAGCTTGGAGAATCATTTTCGTGGTGTGCTTGTTGGTTGATTGTTTCGCACTCCATGCTGAATTGGACGTGATAGGGGTACACTTCAAACAGGTCGGGCCCGGCGGAAATGTTACGGAGAAGTTTTGGACGTAAGCCGGTGAAACCTAAGCTCGCGTGGACCTATCGGAGAGCACTGTCGAAAAATCCGGCAAAAGTCACGCGCGTTCAGCGAACCATGGTGACTGGCGCTCCGAGCATGCGGCTTCTTGGGAGGCTCGGGCAAGGGGCGGCGGGCGAAGTTCAAGTTACTCGATAGTTTTCAGACGGCGCCGACGGCACGTTCTTGTCTTCGGGCGGCTGTGGTGTTCTCCGACCCAGTGAAAAGTTGTTCTGCCCTCCGGTAAACTCACATGAACACGCCGTTTTCCATTACAACAGCCAATGGATGAGGGCTACAAAGTGTATACAGGTATATTATTCGGCTAACGAGCTGGGCAGATGTCAAACCAATTCTCCGTTGTGACGTCGTTATCTTTATTAATATCATCGTCAGTTTCTTTTTCATTCATTGACTTATTCTAATATTACGACTGCAAATTCAGAGTTTGCGGTTTCTCTTCTGCTTCTTCCATCTCTTCAAAAGTCCTCGCCTGGCCTCCCAGAGGTGAAGTAGGTGTGGGTCGACTTCGGGATTGTCCGCAGTGAGTTGGATGGTCTTTGTGTACTTGGTAACCAAGTCCATCACGTTCTTGGTCCACTCCTCGATGTTCTCTAGGCTGCTGGGGTGTTCATCTTTGCGGAAAGCAGGCCAGTCTGTAATTTTGGCTTGACCTAATCTCACAGGGGTTTTGTGGTGCATGATTTCGGTCTGGATGATATGATGGTCGCTGCCCAGAGTCTCGTCCAGTCTCGACCACTCGACTTGCCTGAAGCCAGAGGAGAAGGTCAGGTCTGGGCTGGTGTTTCTGGAGACACTGTTGCCGATTCTAGTTGGTATTAGAGGATCGGTCCACAACGTCAGCTGGTGGTGTTGTGCCGCGTTGTGCACGTCCATACCCTTCTTGTTGGTTGATCGGTAGCCCCAAGCCACGTGTGGAGCGTTAAAGTCGCCCACCACGAGAAGTTTCTGACCGTCGGTGACTTTCTTCACTTCTCTCAGTAACTTGTCCAAGTCCTTTAGCGTGTCGCGCGGAGGACTGTATACATTCAGGATGTAGGATGTAGGATCTCGCGGCAGGCGGAGGAGTATGCTGAAAAACTCGGACGTCAGAACTGGAATCAAGTGTGCGACCAGTTACAGGGAACCCTCAGCAACCGAAAGACCTGGGCCATTTTAAAGACCCTTCTGGCGAAGACGGAATCAAAAACTGTCACGGGGCAACACATACAAAGACTTATACACAACTTCCAGGGAACCGAAGAAGAAGCGCTCGAAGCCATCACTGCGAAATACATCGGAGACGAGCAACAACGGAAGACGCAGCCAGTCATTCACCCGGAGTACGAGGGGGAACCCAATCCGGATTTAGACCAACCTTTCACCAAGTCGGAGATCGTGGCAGCCATAAGAAATCTCACAAGAAACACGACGCCCGGCAGGGATAAAATTAACAACAAGACCCTCCGTAACCTGGACGACGGGGCGACGGAGAGTTTGCTAAAGTATATCAATGAAAGCTGGGAGACGGGCAGTATACCGGCTTCCTGGAAGCACGCGGACGTAACGATGATCCCGAAACCCGGCAAGCCCATCAACCTACAGAACCTGCGTCCGATCTCTCTTACGTCATGCGCGGGAAAACTCTTCGAGCACATGGTCCACAATCGTCTCTCGCCCTACCTGGAAGAAGGTGGGCACCTGCCGAACACTATGTTCGGTTTCCGGCCTAACCTCTCCACCCAGGACATTCTGCTTCAGCTTAAAGAAGAAGTCATCGACGGCCTCAGCACATGCCACAAGAGTGCCATCCTGGCACTCGACGTGAAGGGAGCCTTCGACAACGTCTCACACGAAGCAGTGCTAAACAGCCTACAACATACCAACTGCGGACGGCGGACATACAACTACGTCCGGGACTTCCTGACGGGTAGAACGGCGACCATAGGCCTGGGGAATCTCAGGACCAAGAAGTTCCCAGTACCGCAGAAAGGAACCCCCCAGGGGTCGGTTATCTCCCCGTTGCTGTTCAATATAGCGATGAGGGGATTGCCGAACCTCTTGGAGAACATCAGGGGTATCCGTCACGGAATCTATGCAGACGACCTGACCATGTGGACGTGCACGGGATCGGCGGGCGAACAACAAGACGCCCTGCAGGAAGCCATCGACAGGACCGAGCATTATCTACACCACTGCGGTCTTTCATGCGCGCCGGAAAAGTCGGAGCTCCTGATCCTCAAAAAGAGGACAAGAGGGCGGCCTCCGCAGGACACACCTGACCCAACGTTGACACTAAATGGAGTAAACATACCCAAGGTGGACACACTTCGTATTCTGGGCCTCACTTTCCAGAAGGACGGTGCCGGTCTCGCCGCCATTAAAAAACTGCAAGCGACAGTTATCCAAGTCGCGCACTTGGTGCGAAGAGTGACAAACAAAAAGCACGGCCTGAAAGAGCAGGACACAATCAGATTAATACAAGCCCTGATAATCAGCAGAGTCACTTACGGCACCCCGTACCTGGGTCTCAAGAACAGCGAGAGAGACAAATTGAACACCCTAATACGAAAAACCTACAAGCTGGCACTGGGGCTTCCACCGACGACGTCGACGGAGAAGCTGCTCAGCCTGGGCATACACAATACTTGGGAGGAACTTGTAGAGGCCCACAAGACCAGCCAGATAGAGCGACTCAAGCTCACCAGCACGGGTAGGGACATGCTAATAAGACTGGGCTACCCAGTCGAATATGAGTCTACAAAACAGCGGGTTCCTCTACCCCTGAGGGAGAAGATCACGGTGGCCAGCATCCCGAGAAACATGCACCCTGAATACCACAGAGAAAGGAGGCGAGCGAGAGTGAAAGCTCTACGTAAGGCCTACGAAGGACCAAAACAAGGAGAAGTCCGATACACCGACGCGGCAAAGTACAAGAACAGAGCGGCCCACGCTATCAGCGTGATCAACGGCCAAGGACAAGAGGTAGCTGCGGCCTCGGTAAACACTACAGACATCGACTGCGCGGAAGAAACGGCGATAGCCCTGGCGGCCACTACGGGCCAGCGAGAGGAAGATTTAATCACTATCATCACCGACTCGCAAACAGCATGTAGAAATTACCAAAAAGGCCGCATTTCCAAACAAGCCCTGAGCATCCTCGAAAAACGAGACAATTTTCCTGAACTGTACATTGTCTGGGCCCCGGGACACGAGTCCCTGGCGGGTAATGTAGCGGCTAATGCCGCTGCCCGAGATCACATTCTCCGGGCTATCCCACCAGGTTCACGAGCACCGGTAGACCAACAAGATAGCGTCCCGAAAAGATACGCCGATATCCTGAGCCACTACAGGCTGAGTAGGAGGATCTATCCACCCCCGCATCCCCAGCTGACAAGAGAAGAGGCGGTGATGTTCCGAAAACTACAGACCGGCACATTCCCGCACGGCACCCTGCTACACGCGATGTACCCTACGAGCTATACCCACAAATGCGCTTTCTGTTCTAGGCCCAATACCCTCTACCACATGGTATGGGAATGTCAGCAAAACCCATCGACACCGCCCATCACCGGACCAACCGTCGAGCAGTGGGAGGCCCAGCTGACAAGCTCGAGCCCTGAAGACCAGCATCGCCTGGTGAGCAGGGCCAAGTTATCAGCTCAGGCCCACGGCATCCTGGACTAGGGAAGCCGCCCACCTCGGACGATTTTACCGTCGGCTCATTTCTACTAATAAAGTTTATTCCTCCTCCTCCTGCAAATTCAGAAGAATAGCCAAGAAAACCCGTGACTTAAAAATATGCGCATTCCACGCTAATGCGGAGATCGGTGATAAGGGAAGCTTTATTTCTTGTTTGCCGAAATCTACGTTCTGGTCCTATTTTGTTCGCTCAACTGCTTTCTCCACCCTCGGTTGCTTCTGTCGCCGACTATCTCGCTTTTTACATCTGCACAACGTAAAGAAATGTGGTAGCCGAAGTACTCTTTACCTCAATCTCTCAATAGCAACCCATGTATAGCTTCACAGAACAATGGTTATAAGCCACAAGCTTCATTTCATCTTCCCAATACGACTCAAGTTCAATATAAGTAGACAAAGTATACGTTCTGTAATATCATTCCAAATTTTTCCAGCGGTGAACCCGCGGTCAGGAAAAAGGCAAACACGACCGCTCCTTACAGCGTACAACGATCCCCATCAGAAACCTGCATGGCTACCAACTGCTTCTTTCTAACGCACAAAAAGATACGCACAAGCAAGCCCCGGTCGGGTCGTTCTAATCAATGAGGGGAGCGAGAAGACAGTGGAGAAGCGCACTAGCGCGTGGCTACGACGTACGTGACGCGAGTTTCATTTTTGTGTGTGCGTGAGAGTGCGCCTGCGTGCGTACGAGCGCGTGCTTGTGCACGCATGTGTGAGCATGTGTGTGTGTGTGTGTGTGTGTGTGTGTGTGTGTGTGTGTGTGTGTGTGTGTGTGTGTGTGTGTGTGTGTGTGTGTGTGCGGGGGTGTGTGTGTGTGTGCATATGTGTGTGTGTGCATATGTGTGTGTGTGTGTGTGTGTGTGTGTGTGTGTGTGTGTGTGGTAGAGTGTGTGTGTGTGGTAGGGTGTAGGCTTACGTGTGTTTGCGTGCATGTGCCCCCGCGTACGTGAAAGAGAGAGAGAAACTATTGTGTGCGTGTACGTGCGTGTGTGACTGTGTGCGGTATACGCGCGGTCTGGCCCCACGGATGACTCCCGAAGAGCAAACGGGGAGCGAAGGACGTCGGCGATAAAACAATAGGGTTTGAAAGGTAACACAAACTCGGTAGAGTCAGCAGATGACAGCGAAGGCAGAAAGGAAGCGGGTGGGGGAAAGCCAGTGGAAGGGATGAGGCGGCGAATCCCGCGAGCTATCGCGGCCGCAGTCGATTGGGCGAGTCGACCTGGGCAATAGCGGCGGGGGCTTCTTTCGCGCACTTGGGCAGCTGCCATGAATCATCTGGCAGCGCCAAGGAGGTGCGCCACGCCCGCTGCAACAGCTGCCGTTCGTTTGCGAGCGTGGCACCGGCGGTCCGTATACGCTGTTGCTTGCCCTCTCCCCTCGACCTTTAGCCCCGCTCGCGATCCACGATTTCGGTAAAAGAACAAAGCACAGTGGCCCGGGTGGAACGCACACCCCGCCGAGATAAAAGCGTGCAGTGCCGTGGAAGCCTGCGCTGGCTGTCTGGTCGCGAGGGAACGAACCCACGCTGCCACTAATATACGTAGCCTGAACAAAAATTATTTTGGGGCCAGTGCAGAAATTTTAGTCGTATGTTAATTATATATTAACGCTATTTACACTGGAGCCAGGCAGCCAGGCTGACACTCGCTGGTGCCAAGGGCACCGACCAACTTCGTCGTTCTCGCCGCGGCTCGTCAACAAACTGTCACGCATGAAGAAAGGTTTTAAAATAGTGCAAGTCCACTCTTTAGCTACTCGAAGTCACCTGCGTTGCACTTATGAAGCTGCGGACAATTTTGATAACGTAACTACACCAGGAATTCTGCCTTTGGCTGTTGAGGCTTAGCTCCCGAAAAGGTGCACGCATTTAATGACATAGGCCAGCGCCAGATGGACCGTAGACGGGGGAGATGAAAGAGTGGACTATAGGAGCCGGAATAACACTTGCGATTTATTGTCGTCCTTTGCAGTCATTGGTTTTGTTTTGTCAAATTACCTGAGTGTGAGCAATAACAGCATCTGTCTGAGGGTCATTCTGAATGAGAATTGAAGCATGACGCATTGTTTTGGACGCAGTTATACGAAAAAGACGCGAAATAAGCTGAAACAAAATTTGGCAAGCTGGTAATAAAATGCCACAAAATCGGGAAGGCTGCACAGCGCTACCGCTGATGATTACGCTGGGTAGTCCAGACGTGTCTTGGAACAAAATAGGATTAGAGATAGCTGTAGGTGATTCAGCTTATTGTAGTAATCAACACTGTGGTTCGTTTTGACGATACTAAACACATACTATGAATACATTGCAAAAAAAATGTGCGTATGAAGAAAAGGATCGCCTCTGGAGTCTCTCGCTCCACTTATATAACTTCCAGCGATTCGCTGATACCGGAGTAAGATTAATAATTCCACGTCTACTTACTTTTTTAACACATTTTACCATCGGCTTTCACGAACAGTGAACTGTGTCGATAGGGCATATCACTGAACCCTATACTGTGGTAACTGTGGTAAGATTTAGAGACTTTTGAACACTTATCCCGCGTATGCTCCGACGAGAGATTTTGTCTCGAGCATTAAATGAACATGAATTGTGATGCTTTGCTTACTTTACGAGGCATCTTAGCCTCTTAGGTCGTATGCCCTCCCTTCAGAACAGCGGCGGTCCTTGGATTTATTGCCCCGATAAAATCAGGGACTGGCTTTCTCGGAAAGCCTTAACCAAGTTTCGCTTCATATTATAGAAGGATCTGAATATTTCGTCATCTTCTCAACCTTGAATATCATTATCAGGTTACTAAGCCATATTATTTTTATTTTTATTTTTTTCCGCTCGCCTCTGGAATCGTCTGATCCCCTTCCCTGTGCACAGTAGCATGTAAGCGGTCAGATGCACGCCATTAAAGATATCTGCCTTCCAATGAACTGCTTATCTCTCTCTATCACACAAATTTGATAAAGAGATGAACAATCGGTTAATACTTGGTGGAACAGCAAGATAGACTGTCAAGCGTCGCAAGCTTCTGGAACAAATGTTTAGCATATTCCTCAATGCTAAACGGTGGTATCCTTTAATTTACATGCGAGAGAGTAACATTCCGTAGGTGTGTGTGAACAGGCATTTCCTCTAGCAAGTTAGCCGATTGCGCTGCGATAGCCAGCACCAACGCCGAGTCGGCGACACGAAGTGAGCCGCGTGTCGCCACGGGAGGGAGCTTTTCGCGGCGCAGTGCACGTGCTCGAGCGAGGAAGCACGAGAGAGAGAGAGAGGGATATTCTTGATGATGGGAAGGAAAGGTTGGGGTAAAGTGCAGCGCAGTAACTGTCTCTCAGCAGAGGACACCTCAACCGCGCTGCACAGGGGGTAGGGAATGAAAGTAGGGGGAGAGAAGGGGGAGGAAGCACGAGGTGATCGGTGTCGCGCGTGCTTTGGAGAAGAACTAGAGGAGACCGCGTTGGCAGAGAGAGAGAGAGAGAGAGAGATGAGAAGAGGAGCATGGAGGACACGTTGACTTGGTGGGGCTTCAACGTTCGAGAGACCAACAAATGTCGGAGGGACCCTGCCGATCGCCAACGTCTGAGGGCACCTTGAAAGCGACGCGCCTTCCCCTCCGGTCGCCCAGCAGACTGACAAGTGCCTCTGCAAGAGCCTGACTGCCGTCTCTCCTCGAGCGACGCCGAGGAGAGACGGCAGTCGTCATTCCATCGAGCGACGCCGCGACGTCAGCTATATATACGTGGAACGCAAAATCGTGGGGGTGCAGTGCAGTGCCCCTACGGACGTTGCATGCAAGTTACGCTTCGATTTGTTTCTCTCGGGCTACTTTGGCTGTCACAATTAATGCTACTCCCTGAACCAAACCTTAACGCCGATGACATTTCGGTCTCCAACTGTCAAATAAGAATGTTTGCTTTCGAAGAATGAAAGAATTCAGAGAAAAGCGCAAAGCAGTGGATTTCGAAAGAATGATTTGCAGCGAAGATGTGGAGAGGGAAAGTGCGGGTGCGTGCGTTGGTGCGTGTGTATGTGTATGTGTGTATGTGTGAAAGAGAGAGGAGTGATAAATATTACTTCGACGAAATATACGACCGGTCTCGGATGCCTCGGTCGCAACTAAACCTTCAGGACATCTGACGCGCTGCGCATCTACGGAGAACGCGAAGGAACATTGGTGCCAATAGGAGGCAGAGCCAACTTTCTGTGATTTATACGCCCTCTGAGGGACGACGCTCTCCTAATCAAGAAAATTGGTGGCACGCACTGAAGTACCCCCACGAGACGAGGATATTTGCTGAACGCCATCGGATGTAGCGCGTTTCCCTTTCTGCGTGCTTCAGTTCTGCATTTCTTGTTATGAACTTTTGAAATCCCTTTAGCCTTTTCCGTGCGTTGTTATGTGCCACGACTAAAGCCAGTGTGTCAACGTCTTCGGCTGCTTCTGAGTGTTATACATCACACGCTATAGGCTTACTTGTGAACCCTCTATTACATCCATCCATTGATGCAATTAAGTAGCGTGAGTTAGGCGCTAACGGAATTTGCGAGCACACTTAAACAGGGTGCCTTTTTTTGAAGGTGAAAGCCTTATGTGGCTCGTTGCAATGACTGATACATAAAAAATACTTCGTCTAGTCGAGTGACACAAAATATATCATAATCAGCAATGGCTGATATACCCCCGTAAACAAGCAAAGATGCAATGGCTCATATAGCCCCGTAAGTAATGGCTCATAGCGCCATAAGCAAGCAAAAGCAAAAAGTGAAATTGCTGGTACACTCCCCCCCCCCCCCTCCTTGGGCAGGGGTTATGAGCGCTCAGGAAAATGAAGCAAGCAGTGCATACAGTCATTGAAATCAGCCATACAACACACATAACAGCATACGTTTTAATAAGAACAAGCTCAAAACAAGCATCTGGGCCATCAATAAAGCACTGCACAGACCTCTGGGAAGTACTTTACGGCCGAGGATGCTCGCCAAGCGAGAAACGAAGTGCGACGTGCGAAGCGACGGGACCAAGGCGTTCGACCGCGGGTGCTGCTTTCCGCTGCTGAGAAAAAGCCACGCAAAGTCGAAGAGAAATGACGCTGGCATGAGTCTGACCCCGCTATACGAGCGCGCGAAGCCGCAGCTAAAAGCGTCGAAAACGAGCCGAAGAAGCGGAACTGGGAAAGCAGTAACGCGACGATGCGAAGACAGCAACGTATAAAGGAGGCCGAAGCTCGCAGACAACGGCTTTCCACACTTGCACTTCCCAATGTGGCTCGTTATGTGATGCAAGAAATCTAACCTCTCCGACCGTATGACTTAATGCATTACCAAGTGTGCAGCAGGCTTTCGCCTTCACGTGTTACAGGTGTGTGAGATGCTGCCAAACTTTTCTTTTAAACAATAGAAGTTTTTTACAGTGAAGCTGTATATGGCTAGCCGATTCGTCCGTCTGTCGCATGTACGCAGAAAACTCCTCCGGCTTAACCTCATGCGCATGCGCGAAAAAGAAAGAGAAAGAAAGGCGCGCGATTGGCTGCGCCAGTAGTGACGTCATTGCTCTCCGTCGGAGCCGAGCACACGCGCAGCAGTATCTATCCGGCTCCGAAATGGGTGAACCACGCGTCATGCGTGCTCCTGAGGAGCAGGCAGCTTTCGATCAGTAACACCGCGAGCAGAACCGGAAACGAGCTCGTCTATGCCGTGCCGATGCTGCAGCCTGGGCACAAGCAGAGGCTCGTGCAGCCGAGCGCAAGCAACAATGGCGTACCGGTGATCCGGCAGCCTACCAAGCAATTGTTTAGTGAACCATCGGGAATAATTCTGTGATAAACACCGGGGCCGCACGTTTCAGCTTCGCTGGTTAACTATCTGTACGGCGTTCTTGGGCGCTCATTTCTTTATATATAAAGAAGCAATGACCATGAGCCTCCTATCGTCTTCGTACACGAGCTCTGCAGCGAGGCGGAAGTACTTTGCCGCCACATAAGCTACTGTGAAAAGACTAATAAAGAAAACAATTGTTAATTAACTTTCTTATTAGTGACCTAGCGGCAGTTGTTCGAATGGCCAATCTGAAGGCACTCACATTTAAATACGCCCTCATTTTTTAGGTATCCTGAAAATCACACCTAATTCAACATACTTACAATCGAATTTCAACGGTACATCTAGGCAATATCGAGGCCGAGTGCCGCGGGAGCGCAGGAAAGGCGGCCCCGCTATTACATCAAACCGGGACGCCCCGTGACGACAACCGCGAGGAAGTTGGAAACCTAACGTCAAGATCAGTCGCGGCAGCTACTGATACGGCACGCTTTATTGTGCTATCATTTGCGGCTCTGCGTCGGGCCAGGATTTGTCGCAGCATGATGCCATATTTAAACTTGGCACCACACTACTTTACGGGGGCGTTTGCCGTCTGACGTACAGCGAGACACGCTCAGTCTCGATACACGCAAATGCACGCAAGTGCCTCGCGCGGCCAGTCGCGCGTAAATTTCCCATGCATTTGCGGGCTTCTTTCACGTTCGAAAAAACACGTTTATGTAGAACGTATTGAGCAACAGAAAGTTGTATCTGGAGTTTATCTTGTCGTCTATAAAATTTTCTCTTTGACACTTTTCGTCTCAATATAATATTGAGAAGTTTATTAAATAATTAAGATTAATTATCTAGTTGGGCGGACTAAAAACATAGTTTTAGTATCCCCAAGCGACGGCAAACAACATTACCTTTGTTCTGTCCAGCTACGTTGCATTTGCATATTTATAAACTCTGGCTAAATTTAGCTGGATCACCCTGTATAAAAGGACCGTACAAAAAAGACAGAATACGTTTAACACCTTAATTATTCAATAGCGTCAATTCTTAATATATGTGCTACAGGTAACTTGTTCCAGTCTGTTATGATACAGGGAAAGAAGGAATACCTGAAAAGGTTAGATCCTGCGAGATGAGGCGTTAAACATTCAGCATGCTGATGCCTTGTACGGCGTGCTACAAGGGGCTTAAGAAAGGGGTGTGGGCTAAGAGAGAAATCGTTGTTTTTCAGCAGGAAAACTAATTTAGGTCTGTGAATTTTCCGTCATAATGTTTTCTACAGATCATTATATGTCAAACAGCACCAGTCTAACCGCGCGGAAGAATAGGCTACAGCTTTGCTTTTACTGCTCTGAAGTATGAGTGGCAGCGCCATTTTGTTAGCTTACTCGGAGCGCAAGATGGAGAGAAACCTAAAGTGTGTCGTTTAAAGCAGCGGTATGGGACACGACAACCACAGCGTCGGCAACAGAGAAGGTGTTATCTCTCTGCACGTCCCGTTAACAATTTTTCGTTAACAAGTTTGGCGTGTAGTAATCCCTAACAACGAGTTTAGGCAACTAACCCCATAACTGCATCGCCCACTGCAAATGTGACAGACTGAAAGCGTTCGCCGATGCATGCAAACATATACAAAGACAGTTTCATGTTCTGGCGGCTTAATCATGACAATGGTAATCATGGTAACAGAATCACAATAAACGTGACGACAGCACATGTGCTCAAATGACACAGTAACTGCACGCACAAAGAGAACCTAGCAGCTATCACTACGAAAAGGAACAGAATGCGGTGTACTTTCGCCAGATCTCGAGGCCGCTGCTCTGCTGCCGTCACTGACCTCAGCCGAGCAAGGACCGGAGCACCGTGAACGCCTGGTTCGGCCTTCCGCATTTGCTTCTTTCCACATCGAACGCCTTCGTCGCCGGGTGTGTGCTATTCTACAAGTATACACGACAGGGAATCGATCGACCGTTCAATAATTCATGGGCGCCCGTATCATTTTCGCGGGTGGCCATTTTCCCCCCTCGGCTCCCGATGTTATGTGTGCACGCAGGTTGCCCACTGAGAAGGCACGCAGCCGAGGCTAGACATTCCGCATGGCTTCGCGGTGGCTTCTGCGGACATTGCCTGTCAAGTAAAGCCGGGCGGGCGTTTTATTCCCTTTTCTTATTACAACGAAATTTATTATACGAACGTTCCATTCGCATTCGCACCGCCATTTTCGTTCTGTCACTCATGCATCACCCGCGCGGGCAGGTTTAGAAAGTCTGCAGAGAACTAGAGTGAGTTTAGCTGCAAAAGTGACGAAGCCCAGTGGACTAACGCATCATCACACTGCAGTGCGGGAGACAGGGCGGCATTCTGGCTCCCACTTTTAGGATGAGCTTAGAGAGAGCAAATGATGAATGAAAGGTAGGGGGGTTAACCAGGACTGAGCCCGGTTGGCCTACACTGGGGACAGAGAAAAGGGGACGGATAGATTAAAAGAAGAAGAGAAAGTCCACTGGGGATATTGTTCGGCCACTCAGTCCTGATCACAGACGCTGACTCAATCCGGTAGCTTTCAAATATCGCAGCAGCGCTTTTGTGACCTTTTGTAGCTGCGATATGCGAGGCCATGGTCCCAAGATCTTCTTCAAGGTGAACGGTTTTCTATCTAACTGATTGAGAGCTGCGCAGAGGTCATGTCTTTCATTTTCAAAAAAATGGGCAGTAGCACAGTAGGTGTTCTATAGTTTCCTCGGCACCGCAGGCATTGCACCTGGGCGCTATCAGCCATTCCAATCAAAACCGTTTATGCAATGCTCATTGCGACGCCCAAGCGTAAGCGGCACAGCATTGTTTCCTCATTACGTGGAAGCCCTGGTAACAGCCGCAATTGCAAGGATGAGCTTAGCCTGTGCATACTAGAGTTTCAGCTGGGCAGTTATGTGCCAGCCGCACCGTGCTGCATAAACTCGTCTGAGCGGAATGGACGGACGCGCACGCACGAACACACCGATAAAATAATATGTTTTAGAGATGTTGACGTCTCGGTTGATATGGGCACGTTGCTTTTTGTTATGATTAGAGATAAGCAAAAAATATATAAAGAACGATACCTCCCGTTGCACAGTGCCCAGCGTCCATCGCAATCCACGTGGTACTGCTGGACCAAAAAGAAGTGACTTCCGCAGCGCACTTATGAGAGTGTGTTGACTTGCGCACTTAGGTAACACGCCTTGTCTCTTTATTCGGTCTTACAGCACGTTTTCCAATTTTATGAGGAACACTATTTATTCATTTATAAACCGTGTGTGGAGCTTGCAGGCGGCGAAAAATAAATATCAAATGAAAAGGTCATCTCATGTCAAGCTTTTTTTCTAACTTCAAGTCCGTGACCCTAAGGCGAAAAAATGTTAGAGACACATTGAGAGACCTATACACCAATACAACAATACACCACGCTTGATAGCTTGACTTGTAAGCGGATGTTTACAGCAGTTTATACTGTTGATAAAATTACGAACCTTACTTCGTGCAGTTGTGTGATACTAAGGTATCGCCATCAATTATTCGCTTCTGTTACTGCTCGGCTTCGTTGTTATAGCCTTCTTGATTCAGTTTGTTTTACGATGTTGTGGACCTTTCTTTATACTAATGGTATAAATTGAAAATATCCTTCTCATAGTCAATAGGCTTCAAACTTTTCTTCCGAATGCTACATCATAAAACTTGAACCAGCCGATGCGGATCAAAGCCATTTTTATCGCAATGTATTTTGATAGCACTTGCCCAGATGAAGGTGTCACGTAACAGTTATCTGTTTGGAATGCAACACAAATCAACCTATGAAAACCTAGTTGGCACTGCGGCTCGCCCTGAATCCTGTCCTCGGCATATTTGAATTTAAATTTGAATTTGAATATATCTTTATTTCCAACAGATTGGGGGAGACTGGGAAGAAAGTAGTGCATCCAAGGGTGAAGATAAAAAAATAAGTCGTAATGCCAAGCAAACTTGAAGTAAACCAATAGCTAAACTTACTCCCCCCCCCCCCCCCTCACACACACACACACACAATAATCTTGAATGCGAATATGGGCTGACGAGAAAGCACTAAATGTCATTTTTCATGCAAAGCTGATCAAGCAGTGGGAAACTATGCGTGCCTTGGATACACCGCCGTAACAGCGCATACATGATGTACAGCTAAGCGCGATAAGGACACGAAGACAAGCATATAATACATATTTCAAACACAATGTCACTATTCGTTCAGACAGATATTGACAACTCCTGCACCCTCGTTCGCAGGTGTGGAACATTGCCATGGTCAAATATATTTCCTGCGCATAAAGGAAGGGTCCAAAAGGCGCTGACAACATACACCTCAAAGTATTTGGGGTACATAAGGGCACCACGACATAAACGACTGAATTGCATAGTAAGCACACTCTCTAAATCAAGTCAATTAAGTTACAGTGACATTACCAATTCCATTCCACAGGTGCTTTGCTTTGCTGCGTGCAAAAACTATGCACGGGCTTATGACTTTTTAGTATATGTGACTGTGAGGAGATTTTCTTCTTTCATTTTTGTGTGTCTTGGTTTTCGGTGGCTTCTTTCTACCTTCCCAGTGTTCCTTCATTTTGCTGAAAGCCGGTTGCTTCACACCCTTTATTGCAGCATGCAACAACAATGGCACTTAAGGTGGAATTCATAGACAAACGTAACAGCTTTTCCCATATCTCGTTAGCGTTATCATCCACCCTTCCTGTCTGCCTCTCTTCGTATTGCATCTCTCTCTCTCTCTCTCCCTCTCTCATTCAATCGCCACTCGCGACTGATTGCTTCGCAGAAACAAGGGTCTCTTGCTCGAAAGACTGGCGTGAGAGAAAAGGCCCCAAAAATAATGACAGGAAAACCACTTACGCCGCTAGTTCACCCTTAAGCGTGAGAACGCAGCGGCGTAGAGACAGCTGCTGCAAATCGTCCAGTGGCACTTCAGGGATCGGATCTAATTTCTCAAAACCGGGAGATCTCGTACCAGGATGCCCTACTTTGCCCGATATCTAGGTCGACCTTTATTGCAGGCGGATGACCAATAACTAGAGGATCGGAAAACAAAGTTACGTGTGAGAGCCAACCAAGAAAAAGCGTTAAACACAGAAAAAAATGGCACTTCATTCTTTTCCACGGTAATGCTTTGTATGACCAAATTGCTAAATCAAACACTTCAAGTTTTGTATTATACTGACGCTGTGTAGTGATGAATGATGAAGAGGTATAGGCAATACCAGAAGCAGGGAGAATGGAACTATATTGGGCGCGGGTTGTGTCCAAAAAATGACAGTAACACTTAAATGACAACGATGGCTACAAGCACGCTCGGCAGTCGTCGAATCGAATTCCAGTCACACAAGCAATCGGATCGCAGCTGGCGTGTGTGAGGGGTGAAAGAACGTAGACAATTCTTGCCGTTTCCACTTTAACCTCCAATAATTGGTGGCGTCAAGTTAAGAAATGAAACTCAAGCAGCCTTTTGTTGGAGGAAGTCCGCATACAAAGGTGCATGGTTGATCGAAAAGTTCTGTTTGCTGTAGCCAAGAACGTTGCCATGACAGTGGTAGGCAACGTTACAAGTCAGCCTACACTCCATTTTTCTCATTTGCATTAACGATTTTTCAAACTTCGTTGCATTCCCATCAATTAAACTGTTCGCCAATGGCTTAGTCTGAACTACAGCAAATTAAGTGGAGTTGAATACTCGTCCAAACACCACACTGTCCTTATTTGGAGGTGCACTGCATAAAGGGTCCATTATGATGTGTAACCCAACATAGCATCTGTCAGACAAACACGCTAGTAGTTTGGAAGCGGCTGTCTTGAACGATCTTTATGATGAACATTATGAAAAAATTGAACAAATATATCATTGAAACTTGGACAGTATTTACGATGCGTGCCAACCGACATACGAAGGAAAAAGTCTATACTGGGTACTTATATATTTCTGCAAGAGTTCAGCGTATTTTCTCTCGGCATAAAATTATCTTGAAAATTAGAATTTAGTAAACAAAAATAATTTCATACCGCAACATCATCCGCAGGTCAAGCAAACCATCTCTTCGTATTGCTAATATGTCATGTATTTAGGCTTTCTTCGTGTCTGCTTGCGGTGCTGGCTGAATAATATCGCAACCACGTGTAATACTATGACACCCTTTAATTACGCTACCTTTTGCGCGAGTGATATGACGCGAAATATCATATCGCCCTATCGTCAAGCTATACGGCCTGCAGAAAGATAAGGAAAGATAACAATATTTCTCTTGCCGTCTCCGGGCATAAATTACGCCGACGTTCGCCGACGGAAGGGATCCGGAAACCGAGGGGGACCATATATCACGGTTCTGAGAATCTATCTTCCCGCATATGAGATTTCTTTCTCGTATTGCGATGCCGGAAAGTTGCAACGAGGGAATCGTAAGTGATCTCTTTTGCAGGGTATTTATCTCGCCACTTTCTATTACTACAGGTGTCAAATGACGGCGCAAGGTCTTGAGGCCACGCGGAACTCGTTGGCCTGCGGCGGAAGCAATTTCCGAGGGCTGAAAGGCATCGATTTCTACGCATAGTAGTTCCAGTTCAATTCGACGCTCAAATATCCACGCGCAACGTGTCGACGAAGCACTCGCGAAAATTTTTTTCGCTGGGGTCGGTCGGGAAGAGGCACCCTTCATTGTCTGTGAAACACAAGAGAGCGGCGTCTTCTCACAAGATGAAACCAACAGAAAATGAAGCGATGGAAATCACTGGAAAAGCTGTTTGCGTTTTTGTATTTTAATGCACCAGAATAAATAAAACGGAAATGAAAATGGTATAAAATCTACTTGCTGCTGGAGTACGACTGGGCAGATGAAGGTGTTGTTGCTGGCCCATAAGTTGACGGTATTCCAAAATGGAGGATAGCCACATGGTTAAACTTTCTCTATTTCCTTCTATGTTATAGTGAAGTCAGCTTCACCGCACAATAAAAAAAGAAATAATCGGCGGATCCCAGTTATACGTGAAAACTGGTGAAAAAAAAGGTTGACTTACTGTTTACTCCTTTGCTATGAGGCTCGACGCTCCTCACTCAATGCATGCTCTGTTCTCCATTTTATTCGCGTAGCATTTTTCTCTACGTTCAGCTGCTTTCAGTGACTCCTTGACTTCCTGTTCTGCTTGTCTATTCGGGCACCTACCCAGTCACACAGCCATTGAGTAGGATTGGCCAAGAATGTTGACATACCTAGTGCCACATGTGCCCAGTCTCGCGAGCCCGTGGCCCAAGCTGTCGGTTCGTGCGCACACCCAGTGGTGCATACCTAGAGGGCCGTGTCGTTGTGTAATTGGCAACACAGCAGCATCCAGCAGCCACAAAGTGGAGGGAAGAGGACAAGAAAGCCTCGCTTTAAAATTTAATTCTCATATGCAACTCACGCTCTTTCCGTGCATCCCTTCCTTTATGTCCTCGGTATAGCAACCGTCAACAGTGCATAATACTACGCGACAGCTGACCGGGACAGTGGAATTATGGTGTCACCTTGTATAACCGTGGCCCGCTGAAGGAAATCTTTCCAGGGGACTCTTCTTTTTCTAAAAACCAAACACTGGTGCAACCACCAATGGTACAAACGTTGTTCTTTATACGGCATCCTAAATTTTATTCAAGCAATCGGACGGCTTGGGGGACGACGACGAAGTGATTCTTTAGTTGAACGCTGGCACTGAGGCTTCATCATCATCAGCATCACTGTTGTCTCGGCATTTTAGCTTTGTTTCTATGCAAATTCTGGGAGCTGCCGCTCCCTCGTTGCGGCAATGGACGAAGAAACTTCCGAGGACCTTTCTGGCACGCAATCGGCCTACGTCCAAGAAACGTGGGAGATAGTCAAGCGACACAGACAACGAAGTCACCGAGTTGCACTCGGACAGCTGTGACTCCTTGGACGAAGACTTCCAGGTTGTCATGAGCCGAAAGGCAAAAAGAAGACTGCTGCGGGCGTCATCGCCGGCAAGTGTTTCAAGCGTGAAGGACATGACACAGCGCTTGCCGCACACTGTTCTCTTCTTGCCCCTGGACCGTATGACCAATTTGCGGCTCCTGAACAGACAGGTTCTTTCTTTGTTACGCGACAGTATCGCACCGAATGAGATTAAGGACGTGAGAATAAACATGGAAGGATGTCCTCGCTGTAGACGTTTTACACCGTAGTGCACTACAATGTCTTCGGAATGCCACGGAAATCGACAAAGTAAAAGTGCGATCAGTGATCCCTACAGGCGGTGACGGCACTGTTGGCGTCATTTATGAAGTCGACATTTCCATTCCAGCCGATGACTTGCCAATATTAACAAAGCAATCAACAGAAGTCACTGTCATCACGCATCTGACCAGACTCGGAAACGTGCACACGCTGCGTGACGCTTGTGTTTGAGGGAGATTACCTTCCCTCTCATGTCAAAGTTGGTCATGTCCGCCATGCAGTTCGACCTTACATACCGAAGCCCCTGCAATGTCACAAGTGCTCCAAGATTGGTCATGCAAAAAGCGTCTGTGTGAACAATGCCGTGTGCCCGCGGTGCGCTGAATCCCATTCAGAAGACGCCTGCCGCGCGACTGTACTGAAGTGCCCTAATTGCCGTGGTTCCCACGGAGCCTCATCGAAGGACTGTCCGAGGGTCCAGAAGGAATTCGCGGTTCTAAAGCGCATGGTTCGGGATCATTCAACAGAGAGCGAGGCTGCCGGTATACACTTAGGTGGCGGCGGTATCGTCACCGAAGAATGCAACGAAACGCCCCAACAAGCAACACCCCGTCTTCTTCCAAAGCGGCTGTTACATCAAGGCGGAGCGCCACCATGAAAGATACTGCGAAAATAAAGAAAGTGGCAAGATTCGATCATCCCGCAGCGTGTCCCGCACTTCCAAGCGCACAACCAGCCACGAAGACACCTCGAATACCGCCGCCATCGACACACTCACAAACCGCTGATGCACAACACCTGGTGATCGCCAGGTTAAAATAACGTTGCGGTCACTCATGAATGAAAAGCATCATAAAAACTCGTCGGCACAGAGCGCGCTGCAGGTGCTGGACACCCTGTGTCCATGTGAATATTATTCAATCACGACGCACATTGCCGCCATGACAATGCGTGCACATGTCAGACACATTGCCCGGACCCCTTGTCATAACCTCGCCGCATGCACTCACCATGGGAAGACTCCGCAAGTCATTTAGCACAACTGTCAGTGCATATCGTGCCTCGCTAACACAGGAGTGCACGCCTGCGCCCAGGCCGGTGTCTCCTCCATGGAGTTTGTACGATGCTGAAGTACACCTCAGAATTTCAGGACTTCAGAAAAAAAAAACTAGATCTGCCACCACTGGTCTAAAACAACTGAGCTTACTCCTGTTGTACGAGAAATACAGTAGCCACGCACACATCGACACTGACGGATCCACCACATGCACCCACCATTTATGGGGGTGCTGTGCTTATACTGACAAGATGAGTAACACTGCGATTCAGGACGTCACTTGTCACGACGTCCACGGCTGCAGAACTCACGGCTCTGCGCAGTGCGTTTCAATTTATTGACATAGGGAGGCCTGGTACATCCATGGGCCATGTTTTCCTACTCGAGACCGGCTTTACACAGCATGCAGTCAGTTCTAAGACGCGGAGCTCAAGAACAGCTAACAAACGAAATCGTCAAATTTCATTACGACATCATAGAAAGGCCACGAAATTATTTCCCATTGGGTACCTGGCCATTGCGGATCAGTCGAAATGATCAAGCAGACAAAGCTACCCGAGAGTCACATTAAGAACCACACAGCGTTCCCATTCCTCTTTCCAGGACAGACGCTGCAAGGCAGCTTCATCACCTGGCACGCAAGCTCCCTTTAACCAAGTGGAACGCCCCAAATATAAGGCGCACCAGGTTGTACGAACTGCACCCTTCCCTCCAACTCCGACCTCTACCCGGGCTTAACCGACGTGATGCATCGCTTCTATACCGCCTGTGGTTGGGAGTGGCTTTCACGAAGGCGTACACTACTTTGATTGGAATGACCGACAGTGCTGCATGCGATGACTGCGGCGTGGAAAAGGACATCGAACATTTATTGTGCCATTGTCATCGATTTCAGTCGGAAAGACAAACATTATATATCGCGTTGCGACGACTTAACGATCGGCCGTTGTCTGTGCAGGTGCTACTTGACGACTGTCCCCCATCGCTCGTCGGCCCACAAAGCTATGAAGGCACTTTTGTCTTTCTTGAGGGTGAATGGCCTATGTTAACACCTTTGATTCACTCAGGCCCCCCACGCGCGGGCGCGAGCTCACCGCGGCTTTCCTGCCCCTCACCTCCCTCTCTCTATCTTATCTTTCTATTCCTCTTTCCCGCCTCCAGAGTAGGGTAGCCAACTAGACGCATTCCTGGTTAACATCCCTGCCTTCTCTCTTTATTTCCTTCTCGTCCTCCTATTTAAGCAATCGTAACGTATTTTTTTCTCGGATGAATACACGTTCATTTCGTTGAACAAGGCGCTGCTAACTCAACTGGGAAGCATTGGTATCGCAAAAACAAAAAACAAAACAAAAAAATTCAGGAAACAACGCATAAAATTCAATGCCTTCAGGGCTCTATTCACCATTACTACGAACTGCCGTCCCAACGTAAATGAATGGCCGAGTGCACGCAATCGCTCGTTGTCGCT
This sequence comes from Dermacentor albipictus, assembly GCF_038994185.2. Lineage (NCBI taxonomy): Eukaryota > Metazoa > Arthropoda > Arachnida > Ixodida > Ixodidae > Dermacentor > Dermacentor albipictus. Next base: position 117,409,980 of record NC_091824.1, read on the forward strand.
ACTGACGTCTCTGTCATCGAGAACGGCTGTGATTTATTAGACAGAGAACACTTGCGAAATAACCGCAACGTAATCGGACACGGCAAACCCATTTAAGAATTACGCGGTGATCGACCGCGCCCCTATGAAGACTGCTCTCTTGACAGCAGCTGTACAACATTGCCAACCACCTTTCTGAAGGGTGGGAATAACACGCCGCAACCATATATGTTGATGCAGCACTAACAGCGTCCTAAATTAGTAGAAGGAACACGGTGAGAAATCGACATTGGCGACTCCCACTTGAAGCGCTAGAGAAAATAAACATACCTCTATTCGTGTCACAATTCCTAATGTAAATCTCGACGCGTTCTGGTGCCAACATTTTAGAGAAAACAAACTCGTGTTACATTCGTGCAAATGCCGTATGTGTAGTCTCAGCAAGAAACGTGTCGACAGTTGTGGTACGGAACTTTCTTGTGTTGAGCACAAAAGATGGAATCCGATTAAGGCAGTGCTGCGCCTGATCACGACCGCCGAAGCCGACAGATAGTTCAGCTGCAAATCACAAGGGTTTCATGTACATGAACCCCTCGGAACAGTGCACATTATTACCTAATAGCGCAACGTCATATTCTTCTACATCTAAATGAAAAAAAAATACACCATTTTAAATAACTATGCCGCATGTCATAAGCCGTGCGAATGTTGAAAGACGTGGCGAATCATGCAATACTGATTGTAGTTAATGAGAGGTTTAGGCAACAATAGGAATGTCGGCTAATGTAAAGTTTCTTCGTGTTGCAAAAATTTCGCAATTAGGTCTGCCAATTCGGCTCTGCGTTTGCCGGCGCGAGATACAAATGGACGCTGCACAGATATAATGAAACTCGCCAGAGTTACCGGAGCAGTTTACACTGGTTTGCAGGTGAGCAAAGGCAACCTGCTAGACCACGTAGCCCGTTGGCGCGTAACACGGTTAACGGCTCCGGAAGGTGTCGTCATCGTAAAACCTAGCCGCGGAGTTACGGCGTGTTTACGGGCCTGCGTGGGGTGCGGCGCACATTAAAAGCCCGCAGAGCGCTTTTCCCTTCGGCATTTGTTTGCACATGCCACCGGCGCAAACTGTGCTCGCTTATAGCTTTCAGGTACCTCTGATATGAAAAAAAGCAGCCGCGTAGCCGCCGTTGTTCTGCGCAAGCTGGCATATAGTTTGTGAACAGCCTGAGCAAACCAGCCATAAAATGAAGCCTTATCTGCAAGCGAAAGCCGGCCAAATGTTTTGAAGTTTTATACAGTCTTTTTTTTTTCTTTTTAATTAATATGTGAGCCTCCGAAAGCGGGCCTTCGTTTCTTTTTTGCGCACGCAGATGCATGTGTGCGGTGTGTGCGTGGCTGCACACTTGTACGATAAATTGCATTGTGGTCACAGTTTTGAAAGGCACATGAGGCACTGCTCGTACCTCTGCGTGGATGTATAAGACTGGCCTGGCGTTGTCTCCATTATGTTCAACGTGTGGTGTGTGCGGTGACATAGAAAATTACCTTATCTGCTGTACTCTGTATAACGCGGAAAGGAGTATGTTATTCGGGTCCCTCAAGAAGACAGGAGTTCCTCATAGTTCTCTTCAGGACATTGTTTTCCCGCGCGGGAACCAGTTGCGTAGGATGGAGCTTTCTCGCCTTCTTTTAAATTAACTACAGGACACGGATTTGGCCTCCACATGGTGACCTTAGGAGTGAATATTTGTAATTGTGAGGGCTGTGTCTGATTTATGCGATTTATTTATTTTAGGTGTCACTACGGTGGAGCAATTGCCGGCTGCAACTGCAAGGCTAATCCCACCAGTAGCCTACAACCACTCAATTCTACTCAATTCAACTTTCCTTATTCAACAAGCGCTTTACCGAAACAACTAAGGGACTGCGCTATAGGCTGACGCAAGTATACATAAACCAAGTTCCACCGATGTTCGCCGGACAAGGTAAACTAAAGATGTAGCTTCCAAGAAATATTTTCTTGACTTAAGAGCTCTTCTCTGAAACATATCAGCTCATCTCTTCTGATTTCCGCGCCACAAACGCCACACGGTCATTCCAGAAGCTTCCAAAAAAAAAGCATCAATGTGCATCACTATTTCTATGGGAGCACCGATAACGAGTGCATTGCGAACAGTCCTTTAAATAATTTTATAGCAACACTAACAAAGAACGTAAATCCACATGAGGACTGCACCATCTTCATAAAACGTGTGCCTGCTTTGGCAAACTAGGCGCGCGACGTGCAACATCTTGGTGCAAGAGGGAGAAATGAGATTAGACAGTTGATCACGCAAGCTCAAGGAAAGAACAAAATGCTTGTCTGACCTGCAGCGATAAGGCGCATCATTGGTGCGTGCAAACACCGCTCGTAAGGCTGGCTCAGTGTGTGTCACCATCTTGCGCCTTCACAGCCCGTCCTCCCCGTCTTGTCAGCCCGTCACCGCCGTTCGATGGGCCGCCGTCTTTAAGACACCCGCAATCCATCACCGTCGACATGGCAGCGCTGGGTGCTGCGCAAGCAGAAAGCACAGCATGACACGTATGGAGCTGGCATCTTCGTCGACGTCACACGTCTCACGGCGAATCACTGTGTAGGTCCACCGAAGGGCAAGAGCTAGCTGCTTCCGCGTAACAAAAGTTGTGCAGCGAGTGTCCGTTCTTGTTTGTCCGTGTCTGTAACGCTGTGAATACGTGAGCTACTCGATACCACTGCTGTCCACGACAGCTATAGTCACTTCTTGTGCACTAGTGCCTGTGTATCGTGGGGCTCGTGTTTTACGCTCAGGCTTTACATAGGACACACGCTTAAGAGCGAAGCATTTCTCGATGACAAGGTGAACTTTTACATGAATCTACAAGCGAGATTGTGCGCGTGCGTCATGTGAGATTTAGAGGCGCGTAAATCCTCAGGGTCTCTGACGTTTGACGCTTTGAAGGAAGCGTGGCCGAATCGTTAACGCTGTAGGAGGGACACATTTTAAAGGATGTAGATTTTCGCAAGGTCAAACGCACTGTATGTGACTTCTGACGACAAGGGTGATGATTGGAATTACCGAGTCACAGAAAGTACAAACACACCACACACAAACTACGCAGGCAATCAGCGCATGTACGATCGACCGATTCTTTAGCAGTACCGAGCGAGTGTCCACTGGCCGGGCGGTCAGCGCCTTCTAACAACGCAAAGCCAAAGCGACGAGATCAGCAAGAGAGGCGCATGCGCACCAAGTTCACTGTTTCGTCTGCTGGGCTCTCTCCATCAGCACGACACAGCCCTTGCCACGATTAACTCAGTGCAAGCTCCCCGGCTTATCGGAGATAACGTCCTCCAGTGAACTTGGTGCGCATGCGCTTCTCTTGCTGATCACGTCGCTTCGCGCGGTGAGAAGGCGCTGACCGGCCGGGCAACCGCCTCTCGCGTGGTACAGTTAAATAATCGGTCGACTGTACACACGGTAACAGGTAGCTTGAGTGTCTGGTTCAGGCACGTGGTGTCCCGAAGGAAGGCTGATGGCGCCTTCGTTGCGCACGAAGCGCCGGCAGCCTAGCAGTGCTGTTCCATGAGAAAACAATTTTAGTTGGGCGTCCGCAACTGTCCACGTACGCATGGAACATTAAAGAACGCGTTCTTAAATTCATTATTATTTTCCTTAATTAATGTTCGTGCAAGCCGCCCCCGGTGGATGCCATAGTTGCAGCGAAGGGTTTAGTTCGTGTGGTATGGTGGGCCTTATATTTGAAGCGTACCACTAAGTTAACGGAAGTGTGCGCGTTAGGCGGTGAAGCTGCCTCGCAGCGTCTGTCCTGGAAAGTGCACTGGGAACGTATGGTCTTATTCACGTGATGCCCGAGCAGTCTTCTCTGTGTAATCATTCCAAGGGATACCGCCATGGCCGGGCAACCACTGGAAATAAATTTCGCGACTTTTTTTTCTTTCATGTGGTGATGAAGTTGCACAATTTCAGGCTTCAACTGGCCGTGGGCTCCACGTCGGAAAAAACGCTGTTCCAACGTCTAGAAAACGTGGTTGATGCAGCTCTAGGGAACTGCCACGAAAACTCACAGCGAATATGACGGCTTTGAGGCCCCAAACTACGTGCGCCGATGCACAAATACGATAGTGTCAAATGCAGTTTTAGCAAGTAGGTCGCGTAGATTGCGTTTAACCGAGTACGTTGTAGATACGCACGGTCATGCTTTGTAAAGCAGCTCGGCATGGGAAAATTGGATGTCGCGTTGATTACGCGAATGGATCAGTACTGTTCCGAATCCCACCAAATGGTGATGATTATGGTGACTTATTGGTGTCCCCTTCGAAACAGGGTGGCGAATAATAGTCACCTAGCCTGCTTGAGCCAATCAGATATTCTATACATATTTATCAGTCAAGCATTTTGTTAATGTCTACTTAATATATTCTCTTTTCCTTAATACCTCTATATCCACCTTGTCTGATTACCTGTGCCTGTAAAGGATCCGGTCCTATCAATTTCTTCCCTGTTTTTTTTTTCCTCCGATACCCTAAACATAGCTCGCTTATCTCCAATGCGGACCGGTTAATGCTTCCATCCTCTTTAAATCCCGGCACTTTTTCCTAGCGTTTCCTAGTGGTCTCGCCGGGACAATACCTTCGCATTTCATTATAGGAAGTACTTACTTGTCTCCTGATTTCGGCTGCAGCAGACGAATGTCTCATCCGGTTGCGAATACTTGCTTCGGTATGTTTTTGTTCTCATAGGCGACCAGATCAGGCCTCAAATAGCAACGCCCTGCCCTTTGTGTTATCGTGCAGATTTTCCTTTCTAACTTATTTCTTGCCATTCTTGTATATCTCCGTTATACTTTTTTTTGCATCCTTTGCATCCAATCTACTGTTTCTGTTCCTCTAAAATTGTTCCTTTTTTTAAGACTATGGTTTGTTTAGATACTTTTTTTAGAGAACACGTTCACAGCTCCACGCGACGGCACTGACGAGAGCTGACGCGTCTCTATTACAGACAAAGGTAGAGCAGTCGTTACGTGTCACCACGCACCACTTCAGCAGCGCGATCAACCTCAACATGGACCGTTATGCCACTGAGAGCTGGCCACCACTGAAGCTCGATGTTGTCGTACAAACTACACGCCTCTGTGCGCAGACAGCTGATGTCTCGAACAAGCCGATCTTTCGCGTGAAATATTTCGCACGAGAGAACGAAAAGCTGTCCTCGTTTGTTCAACCAACGGAAAAAGACACAAATGTGAGAACTCTGACAATACAGACTCTAGCACGGTTATTGGACTTGCGTTAATTAGCTATTGGAATAACTGACTAGTGAACTAACGAATTTTGGATTACATTGAGAGCGGCCGGGAAGCGTTACCAGAACAATAGACAGACGTAGAGTTAACGAAGTTCGAAATAACATTGTGGTCCAGAGCTACTGACAATTGCAGCGTTAGTGTGTTGGCTCAAAAGATCGTTGTTAGGCAATTGTTATGTTGATTAACACTGCGTGTATAAGGAATGGAGAGAAAGAGAGAGTGTCAGACACTGGAGGGAAATATAACTTGGGCTGGTGTTAGTACATTACTCCTCTACAATGCCAAAAAAGGGACTGTTGCCGCGAGAAGATGCTTCGTAATCCAGGAAAAGAGCAATAACGACGACCAACTAGCGAGGCCGCCTTGAAGTTTTCGCACTAACTCGCCGTGACGTCACAAACATTGACGGCTTTTGCTAGAGTCTAGTCATCTCATTTTTTAACAGTAAAAACAGTAAATAGATGCTAACGTTCTACAAAACCACAATCTGGTATTTTTAGGCACATCTTAGGGGGACTCCCGATTATTTTCACCACCTCGGGTCCTTTAACGTGCAACAAATACGCTGTACCAGAACGTTTTTTTTTTCTTTTTGTCGTTTTGCATTTCGTCCTCTCTCTGCGGGCGACTTTGCACCAACTGAACTCAAGACCGTTCACTGAGTCAAAGATAGTCGGACTGTGGCCACACCCGTCACTGGCACGAAAAGCAATTCGTGCACTAGTGCAATCCTTGAAGTGCACCTGCTTAAGAGACCGTTTATAGTGCCCCTCTGTACAGTGTCCGTCCCACACGCATTCAGTGCTTACTCTCTCCCTTATTTCCTCTTTCTTTTACCCTTTACCCCTCCCCCAGTGTAGGGTAGCAAACCGGGTGCTCTTTTGGTTGACCTCCCTGCCTTTGCTGTCCTTGCCTTCTCTCTCTCTCTCTTGCATTCGGAGTGCGGCCGTCGCGGCAGCATTCGAACCCGTTACTTCAAGCTCCGCAGTGCAACGCCATAATTACTTATTTAGCACGGCTGGTGCGCGAAGTTGACGAAAATAGAGTTTTGAAACAACGCTTTATCAGTCAAAACTGATGTCGTGAGTTTTTCTTTGGTTTCACTTTAAAAGAGCTCATTTGTTGTTTTAAGTATTCAAGGATTCTTGTTCTTGATCTGTGTGGTGTGTCATAAGCACTTTTGACTCGCCTGGGCAGGGGTAGATACTGCAAGCGCTAAAGAGCCGGCATTTTCCGGGGGATCCTGGGCCCTCAGGGACTCCCTCTGGATCCGGCAGTGCGCCTGATTTAAACAACACTTCGCACTTGTGTTCACAAAGTCACATTTTCTTACTCTTGTTGCCCCTGCCTTGCATATGAACTTTTTGTCTCACTCTATGAGCAGCAAACGGCCCAAATGGGGCATGGAAGAACCTAACTTCCGACACCTAGCATTCGGTGGAGGCTTTAAGTGGCCGGTACGGCATGACAGGTGGTACCTGCGTTGATCAAAAGTAAAGCACTTGCGATCATCGGGTACAAACACACGCCGAACGCTGTTGTGACTGTTTTTACGGGAAACCGTGGCTAAGTCGTCTTGTAAGAACTTAAGCGCTATTCGTGAGTTTGTGGCAATCGGCATCCTGGAACCGAACGAACAACATCTTTTCTCTGACGCGTACTTCCTGATATTTGCTGATCACCTTATGTTCAAAGGTGATACAATATGATACAATATGCTTTTCGTATTTCTCCACTAAGTTTGTTTTCTCGTGTTAGGCGGTAAAAGAATAAGTGGTGCAAAGCACTAGTTCCGATGTCTTCTTCAATTTCGCACTGGTGAAGGAACAATCGCAGCCCTACCTATTTAAACAGAAAGCACACCAATGTGTTTTCTGTCCAACCAGGCAGATGTCTTGCCATTTTCTTTTGATGTTTGCTTATGATGCGCTTCTACTATGTGTAAACGTGTCAAGTGTTGTTTAAAAGTGTGGAATAAGTGTTTATGATGACGTTAAGCCATGCAGTCACATTCTGGCGTGCCAAACTATTTTTCCAAGGCACTTAATAACAGCAATTCAAAAATAAAATAAAAATATTCTACAATGCTACTCATGCTGCGGTAGATAAATGTTGGCGTTCGAATGATATATTAATGACGCTGATAATGGCCTAGTCCTAGATCACGAAGTTGATTGATGATTAGAAGACGTGTATCGTACTAATTGAGTTGCTGCCTGTCAAAAAGGAAATAATGTTTTGCATAGAAAGCAAGCGATATGAAAGTATCTTACTGTATTTTGGCTCTTAAACTGTCGACACTTTCTACGTATAAGCTATGTATACGTCCTTTGAAGACAGGAGCATTACCGCTAATTACCGGAACGCAAGTTGCTTCGGTGCACTTCACGTGGTTCGCTGCCGGTGATCAACGTCCCCCTCCCTCTTTCAACACACGTAGTAAAAAAAAAAACAACTTTCGACAATCTTGCTCAATGGCACTAGCTTGATTAATGGATCATATATCTTTGGCATTGCATCGTTCGTTGTGAAATATATATACATGCACTCTGTTGCTTTAATTTCCGAAAATCTCTTCGCAACTCACGACAACGGACCAACTTTCTGTTTCTTTTAGTGTACGCCTGCTCTAAACTTCGCGACAGACACAAAATGCAAGCGATTCGCTCAGAAACTTTTCAATAGCCCTTCTTTTTCTTTTTACGTTGCATAGAAGTTTTCATCAGGGACGCAATTTCGACGTGTGCTCTGCAAGATAGCTGTGTGCTATAATGTTTGCTTTGGCCCTTTAGCACAACGTTTTATAGAGAGTTAGCTGTCAATACCCGACAACCTGTATTTTGTGCTTGCAAGCAGTTTGTTAACGATTATCCGCATAAAACTTGAGGTTTACACGTGCTGCTTGTTTCTCGATTAGGTGGGCTTCAGTAAGCGCCCGATGGCTATACAAACCTCTATAGTGGTATGATAAGTAGTGGTTAAAGGAAAACAAACTGCTAGCACTTTCTTTTATGTCATTCGTCCTTCGACAAACTGACAGCTTCTCTGCCATCAGACTGCTGCGCTAAATTACGACCCGCGTTCAGTGATTGATGATTCAACTAAAATGTCATTGTTAACATGCTTAGACCACCTACAAAAAACATGAGGAGTAACTACACGAGCCTTAGGCCGCCAAGGATAATCAATCCTGAACATCAAATATCAATCCTGAAAATATTTCGAAAAGAAAATATTTAATGGAAGTGGCTTGTGCGTTGTCTTGGGGGATTTCTTTTTGTTCTCATTATTCCGCAACCTCTTGAAATATGTCAATATTGAAACGGGAGTGGTCCGCCTAATTTTGTTTTGAAAATGAGAAGGAGCGGAGGTGGGGTGGAAGCACCTACTTTCCCAAACTTGCCACACCCCCGGCTGTTGCATAGAGCTTTCATAATTAAACCCTCTGAAAGGCGCTTATGAAACAAGGCCGATAAGCCCGTAAACTGCGCAGTCTTGGCTTAGCTTTTCGCTGCGCGTTTTGCAGCGCGTTGGGGCTGTTGTAATTTTTAAGCTTTTAAGTTCGTCGCATCTCAGAATGCCTTTGTTGCTTCTTTCGAGTACTAAAATTGATATTTTTTTTTTTTGCAACGGCCACTTATAACCGTGCGAGAGACTCCAAGACGACGACCACTCGCGTGCAGATTTGCGCATTCACTTGGGATTGTCACAGGCACTCAACGGAGACGCGATGTAAAAGCCATGCGTAACGTGTGTGTGGTGCGTCATGTTCATTTGTGTTCGTTGCACGTGTCATTCTACCCAGTTAAACACACTAATTCCTTCCCGCCAGCGTTGCTTTATTCACGACGCGCGACATTGTTATCAGGCAGCTTTCAAAAGGCCTAGAATGACCCTGTCTTAAAGATAAACGTATGCGAAGACAAACAATAAACTACTGTCTTGGAGCGCGAGGCTCCAAACGGGCTAGAAATGCTTGAACGCAATAACACACGCATTTGCTGAGAGCTTAAATTTTGTGTGTGCATATCGTCCGTACTTGTTTTACGTTGAGTAGTCTGACGCTAGTCCTGACAATGCATGGCCTTTTCACACTAGTTGACAACTAGTGTGAAGAACTATCGTGAGTTAGCTAAGTTAGCGCTACGGAGATATCGGTTTGTGTTGTGACTGGTATGGCACCAGAAATCACTATGCGATTGTAGGCCCAATATAATTACTACCTACAAAGAAACGTTCGGTGCTTCATGCAAAATGTTGCTAATAAACTATACACGGCTCAATTCTCAGTATATATAGCTTTAGTTAACGGCGCAACAATGAACGGACAACTACGTATTGAACTTCGTCCATTACTTTTGCGTGAATTTCAAACAATTATTGCAATTCATCGCTTGTGTTCTTCTTGTTATATATTAGGTTTGCAAAAGGATCACTCACTTGAGAGGAAGCTCATAGCACCAGTATGGTCAGAGGTCTCTGTCCTCTCCTACTCTTTAGCTTAATCTTGAGCCTCCAAGCCTGTAGTGCTTCTGGAAGCCTTTTGTTTGCGTTAAGTTATTTCACCCAAACGGCTTTCCGAACTTCTTGGCTGTCTTTCTTGTCGGCTCATAAGAAGATCTGGTCTGGCTTTCTTTATTCCATTTTTTATTATTATTTTATTCATGTTAGAACGTTGAACGACATACCAAGGTCGCACAGGTGAGAGTATAGAGAAAAATTACTCCAAAGGGAGCAAGAAATGGAAAGCAGAAAATAATGTCTAAGCTATCAACAAGACGCTTGTAATGCGACTGTCATTTAATACTGCCATCTCCAGTCACAAAGAAACCCTAATTTGCCTATGCAATTGTGCGACGCAAACTGAAACGCTTGCATAAAGGGACAATTCATTTGATTTAAACCAGGCATATCTGTTCTGCGCAATTTCTAATTTAGCGAATAATTATAACTGGTGGGGTACTCGTATAGAAAGTTCTATAAAGATTTCGCTCACCAGCAGGAGAATCACTAAGAAACTTCAGATCTATATAAGAAAATAAGACAGAAAAAAGTGTAATATTATTACGACGTTTCTATTTCGGGGATATTCTCGCACCCCGACGTTTTTAGGGACGCTTATAAAGATTTCGTAGCTATATCTTCCACGATGACATTGCCTAGGTGATTTCATTCATCTGTAGTAAAATAAAGAAAAGAGAATTGCAGTAGGCAAAGTACTGTTGTCTCGAGTGGAGAGTGTCCATATAGGGGTCGAAGTCGAAGGGACGTGTGTGCAGTCTGTACAGACGTGTGTGCTTCAAGCTTGGTGTGTTCCATAAAGATCTTAAGGTTTCATTTGCTAGCATATGAATATTCATTGCATGCGTCTGTTCTCTAGAATGGTATCGAGTCTTGCAAGCCCTCCTCATGTGCAGATCGTGCTGCTGCATCGGCACGTTCATTGCCCAATGTGCCACAGTGGCTTGGAATCCACTGTAACGTGATGTCGTGTCCTTGCTCGACGAGGTGGTGCGTGTGAGCCACTGCGTATGTGCCGCCATTCAGTGAACTTCTTTGATGCCAACTTGAGTAACTCTGTGTGTACCGCTGATAATGCGCCGACTTCACGGCGGTGCCGCCACAATGCGCAGCTAGTCCAGAGGGAGAAGCAGAGAGGAATCTGGATGCTGTACACGCCTCAAACATGACGCGTTACGGCTAGCATTATGAAATATCGTTCCAGCGCACAATTAAACACGGACGAGAAGAGAAAAACAACACGAACGCCGGACTTAAACTCTGTTGAAGTTGAAGTCCGGCGTTCGTGTTCTCTTTCTCTTCTCGTCCGTGTTCAATTGTGCGCTGGAACGATATTTCATAATGCTAATAACAACCAACTAGCCCAGCTGTCCATACTTAGCGTTACGGCTATTCGCATACTTAGATGGTCATCGTACGTGAATTCAGGCAGGATTTTTTTTCGTCCTTTTTGACAATCTGATATATTTTTTACAGGGCGTATACGTAAGGCGAAGACTGCCTCACCATATATGTGTCGTTACCTCTTACATTCGAACAAACACGAATATTTGAGAAATTTCAACAGTCGCTCGTCGAATCGAGTGCGAATCAAATAGCAATGATTATTCGATTCGTATTCAAGATTTCGCACATTCGCACACTCCTATGAAACTACGACAGAATAAGACTAGAGCAACTGTAGTGTTTCTGCGTCTACTGATTGAGCTTTAAAGACAATATCCTAAGCTCAATTACTCAGATGACTTCTGCAAATGCTGTTATCATGAGATGTGTTCCCTTGTGTAGCTCTCCTACCGCTTTATTTTTTTGTGTGCTTACTTGTTGTTTTCAATGTCATGTAACGCAACCTGTCCTGCGCAGTCTGATCACGTGCTCTTCATTCATTGCTGCAGGATTGTGCGAGTGCCTGCGGCTGGTGCGGCTGGATATGCCTAGCGCGGTCATCAGGGGCGACCCCTTGTGGCTCAACTGCTCGTTCGACCTGGAGTCGGACGACTTGTACTCGGTCAAGTGGTACAAGAACCATCGCGAGTTCTTCCGCTTTCTTCCGAGCGAGAACCCGCCGGGACAGGCCTACAAACTGTCGGGAGTCTACGTGGACGTGAGTGTATAGCTAGATGTGCCATATTCAAAGACAGTTGCCCGATTTTCACAATTAACGACTTCAGTCCCTTCTTCCGCTTTATTAAATGTAGAATATTAGAAGTTTCGCCCCAATGAGGGTCAGCTATCTCGAAAGCATAGGAAGGAAAAATAGCTAATACAAAAAGAAAAATCTAAATATTACACACTACCAAAAGTCTATATCCTAATGGTGAAATACTAAAAGAGCAAATCCCTGTATCACAGAGTGGGAAAAAAATGTCTCTAAGACTGCAAGAAGAACACAAACATGGACAGACCATATGAGGAAATTAAAAATACCCATCGACTAGTGTGGATGAAAAATTTATCAATTCAGTGTCTACAAGAAAACACCACAGTGCCTGACGAGGAATTTTTCAATTCACTGTCTACAAAAAAACACCGTAGAGCCTCCAGAGCTTATCTCTGTTTGTTGGGGCACGATAAGTGCACAGCACTTTTTGAACAGAGAAAGGGCGCCTGTCTAGAGAGTCCAGACGACTGCGAAAGATGAGTCGCTGAATTTCCGTTGTCTACTTTCAGCAGGCAACTTATATTTTACCGATATTGTACAGGAAGAGGCCCGGAGATAGCCCCAAATCACTTTATAACAAAAAGGCAACGCCATCTGTGACTCAGCATTATAAGTTTACGAGAGATATTATCACAGTAGCGGGCAATTTCGCTATTTACTAGTCATTTCGTCTATCCTGTCCTTGTATATTGTACGCTCTCTAGGCTACAATCAACAAGGATGCGTAATTTATAGCAGGAAATATGACGCGTCGCTGTGCATCAATGCTGCTACACAATTCATCTTTATTTTATACTACAGAAGGATTTTATCTTACTGATAAATGGCGCAATATTTAGTAAGAAATGTTTCAGTTATTTTCATAAAAGAACTAAAAGGCTATGAAAGTGATTCTGATGTTTACTATTTGCTAATTTCCTGATTCTACTTTTTCTTAGTTTATGGCAAGTGACGAAAAGTAGCATATATTAGGCTGGAGACAAATTATTATTCTTTTGGGTCAGCAACGTATTTTCAGCAAAAGAATATATAATCAATACAGGATGCTAAACAACAGTCTTAATTTGCGACTACAAAGCGCGAGTACACGCTTTGGTGACGAATAAGAAGACGACAGGGTTTCTTTTTCTTTTCGGAACTGCTTCGATCTATTTCTCTCAGTTTTCCTTGTAAATGCACACAATGCCTTCACTTTCTTTAATTTTCCTTGCTACATAGGAGAGCAAGCTGTCGTTTCGAAAGAAATATGAGTCATTTGGAAGTCATCGTCGTCCTCACAATCTCTCCTTCTGTGTTTTCTCTCCCATCATCATAACTACAGACTAGTGCTGCTCAGGCTTCAAGCCTTCATTTACCGCCAGTCCCGCTCAGAATACTCGGAGATCAACATTTCATTTCCCCCTTGGCTGGCAATAACGTTATTGAATGGTCCAGCAGGTTCCCTCTTACCTCGTCCGTGAATATTTATTTGAATTGTGTGTTCGCGAAGAATGGGCCAAGTGCTTAGGCTATGCAGGATGCCATAACAATGAACAGCGCACTATGTTCGACATAATGACCACTTTGTTGAGACGTTTAGCACGCATTTTTTATAACCTACGGCCCACAGATAAAGGGGCATTGCTTCATTTGTACTAGAGATGCTTACCGGGCCATACGCCTAACATCATATGGCAAAGGCAATAAATTAAGTTATCCATTCATACGCGGGCATGCGGCAGGAGCAGTAGAGGCGAACAATTTCCATCCGGAGTACAAAAACAAGGTTTTCTTGTGGCGTGCTATATAGGGCATGACACCCAGCGTCTGCAAAAGCTCACGCGCACGGTGCACATCGCTTATACCATTTTTCTCTGCAACAGGATTTCTTATTTATTTCGCCTCGGAGTTGTTTAAAAGGAAATGATGGGATGCGGCAAACCTACGGCGCGTTTTTGCGATAGTCGTTTTGCTTTGCGAACGGTGCGGAGGCAATGCGTTTCTCCCGCAGCAAGAAAAAGGTGATCCTACTTTAAGAAAAAAGAAAGCACAAGAGCTTTCAAATACAAATTTGAATTATACGCTTTGTGTTCTTTACTTATGTGGCACACGGAAGACTTCACAAAAGGCAACATCATAGCACGAATTTGGTGCTGCTTCGAGTGCTGCTTCGACTGCTGCTTTGATAGCGTGATTTTGTAGCAATACTTGCTTACTCTCAGCGTCCGCCTTACACATTCTAGCCACAGGAATTTGCCCGAATCTTTGTAGCAGAACTGGTTTCTTGATCCAGTAGTATATAGCGTGGCTTGTTGGTGGTTCTCTGTGTCCAGGCACGGCAAACGGGGACAAGCCCTTGTCAGGCTAGGTCTGCTTGCATCCCGAACACTCCCGTTATGACGAAGTGAAACGCGCCACTAAGTCAAAAGAACGAACGGCGGCTAGCACACACACGACACCTGGAAAATCGTTCGTTGTCGTGGTTTCACATGAATATGTTCAAACCGACTAACACCAACCTCAGACCTCCTAGCCCTCAACAATGCTACCACCTGTCGTAGATTGTAAAAATACCTTACATCCACTTAAGTTACTTGCTGTCAGCGAAATGTGAGTTAATATTCACACCGATGAAAATATCCGAGAGCGAGCTCAAAACGTTGTGCAAAGTGCATACAAGTATCATGGCGCTTTAACTAATATACAGAGCCCTGGTAGACCATATAGCTCCTTTCAACGTAGTTGCTCTACATTTTAGCACGTCCTGCAAAGGTTTAATTGTGAAACTTGCATGGGGACAAAACTTTTATTTATTGATTTCTACCACTATCGCTTCCATGTTAAAGTGCAGCTCTTAGGCGCCCGTTCCTACGGCGAGCATCAACGTCCCTCGTAACCGAGTGAACGAGCACAGCTAAGGATGAAAGATCGAACGCGGAGCGTAGTGGTGGATGAAAGACGGCGATGGCGAAGAGAGCGCGATGAGGAAAGCGGAGGAGGAGGGTATGGCGAAAGCGTGAGAAGAAAAGCGTAGTGCCGCGCAAGACGGGCTCTGCGGCGGCGATGGCTACGAGATGGCGCCACCGTATAGCGCGCGCCATTGGTATGAAAAAAAGAAAGCGCTACATGAGTGGAGGTCTGTCTGTGGCGGCTGCTGTGAAATGCGCCCACGTGTCATCCACGCGCTGCCTCTCGCGATCTGCCGATTAGCGAGGCATTCTCGCCACACTTCGCTCCGTCTGCAAAGTGCCGCACGAGACAGCTTCTCCGCGTCAGCCAATATATCGCGAAATGAAAACACGTATGGAGCTGCGCTCAAATTTCGCATTATAGAGCATCGTAACTTTCGGCGAATTTTTTGTTTTATTTTAGCCAAACATTGAAGAGCAGTAGTTGGCGTATCAGGCAGACAACATCTCCTTATACGCATTTACAAAATAATATTAATAAACAAAGAAAAAGAAATCAAGCTTTTATCTTTTGACGTGCGAAAGAAAGCATCCCCCGGTATATTCTCGTTGCCCTATATATATATGCTAAGCTGTCCAGTTGGCTGTGTTTTAAGCAAATGCTCAGAAAGGAACCGAGAGGTAGAATAATGAAAACTAATGTGCGCGAAATGTGTAGGAAAAGTCCGAGACCTGAGCGAAATTATGCAAGGAGACCCACATTCATTGCAATAATTAATCTCGCGGCGGCATCTCCTTCGAGAGGTCCATTAGCGCTGGACAGATTTCCGTGGCCGCAGGCATCCGGCCTAAAACACGGACGATGTCCTCGCTGGACGATTTACTTGCGTGCCGTGCATTTGAGTGGAACGCGAGTAGAGTCAGCAGACTACTTCGAGAGCTCTATAAGCCGTCAAGAAAGCTGCGTGGCTTCACCGCGAAGCGATGTACGTACTGTTCAAGGATTTTGAATAAAAATCGCACTTTCGGGAAATTCTGTCAAAAACAAAGTTTATCACCGAATAAGGGCATGATGATTAGTCCACCGTTGTAAAGTGTAGTACCTAAACTATATTTAATTTGTTTTGTTGTTTCCTTCAGATATTTGTGTTCTCTACCCTGTGTTGCCGGAGCGTCACCTCTAATTGACGCTTGAATTCATCTTATCTATCCATCAAGGCATTCGAAGATAATGTCTAGCGGATGCACAAAATATCATTTTTTCTTGTACAAGCGTTATAATCTATTCTCATAAACAAATATGCTTATTTGTGGCATTGCTGGAGCGGTTCGCGGGTAATTTCTTGTATTTCATTCGCTACATTCACCGTATATAGTGTACGGGAAAGCCAGCGAGTGTTACATATAGACATGGGCCGTCACCCACGTAGTGTACGTAGTGGGATGTTTAATGTACAATTTGTTGTTCCTTAAGCGAACGTACCACCAGGGCACTCTGAAAAATGATGTCTTATCTCATATAGTTTCTTGTGCTTTGTATTTCCTAATGCATTTTTCTTTACTTGTGTGTGTGTGTGTGTTTGTGTGCGTGTGTGCGTGTGTGCGTGTGCGTGTGCGCGCGTGTGTGTGTGTGTGTGTGTGCGTGTGTGCGTGTGCGTGTGCGCGCGCGTGTGTGTGTGTGTGTGTGTGTGTGTGTGTGTGTGTGTGTGTGTGCGTGCGTGCGTGCGTGCGTGCGTGCGTGCGTGCGTGTGTGTGTGTGTGTGTGTGTGTGTGTGTGTGTGTGTGTGTGTGTGTGTGTGTGTGTGTGTGTGTGTGTGTGTGTGTGTGTGTGTGTGTGTGTGTGTGTGTGTGTGTGTGTGTGTGTGTGTGTGTGTGTGTGTGTGTGTGTGTGTGTGTGTGTGAAAGGTACTTGTTCGTGCTGCTACAGTGACATGGCAAGAATGGGAGGAAAGAAAGGATTATATATACCACTGTTCACAACGCCTATATAGGGAGCCGCAGCTAATGTTTACTGGGACACACTGTATAATGACGTCGTCCTCGTAACGGCATTTTTCGTTAATCAGGTATAAGCTGCGTTTGGCGTTTCAATACGCCAGCTCGTTTCTGAGTGAGCTCCGGTGCTACGACAGTCTCTCTTGCGACTTGCTTGCTCTCAATGGCCAATCCTGCGCAACGGCGGTCCTAATTCCTAGTCCCTTCTATCTGGACCGCCACCGTCAGACTTAAACAAAACAGCCAAGACACATCTGTGGGGAACTAATGTTAGCAAATCCAAGATGTAACGAGCAAACATCAAATGCTTTGGAAGGAAGAAGCATTAGGCTATCTCCTTCAGGGCAAGCCAAACATAAATCTTCAGCACCACCCGCAGGAGAAACAGAAAGCGCTTGTTCGTATTAACTATGACGATCACAAGTTTTATTCACTCCCGCGTAGGAAGAACACCCAGAGTCAGAGTCGCCTGAGTCACACCCGCCAGTATTTTCAGTGTTTCTCGAAGCGTTGTTAGTTAAGTGAGGGCTTCAGTATTTTGCCAGAAGCATGGTAACAGACTCATGAGGCATGCTGGTGCGGATATATTCACACATTGTATATTCGACACACAAAATATCTTTATTCGACTCCTTAGGCGGACCCTGCGAAAATTGCCGCTGCACGCACCAGAGATCGGACCGATGGAAGGTGGATGCTGCAAACCGTGGATTACCTTTTGATCAGGTGGCCCTTTAAAAAAAGTATTTTTTTTTATTGCTCGGCGATCAAAGAACAGCCTCTATATGTCATTTGTACACCCTCTGTGCACCTTTTATAAACCCGTGACGGTGGTGTGATGGGATGTGCGTACCGAAGTGCGGAATTTGTAGGCAAACATAAGGGAAAGAAGGCAGAAAAGAGCGCAGGCCAACTCTCCAGGAAAGAATAAAACAATTTCGTTAGACCCAGTCTCCAACCTTGTGAAGAACGGCTTTTATGCTTTCCAGTATTAAAACTCAAATGACATAGTTAATATATTGTGGTGCAACATAAGTCTATAGATGCAGGCAGCGCTATATGTCAAGCATGCAACCAACATTTTACATCAGTCTTTTATCGAGTGTGTATGCTTTTTTTTTCGACGTATACTGCTGCATCATCACCGCTAGTGAAAAGTTAACGCTCACTACATATCAAATTTCACCAGATAACGCGTCAATTTGGGACTAACTGTGAAAGCGAGCTACGCCATTTGAAGTGTAAACCTGTATCTGTATGCTAATGCAACCAAAATAAGCCATTAATTGCAAAAACTAGAGACATGGACTCTTTGTCCACACTCTCATTTAAAAGGTATTTTGTCGTAGGGATTTGGTTTGGAAGGCGAGCGGGGGGGGGGGGCGCGGGAAGGGGGGGCTCTGAGGAGCACGAAGACATACGCTTGCAGAGTTTGCAGGATTGAACTTGGCGTGGCTTTGCATCGAAACCGTTTCTCCCGTATCACTTTCCGCCGAAAGTGAACACAAATTTATTCCGAGAGCGGAATCTCACCCGAGAAAGAACGTACTAAAAAACGTAGCCTGACGGCATATTCCTCCTCGAACACGAGCGGCTTTATCGATCACCGCTGAATATCGTGGAGTGGGGTGCGAGAAGCAATGATTGTAAATTACGTGATCGGTCATTTAGTCTGAAGCCACTCTCTCCGTTGTTGCGGTTATTTGTTCAATTGTTCTCGTTGCTCCACTCAACATTTCTTGGCGGGCAACAGCTCGACGCTAAGAGAAGTTTTCTATGCTGTTCCGTTCGAAGCACAGTCTGAGCGGAGTGACTGCCAGGGGTCTCAATTTCCCCGAGTTTCTGCTGCAAATACTCGCAAAAAATGTCCCCCGTTCGCTTCCCCAAATGTCCTTGGAAGGAGAGAAATAAGAATGCTTTAATCTTCGGACTCAATCTCGAGAGTTAGTTCTCGGAAAGGAAACTGCATGCGCTCGAACCCTGCATTTCGCACTCTCACGTATCCTCCTTTCTTTTTCTTTTTTAGCTTCTGACCAAAGATCGCATATTAAAGAAGCACCGCATCCACCGCTCATGTGAAACCTATCTTTGGCAAACACATCCGGCAGACAGCTAACTACGACTGTGCGAAAATATTTTTGAGAATCTCGAACGGAAATGTTAATTGAGTCGGTTGCTTACATCTACGACTCTAAATTAAATAATTATCTCAAACAGCGCTTTAAAGGCTCCGACACTTCAACCGTGCTCTCAAAACACCTACAACATTGCAATTATTTGGGCATATTTTTTTTTCTGAAAGCACAATTTATTTTTTTTTATTCACGCGGCATATAGATGATGTTGGTGCACAAAATCGGCGCCGGCAACTGCTTGACTCGCGAAAATTCGTGTTTTATACATACGGTGCTAAACATTCTGATATTCTTGCACACGCAACCTATACATAAAACGTACTGTACATATGCGACAAGGACACATTACATACCGTACGTATATGTTGTATGTGCATGCTGTAGATATGTTACACGGATTGTACACGTGCTCGTATCGTGTGGTTCTTTCTTCAGTCTTTGTGCAGCCTTTTCGCCCTGGCAAGGTAATGATGTACATATATATTGTATTCATAATATCACCCATGTGTGTAGAACATGCACTATCTTATACATACCCGTATAAACAACATCCCCTGCATTACAAGGACACTCTTAATACATCAGACCTCATAAAGAAGGCACTTATGATACAGGGCGCAGAATGACAGCAAAAATGAAACATTTGTAGCAACAATACTTTTCATTTTAAAAAAAGGGGATCGTAAGCAATATTATCTCTGCTGATAGCACCGAACTATGCCATTGTCCTAAATATATATACTTCATTTTTTTCATAGCTCTTGGACACCTCCTTTGCATCACATTTGTGGGCTTTATTACTTTATTTGTTGACTTTATTACCATTGTATCGATAGCGTGCATACAATGCTCGCGCCAACAGATTGTTATCGGTTCCTCTGTACTGAACTGTCCGTTCTGCTTATGTGCAAGGCTGCTTCGTTTGTATACACATTCAGGCAACGTGTTGTCGAATGTGTAGTGTTGCTTTGATGCTACCCGTGTTCAGCTCGGAAAACAAAACCGTTCTGGTAGAACGCCTCGGCGTTTGTTGCAAATGTTCCTGCAAAGTTTATCCTTGTAATACCTGGTACTTCACAAACGGCTAGCGCTTTAGTTCCCCGGGAAGCACCAAAAACTCCAGTTCGCATTAATTTTATTATTTCCTGTAGTGTTAAAGTAAACGTTAAACCACTGAAAAATATTTGATGCGTGTTTATTCTAAAACACTATTTAACAACTATTTAACAATGCCAACTGTTATATTCATACACACGATAATTCTGAAACAACATTGACTTTACCGCATTCAGATTTGAAGCCCTATAAAACTATGTTGTTGTTGTTTTTTTGTAATTTGCTACAACGTCACTAATAAAACTACACACTTCGAACTTGGTCTAAACATCACGTTTTAGGTTCCCACCAGCGCTTCAAACTTCGACTTTTCTTTTCCTAGCTTCAAGGGTTATATGAATTAATTTTCTGTACTTTTCAAACGGAAATTTTCTGCTGCATCCGGCTGCAGTAATAACATGCCCGTAAGTTGCATGTTACAAAACAATAATTATTGAAATATCGAGATGATACTGCACTTGTTGCCACACACGTGAATTTTCAAATGCATTCTCAATGCTTCAGAATGACGTTCGAAAATTAATGAACTGCTTTGATATAAATGTGATCTACAGTAACCATTCTAAATCAAGGTTGGTTTGCTTCCATAGCCCACTCAAGAGTGTCTCACTGCTTACTCACTTTATGTGGACACTTCCTGATATGTCAATTGTTCTTGTCCTCCCTCCAATAAATGTTTCTGATTCATTAAAGTATTTTCGTATATGGTTTGATTCCGGTCTTCTTTTTTTTCGATTGATTTATCTTACATAAGCGCCAAAGTCCGTAAAACCGTCTTCTTATTGTATTGCATCAAAGTATTTTTACATCCGTCTGTCAGATAACTTTTGGTTCACTCGTTAGTCTATGTATGCATTGTACTCGGGTATGGAATTATATTTCTTCATTATTCTGGTACTTCGCATCAACATGTAAACAGGATATTAAAATGTATGTTAAAGAGTGCTCCTCATGACATATGTAGCTCAAAAGATGCGAACCTTTTTCAGATGCTAAGATTGCCGAATTCCCGATAACTTTTCATTCAAATACTGGTACTCAAACATTTCGTGAATGATACAATTAAAGTCCCCACTGTGTCTTGCCGTCTTTTACATCACACACCTGCTTTTTCAGTTCCTCACACACGTACCAAATTTGGTAAACATACTCGAGCATATTATGTTCCAAATGTGTTCAACGCTCTTCTCTATGAAATTATTTCTTGTGAATATGTGCGCGATATTACAAAAACTTAAAGGAATTATACGTGGAATGATTATGGACATCATATTTTCCAATTTTCGTCATTATAAATTGTGTCCGCGGCTTCTACCAGTTTCTGTGCCCAGTATTTTATCGTCCACAAATAGGTCTCAGTGTCACTCTTTTTCTCCTTTTTTTTCTCTTTTTTTGTAAAGTATTAAGTGTTTGCCGCTGAGTCTTGCTGCTGACTGCCGGGTTTCGGGTGACAAGCCACTGGGATGGCTTAGGCGAACCTGATTTCTGTAATTGTAATAGCAAGATTTGTTAATAAAGTTATTATTATTATTATTATTATTATTATTAGTAGTAGTAGTAGTAGTAGTAGTAGTAGTAGTAGTAGTAGTAGTAGTAGTAGTAGTACTAGTAGTAGTAGCAGCAGTAGTAGTAGTAGTATTAAGTAGTAGTAGTAGTATTACCTGCACTTAGGACATGTTGGTCTCCGTAGACAGCGCCGGCTACTCCTCTTGTCGTAATCGATAGATGTAACCCAAACGATGTTAAAGGTTCCAAAAAAGAATACTGACACAAACACAGTGACAAGATATATAAAGTTCACCCTACATACTCAACATAAGTTTACAAGAACAAATGTTTCCGAGCAGTTCACAAAATTCGAATGCTTATGTGGAAGTCCACGCACTCGCTGGTGGCAAAAACAGCCTTCTCGAACGCGCACATAAAAGACGCGGGAACACGGTAACAAAGAAGTTTGCGAAAACGCGTTTCCTTTTTAAGTTTGTGGACGTTTATATACGCTTATGCGTATGTCGGATGTGTGTATCAGCTATGTGAGGAAAAGAGTAATGCCAGTTTCTTAAATGCGCCTTGGGGTAGCGGCTATAGCCAACCTTCCCGTTTGTCTATAGTTCACAAAAAAAGGGAAACAGGTTCTACAAGAGGGATTTTACGACCACCAACGTGAACCACGTAAAGTACACCTACTTATGTTTGTTCAACCTACAGTGACGTCCGCTGATACGACCATTCCTATGCTGTCAACATAACAATAATAACGGCGCTTATAATGGCAGCTGTGAGCATTTCGGCATCTCCCAAGCCTTTCATTCTTCAGCTCCACGCGTTCGTGTTGCAACGCCGTGCTTTCAACATTGTGAGAAACTTTATCTGTCGTTGCGAAAACCTCTCAGTCGCCAGTTGCTAGTTCAGTGCGTCTCTTGTGTGAAATGAGCGTTAAAGAAAAATTACAACGCCTTTTATTACAGTTCTCTGTCCATATTGCATCATTACTTTCTTTTCTTTTCTTTTCTTTCTCTCTTTGCTCACACTCATGGTTGTTCTGCAGCATGGCCTTAGTTGCCTGTGTGCCAATAAACCCCAACTAACCAATCGTGGTTGTTCTCACTGCATTTTGCTATCTTGGCCTTCTTTGTTCACTCTCTATAAGCTAACGATAGCTATTGTGCGAAAGCTGCTGTTTTTTCGCAGCCTCTCCAGAAGTATGACACATTGTTTCAATGCGTTGCAAATCTAAAAAGGAGCCCATGTGCGGCCTTTTCTGGCACGGCTTTCGAAACACTGCCGGCGCCTTTTGTGCACAGGCGTGGAGCTTCCTCGTTTCTTGCACTTCTCTCCACATCACTCCTCCTCTTCCTCCGCCTCTCAACTTCAGCGCCATTTTCTCTCTGATATCGTATGCGGCAACATGGGCTTCGTTACTGGGCGCTCTGTTCAGCGGGAAGGCCGGCTGCACTTTCAGAACAAAACGCCCTGGGAAAAGCACGCATGAAGGGAGCAAGACTGCGAAATTTGCATATCAAGAGCCGCCGAGTATCAAAACTATACAACACGACGTGGCTGTGCGAAAAAGAGGAATATAGAGATGGAGAACGCAAGCAGAGGATAGACAGGAATGTCAACCAGGAGCGGGTTCAGTTTGGCATAGCCTACACAGGGGGTAAGGGAAAAAAAGGGAATGGAAATGAGGCGTTCGTAGCGCGCGTGCATTTGACAAACAAAGCGTATTGAGGCACGTGTTCCTTCTTATGTTCACCTGCTTTTGTGCAGGATCACCCGCCGTCGCGGCGTAGTTGCTTTGTCATTACCTTGCTAAGGGTGCGGGATCAAATCTCGACCGCGGCGGCCGCATTTCCATGGGGGTGAAGTGCAAGAACGTCCGTGTACCGTGCATTGTGTGCATGTTAAAAGAACCCCGAGGTGGTAAAAACTAATCCAGAATCTTCCACTACGGTGTGCCTAATAATATTTATCGCAGTTTTTGGCGCGTAATATACCAGTATTCAATTTTTTTAAATATTTTCGTACAAGATGAACAATGTCGGACACCGGCAGAACGTGGAACGGCTATCCTTAGTAAGCTATATTCTATAACTGACCGCAGGATTTCAGGAGAGATGAATGCAGCTGAAAGAAGGCAATGGAAACTATTCTTATTTACCTATTCCCTTACCTAAACATCGCGGCTGAAGTGTCCGCCAATATGCAATACAGTTTTCGCTGTTTTTGTTGTTGTTGTTGCTATTGTTGTTGTTGTTGTTGTTGTTGTCGTCGTCGTCGTCGTCGTCGTCGTTGTTGTTGTTGTTGTTGTTGTTGTTGTTGTTGTTGTTGTTGTTGTTGTTGTTGTTTCTTCATGGCGGCTTTCTCCTCCTCCATGTCTTACGAGCTTCCGTTTACCTGACTTTTGCCAAACGCCGTCCGACTTGCTCCAAGCCTTTCTTCCCTCTTCCTCTTTGAATCACGCGTGTCTTGCCTCCGTCGTGTCATCGCTCTAAACGAAATACATACCAAGCCCTTCAGCGAGGGGCCTCTTTGATAAGAAGTGTGATATAGCTTGTGGCGATGGTTTTCTTTGTTAGAAAAAATATGTGCAGGACACAGTTACGTTACAGTATTACTACTCAGCGGCAACATTGAGTCCATCCTACAATGCTTCCTTCTTGTTTCCTCTTTGCCGTCACTAAAGCGACAATCTCGTTTATTTTGATACGAGGACATCGTGTATTTCTTTTTCGTTTATTTTTAAGACGCAGGATTTATCTGGCCACACGATGTTTACCTCACAAATGGATATATTGTGCCTTTTCGCTAGGTTCTTCGACAAGACACCGCGCACGCACGCACACACGCGAACGTAATGCACAAACAGATAAGCTCAATGGAGGAAGCACGCTGAAAAAAAAAACACATTATCTTTGCTGTCCGCACTTTGACGTATCCCTTCGTTTTCTTCGCCTCGCTTGGCGGCACCGTACCCATTTTGTTTTTGTTTTGTTTTGTTTTTCATCTCTAAAGCATTGATTTCTTCTCCTATCAAGTTTCCTGTCCTAAAGCAAGTTTCTTCTCCTACTTTGCTGACGCTCCTGTCACGCCGCTTTGCCACCATGTTCTTCTGTCTTGCGCGAAACGCAACCGTGTTGTCAGTAAAGTTCTGGCTGGGGAGACAGTTTTTCGCAGGTCTCCGAAGTTTCTACTGCGTGACGAAAACAAAAATAAAAGAAAACCGCTTTCTTGTGTTGTGAAAAGACTTACTTGAAGGTGCACGGCTATCTCATTTCAACAGTTTACTGGTACGCATTTCGCACTGTTCCACATTTTACCATTTTCGACTTGTTGAGTCGACAAAACAATCGCGCCTTTTTTTTCATTCGTTTGCGCGCGCACAGCTGAATCTGCAGCGGCGCTTGAGTGTCATCATCTTTTATTTCCTTTTGATGCGTCCAATGAAATCTAAACGGTCACACTCTGCTCGTCTCGCATCGTTCTCCTATCTTCTTTTTTTTTTTTTTTGCTAAAGAATTTCGCACGAAACATAAGGTTTCATCGCAACTGCTTCCTACCATACTTCGATACGTACCGCCGCCTGCGCAAGGTTGTTTTTTTCTTTGTTCTTCTTTTTTTTTTGTCAGGGCATTTCCAACGAAGCCTGAATTGCCCTGACACACATTTACCTGCCGGCAAATTTCACTCTGTTTTGCCGGCAGGTAAATGTGTGTCAGGGCAATTCAGCCTTCTTCTGAAATGCCCCCGACGAAGGATAAAGCAGTGGTATAAAACACGTGAACTCTGCTTGCGTGAATTTTCCTGCGAAAATACAATATTGTGACGCTCAAGTTGCTTCATCATCGTGCAGTTAGTTCTGTTGCATATGATTTGGATATTATTAAAAGATTTGCTGCTGAAGAAGAGAGCTATTTAAAAATCACAGGTAGAAAAAGAAAGACATAACATTAAACAAGCGGGAAATATAGATATATATAAGTAAAAACAATCAAAGTCATTCAACATTACTCACAAGAAAAGAAAATCTCACTATGTACGGACAAAGCGATACAATCCTGCGAATATATGTGCACGCTATGCTTCATGTATAGTAAACGCAAGTGGCTATACAATGAGCATGCCGCTATGCGGCAAGAATGGGTAGCCTTTACTCATGCTGATTCAATCCTGTTCCTTTAACAGCAAAGCACATAAAAATTTAGTAATGCGGAAATGTCATCACAATATTAAAAAAGTTAAATGCGCAGCTCGAAAGACTTTCCCGTCGAATGGAGGTCTACGTCTATAGAATAAAGATTAGTTTACTTTTGCTATAGTAAATGTGTTCATTCTTGTTTGCCGGACCACAGTGTTATGAAAATAATGCATGCAGTAAGGAATCAATATTTTTCTAGTTTGAATACTGGTGACTTACGCACCAATGGTAGCCGTCCATCAATGACGGCGATTTGATTAGAAGTTACTCTATGCGTTCTAGACTCTCGGAACTGCACGATGTGCTTCAGTCAAGGATAAATACTATGAGAAACATTTATCAATCTAAAGAGACGTGTACTGTATCGAACGTGCTGCACTGAGTTCCACTAATGGCAACCGGAACACGGTAGACAAAAGTCACATGGTTACACTGGGTCGCGGTGGGACCGATGCAGATGCATGCATAATGCATGGAATGTATAATAAATGAGCTCCGTTTTATATCTCTTCAGATTAAGCACAACTTTGATGAATACGTTCTTAATTATTGGTTAACATTATGTATTCAAGGCAGATAAGGAAACGTTTTGCATTTCAAGTGAGTGTGTCGAAGGAGCGCCGCTGTTACTGATAGGCTTTCCTTTATTAAGGCACGTCGTTACAACTTAATACGAAGTACGCGTCACTCTTGAGAAGTACAAAGCCACTCTCAAGTTCGTTCTGCATGTAGTTTCACGATTTGCTGCCACAGGTGGAGCGTCTCTCTTATGAAGCTTCAACATGATGACGTCTTCTATCTCCATCTCATGTGCCCCCCACCACCACCCCCCTCCCCCACTCGTCAATTACGCCGGCACGTGATATCCCCTCGTGGCACCAAACAACGTCGTGCGTCAAACAATGAAGGCGAACCTCTAAGCTTAAAAGAAACAATGAGGAGAGCGAACGAGCTGCCCATTTGTGAGGGCGCCTCAGTCCGATATGACGAGCTTCATGCATTTCATGAAAGAAAGAAAGAAAGAAAGAAAGAAAGAAAGAAAGAAAGAAAGAAAGAAAGAAAGAAAGAAAGAAAGAAAGAAAGAAAGAAAGAAAGAAAGAAAGACACCAGTGCACTTTCTAGCTGTTTTCAATGCCCACGACCACCGGATACGCCGTCTACGATGGCTGGCCGTCGGCAAGTGGCGGGCCTAGCTTTTTCTCATCTCGCGCGCTCCTCACTTAGGACGATGACGACGAGGTTCCGCTGGGACCGAGTCATTGGTCTGAGGCCCGTGCGTCGCAGCTCACCCCGTGCGCGCAAGCGAATGGCTCGTCGCGCGCCTTTGTTCTGAGCCCCCCGCGCGCGCGCGCGCCCGCCCCGCAGAGTCTGAATCTCAACCCGAGCATTCGCGGGGTCGTGAGCGGGACAGAGAGAGTCACTTTCTTCTCGGTGACGACGTCACTAGCGGAATAAGAAAGAACGGAGCGCGAGGAGGCGAGTGGCTCCCCGACATTCGCATTGTGCTGGCGAGTAGCGTGAAACGCGAAATAATAGTAAAACAAGGAGAATGAACGTCATTCGGCTTCTTCCGGGCCAAGCGCGCCTTTCCTATTCGGCGATGTCTATAGCTAGCGTCAAGGAAGGGGGGGAGGGAGGGAAGGGGGCTGAAGGCACTGCACTTGTATACCTCGCCTCGGTGTGAATTGTCGAGCCATTTCTGAGAGTGCGCGCTGCCTTTGTTCTCGGCGTTCGCATCTTTACTGCCTTAAAGGCTGCGCCAACACTGCGACGTGTGCGGGCGCGCGTGGTTGTGCGAGACCGACTTTTATTTTTCTCATGTTGTGCTTTATCACCGCGGTGCGGGGAGATTCATTTTTCGTCCGTTTCTTTGCTTCTTTATTTTGTTCGCTCTTGCATTACATTGGTACCGATATAAAAAAAAAATATTCTTCTTAGCTGAGTGCCGAGAAAGACACAGAGGTGTGAAGTAGTGAGAGCTTGACTTGGCGGGGACGTGGGAGCTGGGAAAACTCGGGAGTGAAGTGTTCTTATTTTTCACTGAACGAGCGCGAAATGCAAAGAAGGATACGTGTGTAGATGTCTATAGGACGCAAGTATGGCCTAGCATTTTCATTGGCTAAGGCTTGAGAGAAAAACGTTTTCGCGAAAGAATGAGGTGAACTCGTATACGGAGGGGGGTGGGAAAGAGATAAGTAGAAGGCAGGGAGGTTAACCACAATAACGTCCGGTTGGCTACCCTACAACGGGGGAATGGGAAAGGGGAAACAAAGATAACAGGGAGAGAGAGGGGAGGGAAGGAAAGAAGGAAATTGCGGTGAATTCGCTGACGTTTGTGGTCCAACAGAAATTGCATTAAAAGTCACAGATGGTCGCACAAGCCTGTCGTCCTTAAGAAGCACAAAAGCGCCTTCACCGCTTTATGGTCGTATACGAGTGAGGCAAATGAAAATGGTCACTGTGACTGCTGAAAGTGCTGATGGGAAGGCTAAGTGTGAAAAAAACTACGAAGACGTATCGATGACATTAAGTAACGTAAAAATAACACTAAAGAGGAACACTAAATCACTGTGGGCTTGCATCCTTCGACAACTCCGTTTTCGGCAGTTCCGCGATAAGAGGTTGATTTCCAAGTTAAAAAATGAGCTCCCATCTTTGTTTCATAAAAAAAAATCCGACAGGACCCACCTCTCGATTAATGTAGACGTTAATGAGAATAGTATTAAAACAATGCAGTGACACTGCATTACCAACGCGGAAACATATATGCATCCTGGCTACTCGCACTTCCCGCATCTATCTAGCGTCGCCGCCACGAAGCCCGCATGCGGTGCTTGTTGATTCCGCTGAGAACCGCTAAAAGTTTTTGCCATTTAAGAACGGACCATGCGTAGTTTATCATACCCAGTAGCTTAAATTCGATTCATTGAAGGACGGCAGAGACCAAGTGGCACATACCAGTGCTCCAAGTTGGTATCAGACGAGTTCATTTGAACAGTGCTACATACCCGGAGGCCCACGTTGGTCTGACGGGCGATCTCGAGCCCTGTTCCCCGAGCACAGCGACCCGATGCGCTACCCATTAGACCATAGACCACTCACTCCCTGTACTCCCCTATTTGGTGGGAAAATGGTTAGACACAGACAGATAAACAGATAGCCCCGAAAGTTCGTGAAGAACTCTAAGAATGGTAATCGCATTAAAAAAAAATTCGCGGAAGCTCCAGCGTCGGTACGCCAGTGTGAAGTCCAGATTTCAATGCGTATTGAGGAACTGGGATCCTTCGTAGCAAAGTAAAAGTTCTAGAAATTTGCTTATTTCAGTGTTTGGCTTCTCTAGAATACAGTGTATTCCATCATTGCCTATTAAAAATTAAGTAGGCCCGAACAGACGCTATAAAAATATATTACGTGACGATGAGCATATGCGGGAACCTGAATGTGGTAGTATCACCACCTGCTTTTCGCTTTTTCATCTTTTTTGCCTAATTATGCGCCCTTTCACATCAAAAGTGGCAATTTTCTTACAAACTTACAATAGTAATTTACGAACACAGCTAAACTTATTTTTCTATTTACTGTGCTATCGAGCTCAACGTAATAGTAAAACAAGCGTCGATGTTTTATTGTGTCTCGTTGTCTCTCGAGGTGCGATTTTAAAGGAAGACATGGGTACGCCAATATTCGCAACGCTTCACATCTCGGGTATAACCGAAGGAAAAACCACGAGGTTCGTTTTGCGAGGATGCGTCAACATCATGCAGCCTACCTGGTTCCAGACAGGGCTTTAATTATATACTGCAGCACGCTGACACCTGAAGATGAGAAATATCACTTAAACGTATCACTCACTCACACACTATTGGAATATCTCTATATGGAAAGTGCGACATCGCGTACTCAGCTGTCTAGCCCTTGGAAAATTCCTCTCGTTGAATATTAACGGACGGTTTGAAATTTTTTGCAGTTTTTAAATTTTGAAACTGACCCTTTAATCGTGTCACTTCTTTCGGTGTAATCGCCTCGCCTCGCTGTGACTCCCGCCTAATGGCGTGACAGGCTGGATGCCCGCTTCTTTGTCAATTTGAGCCTGATCGGAACTGCCTGACTGAGTTAATGACCTGAGGGAATTAAAGTCGAGGGCGAGTAGCGTAATGGTCCCAGTCTCTGGGCACGTGGTTGCCGTAAATTGGAGTATGATTGCTGCCCTTGATGCGCCCCCTGAGTTGGCTTTTCTTCCGTCCTACGTCACGAGGGGAATGCTTGTTTCCAAGAAGGACCTCATCTTGCTTCTCGAATAATTGGGGCCTGAACGAGCGAACGAACGAAGGGCCTCTGTCATCAGCTGGAGAGGCCGGGCTAACGACTGGCGAGTTCGCGACCGCGCATGTCAATGGCTTTAGCCGCAGTTAACACCAACGTGCGTGATCGTTGAAGAAGCCGCGTTGCATTGCGTCAAGGCCAGTGGCTCAACACCCGTCCGCTGCAGCTGTTGTATATACTTTAAGTGCCGCTCCATAGCGCCTGCATTTACCGGCTGGTGATTTGTCCATACCCTCAATATATTTTTGTTTATCTTGCCACGGTTGTTCAAATGTGTCTGTCATGTCCAAACCGAGAGAGACATATACCATTGCTGTTTCTTTTAAAGTCGCAATGACCATTGATTCTACAAATGATGACGATTGCTCCGAAATGTCATTAAAGATTTCTTGGGATAACTAAACGCCGGGGATAACGATTTCTAGGGATTACGCCACTAAAATCAGAGTATTGAAAAAATATACTAAACATAATTTCTTTCATGGCTGCAATTTTTTCCATCAAGAGCCTTTAGGTGTTGTCATCATACAAAGAAACGTGAGTTCGAACAGAACAATTTCACTGATCCGTAATCATACCCAAAACCTAAACATTCAGATGTCGGTTACATTCAGAAACATGAGCGAGAAACATCAATACCCGCCGTGGTTGCTTAGTGGCTATGGTGTTGGGCTGCTAAGCACGAGGTCACGGGATCTAATCCTGGCCACGGTGGCCGCATTCTGATGGGGGCGGAATGCGAAAACACCCGTTTACTTAGATTTAGGTGCATGTTAAAGTACTCCAGGTTGCCCAAATTATTCCGAAGTGCCTCACTGCGGCATGCCTCATCATGACATAGTGATTTTGGCAAGTAAAACGCAATAACTTCTTTAGGAACATCAATTTTCTTTTTTTGCTTTCCTGCACGTGCGCAGACAAGCCGGACCTCTGTGGGGAGGCTGTTCCTCAAGGAGACGGACTTGAAGTCGGAGGGCCTCTACGCCTGCGAGGTGTCGGCCGATGCACCTTCCTTCCAGACAGTGCGTTCCGAAAAGGAGCTCAAAGTATACGGTGAGTATTCGTCCTGACCTTACTGCTTAAGGACTTTTGAAGCCTGAACACACACTATCACCCTATTGCCCTTCAAAACAGGAGACTGAGGAACCCGTCGAAGGCCAAGACGCAGGCTGATTCGCATTAACACGCGCGGAGCATCCCATTATACGTGAAATATGCTCAAACTGTCATTCAACGGGGGACTGGCACTCAGATGCACAGTCTGCGTTTATGCCCTTCATTGGTCGCTTTTTGTGAGTGTTCCGGCTTGCGTGATGCCTACTTGTGTTGGAATCGTTGTTACTAATATTGCATCGGTCGTAAATAACCACTTGTTCTTGTATATAGATGTTAAAGTGACAAATTACTGTTCATTCTACTTCACCGGGCCTCATACATATAAATATTTTATTTGTTTGTATATTTCGATCCTCTAAGTTCAGGTAAATAGGCTATATTGACTCTGAGTCCCAGCGTCTTGGCACTCAGAGTATATATATATGTACATATATATATATATATATATATATATATATATATATATATATATATATATATATATATATAGATATATATATATATGAATATATATATATATATATATATATATATATATATATATATATATATATATATATATATATATATATATATATATATATATATATAAGTAGCTTGCGCATTGCATTCACGTCTCACTGCGACCACTCCATTGGTTTCTAACGATGCCAAATATACTTTATTTTCTTCTGATGTGCTCAAAACACGAAGCGGTAAAAATTAACACGATTGTGGCGGAGA
Organism: Dermacentor albipictus; assembly: GCF_038994185.2. NCBI lineage: Eukaryota > Metazoa > Arthropoda > Arachnida > Ixodida > Ixodidae > Dermacentor > Dermacentor albipictus. The sequence continues at coordinate 117,441,981 of NC_091824.1, forward strand.
GCACGATGATCCCACATCACGCGCTCGACAGGCGCAGTCACTGATACAGTTTTGGTTCAAGAACTACAGAGCAAGAAGAAACTCGCTCCTGCACAAATGTCAACAAATGCGCACCGGCATTTATATATGACGGCGCTCCAACCACAGAGCAAACAATCTTTTGTGGTTATGCAGGCCGTACACGTGCACATGTAAACTCGTAGTGGCTATAGCAGACGACTCGAGGCGCCATCCACACTTGACATAATTCAGTTAGTATTCGCCAGGCGGCCACTTCACTCGATATCGGCTTCATTAGGTAAATAGCACAAAAAAAATGACAATAAAGAAATAAACGCGGGGCGTTCAAACGCTGCTTAAAGCAAAAAAAAAGAACACCTCGTCACCTCGGTCGTTCCTTGAGAAGCACGTTATAAAACGCAAGAACTTCGATTCCATAGTTTTTATATACTCGTCACACCAATGCCCTAGAGTCCGTAACAGCTCAACAAGTTCACACTACTCTTGTATGGAGCGGACGGCAGTCGATAGTTGTGCAGGCGTCTTGATGTGCCACTATGCCTGGGAGTATGCTCTCGGCGTGGCTGTAGACTCATCTCCGAGCCTCTGCGAAATTGATAGTAAGTTCGGCATTTCCGACCCACGGCAAAACCAATAATTCGGTAATGCAGGTGGGCCATTTCCGACCATCCGGTGTTCCGTGGATTGTTCCTAAGGTCACGTGAGGAATGTGAGTGAGTGAGGAATGTGAGTGAGTGAGTGAGTGAGTGAGTGAGTGAGTGAGTGAGTGAGTGAGTGAGTGAGTGAGTGAGTGAGTGAGTGAGTGAGTGAGTGAGTGAGTGAGTGAGTGAGTGAGTGAGTGAGTGAGTGAGTGAGTGAGTGAGTGAGTGGTCCGAATGAGGGAGTTACGTGGTGTTTAACAGTGACCAAGAATCTCCCCGCTGCTTCTTCACTCACAGAGGCACATTAGATACCACTGAGGCACGTGTCTTTTTCGGAGGGATATAGCATCGAAGATCCCGGTCACAATGAAGAATACCACAGCCTAAACTTGCAAAACCGCGGTCGTACTCAATGTCGACAGCCTTTCTGAAGAAAAAAAAATAAAAAGACGGTGCAAGGCAATCTATATTTAAGAATTTCGTTCAAGGATTGGCTCGCGATAGTTCTGTGATATTTCAACCGGAGCTGCGAAGAGTCAATGTCACGTCACCACACTCACCGGTAAACCTTCTGGCGATGGCTTAGAAATCCCTTAGTGAATGGTCGTGGATGTTCCTCTGCTCTGATGACGTTTATGATGACCTCGAACCATGGGGCTTGTACACTACGAAAGAGTGGTCGAGAATTCATCCGAGACATCATCCGAACTGGCTTTGAAATTCAACCAGTAAAACGTAGAAAAGGAATGAATTAAGTTGACCTGTAGAATAGTCATACGCGGATGGCCCCCACGGCTGAAGGAACAGGCCCAATACTGTAGGCTTCGTTGTGGTGCTTCGGCGGTGCACATATGTGGACGTGAGAAAGCGGAAACATTGAAGCCCCCATCATTGTCGAAAGAGCACGACATATCGCGTGGTCGCCACACATACACGAGCCAAACGTACCCCTAAATCTGCGTGATCGGAAGCGGGCACTCCGATGATTCATCGCGGTGGGGCAAAAAAAAAATGTGGGCTTCGTGTGCGAATGCGCACTTCGGTTCGACCGCCTCGCAATAAGATGACATGGTTATCACGTGCTCCACGCTCTGAGAGCTGACTAAGAGGTTTCTCTGTCACACCTTTGCGGCAAATTCAGCTTCCAACGCTTAACTTTTCCGTTTATATCCTAACCATTTTTGTTACTGGAGAATATTTCGCACCGAATGGTTCCAAGTGGATTTTCTATTGCTTTCGTTAAGCGACGAAAGCGCCACCTTTCTGCGGAAAATTGGAAATACAACTGAAATTATGCTCTGCGGAACGCTGCAATATTTGAAGGAGATAAACATTGCCTGGTACTGGTAATTTCGTAAGAATACTATTGGCAGAAAGCTGCAGCTACGTAGCTGCTCACGATTGTTTTACGATGCAGGAATCGCATTGTTACTTGAAATTGACGAGAAGTTGCATAATCTAACTATCTAGTCAGTAACCAATTCAGCTCTTATTGAAGGCCCCGCTTTCCCAGAGGCGATGTAGGGAAACTGACACATTAACTATTTATTACATATAGCGTTGCTTGGCACTTCGTATGTTCCATGTTATTGAATATATGAAACTGTCGTAAGAAAGGATGAGGACGGCGTCTGCTCTGTCGCTTTCTTTGCTTGTTTGTTTTTGCCATTGTCCTTTCTGCTCAACTTTTATTTTAAATAATAACGCATTAATGGTTTGTTGCTGCGATCTTCATAATTTACGCCTATACTTTTCCGGCTAGACATGCACTGCAATGGTTGTCGCCGTGTTTACCGTTGCCAACCTGATGAGCAACAACCGATGTTGTAGTCAAACATTTGTTTTTCCCTTCATACTGTATGCACCCTTTTGAAGCGCTAATTCCTTTGTGTGTTGCGTGCATTTGCACGCGTGTGCATACGTACTACGTGCATGTTTGTATGACCCTAGATAAACGTATACGGTATCCGTCCCTCCTGAATGCCGCTTGTATGCAAATAATCATCGCTCTGTGCATCTCTCGTCAGCCAAGTAAGTCGCTCAAGGAAGGTGAGAAGGACGCAGTTATGGGAAATCAAGAAGAATGTGAAGGGAATGGAATCGCAAACGCAATCATTGGGCTCCTTTCAGTGCTGTGTATGCTGCGGTTCTCTTGCCCAAAGGTGCTTTCATTTAGCGGCTACAGGAAGGAACCGTGTTCCCACAGCTGCATTTTTTCGCACGATTTGCCCGATAGAAAAAAAGAGAAAAGCATTGGTAAACGAAGTACACCGACAGCACGAAGAGAGAACAATCTCGGAGGCAAGCTTCGGAAGAGGAAAGCACCAAGACGATAGAAGAGAGTCCCAGCTGGCAGCCCTTCATCTGCCAGCTCACTTGTAGGCAGTCCGAAAGTGTCCTGCTTGATTACACAAACGGGCACCACCTACAGAAGTGTTGTGCGGCTCGACTGTTTGGAGACGGAAGATAATAGACTGTGGAGGAAAGACATCGCCACCTTGCAATAAGAAATAGTTGATGGAGTTGTCCATCATTATCCAACACCATTAAAAGTAGAAGCAACAAATTCTTTTTGTTTCCAGTTAGCTATTATAGGTCCTTCTCTCTCTTGCTGACTCATCTAGTGTTTAATCGAGCTGCACAAATGTGTGTGCCTATATAGCAATCCACGCTCTGGATTATGTAAGCGAATACATTGCACTCACTTTAAGACCGACCTACGTTGATCACTCATGAGAAAATGTTTATTTTTTTTCGTTTTTAATGAATAAGAACGATTACGCAACATTAAAATTAAGAAGTGTTTTTTTTTTTTTTAAGGATGACGCTGTTGACACGAATTGCCCTTTCTGTTAACTCTTTTTTTTTTGTTCTTGTTACAGTGCTACCCAAGAAAGGCCCCGAGATCCGCGGCACAAAGCCTCACTATAGGGTCGGGGACTTGGTCAACGTGACCTGCCACGCGGGGGCAACAAAGCCACCGGCGGTGCTCACGTGGTACATTAACGGCGAAGAGGTCAGCATGGCACTCGCGTTACGACCAGCTCCCGCCTATTCGCCGAACTACCTCTCATTTTGTTTTGTCCACTACACAAATATAGAGCACAATATGGGTCACCATACAGGACATAATAAAGGGCTTAATATAATAGTGTCTGTTTTATTGCTGGTCAATTGTCGTTAGGTGAACATCAAGTGATAGCTCATCACGCCTTAGGAATGGTTCGCGTCAAATGTTCATACAGGACAAATCCTAGCTCCCTTCAAAACATTTCGCTTGCTGTAATTTCCTGGCTACTAGGAACGCTAATTGCATTCTCCAAGAATGTTTTAACCACTTGTGTTAGTTACCGTTACCTATCTGCTCACTTGAATGCACAAGATCATAGTTCATATCTACCTAGCTGGAAGGCTCTATATACAACATAATGTTAAAATTTTTTTATCACTTTAACGGTTATGCCACGGACTCCTTATTAACCATCTTTTCTGTGAGAATAATTCAATATACATAACAAGGTTAGTCAACGCGCATAAATTTTACAATAGAGTGTATAAAATTGAAAGTGCTATATATTCTTGCCAATGATATTTAGAGACACGACTTTGATGCTGCCCGGTACGCATGTAGCATGTCATTAAGAGGAAGGTTTAGATAAGTGCCAACTCCAGTTTATCTATTCAAATACATGTAAAACACAAAAGTGCTTTTCTGAGACACCGCCTGCAGTGATTTGAATGACATTTGTTGCATTTGAGCGAGAACGTTAAATTCTAGTGACTCAAGGAAGGCAAATTTTAATTTAGGACCGGGATATTTTTTTACGGAAGTTCCTAGAAATTGGTAGGTTTCACAAAAAGATTGAAGCACAGAGTTTGCAAATCTGTTACTCTGCACCAAGAATAGATGTCGCAGGTTCAGCAAACTGCACATCGAAAGCAGAAAATTTTATACACGAATCGACTGCTTACGTAAAGTTGTTACAACGTCTACGAGGGCTTTGCGAAAGCCCTACGGGCAAATTTGCAGTATATTTCGAAGTAGTGTATATATAATACAACAATTTTACCCACTTTTAATGTATTATCAGATGAAGTTTACAGATTTGTAATATCGTTTATGCTGCTTAGGTACGGCGTTGTCAACTTGACATTTGAGTTGTTCTTCTTTTGGTTTTTCTACTTTTCGCAATTCCGGTTAAACAATGACGCCTGAAAAAAATATCCTTTTAATACAGCCGTTAGACATTCACTTTGTGTTCAATATACAACCACCCTCATAAAAATCGGTGCAGTAGTTGCCGAGAAAATAGATTTCTCCGTTATCGTGTATTTAGGTGGGAGCCCCCGAGCTCAACGTTCCTCTCAGGAGATGTGCAATCGTAGCCCAATTTTTAAATGTGGCGTAAAATTTCTGCGCAATATGTTTTCATTAAACCGAGCCTAATAGATACGCTTAGTCACGGAGCACACTCGGTTGCATGCTTTCTTACAAATCCGGTAATTCTTGTCGAACACGTGAATAAACTTCTCGCGGCTTGTTGTCTGCGGAGATCACAAACCTTCACGGGGTGTTTCGAACGACACAGGTTCCCCCGCAGTACGAGAAGATGTATCCCATCTTCCGCGACCGGGAGCAGCTGTACCACTCTTCGCTGGGAATCACCTTCACGGCCGAGCCACGCCACTTCAGCTACGGCATTATGAAACTCAAGTGCACGGCAACAGTGTCCGAGGCTTACTCGCTGTCCAGCGAGGAGATCGTCGCAGCTCAAGACGCCAAAAACACAGGTGCACGGACGGCAACTTGTTGTGACAAACATTTGGGTCGCATTACACGAAAAAAAAAACACGTTACCAGGCTCATGGCAACGGTACAACTAAAATAAGCGAATTCGTGTGTGTTGTCAGCAGTTTTTGACAATGGCGTAATGAGAAAGCGAAATGTGTCTGCACAGAATAATATATGAGGCTTGTTGATCATAGGTATGCCCCTTGACACAAAGAACCGGTTTCAGAGACTAACAAAGCGCTACATATTGTCACTCTGTACACCTTCCATTCGTCGCAGTAATAAGCAGTACTCGATTTCTCTTTTTTTCTACGAGTTACAGTGCGTAGAGCCTGTAATTGTATGTCATACAAAGTAAGTGCTTCGAGCATTGATTTAACAAGACTACGCATCATTCGCGAAGAGTTACTGCCTAGATACCTCAAAATAGTTCAACTTGAGGGCCTCATAATTATTTCCGAAAGGTCTCGCACCATACGTTAAGCATATTGCATCGTTACTTCTCTGTTTTCCTGCAGGCACAGACGACGACAAGCCTTCTATAACAGGTGGGCAGGCGAGCTACCACGTGGGTGACCTTGTGAACGTCACGTGCAGTTATTCGCGTTACGGGCGTCCCGTCGACCTGCAGTGGCACCTCAACGATAAAGAGGCAAGTCACTGCACTTGCGTCAGCTTCACTCTTAGGCTTATGACCACGTCTACAGTAAGCAGTGTGGCGGAGGGTTAATTGGCAAAGGAGAAGTGTGCATTTTATGCATCTCTCTTACGAGTAGAGTACACTGTGTGAAACATGTCAACGAAAGGGAGCATGTTAGCATGCGCAAACCCAAACACCTGACAACAGCATCAAATCCGAATCACCGTACCCATTACACGTCCCAAGTACGTCGAACACATGTACGTTGTTGTAAACAAGTATTTCACAGCTAAAAACTCTTATTTCAAGGCATTCAACAGGCCTTGGTGCAGGCATTGTAGATCGACGAAAAGCACCCAGGCTGCGCTGATTTTCTCCGGTCCTTGGACTCCTTTACTGAGACAGCACCCTGAGAAGCAAACCCTGTACTTCGCTACGCAATCCTTCTAAATGTCGTTTAAACTCCCTCGAGATGTTGTGTAGATGTCTCCATATAGAACGGTAATACTGGGAAACTATTTATATTATCCGTGCCCCTCGCTCGCGACACACTTTGCTCCTGACAACTGCGGCTTACTACGCCTGTGCCTCTTCCCAGACATTCGCTTTCTGCGCATCCTTCTGCGCAGCTCTTGTATACCTCTACAACTTCGAGCTGTTACCAAAGAGATTTGCAGGCACGGCTGCTAGCTCATCCACCACAGACGAACAGACATGACGCAAAAAAACAGCATTGAACGCCAGCTCACAACTGCCGTAGCAGTAAGATGTCCATAAAGTCCTCCGAGATAGTTCTTCAGGGCAATGTTCAGACGCGATAGCTGTCCACGGCTATTAGGCAATTCTGAGGCGTAGCTGCAATAACAGCCGGAAACCCGAACGCTGCTGCGCGCAGGTGTCGAACCGGTACCTGGTCCACTACCCGATGCAACGGCACGACTCTGGCCGCCAGGTGACGTCGCTGGGCCTCCGGTTCACGGTGAGGCCGAGCCACTTCTTGCACGACGAGATGCGCATCAAGTGTACGGCCACGCTTCAGAACGGCGGGAGGGGCACGCCGTTTACGTCATCCTCGTCGCCTGGCGACGCGTACTCCGAGAAGGAGTTTGTGCTGGGCAGCAGCCATCGGTCGTCGGGGCTCCACGTCCCGGGACACTACGGCGCCGGTAAGTGGGGCCGCGCCACAGGCGATTGCTCCCATAACTTACATACTATGCTTCAAACTTTAACATCGTATTCACCTGGAGTAGCACGGTAGCCGTGCCGCCAGGCAGACCTCACCATTATACGTTAATGAGCCCAACTCCTTCATTCGGTACCTTTTTTTTTTTTCACTCTTCTGTAGAAAAGAGAACTTAGTGAAATCTGCTTTCTCTTTGTTTTGTTTCTTTTTTATACAAGTAAGGCAACTACAAATACGTCAGAGAAACAAACTTGCTCAAGCGACAAGTTTAGTTCTCGTATCATTAGCCATATGTTAGCTAATAATGTTAAAAAAAAATGTTAGCCCACCTGCTTGGTCAGTATGGACTGCAGTATGTATAAAAAAATAAATAAATAAATAACTTGTTGATCCAGGGAAGACAGTAGAATACTACCAGCCAACATTTCTCGAAAAAACTTATCTGGCGTTGCTGCTGCGTATTCGCGAACGAAGGGCCACGGCATGATGGACGGCACTGATGCAGATAAACTAGATGATAAACTCGGGACGAATACAAGTAAGAGAGATACGAATGACACCGCATCGTGCCCCTGGACACTTTCGACAGAGGTGCCACTTGCAAACACCTTTCTTTCTTGTTTTATAACTCGAGGCCTACTGTCCTGCGAAATATTTGCCTGCTAGTAGTGAACGTAAATTGTCATAAACTGCTATTCTTAAATGAACAGTGGCCGAACAAAGGATGTCTCAGAATGGAACGAACGTTTCAACAAGGGGTCCTGGCGAGGACAAGTCAATCAATCGATCGATCGATCGATCGATCGATCAATCAATCAATCAATCAATCAATCAATCAATCAATCAATCAATCAATCAATCAATCAATCAATCAATCGTGTCAGTATTTAATTGAAACAAATATGCTACGAGGAGGGCCAGGTAGAAAGCTGGGAAAGGGACGCTGCCTTCCTTGAGTACGCACAGGACAAACAGAAGTGGCCGTTGTATAACAGGCGCACCTATGCACATTGAAATAGAACAAAACAATGAAACGTACAAAAACACTATGAAGCGAAGTAAGTGCGTTAAAAAAAGTTCAAATTTGAAAATTACAAATGTGTTTCTTAACTTTTTTTTAAGTAACAGCCTTAAGACCAAGCCCCTTTTACCCAGAAAATTTCTTTGAGTGCCGGCAAAATGTGTACGGTATATATTTAAAACGCCATTGTTCCGGCTGTTGTTCAGCGCACACTGGTATATGTTCTTTCGTAAGCTTGCTAGACTGGTTACTGTGTCATCGTATTTAGCTGTTCCAACCTTATATTGGCCGGACAGTCGTCTCCAGACGTATGCCTTCTTTGGACCGCTGTTGACGATTTCAAGTCGCAGTCTTTCTGTGAATATCTTTCTGTTTTTTTATCTCTGCAAATTAGGTTTTTCTCCCTGCTTACTTTTGCAGTTGCTGGCTCGAACACTTCATCGCGGCCAGTGTTCCTCTCCATCCTCCTGCGAGGCTCAGCGATCGCGTTCGTCATCATGTGTGCTGTTCGATGAGCAGCGTGGATCGATCGTAATTTGGAATTCAGTGGTGTCGTTGGCGCGTCTCCCGTAACACCATTTGACCCAGTTTGGTTGTCGTCTGCGATAATCAAGCATCGGCGCCCTACTTTTTTGTTTCCTTCTTCACCTGCCGACTTCATTTGTGCTGTTCTTTTGGGACTGAGCAATGATGTACATAATTCAGTGCCTTTCATTCACGTCCTTACTCAGATTGTTGACAAAGAGAGCATATGCTATGCGGTTGTTATACCGCTCATGTTCGTGTGTGTGTGTGTGCGTATACGTGTGCGTGAACAAGGTGAAATGATGGAGCTGAGTGAAAACACTTACGTATGAACAACGTTGTCACATAGGCTTAAGAAGACTGTACATTACCAATGTACTGAAGTATAGAAGACGGTGTCGTTGACTTGAATAGACAGATATATATGACGCTCGTTTGCGCGCGATTGGTCGTGTGGTGTTTCAAGGTTTCGGATACCATTGTTTGAGTATAGCAGACTAGTCCTTTTATTCGAGTTGTTTTACGTGTTTTTTTCTTTTGGAAGCTTGTGAGGAACAATTCGGTACATTGGGAAGGAACGGAGGGCCCATATTTGCAACAATTCTTACACTAGAACTGCTTGCAAAAGCGTTGTGAGTTTCACCCCAGCTCCTGTTTAATCATGTACATAAGAGTGTTTTCAAGGTGTCTCCTTCCTATACTATTATTAAAGGAAATTAGAAAAACCGTCTGGTTTAACTTTACCCTTTCTGTGTGAGTCAGCCAATACCGTTGACGACGAAAGGTAACCGTACAACTATGAGAGTGTAACATATACAGGTGGCATGTGGTGAAACTTATCAGTAGGGTTCAACTGAAAGAAATTTAATTTATTGTATGAATGAACACAAAAGTAATGAAAAACGTAAGATGTGGTTTTTTTGGCGTAGGATTCAGTCAGCAGATTAACTTTGCATGTCTAAGAGGTGGGATTGCTCGCCTGTGTGTTCCTTATTTGAGTGTTCTATATATTAGTGTAGAGAGACCAACCTCCTTCCTTTGAAAAACTTCCTGTGAAGAAGTATGTCTGCGTGTCATGAGAAGCTATTAGGGGCAGAAAGTCACGCTGTTTGTATAACCAGTGAACAATTTCGCAACAACTGATCTTGGAGATTTTAGAAAAAAAGTCTAAGAACAAGGCGCGCATGTGCCGTTGGGTGTGTGGTGCATTTTTGTGTGCTTGTTTTCGTTATATTTTTGTCCAAGGACGCGAAATGCGCACTCCTGCTTCAATTAGCTCCTCACATTTTTTTTTACTTGCAGTGTAGTGGTGATTGCTGTTATTCGCACTTGCTTGGCTCACGTATTTGTAATCGCACTCTCATACTATTTTTACAGGGAAGCATCGCGCCCCTGTAGCATTAACTAGTAAACGAGCACCCTAAGCTACTCGAAAGAACTTTCATGCACACAAAGCCATGAACAGTCATTTGTGGGCTTTTGAGTACCACCATATCGCAGCCTGTTGAATTAGTGCGTAACATAACTGAAGAATAATAAAAACGGCGCAGAAATACATATCTCAGAGGGACATGCGAACAAGCGATTCTACTCATCCATCTATTGGTTGTGTGTGCGTATAGTATCCATGGATTCTTCACATTCGAATATTTACGAATAAGTATTTCAAAGGCATCTATTATGAGCCGCGCATGACGGGGGCGCAGCATAGCAGTGCAATTAATAGCCAACATAACGATGCTCTTAGGAACAACGTTGATGTAGATCAACGATCGTTAAGAATGAAACAATTCCTACCTTGCTTACAAGTCCCTCAGCATATTGTATGCATGCGAATAAATTATGATGGTTATCTAGGCCTGACCAATCTCTGCTCATTATGAAACCTCAAGCAGCCTGTATCAAAATGACGTTTCTAAGTAAATTTTTGTTGAGAGCGGCTATTTTGAATAATTAAAAAAAAGGTACAGATTTTCGAAGAGCACACAGATGGTGTTTCAGCAAGGCCAGGCCTACCAAATGCATAAGGCAATCCGACTAGGGCGATAACGCAGGCGTTATCCATAGTATGTTATTAAATCTAATTGTAGTTCTTCGCCATTGATTTTTTCAATTTTCAGTTGATACTAAATGTCGCTGAAGGTTGCGAGCATTACGGGTGATACAATGATTCACTGATTCGGTTCAGTTCTGCTATCTACATTCCAATATTTGTAGCTACAAACAGATAAGCCCGAAAGACTGTGGAATCTCGTTTATACGATTCTGCATAATACGTTTCTTCTGCGTTTTTTTTTTCCAGGTCAGCTTACTGGTAGGAGCAATGTATATTCATACGGTTATTGCTATCGCCTTTTCACCTGAAATTGGATAATGCGACTGCAGAAGTGGACCTTTACTGGTATATTTACATTCATATCTTTATACTCCATTGTGCCAGCTTAAATAACATTCCAAAGATCGACGATCAACGCGTTAACCGCAGCCACACTGGAGAAAAAACGGACGCAGCGTGCCACCGGCGGTAAAACGCTGCTGCGGCAGTGCGGCTACACCTACCAGCGGTGCATCGCTGCTCAGTTGAGTGAGCAGACGAGTGAACAGACGAGTGTGCAGACGAGTGAGCAGACAAGTGTGCAGACGAGTGAGCAGACGAGTGAACAGACGGCTCACAGCTTCTTGTGATGCGAAAGCAGACGGCTTACTCAGTTGAGTGAGCTCCTGTGATGTGAAAGCGTCAAGTTGCTCATTGAGCGAAAAATCCGGTGTCCGGTGTCTGTAACCTCCAAACTGCCCCTAAATTCCCATTGGCTGCGACACCACCTCACGAGCACGCCTCGACGGATTTGCGATTGGCTGCGACTCCATGGTAAGAGTGCACCTCGACGGAGCAGAGCGTGCGGAAGGGAACACCTGCTGTTGTAGTAGTGCGCCAGGTGTTGCGTGTGGGGAGTGGGCCTCGCCGCGAAGCCACATCACCCTCGCTCTCGTTCTCGGAAGCCTGTGTTACCCTGCGTTCCTAGACCGCGTAAATTCTCGCCTCCATTCTTACTGTGCGTGGGTTAGGCTAAATCAAAACGCGCCAAGCGTCTCGGTACCCTCGCTTGGCCGCGAGGAATACAAACCTCGAAGTAACGCTCAGTTGTGTTCAATTGGACATTCATGCTTCCGCATTCACAACTAATAAGAAGTGCTTAGGTGTCCTCGAATTTTTTTGCTTTGAAAGAACTTCCTTGAGGACACAGAAAATAAGGAAGTTCAGCGCAAATTTCTACGTTGCTTAATAAAAGTGCATTAGTGCATGGTTCGTGTGGCGTCGTGTAATGCTGTTCCGCATAACGTGTTGTGCGGAAGAGCATCACTTGACGCCACACGAACCTTTTCAATTGAGTTTGTCCCCGAGTACGCATATCTTCATACGTTGTTGACCTTTCTTTGGGTAATACGATTTTCGGATGACTCGTTTCATTTTCTGGTTCCCGTGAAGATTGTATCAACGAGCTTCCACTGTACTTAGTTCAACTTCTTTTTTTAAAAAATAGCACTATAACGAACTATAATTCGAGGTCTAATTACAAAATGTAGGTCGGCCGAGTGATAAAAACGGGGCCTGTCGACAACTTACTTTACAACGCACACTGCAAGTTAAGAAAATAAAAATTAAGAAAAAACGTAACATCGCTAAACAAGTGCAGAAAATCAAAATGCATAGCCCAGCGTCTAACTTAGTTGACTTGTCACTAGTCAGAGAATCGACCTGCCAAGCAAGCCTTAAGTAGCAGGTGCTAATTTGGGAGTGGCAACTTCTTCCTATGGGTTGAACAGTGTGACGTTATCAATTGACGATGCTTTTTCGCGTATCCGAAAGATGTGTAAAGGTTTCCTGCGCGTGGTCATGTTTTAAACGGTTCTCACTAGCGCACGCACTTATCTGATAAGCTACACACATTAGTATGTCATGTCCGAGTGCCAGATTAAAACCACCTTACAGTGGCGTCTGTATATACACGCACACCTGTAAATACACTTTCGCTCATCCACGAATATTGTGACGTCACGAATGGTAAATATTGCTGGTTAGAGTCCATTAAATGCTCCATAGCTCTTGCCCCTTGTTGTACGACTGTCGGGATATTTCGAGCCTCAATCGTTGTTAAAGTCACGGAACCCTAGGGCCGTATAACGTAAATTTTCTTTTCAAGTTCCATTATTTGGGGTCCCTCGTCATTGTCTAGCATGACGTCACGCCTTCGTTATCGCCTGTATTGACAACTCGCTGCGAAGGGTAAAAATAATTTATTAGAATAAAAAGAATCCTTACAAAATACGGCCCCTACTTACCTTGTCGAATAAATGCTAGGTGCCCTAAAAGTGTCATAGAACGATATCATGTATTATGTTGGGTAAATTAAGTGAATGATCTTAAAGCCCTATAATATATGGTATTACATTATGTAGGAATACATACATACATACATACATACATACATACATACATACATACATACATACATACATACATACATACATACATACATACATACATATATACATACATACATACATACATACATACATACATACATACATACATACATACATACATACATACATACATACATACATACATACATACATACATACATGTATGTTTATTAAGGAAGTAGGGACGTGGCAGGGCTTCCTACATTAATTTTCCCCCATGAGCGTGACCTCTCCGATTTACGCTTCGCTATCGGATGCAGCAGTTGTTTCTGATTGGATCAACCAGCTACAATTAATTCCTCATGTAATAAAAACAGTTGTGAGCAACTGCTCGCATTGCTGGCATTTGGAAAGAGGAAGTGGCATGCTGTCACATATGGCTGCTCTGTCAACGATATAACATGGCGCTACGTTTCTCTCTTTCTATCTTTGTGCAAATACAATTTGCGCACATTGATTCTTTGCGCTTGCTTTCTGTGGAACACGATTTACAACGCGTTCTGTGCATATGACAGAAGCAGTATAGAATGTCGTTATTTTATCTTATTCTGTTCCTTTTGAAAATAAACGATTTTTCCGACCAACCCCGGAAAGAGTATTGCTGCGATCATAATGCATTTCTCATATGGCCACAGAAGTCATTAAATGTATGAATGTGAATGAGAATAAAAAATATCTTAATTTGTTTCGATTGAGCGAAAGTTTGTTTTTACTGGGGGCGTCACACATGGGTTAGCATTAAATGGTTGAGCCGGCCATTTCTTATCACTGTACGTGTGTCATACCTAAGAGCAAAATTTTTGTACGTCGAAGTAGCCAGGACAAAAGGTAAGCTTTCCTGAGTGAGTGAGTGAGTGAGTGAGTGAGTGAGTGAGTGAGTGAGTGAGTGAGTGAGTGAGTGAGTGAGTGAGTGAGTGAGTGAGTGAGTGAGTGAGTGAGTGAGTGAGTGAGTGAGTGAGTGAGTGAGTGAGTGAGTGAGTGAGTGAGTGAGTGAGTGAGTGAGTGAGTGAGTGAGTGAGTGAGTGAGTGAGTTTCTAATGAGTGATTAGTCAGTGAGCGCACACTCGTGCATGTGTAAATGCGTGTGCGTGGTCATGAGCTCCTCTAAAGAACTAAACAGTGGTTTTTCTGCAATGTGTGTGCGTGGGTTTGTGCTTCTCGGAAAAGAGGTGTTTCTGGTTCTTTGTAATTATTTGCGCACTGCTGACGCAGCCTATTCACTCTCAATGCACGCCGTGAAAAGCAACAACTGTTGCGCCCGAGAAGGGGGTGGTGAACACGCGACTGCTAATGTATAACGGTCACTCCCTCCCCCCCCCCCCCCCACCACCACCACCATCCCAAGTTATTACTTCTAACGAAAAAATCTAAAATTTCAATTGATGGCTTGAAACCGTTTCGAATGGCAATTATTAAATTTTCGTTGGAGCTGCCAATTAACTTACAGCTTAGAAATTTATTCAGCTCGATTATTTTATTGCACGTTTTATTTCTACAAACTTCCATCATCTTCAAAGTTCGCAAACGCAGGCGTTTTGGATTGTGACAAGTATTTTGACAATCTTTTTACGGGGTCCAAGAAGAATCTAGAATTTTAAATGTCTCCAACATGTTCATTGAAGTTACATTTTGTTTTCATTCACTCGCTTACTTATTTTAGGGTATATAATTTTTTTTATCTCTTGCTGCATAACACAGAGAGACGGAGTAGCTGTGGTATTGCCGACCTTAAACTCTCTATGCCAACCTATGTGAAACAGAATAGAACAGAGCATGTTCTTCCTGCCAATTTTTATTTTGATACGCCTCGTATTTCTGAAACGACTCGTACAGGGGGATTAAACCATATAGAGTTCGAAAGCGCAATTAAATACATTCTTGTAATTTTTCACAACTGCCGTAATAAAGCCACGTACGTCTTGCTTTGGTCACACGCTGCCTATAACATAACCAACGTCTACATATTATACCGCTAGCTGCGGTGTTTTTCATAGAAGCAATTTTTGTATACATTAGGAGTGGTGCTTTAGAGCGGATACCTAGCCCCAGTATCAGCTGCGTTGTTCAATAAACTTCCTTTAAGAAAAGTGCTTGAAAGCACAAGGTCCTGCCGATGTTCCCTTCGCAACAGAGAGTACATGTCAAGTTATCATAATTTCTTAATGCTGTTACTGCTGCCTTAACTTGCATCTAAGTACCACCTCGAAAAGGTGATACTTAGATGATGCTGCGGCGAATAAAAATTTGTCCGCTGTCACGGATGCTAGAAAGAAAGCGCCCGCTAGATTTATTAATTAATTTTTTTACATGAGTGTGTCAGTATAGTCGAAACTAAATATTTGCAGTGAAAAGTAAATCAGCGTCTCACAAAATAAGATAGGAATGAAGTGTTGAAACAAAAAGAAGAGAACGGCAACAGAAGCACAGACGATAGGAATCGCAAGGACAACTTTAGAAAAAATATGTCGTTGCATAACCAGGCTAACGAGAAAGGAAGGCGTTCACACTTCTAAGGCATCCAATAGGTAACGTGCCAAATCATAAAAGGATTTGTTACCTTATCAACTAATTACAAATTACTAACAAGAACGCACGATTCTTACAACGACGGCGAGGCAACTGGTGTAACTATATAAACAGCTTCAAAACAACAACACCCGGTTGCAGTGCATAGTCCTTGACAGAAATCATTCTCCTTTCAGGTAGTCTTATTTGCTTCTTCGATATCTCGTCTTAACAGCATCGCATAGACAACTACCACGGCACCAACAGGGACGACGAAGGCGATCTCTTGATTCAGTTCTATCTGTTTACCACAACGACACCCGTCTTTGACGCAGCGCCTGATACCCGCAGAAAAAAAAAAATATGCAACAAGAAAATAGAGTGACATTCAAGAGAAAACACAACAGTTTTTTTTTCATTTACCTTAATAAATTATCAGAAAGCATCGGAGATCAAATCCTAAGAAAGAAAACAAACGCGTGGACAGTGACGCAAACACTGTCGAATCGCAGCGTCCAGCAGGCAATGGCTGCTACATGCCAGGCAAGCGACCGCTGTCCACGCAAGCTATCGCACCACCAGCACGGCGATGGTGGCGCGGTGGTGATGGGCGCGTCCCCTGGCTATCCTGGGCCGCACTGGGCTCGGCCGTAGCGGTCGCAGCCGGGGGGAATGACATCATTATCGAGAGCCGCGCACTGTCACGCGAACGGGGCTCGAAGCCTTCCCATGCCGTTGAGAAATGGTCCGGTCTGTGAGCGTGCTTGTTCGGCGACGGCGGGCTGCCTCCACGGTACAGAATGCCCACCACCGCATCGTCCCGCGACGGCCGATATTGACTCTCTCGTATGCGACAGCATTGCCTTCCAAGCTCGTGTTAAAGGCGGCATCGAGAGACTAGATTGAACAGAGAAGCAGCAACATTTCTGGAGTCCCGCGCTAAGGTGGCAGGAATTGGCAAGTCTTAACAACGCTATCGGGCAGGACGAAGGATGCAACAACACAACGCACACAACAGCATGACGCGGATTCCTCACCACCACCCTAACGGGCAGTAGCTCCGGACAGGGGGCCGGAATGAAATAAATGTATCTCGCTCTCGCTCTCGTCAGATTGTCCGTGCAGTGTTTTATCGTAAGAACCAACTCCAGTTTAATTTGGAATAATCTGCAGCAGTACAGCGCGCCCAATCTTACGCGACGCAAGCCCCGCAGAGTTTCTCACAGTGCCAGGTGCAGTAAGCATTCGCAGCGGGGGCTGAACGATCTGGGCAATACGTTACGTCTATGTCAGGCTTGATGTGTGGCCCTGCCACGAGATATGACAGTAATTTGCTCCATGACCACCCGGTGCCAGCGCAAGGGAAAGACGAATGATGCCTATAGCGGGTAGCTGGAAGTGGCTGGGTGTAGGCTTTCAGATCCGGCCGGGCCCGTATACAGGCGTGCAAGACAATGAGCCGAAAACTAAAGCATGGAGCGGGATCTTCTAGCGACTCGCCTCGCTATGTCTACCTGCTGTTGTGTGCATCAATGGTGAAGAACTACTTCTGCTTCGTCTCCTATTTCTTCTCCAGCATAAAGTTATTTTCTTTATTTATTTTTATGCTCTTTGGTCAGCAGGAAACTAAATACAAGCCTGTGGGCCCGTTTCATAGAGATATTACAACAGTGACTTATAAAATGCGTTGTCCATAATCCATCGTTCGTAGCCTTCATTTTGTCGGGCCGGCTTCCCTGGTGTGTTTGTTTGTCCGCCGTGCTTGTGCATAAAGCTGTGTCGTGCACCGCAGCGCACTTCGTTGCAACGATACGAGCTATCCCTGTTAGCGCTCGCAGCTTTAAGGTGTCTTGATTACTAAGAAAGAGAGAGAGAAAATAATGCAGAGAAAGGCAGGGAGGTTAACCAGAGGTAGTTCCGATTGGCTACCCTGCGCAGGGGGAAGGGTTAAGAGGGATAAAAAGAGAAACAGAGTAGAAGGGGGAGATAGAAAGAAAGGGAGACAAGCACGAGCTAAGCGCGTACACTACCGAGTGGTAGGGGGCGGCATTCTTAGAGTCTGTCGTGAAGCCCCGTAGACCGCAAGAACCTTAATAGCGCGAGTGAGGCCTTCAACGCGGATGTTCTTTCGGAGCATTGGCCTAAAGCTTTTAGTTCTGAAAGTGGACGATTGTCCAACTGGTCCAGTACTCTGCACATCACTTGTCTCTCAGCACTGTATCGCGGGCAGACACAGATAATGTGTGCGAGCGTCTCGTCGATGTTACATGTGTCGCACGTGGGGCTGTTGGCCATTCCTATGAAGAAAGCATAGGCGTTTGTAAAGGCAACGCCTAGCCACAGACGGTAGAGCATGGTCTGTTCACGCCGTGGTAATCCAGGCGGGAGGTGCATCCGTATGTCCGGAGACAACGAACGCAACCGACACATTGCGAAAACATTTGAGTCCCACAGGGGCAATGTGAACTCACGGGACATCAATCGTAGCTCAGCCGCAGCGTCTGTTCGCGAAAGCGGAATCAAGACTCGTTGACCACTTTTATGTGCAGATCGAGCGGCTTCGTCGGCGTGGTCATTCCCGCTGATGTTACAATGTCCTGGAAGCCACTGAAAGATTATGTTGTGTCCCTTGTCATAGCTTTGATGATATATGTGCCGAATTTCTGAGGCCAGTTGTTCATTGGGTCCGTGGCGCATTGGGCTTCGTATGCACTGAAGGGCTGCCTTGGAGTCGCTAAAGACTGTCCATTGTTGCGGTGGCTTCTGCTTAATGAAATCAAGTGCAGCACGGAGCGCCGCGAGTTCTGCACCCATCGATGTGGTCACACATGAAGTTCTTAATTTGATTTCCTCAGATTGTGCCGGGAATATGACTGCAGCAGCAGCAGAGCTGTGGAGTTTTACTGAGCCATCTGTGTATACATGTTGCCGGAATCTGTGCACGTTCCGAATGTGCTCCAAAGTTGCTTGTTTCAAAGCTTGCAATGGCGCTCCAGCTTTCTTTCTGATTCCTGGAATTGTCAGTTCAACTTGCGGCCGGTGCAGACACCACAATGGATCTGACAATCGTGTAGCGGGCGTAAATTCAGATGGCAAGTACGATTGATGTCTTACAATAGTTTTAGCAAAAGTAGAAAGTGGCCTTTGCGCTGGCAAGCAAGCAAGATGGTGTGAAGGAATCCGAGTCAGGTGTCGGATGTGCGCTCTCAGGACATCTGTATCAGTGTATACTGTCAAAGGAGCGTCTCTGGCTATGGCCACTGTCGCAATCGATGACGTAGTTTTGGGAAGACCGAGACAAGTCCTGAGTGCTTGGGCTTGCACGCTCTGGAGTTTGCGAATATTCGTGGTGCAAGTATTTCCTATTACAGGTAAGCTGTACCGCAGGAAGCCCAAGAACAGTGCTTTATATAGTTGCAACATTGACGGTACTGTTGCGCCCCAGGACTTGCCGCCTAGAAACGCAAGAAGGTCCACAATGGCGGCCAAATGCTTTGTCATGTACGAGATGTGAGGGCTCCAAGACAAGTCCCTATCAATGATGACGCCAAGAAATCGGTGCGTTCGTCTATATTGTATAGTTTGGTCATTAATCCGCAAAACATACGGGGCCATCGATTTGCGAGTAAAAGCAACAAGTGCACATTTCTCAGCGGAAAGCTCCAGGCCTTGTCTTCTTAGGTATCTTGACACAGCCGTTGAGGCTTTCTGAAGTCGTGCGCGAACTTGTACACGTGTCACGCCTGAAGCCCATATGCAAATGTCATCAGCATATACGGAGAGTTGTACGGTTTGCGGTAATGAATCAGCGAGACCAACGAGCACCAGGTTGAAAAGGGTAGGGCTGAGTACTCCGCCTTGCGGTACACCACGACTAGTATAGCTAGATGGCGTTGGTCCATCTTCAGTCAAAATAAAGAAAGATCTTCCATTCAAATAGTTGCATATCCAGCGAAAGGTGCGTCCACCAATCCCTACAGCTTCTAAGGCGTCCAGAATGGCACGATGATCTACATTGTCGTACGCACCTTTAACATCAAGGAAAAGGGCCGCAGTGATTCGTTTCAGTTGTTTCTGGTGCTGTACGTATGTTACCAGGTCGATAACGCTATCTATTGACGAGCGGCCACGTCGAAAACCAGCCATTACCTCTGGATAGATTACTAAGGTGACTGTTTCGGCATGTTGGTAGGGCATGAATGCAGCTTTTTGAGCACAAGACGAGGACGAAGAAGTGTCTCAGCCTCTTCTTCGTCCTCGTCTTGTGTGCAAAAAGCTGCATTCATGTATTGATCACGATGACGGTTGACATGCCAGCACTCAAATAGCCAAGAGACTGGTTTCAAGTAGTCTGGGTAGACTGATTTCCTTTAACAGTTTATTTGCAAATAGAGAGAAGCTTTCTTTATCTATTTATCCTCTCTGGTGCAGGGAAGTGGGGAGGGAGAAGGAGGGAAGTCAGTAATGTAGCTTGCCTAATAGACACCACGTTCGACCACTTGATATATGTGCAGCTGGGCATGTGTCAATGCGCATGTGCCCATTCTTGGCCGATGACCCCAAATGGGTATGTGTCACTGTGTCATAAAGGGTATGAGAAGCCTCAAATATATTTAGATACGTGTCGTCCAACCCTATAATTACACCCTTCACGAACGTTGTCCCCTCGACAAGCATCATACGTCGCCTTCGTTCTCCTGACATAAGTAGCTAACAGCTACAGGGAACGAGACTATGCGCGCGTCATCCGCTACTACTGCTATACCTCACTAACCGAAATGAGTTTCGCGACACTTGGATCCCAACATTGCGTTAGAGATCTGCATGATTCTCATGAAATATGTATCTGTTCCCCTGACTGCCCCGACAGCACGCGATTTCGTATTGTTCCCGCCCGGAAAAACTTGAAATAAAAGATATTCCAGACTTCAGCGCTACATGATTGGTTCGATAACGACACAAGCATGGTATCTTTCTTTTTTTTTCGCGCTATTAATCGATTCCTAGACTGAATGTGCACAGTGACCTACGTTTCTGCTTGTTTTGTCGCAGGGTTTTCAATATATTGAAGTTAAGTAGCAGTGTAGGTCATGCTCCGCGGCGTCATTATAAAGCCGGAAAGTAAGCCTACATATCCGGTGATTTTGTTAGATCAGTCCAAATGACCTAAAGTCATGAAAGAGTCACGGATGCTATCAAAGACGCCGAAACTCCGGAGTGTTTGGCCATCTCGTATTTTTTTACACTCGAAGTACATCCAAAGCCCATATATTCGCAGCATTTACGTCTGTAATGCTACTTTAATTGATTTCTGCGGAAGTGATTTATCTGATTTTGCACCAAACCGTGGTCATGTACGTTGTGCCTGGATGCATACCCTCCTATAGCTGCCCGGGCAACAATTACTGGTTGGTGCTGTGCCAGCGAAATCGTCCCAAATAAAATATAAAAGTGGTAGTCACGGTTTTCCACGAAAAGTAATGTCTTTCCCAGCTACGCAATACAGTAGCAGGCTTATAGCATATCAACGTTGCAGAAAAACCAAAGGCGATGACAGTGGCGACAAATTTCCACAATTTGTACAATAAACGTAGGCGAAAGTAGATTCGCTCGAGTAATTTAAATCTCGGCGTACCCGGCTCTCTCACTGCCTTTATGCACTGTCTCCGTCTAGAACGGTCGTGTTAAGACACACGCCAATAGTATAGCGCGAAAAGGTACGGAAGCTTTCACTTAATGTATTCGAGCGATTGAATTTCAAATGAACGCTGAAAACACGCCGTGTGTGACGTGCGCAGCAAAGGCGAAAAGGAAGTGCCAGGGCCAGGGCATTCGCTAACGCATTAGAGCGCAACTTACTAGCGCTTCAGGAAGGCTTATCTAAAGCACCTAAATTCCTCAGGGACGTTTCTTTCCGGTTCGCTCGTCGATATAAGAGAACGCGACACGCATACCAGAAGTGGAAAAGCAGAACCCGAGATTCCGTGGTGCCTTGCTGTCCAATTTGCCCTCGCACTAAGGAAGTTCTCTGGCGACGTTCGCTCATTAGGTGATTCTGCTTGTCAATTCTTCTTTTCTTTCTTTCTTTATCCTTTCTTTGCCTTCCTTCAGCCCTCCTTGCCGTTCATACAGTCTGCTTCTATCGCTGCATCGCACTGACACTTCAAATAGTTGGAATGTCGTCTGCACCCGGGAGGCAATACATCAGTGCCGCAGCCTAACAGGCGGTGCCGCACTAGTCCTAAGACGAAGACTGAAGCAAAAATATGCAGACACTTAAGCAAATAGAAACAGTCATTCAGACTATTACTGAAAGATAATTGTGTCGTTCTCTTGGTGCTGCGCGGGTACCACGCTCATCGATTTCGGACGATGGATTTTCAAGTACAAAGTGAGGGAAGCGTTGCACGTAGTTTTATTGAACAGTCTGGGGCGAGCTGTTTATTAATCCTCGTTATGATTCGTGCACTAATGGCACTTACTGCACGCACGCGCTGTGTGCGCATATTCAAAGCTAACTCACGCATACATCCGAAGGCAATGTGTTTGTCAACATTTTCCTTTTCTTTGTTGTCTTCTTTGGTTTTGTTTGTTTACTCTGTTGACTTACTTTTTTTATCGTCCATCCACTCTTTTACACGGCCAAAACAGATATCTTCTTTGCTCCGTTCTTGGTTACAGCATCATTGGACGCCTTCATTTCGTAAACGTATCTATAATTTTTTTTAATAAAGCAAACAACATAATCCCGCATGTATAAACCTTATTCACAGCGTTTATTTCTTTAAGAACTGGAAATAATACAAATATTCTGCATTAAGGTATCTTACGTTTGACAGAATATCATTCCCCTAATGGTTGGTTTTGTTTCCTATGACATCATCGCTCTATGAAGTTATTGCAAGCGGCTAACAAAGTAAAATGAAGTTAATTGTATAATCTGGGCCTATGATCAGTTTCTTATCGTTCTACATGAAAGTATTTATCGAATTCCGGCATTTCTGTAAGCCTGTATTCAGGTAAGCAAATATATACGACTTCTGCTTTTCAACTCCAATGAGCCGGACTTTTACTACGCTCTTTCAGTGAAATACTTTGGCTGTTATAATATAAGCATTCCCTTGGCTAGATTCCATTCCTATCCCCTAAAGAGCCGGTGGCGGGCTCACCCTGATGATAACGCATTCGGAGTGCCTCCCAGCAACAAGCCCGTCCTGATGGTGTTGCTCTTACACAATCGAAAAAGCGAAAAGCGAAAAAAATGCAAGTGAATATGTTGTGTCTTTAACGTGGCGGCTCTGGCATGTTTCCGGCCTTTTAATTCCTTCCGGCACATACACGCATGAAAAGGCATCATCTTCGATATTTGTTTCTGTCACTTCGAGAACGCGGACACAAGCGCTGCATTTGAACGTCCTCTATTCTTACATTATCCTACTATCCCGACCTTCGAGATTTTCCGAATATTTTCCAGGAATCCTCGAATAACTTGGACTTGCCGTGAGGAGTCTACCAGCTTTTTTGCCAGGAATTATTTGCCCTCCCCCCACCCCACCATTTCCCCCCCCTTCCATCAATGCAATAACGGTGAAACGGACTACATTCCTGAAGGCGCAGAGGCATGAAGTACTGCGACCTGTGTATCAGGCAAGAGGTTCTCTTTATAGCAGTGGACAGCAGAGTTAGCAACCATTATTTATGAGAGAGAAACTTTGCTGAGAGCAGTAAATATCCCCGCGTATCTCTGCAGAGGGTAATAGGAATAAGGGAAAAGACAGGGAGGCTAACCACAGGGGAATACTCCGTTTGTTGCACTGCAAATAGAAAGCAGAAAAAAAAGAGACAATAAGTGGTAAAGAGAGAGAAAGTAAGCTATCGGGGTGAGCACAAAGAAACGCAAAATATAGAGAGAGTAATCATGTTGAGGTGTTAGCGCCGTTTGCACAAGCTGCAGCTGTTTCAAGAAAGCGCGCCACCTTCTGTGTTGAGTCGCTTTTGTGATTCCCATATTGTTCACACTAAATTGTAGCTATAAAGCATTTCTCTGTTAGATGGATGCCAGCACTCTGATAAGTGTTCAGAAGTCCTTACATGTACCTAGGTAATCCATAAGAAGCTCCTGCACCCGTTTCGACTCAAAGCAAACGCGACAGTGCAAGAAGAATCGCTATGTCATGTCTCATTAGCACCATGGTCGGTACCTTCTTGTTTTTTGTCGACATGTAGTAGAGAACATCAGCGACGTTTCGACGTGAAACAACCTTCAGTTCAGTCCGCATGTAAACGCATGCAACGAAAACATGTAATAATATTATCGCTTATACCTTTGCAAAAACCATCGTGCCTTGCTTTGGTATGTTTGAGTAGCGGAAAGAAGCCATTACTCATTCATCCATGGGTCACGCGCACGGACGGTGCCATTGACGTGTCACGCATGACGCAATCGGTGCTAAATTTAGCTTCCCACTCGGCGCTCAAAGAGGCACAGCTGGGCAGTGCGTTGGTCGCTCAGAATGGGAGTGGTCGCATTTCGAGAGACCCCACTCTGCCGTAGCCGGTATATGATCCATCAACTTCAAACCTGCGCTCATCAGGAGTTAAAAGGCCACAAATGTGTGCACTTTGTTTAAGAAATTTGACGGTTGCCGGGCCGTGGCGTACCTCGAGTTCGGCCCGCATAGGGTCTAGAAATGGCGTGAGGAGACTCGGACGGCGAGACATAGGGATCCCAATTCACGCCCGTCACCTTTGACCGTGGCTGGTCCCCTACGAATAGGGAGCGAGCACGATTGCATGATTAAATCGTAGGACCCCCTCCCCCCCCCCCAGTATAGTTTTATCATAAGATAAGCATGTAAGCATTCTAATGCGCGAATAAAGGTAACCTCTGTATTTGGTTGCGGCATTTCTGTACCCTACTGTCTGTACACCGACGCCAGATATTCCGCGACACCGGGCCCATAATGATACCACGTTAATATGTTTCAGTAACATACAAAACAACGCCATTAAAGCTATGGGTCTCTATATAATTACGGCCTGCATGTCTCCACTCTTCAAAGCTGGAACAATCTTGACAGTTTTCTAGTTTTCGTAAAGGGTCCTAAGCTGAAGCAATCTTTCGTAAATTAAAAACAAGTGCTTTGCTGTCCACAAGTTGTATCTCTTTCGAAACGCACTGGGAATTTCACCTGGGCCAGCCAAACTTGATTCAGGAAGTTCACCAACAAATTTAACACCCATTCTTCGGTAAGCTGCAAATCTTCAACTTCAGATGTACCCGAGACGGACAAAGGATGCACAGGCTGAAGGTTTTCTTGGAAGTGAAAGGACTTGGCAAAAATTCGATAAAAGTGCTAGAAATTGCATTTTTGTGTGTTGGTAAATGTATGAAAGACGTTGAGCGTATGCAGCCCAGACACATGTGTTAATTGTGTAACATTTCTCATGCTCATTGAGAGCAACAATCTAGCCGGAACCATCTTCTCGTGCCAATTACTCCAAAAGTTATTCATGTGAATTAAAAATTAAACCGCCGAATACTTGCGACAACGTGCATAAGATATCGTAAAATATACTTTATAGTAGTATTGAAGTTTGCAGGTGCACAAGAGTGCCTGTAAATGAAACCTTGGCAATCAAATTAATAAATTGTACGTCAAGTAGGCTCTGCGTGTAGATAATCACAAATGTCGCAGAAGTATCCTCGCGGTGTATAGACGGTATGGGACCGTTTGTGCAAGACAAAGAAGTCATCAAAAAAGTATTTAATTTAGGGACATGTCCAAAACAGTTGCTAACACTGGTGAGGACACCGAAATGGCATTTCACTGGCTTAAGTGTCCCAGCTAACTTTAGCCAGGGTTTTAAAATATGCAAATGTCATGTTTATGTTTATGTTTATGCTTATGTTTAGATAAACCAGGTTTTCCATTGAGCCTAATCAGATAGTCTTATTTTATCAACTTCTCAAATATTACAGTTAGATGAAACATATCAATGAGAAAATTGTAAAGCGACATGAAAAACTTTCTATATAGCTTTCTGTTCATATCAATACGTGCTACATAAAAGTGTTTATCCGAGCGTGAAAGAAGCCCGTGAATACACGCAAAGTGCCTCGAGCGGCCAGTCGCTCAGGCCGACCTCTCTGCCTTCCTTCAAATAAGTTATCTATGTATTCTCCTGTATTGCCTAAATTTGCGGGCTTTTTTCATGCTCGGAAAAAGCCTTTTGCGTAGCACGTATTGAGCAACAGAAAGCTATATCGGGAGCTTTTCGTGT
This sequence comes from Dermacentor albipictus, assembly GCF_038994185.2. NCBI lineage: Eukaryota > Metazoa > Arthropoda > Arachnida > Ixodida > Ixodidae > Dermacentor > Dermacentor albipictus. The sequence goes on from NC_091824.1 coordinate 117,468,078, forward strand.
TGCTGTACAATTTTGTAATAACGCCTTTCATCTGACTATAATATTCGAGAAGCTGATTAATTAAGAGTAATTATCTAATTTGGCGGAATACAAAATATAGTTTGAGTATCGCCAAGCGACGCCAACCAACACAGCCTTTGTTCTCTCTAGCTGCGTGTCATTCGCATATTTTAATACTCTGGCTAAAATTAGCTGGGACACGCTGTCTAGGAACGGCGCATTCTATTGATGCCGCAGTTCTGAGGCTGCTTGGGCGCTCTCATGCTGAGGGCAGGAGAGGGGCAAAAACTGCATTACTCATTAAATATGCCTCTCTTTTCGGCTCTGTAATCAACTTAGGAATGCATTCATGAGACACGTACTTAATGGAGGCAAACACGCCGCCTGGCGCTCTGGGAAAAGCCCAAAAGGCGGCTAATTAATCTAGGCGACGCGCCACTGGAACCGCCATAATGAGCCGTGCGTCTGCATATGCCGACGGTGAGGAGGCCTTTACGACCCCTCGGGCCTTAGGAGCAGATGTTCCCTACGCGTGGGGAAAACAGTTTCAGGGCTTTCCTCGGAATAAAGACCTGCCGCCCGAAAGAGTGCACACAACAACAGAATTTATTGTGCTTAAAGCTTTTTGAATACCCGAATTATTTCATCATCGACGAACGAACTATCAGGGAGGAAAACACTGACAATCAATGTGTTAGTGGCTCAGCGTGCTAAAGCATCCGGCTGCGGTGCTTGAGAAACAAGTGTGACACGGGTTCATTCCGCCCAGCAGCGGATAAACTTTCAAGGAATTTGACTTTCATTAAGGGGCGTCGTTGACAATGTTAAGGCCCACATTTCCAGACTGCACAACATTCGGGATTAGCCTACGTTTGTTCAACTGCACTACCTTCGGGATCGGCACACATTTTTAGGCGGCGCTATTTTCGGAATCGCTACTTATGTCTGGATGAATGGTTGGATAGTTGGATACAGCCTGAAAAAAAGATTGGGTGTGACAATGCCAAGAATGCCACTCGCATTAAATGTGCCGTGGACGCAGACTCACAACACCTTCAATGGCATCGGGAATATGTAGGGGAAGTCCGAATTGCACTATATCCAATGTGATATGTGACTTGCCCAAAACGTCGACGTGGGTGTGAAAAAATACGCCTTCTTTCCAGTCTTTCACTGATCCTTGATTATCATACCGGAGCACCTACTCAGCAATCTTAATTTCGTTACACTTAAGTTTCAGCTATAAGCAGAAAACTTTAGCGTATATTTTCCACTAACATCAATGAAAGTGCATTCAATATTTGAAGCTCTTACTCTTTAAATAAACATAGTAAATACGTGCAATTGCGTTCCAGTGGAAACTTCCGGCAGAACCCATTGGCTGTCGACGTTAATACGATTAGCATTCAAGTAACGTAGCGATGCTACAATGTAAATGACGAAACCTTTAATTGCACTTCGTGGTGGTCATTCTGCTTCGGCTTCTTTACTATTGCACGGAGCCCACGCTTATGTGGGTATCAGTGCTAAGCGAAGCTTTCTTTGATGCTTGCGCGAATGTTGAATGTGAAAACGCAAACGTTTACGATCAAAATGTTTGTACAAAATGAGGCAAATTACATGTGCTTCTACGCCCTTATCGTTTAGACTGACTTCCTGAATTTTCTGTTGCCGTTTCCTTCACTTTTCTCAACGCTCCTCACTCAGTACACGCTCAAGCAGGACAAGCAGGACAAGCAGGACAAGCATGAAAAAATGCAAGAAGAACCAACCTCGCTCTATGTATGCTCAAGTCCCAGTTTGCACAATTCCTCACTCGGTTGCTTCTGCTGCCGACTTCTTCACTTCTTGCATATTGCCCTGCTTGTCTATTCGGGTGCACATGATCGTGATGCATTGGCCAAAAATGGAAGCATGCACAGTAACGCATACTCAGTGACTCAAGTTGTCTATTGAGGCACACGCTCAGTGACACATACCCAGGGGCGCTGAACATTCTTATTCTGCTTGTCGATTCGGGTACATAACAATCATGGAGCATTGGCCAGGAGAGGGCGCATACCTTATTGCACATAATCGATGACCCAAGTTGTCTATTGGGGTGTATATTTTCAGTGGCGCATACCTGTTCAGTGCCAGTGAATGTTCGCGTCCTCCTTGTCCATTCGGGTACATACGAACTTTGAGCTTTCGGTCAATAAATGGGAGCGTTCCCAGTGGTCCAATTTGTCATGTGTTAGCGGTTAGATGGCAGGGCACTAAACTGGAGTTAGCGTGCTAAAAATACTAATCGCAACAAGAGCCCGTTTTTATGCGAAGCAGTGTTCCCCTTATATGTACCTATTATCGGGGAGTTTGTTCTACACACTTGTAGCTGGAATCATATTTACAACATCGTCTCACATACTTAAACAGCGTACCCGTGCTGTTTATCTCTTAAGCTTCTTTTTCACTGCAACCAGTACCAACGTAGCAGTACAATGCAGGTGTACAGTACTATGTGTAAAAACAATCTTCAGTTTACGATCACTTTGTAAAAGGAGAGAAATCAACAGGGAAGCCAACAGGAAATACAAAATTACCTTTCCTGCATTGCACTGGGAAATACTGGGGAAAGGGAGAAATCCTGTATGAAAAATTTTATCCTCCGTGAAAAAGAGTATAAGAAACGGATATTAACGCGCAAACAAAGGACTCAGTAAGAAAATTATTCAGGGAGACCCATCTCACGACGAACGCCGTCGTTAATTCGATTAGGATTAAAGTAGTGCAGCGACACACCGTACTGCCACCGCCAAATCGCGCAATGTATGATGCGTGTAGAGCAGCCGGGCTCCTCCGTCGCGTTTCCCTCTGGACACGCTGTAGCATCTAGCAGGGCTGCCGCAAGGTCTGTACGTGGCCTCTGAGATGCGTGGCGCACCGGCGCGTGCGAATGCTAAGAGACGCGTCACGTTTGAGGCGCGTGCTGCAGCCACACTTTGCACCGTCATGCGATAAAAGCCGCATGCCCAGATACCTACACCAGGCATAACGCCCTGTCGCGGACGAGTTTCGCTGCAACCGACCTTGTTCATCCATCGCACGCTTGAGAGCAGCACAATAACAGTGTGCAAGCGCCCTGTCACGTGGTATTTTTTTCCTATTTCGCGGACTTTCTTTGGAACGCGGGAAAAAGGACCACGTGAGATATATCGTGTTTGAAACAACTTATTGACAGGTTTCTCAAGGTGCTCTAAAACTTTGCGTATCACACTTGGGGTCTGCAGTTAATACTTATTAAGTTGATTAATTAAAGATAACTAATCATTTAATTAAGGGGAAAATAAGAGATAGCGTGAGTAACTGCAGGCCAGTGCCAACATTATGCATTCGGTTCAACTCGCGTCCGGAGTGCCTTTTATTTTTAAAACTGGCTCAAGTTACGTGGAACAACCTTTATATCCTTCCAACATGCGGAGGCTGCGAGAAAATGAATTCGTGTTTCTTTTTTTTTAACCTTGTCTTCATCGTAATCATGACACCCGGGTATGCCTTTCAATCTGTCCCATGCAACTTTCTGTTTCCTAGTCACTTTTCCATTCTCCAGTGCTTCGTTTTCTGCCTTCCTAATAGCTGTAAGCGTGTGTAAAACACGAGTAGCCGATGCCACTTAAAGGCGCCAGCATCTTATAAGTAACATGCATTTTAAAGGAAAACGTTGCTCCTACCTTCACAGCGTTGCCTGTAAACAATGTAACGCAGCCGTGTTTCGGCGCGTAGTGCACAGCGTTTGGGAGGGGCCCCCGCAAGGGCCGGTGCGTGCGAGCTGCAACCAGCATCGCGTCCATTAGCCGCATCACCGGAGTTAGGCGTGCCTGCAGCGCCGAGTCAAAAAGGCGAGTGACGTTGGACAAAGCGACGCCTAGAGACGCCTGTGCTCCGTGCTTTGTTCATGTTTCTGTGCTCACGCGAACTCGAGCACGCGCTGAGCAGGGCGCCACGGGTGCGGACCGAGGCGCTATGCGGTGAAGCCGTGTACAAGGCCGCCGCTCATAGCCAGTAGAGCGTCGCGCAACAGCAGCACCCACTGGCGCCGCCTCGGTAAGATGCGGTGATGAATGGCGTTGGCGCGGAAAAAGAGATTACGTGGCCGTCAGGCATCGCGTATGCTTTCCCGCCTAGCTACAAGCACTGACGTGAGAGAGCCTTTGTAGTGACTTTGGTCGTGCTGAACGAGGTAATCGGCTGTTCTCTTTCTTTCGCGATTTATGTCACGGGAAAAGAGGTTACCTGTGGCTAAGAAGAAAAAGAAAGGAGAAAAGGAGATGAAGGCTTACGCTCATGAGCGAGTTTCCTCAACGTACCCTCGCTGCTCTCTATTGTCTCTATGCGATACTATATATACGCGACAAAGGCTCATAGTGGGGTAGTTTTTACTCAAGTGCCAATACCTGCTTTTTTAGTGTTGTCTAGCGTGAGGTGTGGGTTTATTTTCGACTATATTGGCGCTACTTACCCCCATACCATTTATTTTACCTACTCAACGACTTATTATTTTCGCTTCTTGACTCGTGGTGACCTACATTTGGATACTTCTTGTGACTCGTTACGACGCTCTGGAGACGCAAAATGGCCTTTTCTTTTTCTTTTTTCTTTTTTGAACAAGAGGCCGGCTTAGCGCCCAGATACCCGTACGCCAAACTCGGGTGAAGTAACCAAGGAATACCTTGTATTCAAAACTATAACGACATTCAAAGGCACCCAAGTGCGTAACTGAGATGAGTAAGATGTCCAGGCGGCCTAGTAAAGAAGTTGAGAAAAGTCTGCATTGATGCCTATGTGTGTAGTTAATAATGAAACACTATGCGGGTTATGGCAACTAGATAGATTAACAAAAATGTTTTAGTATGTAAGAAATAACTGTCAAGCAGCTTCATACCATATGGAGACAAGTTACGTTTCCCGACGCTAGCCGAAAGGTGGATAATGTGGTGGTCAGTTAATCGAACGTCTGCACATCACTCTGTCGTATTAAGCAATTTCAAAGATTACAGTTAAAGATTGAGGACCTGGATAAGCAATTTAATTATGACGACAGGTGATCAGATACATACAGGAAATACATAGACATTTGATAACATGGTGAGGGATTAAGTCGTTAGCAAATGGCAAGCGCTTGAAACAACGCATGAATGACGTCGCCAAGTGCCACACAGCAGCGAACGCCCTGGCGGAACATCACGAACTAACCGGACACATCATTGACTGGGACTCGGCAGCCATCATCGCAAAAGAAAAACACTTTTCTGCCAGTTTGCTTTTATAATCATTTTACATACAATCAACTAGACTCACGATAAACAGGACGCCTGGGTAATCTTCCCGAGATATACACCCGAACACTGCGCCACTTCACCCATAAATAGCCGCGCGCTCATGCTTACACCTTCATTGTGATCAAGGGACCCGTATGGGGCCCGAAACGTCGGTTCTTTATTTTTATTTTATTCTTGGTGAGTGCACGTTTTTTGGCACCATCATGTTTCCTCGCCAGACGAGTTTTCATCGAACACTTCACTATCATGTTATTTTCCTGTTAGCGCAACAATGTATTCGTTAGATCTCAACCAACTCGCCCAGCAACAAGTTCTACTCAACTTTAGGCTTTTGCAGCCATAGAGTTTCCTGTAAAAGTTATTTGAGAGAAGGGGGGGGATGCAAATTTGAGAAAGGCAGGGAGGTTAACCAGACTTGAAACCTCCGATTTGCTACCCTGCACTAGGGGAAGGGAAAGGGGAAGTAAAGACGGAAAGAAGAGCGTGACAAAAATGTGGTGCTAGTGTCTATGGGCCGGAGCTGCAAGCATGGCCGTCCAGCCAGTATGAAAACGATCGTTAGTACACGAGTTTGCCCAAATTTTGTCCTCATAACATCAAACGGCTTTGTGACTTAGGAAGGTGATCCTTTTCAACATTATACTGCGATATCGATGCAGCATTTTGCAATCACTATGCATGTGCTCAGTCAGAGTCTTACTGCTCTTTGAGTTTAGAAAAAAGAAATTGAATTGCTTTGAAATTTAGGCCTAATAAAGGCAACTAAGCCTAGCAAACGAAGCCGCAAGAACGTCTGAAACCGCAAGCGCGAAGATCAAACAAATCCGTGCACTAACCATCATTTTCTTGGCGGCTGAGTGATCACAGCGCCAGAGTTCCTTCTCATAATTTTAGTAGGAAACTCCGTGGTTGCAACCACACGCGCGTGCGTGCACACAGCTGTGCCGTCGCGTTGGTCCGCCAGACTCACGCAAATGAGCGGCAAAGCGGCGGCGTTAGCAATAAGGGGGAAATCGCTGTCCACGCGAAACCACGCGGGAAATGAAGGCGCGGCCGAAATAAAAAAAAAAGGAGTGCGACAGGCGTGCCTCCGCGGCTGCGCCAGTGCTCCGAATTTCCATCGGCGGACGCCCAGGGAGCGCGTGGAGGTAAAAAATAATAGACGCGGGTAGGTACGAACCACGTCGCCGCCGCATATATCTCGTTTCGACTCGGCGAAACTGCTCGCGGGCGATTCTGGGTACTGTGCCCATGGCGCAATTTTTGGGCTCCCGGCCGGGGGGGGGGGGGAATCTAATAAAGCGCGCGCTATACACTTTCCTGCCGCGACACGAAGGTATTCCCACCGCGCGCGCGACATTTGCCTTCGATCGCTCTTCGCGAAAAAGCGACGACGGAGCCTGCAATACGCGACGGCTCCGAGCTTTCGTCGACGCTTTTACCACACACCGCGCACTTGCTCGTCCCGATGCCGCTTCTGCCTTAGCTGGCGATGCCCCTGCGATCACTCGCAATGACAGCCGACCTCGAATCTCATTCGGTGAGAATCTGTTACAACGACCCCAATATCGCTGCACTTCGGCTTGAGCATAGCATATCTGCCAAATACTGCTTGAAATTACGAAGAGTCATGACAACCTTCAAGTTGCAAACGTTCTGGTCGTGTGCGATACAGAATTATTGAAGTGACTGCTTCATTTCGCTTCACTTTGTTACAGTAAATACCCTCCTGTAAGCAGACGGGTGAGGGCGTAACAAAAGGTGGATACACAGAATTTATGAACAGTGTTTGGCACGTAATTGCTTCTTCAGAGGTACTATGCAACATTCCGGAAAAAGGTTGCATATCTTTAAATACTCCTGCGCTATCTTATGTTTTCGTCTAATATATTTGCTTGAATTCCAGTTCCATAGCCGTTATAAGATTGCACATTTGCAGCTGTTTCCAGCCATACACTATTCTTAAATTTTCTTTACTATGTGTTTAACGCAACTCGTGCTAGCAGGCACTGTGTGCGCTCTGAACGAATGCGAAATGCGCTCAGAGGATAGTCAAGTGTTTTCTTTTTTTTTTCATTGAACTGCATGGGACATATTTCAAGTAAGTGGCGATCTTTGTCCAGCGCATCTCAGTAAGACTGCCCATGCATCCGTCCACGTGTGGCTCGTTAGGAGACAGTTTTCTTCCATGGGGAGCAACAATCTGAACAGACTGCTAAAGGTGATTGCATTATCATGTGTTCAAGGGAACCGTCAAGTTTACAGAATCGCTTGCTCGTGTTCTTGCGCAACTACACGCGCTTCACCTGTCGTGAAATATTCAACTATATAAGCCAGTGATCCGTTACCGACGCTGCCCCACGTACACGTAAAATGTCAAAATCCGCACGCACGGTATGTCTTGCGAATCAGTTCGCGTACCGTGATGATGCAGTTGGGAAATTCTATACACGTCGCGTGTGGGGAAAGCATTAGCGCGAATATTTATCACGCTTTTCGCATTCCTTCGTGATCAGTTTTCGAACCAGCACGTGCGTGTTAAGGTTACATTGTCCGTGTTGTGCACTGGACAAAGCTTCAATTTGACTAGGTTTGCATCAACCACGTCCGACAATTTCACAGACGTTTAAAGAAATACGCTAGTCTTTCTAATCAGATTTTTCTTGCTTTTACAATGCTGCAGCTGCCTTTTTTTTTATATTTGGGGTTTTACGTGCCAAAACCACTTTCTGATTATGAGGCACGCCGTAGTGGAGGACTCAGGAAATTTTGACCACCTGGGGTTCTTTAACGTGCACCTAAATCTAAGCACACGGGTGTTTTCGCATTTCGCCCCCATCGAAATGCGGCCGCCGTGGCCGGGATTCGATCCCGCGACCTCGTGCTCAGCAGCCCAACACCATAGCCACTGAGCAACCACGGCGGGTTGCAGCTGCCTTAGCTATACTACTGCCAAGGCTTTTCTTCCAGCCCGTATGGTGAGTACATACTGTTCAGTTCGAATTCAACTCACTTGCTCTTCGCGCATAAGGTCGCCAAAATCTATTGCCGTGTTACTGCATATGAAGAATCAATTAGGCCGTTATTTTGCCTAATTGCATACTGCGGTTTCAAAATATGACGTTGTATGTTGTAGGAAGTAAAGATTACACAGGGTGTACGCCCGATGGCAGAGTCGTAAACATGCAGTTGCCTGTGCTCAATAGAGCCCACGAAAAGACCAGCGAGTATTTCGTAAAGAGAAACGCTTGCGCATATTTCCTTAAAAAATATTTTATAAAAAACTTCAGGCTCCAGGCTTTCTTATTTGTGAGCACAGCACGAGCCAAATAATCTTACATGCAGGCTACAGCACCTCGCAGGCTTTGACGCTTTCGCCACAAAGCAATGCAGGTGCCTGACGCTTGAAAGTTTTGGAAGTACCTTTGTCTTTGTGCTATTCTTTCATATGAAGTATCTCATCATCTTGCGGTACTCGCATGATTTAGTCCAAGTATACGAACGGCAATTCTTTAATGTAGTGCTCTGACGACTTCTTTATATTTAACGCTTTCGAGAATTTCCAGAAGAATGTTTAACATTTCGATTTTGCCTCAGTCTGCAACAATCCTCTTTGCACAAATGCCACTGAAATGCTGAAATTTAGCAGGCATGATGTATCCCAGTCTGTATGACGTCAGATCCATCTGACTGCGATCAGCCTCACTTCTGCTGCGTAAAACTAGGACGCATATAGCCCAGTCATTCTGGAGTTTATATTGCACTCATAGCCTTATCATGGTGCTGCCAAACGAGTTTTTATTTTTTGTAATATTCCTGTTGCCTTAGCAACAACTTTTACTGCTTCGGAAGAGGACTAGAGTAATATTTATCATCCAAGCTTGGTACTCGGCAAAGCGCAATTCTTCTATTTTACAGTTTACGGTAGTAATAATCACCGGTCTCCATTACTGAATGCGTGCTACGCGGCTGACAGCCTTTGCACGAGATACACGCGAGGGGACGACATTTTCACCGGCGCCTCTTGGACAGGCAAATATAGTAACCACCTCTGCATTAACAAACGCACGTACAAAGACACGAAAGGCCGGTACTGCCCTCTATTCGCCCTCAGAGCTGAATCACTTCCGCAAAAGCAAACGCGGAAATAACCACCTTTACGCACTGCCGACGGGGCCGGACCATGACAGGACTACTGCCGCTAAAGGTTGTCCGTCGCCAGACTATCAGTTTCGGGCCAGTGCCGACCGGAGTCTTGCGGGACCGCGACCCGGAACGGTTGCGCGATAAGTACGCGACTATTAATCAAGCCGGCCAGCGCTGCCGACATCGGTAGCCTCGTCGTCGAGGCACAGACTGAAGCCCCGGCCGCTGGTTTTCGCAACAACGAATCCTTAAGGCGGTGCGCGATGGGGCCGGTCTTCGCCGTACCGCTTTCGTCGAACTGCTCGTATGAACGAGACGAGAACAGGAAGTCGAGGGGGCGGATCATGTCCCTGTTGCCTTCTGTGAACATCCTCCCCCTCCCCCCACCACCCCACTACCCCCTTGTAGGCTTCTATGGTTCGAAGGGAGGCAATCATAGCCTAATTTGAAGAGGCCGAGCGCTCATTGAGTGCGCTCGTTAAAGGGCCTACGACCTTAATTTCCGGTGATCGTTAACTGTGTCGCAGGCACTGAGTACGGCGGCCCATGGGAGGCATTGGAGAAAACGGCGTTCCGTCGTATGCAATGGTGAACAACAGGATGTGGGGCTTCATGTTCTGAGGACGGCCGGTGTCCGAGAAACCAATGAAGAGTAGCCGCTATGTTTTTGTTTTTTGTTTGCTTGCTTGCTTGCTTTTAAATTACGCGAAAAAAGGTAAGAAAGACGCGGTTTTCACTATCTTGGGACCCTCTTGAATTTCAGCAGTGTTGTTCCGAACCTGTGTATGTTTGAGGAGAAGACAAAAAATATTATGCAAATCCAACGCAAATGGTGAAAAGGTAGAGAAAAACCCGGGACACTACGCCGACCAAAGTAAAATTTTTAAAAAAAGTAAGACGATTTCTTTTTTTTTTCCTGTGAACAAGGCTCCCAGCCGAAGCGTCTTCTTTTAAATTTTACTTTGGTGGGCGTAGTGCCCCGGGTTTTTGTCTACATTTTCACCATGTTCCATCCCGACGAGACGGGCTTCTGTCAAACACTGAACTTCATCCAACGCACATTTTGTAATCTATGTGAAGCTTTAGTGAAGTGGTTAATTAAATGCTTTACAACAAACGGCGATGCGTACAATTTTGTTTGCTTTCGTGCTATGCCACGTGTAATCTTATGACAAGTTCATATTAATCCACCACAAAGGTCACAACCTTAATTCCATGCAGTTCTTATCTTTGTGCACCATATCGCTCACAAGCTACGCCGAAATACAGATTCCAAATCAGGCTGATGTACAGTGTGACTCGTATATTCAGCAATGTTTCAAGGACGAAGAAGGTGTGAGACGCTTGTTGAGGGAGGAATGGTGATGGCAGGTGTATCCACAGGAAACGTATGACACGTAGAAGCAGCATTGAGGGATTGTGTGCCTCTTGTGTCGCAGTGGGACGTACCCATCTTGCGGGATTTTCCAAGAACGGGAACACACCCAGCGGCTCATACTGAATGGGTAAATCAAAGGAAATAAAGGAAATTAAAGAGCTCGTTAAAAATAATTCGTCACTCCCTTAACCGATCGGTGTGTTTCATATATGCCTGTGAGCCAATGTTCTATGTTTAGGCTCTATGTAGGAAATTCATTCTCTTACAGCGCAGAATAGAGGTGCGCATGCTTTGTCATCATACAAGAGTTATATCAGCTAATTCGCTGGTACTTTTATAAGGCGCACTTATAACCTCTGGATATATATCCAAAATATATCAACCGAGATAGAGGGTGTGCAGTGCGGCAGAACGAGGATAGGGAACAATGTTGATACACACGCACAGCTCGAACTTTCAAATACAGATTTTTATTTGTGCATGCGCACAAATAAAAATAAAAGGAGGACACAAATCAATGTCCTCCTCAAATATGTGGCCGCCTTGACTGCTGCCGGCTGCGAACAAACGAGAGCGCCAGAGGTCTGTCAATCATCTGCACTCTCTGGTGTGATGTATGCGCTGCCACTCCTCAACGTGCTGCCTAGTTTGATGGTCCAGCTGGAACGTGACACGCGCGTTGCCCTCCGAACCGTGCTTGGCTTCCATCGCGACACAGCAATCTTTTTCATTGCTTACTGAGGCACGTCTATTGCACCTGCGGCTGCAAGCAGACCAGACAGCTCTGCACCACACTGAGCGTCGTCTGCTCCGAGCATTGGATGAGCAGGAAGTTCTTAAGGGGCTGATTCAGCGCCCAGTCTCTCGCATCGGAAAGGTTCCGGCATTGCTTATAACCCTTGATGGGAGTTCCGAAGGTGCTATGTCAATTACACCTCCGGAACAATGCAACAAATGTGTATTTCGCGTTTATCTTTGAATTCCTGAAATACAAAACAAGAAAAGACTGAACTGCCTGTTCAGGCGCTATTCCAATTGGCCCAGTCACACCTGTTCGAGAGATTTGATGATTACCTTAGAGTATTTACGGACGAACCTGTGCACAGCAACTGCCAAGGCACCTCTGCAGCTTTCTTCTGCACTTCAACTTACATCCGACGGGTGTTTCGCATACGCATCCAGCCTTATCAATGACTGCGGAGCAGGCAGCCGTTGATGTGGTTTTGAAGTTCGTGCAATAGAATATAAGCGCGACGAAGCGTACCATCATTGAGTTTACCAAGAAAAATGACATCTTGTGGAGTATTCCTCGTTGGCCACAAGGAGGTTTTGGTTGGCCAGGGGATACAATCGCACGCGGTTGTAGAATTATGCCACAGTACAATGGCGCCGAAGGCCAAGGGTGATTTTTAAAAATTCGGTTAACGATAAAATAAAGCACGCCGCATATTTAGGTATATGTATGCCACATGTTTATCTCTGCCGTATATGCAAGGCACATGCTACACTGCTCAACCGCCAAAGCTGCTCAAACAAGCTATTGTATTTTCGATTGAATTATTCCTCAGACTTGTTTTAGAATCGCAGCACACGAACACAAGTAAATATACACTTAGTTCGCGGCGCGTGCCTTTTTTTTTAACTTGAATCTCCTCGGCCTATTCAAAAGGGCCATATTAGCGCTCACAATCTGAAAGGTATGTAACTTCACTGGCGCCGCTCTTCACGGGCATAGCGGCGGCGCCTGTGCGATGCCATTACAAGCCCTACACGGCACGTTAAAAGATATAAGGGTGCCAGAAATTTTGGCGTGCCCGCACTTAGTTGCACCTGCATATAATCAGAACACCGTCAGAGGAATTCAAGCACAACGCTAAACCTCACTATCGCTGTCAGTACTTCAGGCGAAACAATTTTTTTTTATTCACAACCGTAAGAAGAGCACTGACTAGCTCAAAACAGATATAGCCCATATAGCCCAAATATCCTTGATGGTCTTCCACCGTGAGATACAAAAGCAGTAGCAGTAAGCTTTACTATACTACTATTTTGCTGACATCCGACCACAAAAACAACACTGCGTGCGCAACGGTTCACGGTGAACATCTCGCCAAATCAAATGGGTGAAAGTCGGCTACAAGGACCCCCCTATCTGTTGCCGTAGTTGTTGAAATTACACCGTCGGAACAGAAACCCAGGAACGAAAGCACCGTAAGCGCGAGAGGGAAGAATAAACTGACCGCGACGACTCGAGGAATTAAATTACTCTATTCGACACAGGAAGGGCCGATAAAGTAATCTTCTGGCCGAGAATGTTTCCAACTTCTCTCATTCCACCGTCCCGAATCGATAAAGTCATTCTCGCTCCAGGAGAACCGGTGCATTGAACTCAACTTTTAGCAGGAATTCGTTCTTCGAGGCCATTTCACTTTCGCTCCCGTTCTCGCCGGTGTGCCTGAAGGGGACGCCCCAGTTGCCATCGTCTTTCGTTCGCTTGCCTGTGGACTACACACACGTGTGTGCGTTTCTTTCGCCCCCGTTTTCTTTTTTTTTTTTCTTACCTTCTTCCCAAGCAGCCACGTCTCATTTCACAGCGTGCATCAAAGCTCTTCTTGCTTCTGTATCAGCAAAGAGAGAGAGAGAGAGAGAAAGCTGCGTGGAAGAGATCTATCGCCCAAGAACGTTTCCTGGTATTGTTCATCCTTTTTTTTTTGCCTTACTTTTTTGCGAAAAACCTTATAAGACTGTCTCTCTGAGCCAAATTCGGCTCTCCATCAATTTCTCAGTACGCTGCTGTTAAGTCTCACGGTAGAAACGAAAGAAGAAAAAACGTCAAAAAGAAGACGGGACGTTCGTCAGCCGACATAGCTCGAAAAGATAATGCGGGGGCTGTTTAAAGTTGTAGGAAGCCACTGAGGCTATAAAGTTGCACTGTGTCGTGGAACGATACAGCGACAACGCAATCACAGAAAAGCTCCGTGCTAAGCGCGTTGTCCCCGTCCCTTCACTGCGCGTCCCTTATTATTCTAAATAGTTTGCTTCCGTGAACAAGGTAGGATTTTGTGCCGAGTCAACGAAAAATTGATGCCGGACACGTTCTTGCCCGCTTCCAAATGCACGGTCTCACTATGATAAAAGAAGAGCCAGGAACGATGGACAGAGGCAATGTGCCTTTTCCTGCCTTAACTTCGCACCACCATGTCATAACTGTGAACATTTCTCTCTCGTGCACGTATGGTTTGCTGCTGTGGTTTAGCCGAACACAATTATCACAGCGTACTCAAGAAAAATGAGACAGTCCATCACTCCCTTATGCTTATCACAGATGGTTGTACCATAGAGAAAGAAATTCAACAAGAGGGGACACGCGGCAAAAACTGGCAACAGGGGACATGACACGCCTAGTGTTAATCCTATCCGTTAGCTGACACGAGCATCGAAAAAAAAAGAACTTGAAATGAACTTAGACAATTCACTGAATTTAATAAATTAGACAAAGAACTTCGGCAGTTTTATTTTATTTTTTATTCTTTCCCGCCAGAACTAAAAAGTTTTGCCTATAAATTAACCTTGCGATTTTTATTCTTGCGTTACCTAGCAACAAGCTAGGGACACGCCAGACGCGCCATATACATGCGTCATGCGCCAGACACGCCACCGAAGTAAGCGAGGCCGGCTGCGCATGTGAAGTTCGCTTCTTCGGCGTCCCGTTTCTTTTCGACGTAGCCTGTTCGTTGGACTCCCGGCGTATTCTTGCATTCCTTTTGTACTTCAACACGGCCACACAGCACTATTGGATTACGGCAAAGTGAGAAATTTTGTTTGACAGTGTGCGACGCGTTTCAAGCAATTTAGGCTTTTACGGCACGGAACCGAGACTTGTGACGCAGTTAGCGAAAAACAGTTCGGACGTCCTGGCGTACTTAATTTGAGTTAATGACACGCATTGGAAGAGTTTTGCGACGCTTGCTATGAGCCCCAACATTATTTTAACTTTTTTCGGTAGTGTTTGGGCATGTTGGCCGCACCTCGCTTTGTGACGCAGTTAGTTTCGCGTGTACTGAATCTTACTGGGACAAGTTTTGGCGCTTTTTCTGACCCCCAACATTATTCTCACTAATTTCGTTGCTTTTTAGGGTACCTTTGAAGCACAGTGGCCGCACCCGGCGTTGTGACGCAGTTAGCGAAAAGCAGCTCGACCTTGTGACGCAGTTAGTTTCGCGTGTACTGAATTTTGCTGGGACAAGTTCGTGATGCATTCTCTGGCCCACAACACTCTTGTCATTTCTTTACCTTTGGGGATACTTTTGAGATACGTTCACCGCGCCTGGCGTTGTGCCGCCATTCGCGAAAAGCAGCTCGGTCATGGTGAGAAAGTACGTTTGGCGTGTACTAAATCTCAGTGGGACAACTTTGTGATGGCAACAACAGTTTGTGATGGCAACAGTTTGTGACGGCAACAACATATACCTTCTTTCGGTGCTCACGTTTGCGAAAACGTGACGAGCGATTGCCAGGAGTGATACCACCGGAGTATGTTGCTTACGCTGGTAGAACGCAGAAAAGATAACGCCGAGGAGCTCAAAAACCAAGTTAAAACACGTTGGCGGGCTAGTTGGTTAGAATCCATGGTAGAGTGTCTAAGCGCAACTGGACGAGGACGTAGAAAGAAACAGATACACAGACACAGACGAATCGCTTTGTGTGTGTATGTTTCTTTCTACGTCCTCGTCCAGTCGCGCTTATACACTCTACCATCAAAAATCAAGAACTTAAAAATTCTGTCTTCTGAACTACTGAAAACAGGCTTTGCACCCACGCATTTGCCTTGAATGCGAGTAGAAGGGATTCTGCCAGCGTCTGGCATGGTCTGGCTGAGAGCCTGTGTTGTGGCCACTTCCGTGTATGTAGTTTCCATCGCGTCGGCTCAGACCAAGTTGTTTTGGAAACGCAGTCGCCCGTGTATTTGTGCTCTTAATGTGCACGAAATAGGCTGTCACTCACTGGTCACTATTTCTCTTACTCTCGCCCTGCGTTTCGCGGAGCATTCAGAGAGATAAACAGAGAGAAAGAAAACAACAAATAAACAAATAACGCACAAACCGTTCTGCTCATGCAACATGTTAAAATCTCCCGATGTTTCCAAGAACACTTACGGTGTAAGAAACATCCGAGATCTCCCCGTTCTTCCGTCTTAATTTAAAATCGCGCACCGCATGCCGTAAAGGGCATCCTCGCCGAAGCGCGCCCACCGATGCACAATGCCGTCTTGCGGATGGTTCGTCTCCAGCGGGCCCATAAAACTGTCAATCCAAAGACGGACTGCGCCTCTGGTGCTAGCCCTTCGTTCAAGAGCCCGCGCATCGGGTTACACGATCCCTCTGGCTTTGAAATTGCTTCTTTGCCCCCGAGGCGTGCCCATTGATGCCCTAACGATGATTTGCCCGTGGTCCATCCATAGGCACGGCGCGAGAGGACGGCCATTCGCGCCCCTATTCGCGCTTCTGGGCCAAAGATCTCCCAACGCCGCCCGCTTTCCGGCCTCCCCAGACCGCAAGTGCGACATTTCACGATGCACCGGGGTGGCGACGCGGGTTCCCCGCCGCCGAAGGGCGCCTCCTCATCCACTAACAAAGCGCCCCGCCAGTTTTGCCTTCTGCGACGCCCGAAAACGGCCCTCTTCCACTATTCTGGGGCCAAATTACTTTTCAGCCCCCATGCCGTTTCTCAACATCATTAACACACAGGCAGACAGGAGGAACTTTTTCCTCTGAGATCGTCAGGGAGGCGAAGTTTCACTGAAAGGGGAAACCACTTATGCTCAAGAGTTCTGCACATTAGCGAGCTAATCATTCCAACTTTCCTCCATAGACAATAACGTGAGCTACGATAACTACGCAATGAAAAGGCTGACAACGATTACGGTCGCATGCACTTGTTCCAGTCGGTTAATAGTCGGTACCCATAGTACAGGCGTCCACACCTTTTCCTTTTCTTCTTTGTTTTTTCTGAAGTATCTCAGAGCCTTAGGGAAACCACGCGCCATATTTGAGAGTGGTTCTGAACTTATTAGTCACTAAGCATCGCTTCAGGCAGGAAAAATAAGAGTTCGTGCAGTGCAAATCTGCGATATCCAAAGATTTACATCGAGCATTTGTCACCTACAACGGCTCCTGAACTTCAGTTTCTTCCCGCCATTTCTCATCTCTGGCACTTTGCAATTTTCCAGCGATTCCAACCGTCAATGCTCCGTATTTGGGGCTTTTTATTGTACATGAGGAGTGCAGGTACCTGCAGATTGATCTATCCATGAAACGAACAGCCGGCCAATAGCTCCTAGCAAGCGTTCTATATTTAATGTTTTTTTTTTCAAGTTTGTTACCATATTCCCTCGCGTTCGCTATAGTCCGATCACCATGCCGTACGCGGATCGAGAGTCACATTCAATTTGCCTGTTCTACCGATAAGTCTGATGTCACGAGTTCACTACTTCCTCATTTCCTTTTTTTTTTCCTCTCTTCTCCGTAGTGCCAACGAAGGTGACGATGTACCAGTTTATGACAGCGTATAGTTCGGGCGTCATCCATCATATGTTCGGCGCCGCCTACTTGTCGACGTTAAGTCGTTAGTCACCGTGTCGTGAGACAAACCGTAGCTCGCGATGGCGGTGTCGAGCTGATTATAGAATAAAAGTTAGGTGCAGAGAAAAAAATATCCAAAAGGAGGTGTCCTCGCAACTGACACGACCTATCTACGCAGAGTTTCCACTAAAATATGCAAAAGAAATAACTTGAGAATACAGCCTTTCCGCTCCTTAAAGTGTATTTTGCGCTCTTTTCTTTGCTCTTTAGAACAGGTATAAAATAAGTTCTCCCAAAGCTTCGTGCAATCTTGTTAAGTAGCCGCAGCCTGTCATTGTAGAGCAATGCAGGAAATGAAACTATCTTATCAAAGGCTTCGAGATAAGGGTTTATAGCTACGCGTATTCTGAAAATATTGCTGTGTTAGAAAAAAAGCACGATGATCCGAGTAGAAGCAATCTTTCTAGATCTGAGGATGCTTTTTGACATATTTGATCATGCCATTGTTGTTGTTGTTGTTGTTGTTGTTGATTTAGTGCTTAATTGATTAAACATATACAAACACCAAAAATAAAGAAAAGTGAGTTGGCAATTTCCTCTTAAAAGGAACACCACGCACACCGGCTTTAAGAGGAGCAAGAGAGAGAGAGAGAAATGGTACAGGAAGGAGATAAAGAAAGACAAAGAAAAGGAAGGAACATCACAACACATCACACAATCACACGCAGAGTGCAAGAATTTCAGACGAGAGTCAAGTCCTGTGGTTGGCAAGGATTCCAGCACAATTTTGTGAGTCTCACATCGAGTTGAAGCACGACCTTTCGAAAACAAGAAATCATTAAGCCTAGTTCGAGCAAGTGCACGCTGCTGGACTTCGCTCAGCAGCACACAGCGACAACTGTGGATATACACACGCTGTAAATAAATATAGTTGGGCATTCTAACAGCCAGAACTCGCGCGTTTCACCAGAGTGTTCACAAGTCAGGCACGAAGGTCTCGACGCACGTCCTTGTCGGTGAAGACGATGTGCGACGAGTTCTATACACGGCCAAATATGTTGTGTGGAACGGTTCCTTGGAGACGCGTTCATCCGGGTGCGAGTGCTGTATAGGTTGTGGCGCTCAAGTGTCATTGCTTAGAATGAAAAAGTTTTCTTCTTTTTCTGCGGGCTGACTGCATGTTAATGCGAAAAAACCTTATAGGCTGAGTGTACTAGTTAGAAATAAGCGAATCTAGTTCAGGTGGACTAAAACACATCCCACTCGCTTTTAAATTTAAGAGTTCGTTAGTAATCTGGCATATACAATTTTAAGACCTCTTATACGCACCAATACACAGAACCGCCATGTTGCTGTGTAAGAATTCAATGTTACGCTCTCTGATCAGGCCACCCAAAAGAGTGAAATGACGCACTTTTTAAGTAAAAGTGAAACCATACTAAACAAGTACACACAGTTCCAATGACTGGCACAGCAACCTACAAAATAGGCTATACGGTAGGAAGCGATTATTAAAGAAACAAAACGATGATTTAGAATTCACGTAGGATTATGCCCTTCAAGCGTGTATGGTGAATAAAATAAAAATTATTTGAATAATTACATTTTTCTGGGTTTTGGATAAGAATTGAACACGTTAGAAAGCTAACATGACGTACACACAAAGACACCTAGACTATCTGCGCCAGGTCTGCGCCACATGAGACGTGCAAGACCGCGCGACTTTTCTGCCCTCCGTATTGGAATCCTACGATGTCGAAATTTGATCACGACAGCATCAAATTTGGATATGGTAAGGTTCTAATGCGGAATGCAGAAAACTCGCCCTTAAATCTTTTCCCATCAAATAATATATATATATATATATATATATATATATATATATATATATATATATATATATATATATATATATATATATATATATATATATATATATGTATAATGACCCAGTTTTCGACACAGAGATACTCATTGAGGCAGATAGGATCGCATTGACTTTAGTTTAATTTTCTTTGTTGCGGACAACAGCTGCTCTCGTGCCGTTCTTGTTCAAAACGTAACCACAACATTAGGTGTCTTTTTGTATTTCGATATCACGCGGTGTTGAATATTACCGCAGCCCTACCTGCATCTAGCCACGATGGTGACGACAAAGACGATCTGCTCGAGAATTCGCGCAGGCTCAATAGAAGAAGACTGCGTTCCCTATTCTTGGGTGTGCCGATAGAGTGTGACAGAACGACTTTCTCTCGTGCCGCCGCTTTCTAAGACAAAGAAAACTATTAGAATACTCATTTACCAAACTTGGCCTCTCGCTAACCTCGCCAAACATTCTTTCTTTTGGGGCGACTTCACTGCGATCCAGCCACAGGGATGCTTTTCTGGCAGTGGCACAAGACATTAAACTGTTCAAACTACTAACATCCCACAAACGTGTCGGGTGAAAATATACACAAGCAATAGTTGTCACACAGTTACGGGAAAGCGGAATCATCTACGTCTGTGATGTCTACAGCTGTCGAGCTGAAATCTCTGCAGACGTATATCGAAGCGTTTGATAGTTCACTGTGGTGAGTACTATCTACACACTGAAGAGAGCCACATGATGCATTTTCTCAGGACCTCACTGTGCGTTCCGATATATCCAGGCAGTCGGAGCTCGCCTTGGTGAACGTAATTAAGCCTCTCGAGTACTGTAATATCTCAGCTATCTCTGATGTTCAAAGGTTTGGTGGTGAAGAAAGCATGGCGAGCGCAAAGTGGCCTCACACACCACTGCAGGACAAAAGGCCGAGCCTGTCCCCCCTCCCTTTCGTACCGTGCCATCTCTTCAATCCGCGCCCGCGCGGTATATGACCAGAAGCATTATTGCTTGAATCCATCTAGTATAGGACCGGTATATCTGACAAAGATTGCTGAGATCTGACAGGTGGAGATTTCAGCGGTGGCTCGCCTTAATGCCAGAAAACCGAGCGCGTGGACCTAGCGTCAGGTTCTGCGTTGCTTCCTTGAACCGCAGACGATTTACAAACGCGCTTACATGCCTTTCATCGGACCTGCCGGGTTGTGTCATAGTTCCCTGTGCCTCCCCTCAGACCGACAAGCGCTTCCATCAGACCGACAGACAAGCAGGTTCGCTGGACTTTTGTCTGGTTGTCCAATGTTATGTGAACTAAAGCTTTTAGCTGTAGCTTGTGTCTCATATAACGTAACTCCGTAGGTCTTGGCGTAAAGGCAACATTACGAAGGACTATACGAAACACCAGAAACAGTGAACGCGCGTTTTACGACACCTCCGTGAAGCGAAATCAGCTGAGGTCGCTGGCAGCACTGGTCGCGTGAGCGGTGCTTTAATGCGTGTCCTCTGAGCGACGGACATGACAGCGAGAGAAGGTGCCAAGACGCGCTTGTCACGCCCGCGCCTGCCCCGAGTGATGGATTGCAAGGGCACAGACGCTAAAGAGCTTGAACCTCGAGTCTCCATTCCGAGGGGTGCTGAGAATGTCACGGGGCTAAACGAGGCGAGGAAGGGATATAGAGGAAAAGGTTTGCGACGAGAGGGGAGGGAGGGAGGAGTTGGCGTATAACGGGAGAAAAAAAAGCGCCAGAAGGAATCACATGTGTGCGGGGTATTTAGCTGACACCCATGTCACGCTAAGCTATCGAACGAACATTTGTATTTAGTATATTTGTAGGCACCGTGAAGGCCCATTTATCTCCGCCCGAAAACGACCCAGGCTGCACCTGCTCCGTTGCTCAAAATTTCTATTTTCTTTGAATTTTCTGCTTGCTTCGGGCGAGTGTCTGGACGTATTTCGCTTTTTCCTACAAGGTATACTTTGTGTTTCCTTGGGAGAAGCGCGGAGATTAAGGTGATTTGAATAAAGCGACCGGCAAAAAGTAAGGATGCAGCGATCGTAACAGCCTCCTTGGCTTGCTCGCAAAATTTGTTCGATATTTGTTTACGGGTAAACAGTCCAATGCTCCTCCACTTTGAAGGAAAAATAAGGAGGCAACGCGGAAGCCGTCAGAATATAAGCGGAAACGGGATGGATGTAAGAACAAGTTTGGGGGGGAAAATAAAAGAAATATGCGTAGGATGTTTACATAGAAGTGCTTCATATCATGTAAATCGACGCTTCTACGCTGGCTAGCAGGACAAGAATTTTCCTGAAAAGACCACTCTCAATGAGCGTTGCGTAATCTTAATAACTATTCGGTGTTGTATTAGCGATCTATGGGCTGTACAATGTAAAACTATTCCAATATGTTTTTATTCCAATTTCCTGACGTCAAATCTGCGTAACCGCGGACGCAATCATCGGGCGGTCACCCGCAGGGTTGTCTGAACGAACCAATTAAATGCTCCCCTCGTTCATAGGTCACTTCTGTTTGCTTGAAAAACGAATAACATTGCCTACACTGAGCGGCTTGCCTTATATAATTGGCTCACAAGAGGCGAGGAGCATGCTCAAGTAGAGAGGGATTCGATGGGGCCGAGCGACTGCACTGAATATCGACAACCGGATGAAGAGGGCATCTGCGATTGGTCTGCTTTCTCTTACTTAGCTTGCGGTGGCTCGTCGACAATCGCGGCGGCATGCAACGGAAGCTTAAGAATGACGCTAAAACGGACCTTCCGCAATGAAGAGTTGGCAGAACGAGGTCGTAAACATGCCGGAAGTCCTCGGAAACGTTACACAGCCATGCAAGACGTTTTATTACACGCAAATAAACCCATGCGCTCCGGCAGGGGCGAGCAGCCAGTGCCGGAGCGATAGGCTGCAGCCATCTTTTATTCCTTTCGGAACGGGGCAGCCTGCAGCTATTTAGAAGAAAATTCAGTTTCGTTCGGCATATTAATGCATCTTTAACGCGTATGCGTCACTTTGACGCGGAAAGTTTTTGCGGTATTGTGACGTCGCGTGAGAGGCAGGTGAAGTGGGTGCAGCCTGAAAACTTTTGACCAATAACCGAGGGTAATGGCAAAAAGGCGTCGAATCAGAAATTATTTCTTTTGTTCGGTCAAATTATGCATAATCAGTGTGTACACGTCATATCAGATGGGGAGCTATCGCGGTTTCCGTAACGTCGAGTGACAGACAGGTGAAGTGAGGGAGGTCCAAAAAAGTTTTTGACAAATCGCGGTGGGCTGATTGCAGAATTGGAATAGAAAAGTTTGAAATAGTCTTACGTTGTAGCGCCCTATAAATGTAGCATGGGGCCCCACCAGTTGAAAATTATACCGTTCTTAAAGCAAACACTGAATTGTAATAGCAGGCAAAGGCCTTTCGCTTCAACTAATCCTATACTTCCATTTTGTTCCTTTCTGTCATACGTGTGCTGATACGGAGAGATTACATCGGCTACCCAATTTAACTATGTCATACAGCAATATAAAATAAAATAAACAAATATATAAAATAGTGTCTTAGATAGTAAATAATAAATTAGAAATGCGCGCATGAAGATGTACAACTACTTTTAGAATGCCAGTAATGCTGTGGGCTAAGAAAGAGACTGGTGTCAGAACTCGTGAGGCTTGATCGAAGGCCCACGAGCGTACACGAAGCTACTGGTACCGTGGCCAACAACTATATACTCATCAAAAACGTGCGTTGGTCACTCGTAGAGTGTTTTCGGAGGCCACTCATAGTGCGGAGAAATATTAGGATAAGGAATGCATGCAAGTTTTGTCTCATGAAAAAAAAAAAAAGAACACAGTACGCGCGCTATGCACTTTTCCCTCATGTGACATTTTGTGAACCAGCATTGCACTTCTATAGTTTTCAAGCCTAATGCTGTTTCATTTTATTGCGCATTTCTCTCTCTTACCACAATTTATGTACCTGCGTATAGTGTATCTGTAGGGTATATGACACTTATAACGTGTCAACTTATAATGTCCTGCTTGCTTTGAGAATTTACGTGATGCATTTCTATGTCACTCACATAAAAGAAGTAGACGGCGCCGTCTGTTGGGGCCAATATCGCCTTATTTATTCATGACAATAATTATTCATGTCAATAAAAAATCGCCTCCGTTTATTGGACAGAATTTCGGCAGCAAGCACTGCTCACAAGAAAGGTATAGACGATATCGATATATTACTTCATCACCGAGAATTCATGCAACATTGTCCAGGCGCGGCGGCCAGAGCAGTATTTTCACGGCATCCAGGGCAATCGCCATGAGATCACGGCTCGCGTTGCCAGAGACGCGACGGTGGTCAGCCACTGGCCAGAACCCTAGATGTGGAATCCTCGTCAGGCCAGGCAAGTATAATGTAAGAATTCTTTGTGCTCGATTACATTCCTTTGTTATCATCTATGATACACGGCCGGCCGATCCCGGTGACAACGAGGGCGGAACTCTGCACGTACCAATGAAAAGGCGAGAACAGGAATAGAATTGGGACAGAATCATTCTCGCTCCACTCACTGGCCAACTCACTGGCGCTGGCCGAATGCCGAGCTCTCATACTGAACACCTCTTGGGCTTTTGTGCTCCCTAATTATGGTGCCCATATCCTCGCTCACGGGATAGCATCACACAGGTTCGATTCGAGACTGTTCCCACTTCTAAACGTTCATTGACTATAGTAAATGGCCACGTGACTCGTCGGCTCAGAAATCGATGCGAGCATCGCTGTACTTTCTCAACTCGATGGGCCGGTTACAGACGCTCTGTGCACCCTACGCGTGTGCTCCCGGCCTGGTGCCTTTCCTCGACGTTTACTCGCACGGACATGGTACGGCTTCGAACACGTATACAAGCCAAGGAAAACACTGTCGGCGTTAAAGGGAATGTGTGCTCGCGGCGTTGTTTTACGATGATAGCTTTGGCCAAGCAGCCGTAAACGTCACTGCAAAGCGGTCCACAGCAAGTTTCGGACCATAAAGGGAACATGCCCGAACAACTCCGCTGGGTTCTCTTGTATATATATTACATTGGTTTCCAGTATGGTATATTGTGGCATCGCTATCGCGCGACAAAGTTTATGGAACACTTGAAGTGATTTGCAGTGCCATTAACTGTTTCTATTTCTCGTTCTGATTCCAATAAATGTTGTCGTTGCCATCGTTGCCGTCGTCGTTGTCGTCATCATTGTCGTCGTCGTTGTCGTTGTCGTCGTTGTCGTCGTCGTCGTCGTCATCGTTGTTGTTGTTGTTGTTGTTGTTGTTGTTGTTGTTGTTGTTGTTGTTGTTGTTGTTGTTGTTGTTGTTGTTGTTGTTGTTGTTGTTGTTGTTGTTGTTGTTTGACGACCTAGAAAAAAAACGTGTTTCGTCACTTGCTGAACGTAGAGGCTTGCTCCTTATACAACGTTAATATTAATATCTTACAGTGTTCCGTTTTTGCCAAATTAAAGTACAGGAAATTACACTTAAGTGATAGCAACACAATTACCGTACTTTCCATGTTTGTTAATACAATTTGACTTGGGGGTTCTTGAAAGACGCGGCTTTCCCAACTAGACACCGTGAAAACTAGCGCTTACTGACAGCCTATATGCAAACATTCATTGCGTGTATAGCAGTAACCTTCGACACGCCCTTTACCGTACACTGCTAAGATATTAAACGTTTCATATTGCCACGTGTTGAAGTAGCTTGAAGTATTGAAATTTTGCCAATGCAGACAGTTTGAATTGCGCGAATAATGCTGCTGAAATGACAAAGTGGCAACGACAATTTAAAGAGAATAAGAAAGTTGCGTGAATGAGCAAAAGTGTTATTATAGCGGCGAAAGACGCTATACTAGCAGTGGGCAGCTTTCTCTGGTCATAAAAAAGAAAGTTGCAGAGGCGAATCTTGCACAGGTAAGAATGCATGTGAAAAAAAAATTGTGCCATCTTCTCATTCGCGTCACTTGCAGCAGGGGAATAGAAAACAAACATTATTGACGCGTATTTACAGGAAATGCTCTTACGATAAGTTTTCTCACAAGAGAAAATGCCAGCCACTTTTGATGCTGGCCATCTTATTGGCGGAAGATGCTGGCCACTGCGAAAGCGACCTTACAAATAAAATGCTTTGTGAATGCTTCCCCCTTTTCCTACTGCGCTTATGTTACAAAAGAACTCAAAGAAACAAAACTATGCGTTAAATTTGACTCATAATTCTGTTTTCCTATTCCGCGGTTGCTTTGGAGAATACGAACCAGACACACGTGTACGCTACGCGATTCAGCATCCGTTCCAAGAAGATGGCAACTCTGTGAAACTCTGCCGGACTACTTGGCGCAGTAACGAATGTGGTGAAGCTCCGCCCCTGCAGCTTTCCCCTCACTGGCGCAGAAAGTTGTCGGCGAGTTTGAGCACTAATTTGCTGTGCCTATTCCTGCATGTCGCGCGAGTCCCAGGATAATTCGACATCTAAGAGCGTTCTGATATCTATTGTGCCGTATACAACAAACATTCTCGTTTTATTCTATATTATTATTATTATTAGTAGTAGTAGTAGTAGTAGTAGTAGTAGTAGTAGTAGTAGTAGTAGTAGTAGTAGTAGTAGTAGTAGTAGTAGTAGTAGTAGTAGTAGTAGTAGCATGACTATTCATAAGCTCTTTCCCTGTTTTCCTGATGCGTTAGCTTTTCTTTGATGACACGCTAAAAACTCCCGTCCCGAAAGTGGTCCATGAAGCAAACATCGCGACACTAGGCTCAAGGTCACTGCATGCCGTTCTCTCAGAGCGAGGTAATGTGTGCTCTTTCTCTCCAGAGAGAGTCCAACAAAACCGAGCACAAAATATTTCGTGCCGCGCAGGAGCGACGCTCTAATGCGACGCGCGCCCAGCAATACCTTCCCTCTCGAAGCGAGAGAGCGCCGAGAGATATATTGAAAAGATGACCCACTTATCCTCGCGCCAGCAATGCGTGCATAACCCCTCCGTGAAAGCCCATTCGACGGGCATGCAGCTCATCCGTGTGGGGCTATACGAAAAGGCGGGGGAGAATAGAGCGACGGCAGCCTGATGAACAGCCCGGCTCGCTTTCAAGGAGGCCTGGGTAGTTTATGGCACAGCGCAGTCCACTTTGAAGCCCTAGGTCAATGCCGCTGGAACATTCTAGTCTAACGTATGCTACATTCGGACAGGCCTCATCAGCTGAGCTCACGCTACTTACAACGTATGTAGTAGCAGTCTAGCATACGAATTCAAACGCTTTTTCCTATATAGATCGCCCCGTAAATTAAAATGGTCAGGGGCGCCGTTTACTATGTACTTTATTCATGCAAGTGTAAAAGAACGTCAAGTCCTACCGAAAAGCGACTCTGTGCTTGGTTCGATAAACTGGAATTTCGAAAGGTTACAAAATATGTGCTTTAAACAACCAGCGTCGCATCCCAACGCCAAAAAACACCCACTAATGGCACATTCGACTGGTCGCTTTCGAGTGCCCTAGAGCGCTCTCGCTGTGCGGTTTACATACGGCTAGTCGAAATCGAGCGCATGGAACACACTCGACTGGTTCGTTCAGAGCACCGCGATCCAGCTCAGAGAGCTCTGCAACGCTCTCAGCTTCGATCGGGGAGTGCGGCCGATATACGACAAAATTCCAATCACGTGGCTCTCCGATTGCTCTGAGAGCAGCTGAGCGTTCGGCTCGAGCAAGCTTTCTCTAGCTCCAATGTCGAGAAGCCTCCGCATCGGCGCAAACCGTGTCGTAGCGCGGTAGGAACCAGTCGAATGTAGCGTAAGAAAACACATCACAACTTTGCCATGCCCCATGCTTTCTCTGCGTGCCGTAAATGAACCACAAAATTGTTCATGCACAGCTGCCCGAACTACACGTGTTTAACGTGAGGAGACCACAGCAACGCGCGCGCGCGTGCGTGTGCGTGTGCGTGTGTGCGTGTGCGTGTGTGCGTGTGTGTGTGTGTGTTCCATTTTCGCACTGAATAATAAGTATGCATCCTTTCCAACTCGCCCCCATCTTCCTACTTTACTCACATATGTTCTCCACGCGATCCACTGCATGTCTTTTCTTTTTCTTGCTTTTTTTCTTTTCATTCCTAAAACCCCCTTTTCCCTGTTCGAAGTGGATGCATGTCTGGTTGACGTTGTCTCTACTCCATCTTTCTTGTATAGTTAAGGGTACCTGCTCTGACTGTTTTGAGACCCAGACTAGATCAATCAGCTGCTACAACTTAGTTACCACCAGCAATATCCATACCTCGAGCTTTCTTCTGGCTATGATTATTTAATGACGTTTTCGCTTGCTAAAGAAAAGAATTGAAAGTCGTTGCAATGGAAATGGTATGTCCGGCAGTACAGACGGCATTTCCACGGCCAGATCAGCAGACGTAGTTCGTGGCTGCTCCATGAGCGCAGCTAGCGATGAAATTGGTCCTCCGTTTGCAGACGTCAGTCTTTGGAATTATTTTTGTTTACGTTCTTCTTTTACTCGCAGCTACGCCGGACTTACCATTCATTCCTGATCTTTGTCGATGACATTACTCCCGCCATGCTAAAATTAAATGTCACTGAAACAGATGAGCACGTACACGACGTCTGTCGCGCATCTTGTCGAAGCGGGCGGGTTCAGTATGCCAACGAGCATGTCTTTCTGAGGACGGGACTTGCCTTACAAAAGCCAAGCTTCTTTAGACAACCAGCTTGTTCCCGTTCCCATAGTCTGCAGTATAAAAATAAAGCTGGAAGAGCGAATGAAACAGGAAAAACAGGAGAGGACGTTAACCAGACGCATTTCTTATTGGGTTAAGATGGGATATAATGCCCACTGGATGACTCGCAAGCGGCCGGATCGCGTCCGGATTGAATGACTCGAGGAGTTTACCTTCCTAGAACAACACTGACCGAGCAATTATGGGCGCCGTATGGGGAGGGTTCCGAATTAATTTTGACCACCTAGAGGGTTCTTTAGTGCGCACTCCGAATTTAAATACACAGTCTTTCGTTCCAGTTCGTTGCCACTAAAATGCGGCCACCAAAGCTAGGAATCTAGTCCACAACATTGTGCTTCGCATCAGAACGCCGCGGCCGCTGAGTCAACGCCACGGGTTTGGTTAGGTCTGACTGCACCTTGGCCGACCTTGTTGTACGCGTTGTCTCGTAAGCGTGTCTCGTGTTTGGACTTCTAAGTAATCATGCACATGACAACGTGTGTACAGATTTCAGCTTCCTCAAATCCTGGCAAAAGCAGTTGTGATCCAGCAGACCAGTAGCCGCCAAGTCTCGCGAGGATTCAGCCGCCAACAGCCAAATGGACCTTCAACTAAAATGGCAGCTGGATGTAAAACTTTCGAAAAGTACTGAGACACTAATTCATCGAGTGCCGCCTTGGGACAGCATACACCAAATATTTCCTATATCGCATAAAACGGGCTTCTTCCTCGGCTGGCTCCTGTAGCCACGGTGATGGGGATGTTCGCCATGTACTCGTCGAAAGCCCCAAATACATGACGCGAAGACGGCAGCTGGAACAATATCTACACTCCATTGATCCTCAACGACCTTTCTCACTCGCAACGTTGCTGGGCATATGACCATCGAAAATAGCAGGGTGAAAAACATCGAACGCACTTGAAGATTTTTACGAAGACACAAGCATCCTGAACAAGTATTAGATATCGCACTGAGTATTCACACGATGTTGCTATAGCTTGCTTCTTTTGTAATTATTAGCGCTTGTATTACGTGGTATAGTTTTTTTTTTAATTCTGTGCGTGCATTATGTTAACTCTGTGTATTCCTCATCTGTTTATATGCTCATCGCAGTCTACATCACGGCCGCTTGTGTGTGTTTGTGACTTTGTTTGCAAACTCATTGTTGTGCGAATTGTATTTGTCTTTTATATGTTCATGGGCGTGTAGGACTGTGTGCTGTGGAGGTCTGACCCTACGATGTGGTTTCTTTTCATTTTCTTACACATACTTATTTATATTGTTGTTGCCGCTATGCCAAAAGCCGTAGCCGTCACCATTATAAAGTGACTGACTTCATCTCTTTCTTTTATTTTCATTTCAGTAAAAAAAAATATCGTCCTGCTCCTTTTCGAGATGTACGCAAAATAATAGAGGGCGGAGGGGGGCAGATTAGATCATTTTCCGGCATTTCAAATAATCCTCTGTAATCCGCAGATAAGCGCAGATAATTCGCGAGAAATGGACAGCGTGCCAATATGCCTTTGCTAAAGTCAGCTAACTTCAGACATTTATGTTACGGCTACGAAGCTTCCAGAGGCGACACTTGTGTGACGCAAAGCCCAATATCACTATTTTTCTGTAAAAGACCTATTGTGAAAGACAATACAATTATTTTAACATTCACGTAAGCACAATAGGATTTCAATACGCGAGCAGTTCGTGGACATCGCAAATATAGCTTTCTGTTTAGGCGAAGCATCCTTCTCTCGCAATCATTTTGAGAAAACCGCGCCCGTCGCACAAGCACGCCCTCGAGTGAACGGCGTGCCTCATGCAGCAAGTGCACTTTTGTTCGGCTTCAAGGGGTTGCCAGAGATGCGCACAACTCGGTCAAGTATAACTCAATTATTTCTGGCTCAGTAATTAGGTTACTCTATGTTACTCTATGTTACTCAGGTTACTCTATGCACGGTCTAATCGTGCGGTCAAGCAAGTAGCAGCGAACAACCAGAGTCGCTGTGCTGGCTACCCTGTGGCAGGTGCGTTAACGCGGAGTACCGTGACGTGTACGCTCCTTCAGCACTTCGTCTAACGCTCAAAGTAAGCAAGCACGAGTTCATGCGGCAGTGAACCCTGGGAACTTCGATTTTTTTTTTCGGTACACAACATTGAAGAGATGCTGAAGCCTTTAAGTGGCGCCGACGTTTTCTCGTAAAATGGATGCGCACTAAAAACGAGAGAACACCCCAGGCACTGAACAAGGAACGGGGCAATAATAAAACGTGAAACGCGAAACTCTGACATGAACTAACTGAAAAGAACTCACAGCAAACGTCACCTAAAGCACACTTGGAGCATAAAGTTGGCTCACTAAATGCTCCAAAAAAGGCTATCAGCACGGGCCACATAAAACACACGGGACTCTTAAGTGCCGAGAGATCGTGGAGGGAAAACTTAAGGGGTATGTCCACGGAAAAACAACAATATTCGATAAGGTAACAGTCCATAGTGTTTCCGGCGTGGTCACATGTTCCTCCTCAGCTTTGCAATTCATATATTATTTCTCAGGAATACAAACCTGCTGCCGCGATATGACACTCGTTGCCCTTTCTTTAAGAATGGGCAGTGCGTAGAGATTTGACACAAATATGAGAGAAACAAGAAGTCATGTTCTCTGAAATTTCGTTTTCACTTTCAGTTATAATGTTGACAGAAACATGGAGTACTAATAATTGTACCACAGTATGTTAAGTACCGCACTATGTAACACTCTATCTGGATCGCTCAAGTGGTCATGGAGGTGGTGCTGCATTGTTGTTATTCAATAACATACAATGCGAATTACTTGGACAATACTGTGTCATTACACTCACTTTTGAGATACTCAACTTGTCGGCTAATAAGAAAGCGTTATCTGTATGCTACCGCCCACTTTCAGGAAATGATAAGTCTTTTGATTTTTTTTTATACATTCCTTACGTTTGTTGCAGAGAAAGAATGTGTGTTAATGGCTGGTGGATATTTCAATGTCGCTATGAATGGTAGGTCTAAAGTACGCAGAGGCATTAGCACTGTTAATAACTCGAACGGGTTTTATAGTGTAATTACTGAACCAACTAGAATTACTACTGACAGTGAATCTGTATTACAGTTACTTATAGGTTATAGTATCATCAGGCATAACGGTAGGCGTGTTCCTGACCAGTGCTGGCGACCATCTGCTTATGCTCTTTTGCGATGAGAAAGCTGGGCTTAAGACAAGAAAAAATGAAGAACTTTGTTTCTAACTGATTACATGTACAACCCTTAATGTTTTTCGTACAGCAATGCTTGAAGTACGCTGGAAAAATGTGGTCAAGTAACTTAGGCTGATCGAGTTTATGATGTACTTTAAACCCATTCACATGATCCTACTTGAATCATTTTTCGGTAAGAATGCGCAGAAGAAATTGCAGAACTCGGAAAACGTGGGTCTCATAAGAATTTCACAATGAAATTTCTTCATATACGCTCTACCGATGACTGCGTTATCTTTAAGCAGTTCCGTAATAAGTGGACAAAAAAAAAGCTGCGAAGATGAGAACCGAACATAATATTTCTTATCTATATATGCCACATGGCCGCCACGACAAATTGTGGACCCGGCTTAACACGTTAATACATCGCGATAATTTTACACCCAACCTTTAAACTTGCTGATTGATGGGAAAGGGCTGTTTGGAATCGAATTGGCTGAAGATTTCAACGATTATACCAGCATCCCAATGACCAATGGCGTGCCTAATGCAATTTATTACGTTCGCGATCATGTTGACAACACCACATTTCTAGTACCTACAACATCGCAAGAAGTAAGACGTGTTATAGGGAATTTTAAAACGAGCTCTACCTGGGGTATCTGCGGATTCCAAGTAGGACTTGTTAAATATGCAGCTAATATAATTGTTCCAGTTCTTGCGGATATTTTTAATATTTGTATAACAAACGAAATTCCCCAACGAAAAAATAAACTAGCACGAACCTCTGTTGTTTATAAAAACTGAGATCGAAACGACATCAATTATAGACCCGTGTCCATTCTGCCAATTTTTCCGAAGATTTTTTAAAAAGTGCATGCACGGGTTTTCAATTTTATTTATAAGCACAAAATAATTGTACATCATCAGTATGGGTTTACTAAAAGTAAGTCACCAGAGCCATCGTTACTGTAACGAAAAGACTCCATTTTTCAGCAGTTCGAAGAGCAGTTTTTTGTAATGGGTGTTTTTGTTGACTTATTCTGACCTGGAAGTATGCGATCTTGCTTGAAAAGTTCAGTTATGTGGCATTTATGGTCACGCTTTAGAACTATTAAGATATTTCAAGAGCACAAATCACTACTTCCACGATCAGTCTTCAGACCTCGACTACCCACCATGCCTTCTGCAGGCGCCGAAAATAGAAACGTCAATCCAAGGTCTTAAATATTAAAGCGACGGTTCCACATTAGCGGCGAAACAATTTCCTTTACATCAGCTATTTGGCAAGTACGAGGAATATACTGTTCACGACACTGACGGTTTTGTAATCAAAGAAAATGCAACAGCAGCTTATGCTATACCATCCTTACAGGTGGAGTCGGCTAGGACGTACGTCGTCGCCAACATTAGCGGAATTAGCGGAATTCTCCAAGCCAGTTATTTTACCAAAACATATGACGCCAAAAAGGTGGGTAATTTGTACGGACTCCTTATTGGCTTTAGCATGTCTTCAAAATATTGATGACAACCAACCACATGCACAAGTAACGTACGTAGTACTGAACAGTTTAACTCGGGTTACTGAAAAAAAAAGACATGAAGTGGCATTGTCGGTCCCGGAACATGCTGGTAGAGCAAACAATGAATTAGCTGACTCGTTGGCAAAATCGGCCCATACAGACGCAGAAATTCAGCTCATCCCTTTATCACCAATGGACACGCAACGCATATTAAAGGTACTAAAGAAGAAATTGTGTATGCCAACGTGTTTTAATGCAAATACTAAGGAATCGATTCTTTACGAAGTGGACCCTCAGCTCAAGTACCAGCTGGATGTAGAACTTGTGCTGAGACAATGATTCATCAACTACGCATTGGGACAGCACACACAAAACATCTTCTTCTTCTCACAAAACGGGCTCCATCCCCGGCCTGCTACTGTAGCAACAACAATGAGGATGTTCGTCATATAAATAAGAGAAAAGCATATTTTATACACTGAAAAAATTGTGATACTCACTGTTAGAGGTTTTCCGCCAAGGTTATGCTCTGGATAAAAAGCTAATATCACTAGATAAAATCTTTGTTGCACTTTCCTGATAAAAATGCATCCAAGTGCAGCACGCGCATAGTACAGCTCTCATGAAGAATCAAGAATATGTAAATGCTACTAAATCTGGTTATTATAACCTTGATCACGCAGTTGTCTATGCGGAATAAATTTCATTTTTTTAATGTTGCACACATTTATGTTTCCGTGATTCCTTTTGTTACCATGTTCTCGTGGCTCCTGTGTGCGTATACGCGTGTGTTGCATTTTTAACAAGACCTCCTTGTGCGTTTACCACCAACGCGGGACGCCAATTGTACTTCAGTGTAAACATTTGAGTTTTGTGAAGTGCTCAGGAACATTTGTACTTATGTATTTGTCTTGCGTGTGTGTGTGCGAACCTTAGATAACTGTTGTCAATGTATTTTTTTCTGAAATTCCTTTGTTCTAAGCTTTTGCATCCATTGAAGCACATCTATTAATTAAAGGGAGAAGTAGCCAGCGCGGCTAAATAAGCAGGATTAACATACTTAGGGCCAGTTAATGCACCTACCAAGGTCAACGAGGTACTGGCTATGAACTCGCACTATCAGTTTCGAAAGCCTACTGGCAGCGAATTCAGGGACAACTCTAGATGAATCGCATAGGAAAGCACATAGTCATGCATGGTGCACTGCGGAACTAAACATGCTTGTCCGCACAAGCAACTTTATTTGCCCTGTCACGTACCTCAACTTCACGGTAAACGGCACTTCTTTGGCAGTTTCCTAGCCCCTGTAAGCTCTTACATTCGATAGCATATGGGCCCAACGGGTTGATCAAATAATATCACTTCAAATCACTTTATTTCCAACACAAATTTGGGGGTCCTCCAAGAAAATGTTGTCATAGACAACTTGAGGGTACCTGGAGACCATACAGGTAGCAGGCAAAGTGATGCATTCACAAAACGAAAGTTAGAAAGCCTTTACATCTCTGAGTATATTGAAACAGTGATAATGTTATACAATGCAAGATGCAAAACAAATACAATTATGGCAACTATAAAACTTCTTTTCACGTACATTCAAAACATAGCAACTTCAAAAATAGGAATGCACTGGTGTTATAAGGTTCTTCTAAGGCTGACTGCCCCGAGCTACGCAATATAAAGCTTAATACTGCCTAAGTCGTAGCTTCGTGCTTCAGGTCAATTGCTATAACAGCTAGAGCATTCTGGATTGCTGCTTTTTGCTACAACGCCCTTTTAATTATGTGACGAGCGCACACCTCCGGCACTAACAGCAGTTACAGAGTAAGTTAAAATTCCACCTAATACCCACACCACTGCGCAAGAGCACCGTCATCCGCTATGACCAGTCACACTATATGCACTATACAATGAAGGAGAAACGCCGAGCAGGTAAAACTAAAATACAACAAAACTCGTTTTAAACCATCTAGAGAGACATTTTCTTGCAGTGAGGGGAACAAGCCCGAATGGCGCCATCAATCATGCTTTCGCAGATAATGCAGCGAAAAAGAAAGGAAAGCGCAAAATAAAACCTGCTGGAGAGATGGGGGGGCTAAGAAAGCCAAACTAAAAGAAAAAAAGGACTGATGCGAGTATAATGTTAGCCTCACGAGATGCCGTGAAGCGAAAAGGCTGAAAACGACATAGACTACAAATGCCAGTGCCACCAAGAGGTAAAAAATTAAATTAAGAAATACATGACACAAATTTGAATCAGTGAGAAACCTACTCTCCGGCACCTAATTTTGTTCTCATAGCTTTCCGCGGCCATTTTCCGCTGGCGTGGTCAAAGTAAGCCTCTGGACAGTGCTGCAGGTAGCAGTGTCGTTAGCGTAAACATGTTTTACCATTACTGGGCCAAATTCTTTCATGTTATCGTTCATTACACCCGTTCTCTAAAGTTTTTGTCACTTTCACTGAATATACGTGTGCCTTCGTTATTATGCGAAGCATGTTCCATCGAGGCGCCTCGGCTTCATCACGACTGTAAGCTTTGTTAGTTGGTGCGCCGTCTATGTTTTTAATGCCGTATAGCGCAAGAGACACGAAGGAAGAACCAGGGCTAAAATTCACGAAGCTTGATTCTCGTTCGTAAACGCGTTTTGCCATTGGTCGCCAACGTTCGCTAATAGTACGTCCAACATCAGGATTGGGTGAAATTTTCTCTTACGAACAACCCCAGATTAAGAAGCTTTTTATGAATAGGCTGCGGGGACCCGGAAGACGCCCGATATTCCCGTATGCCTACCATGAATCCGTGGTACTCAGCACCTGACTCTTCGTGGATGCCAAACTAAACTCCCCTGCTTGTATCGAAGGGAAGAAGAAACCGCGAAACTCACATTAGACTCGCAGCGACTCAGCAAGCGATGTTTAGCGATGTTTATGCCTGCCTATGACAATATGTTGGGGAAATAAGCTTCTTTGCACGGAGCCACGCGCATCTGATGAGGGAGAGAAGTGGGCGAATCACTGTACGTCTTTTACTTGTAATCCTGGTGCCCTTCTGTAACACGTGCCTGGGTGAGGAGAGGATGTTTCTTTTGATTTTTTCAGCGAGACGTACACGGCCGAATCACTTAAATGCCCGAAGATAGAAAACGGAATGTAAAAATAAAGTGGCAGAAGCCTCGTCCTGTCATCTGTATGCTCTAATTCTGAGCCCTACTCACCAATTTTGTGAAGTCGCAGCCTAGGTTTCTTCAAGCTTTGCTGCCGTACTTTTCACCCTAGTCGCAATCTTTCAGCAATTGCGCGGTATACAAAGCTACCTATACCTATCCAACAGATCAGCTATTTAAACTTCACGTCGTGTGTATTTCTTATTGCACAATAACTACCCTTATTTTAGCCAAAATCATGAAATATATATCTATTGCGATATTACAGGCTGTCACAGAAGATAGGCTTGCTTGGAACGTGTGTGTGGAGAAGTTATTTATATCTTATGCTGCGGACAACGATAGCATCTGTCCTCTCCCAGAAGAAGTACAATAGGCCACATGAAAATCAAAACTAGCATCAACGGTGCCCATGCAGTTAGCACACCAAATACAGTAATGCTGTACATCCTGTCGCCTATTGTCATCCGACTATCCTTTGCCATTGGCAATTCACCTTCGCTAATTATATGTACAGCATCTGGAGGGGCTGGAATTCGCTCTTACAGAGAATTATAGTGTGAAAGGGTTTCTTTTTCTTTATTTATTTTTAACGCGGGGCATGTTTTCTGCACGACATCTTGTGCAGTGCCCTCTTTCGCCACCCCTTTCTTTCAAAGCTGCCGCTGAGCGAAAGAAGACCAGCCTCTTGTCGAGCCACGCAGCTTGCCGTGCACACACACCCCATACAATCACAAGCAGCCTGTTTAATTCAAGTGGCTCCTCTCGGCGCCTTTCCTGTCTGTCGTTTCATTCTAGCTAGAGCATTTGGAGAAGCAGCTGAGCCGCGAAAGCAAACCATCGGCCGGCAATGAGAGGACATTCAAACAAACGGCACAATTGTTTGCCTTTATGGCGCAGTGTTCTTCGCGACGAGATGATTTATGGAAGGCGATTCACGCGTGCGCGCCTGCTGTTCGCTAAAACCCGTCTCACTAATACCGTGCAGCGTTGTTAGGGCTAGAGCAGGCGTCATACTGTCACATGACCGGTTCGTAGAAACACGGCCGTGGCAGAGCTCTCCTAAAGGCAAGAATGGTACTGTATTGCTAAGAATCTTGCCGTCGCGAGCTGTAACGAATGCCCAGTGCTGGGGTACCCGAAATTTGCCTTCCTGTCAACTTTCAACTGAGAGTGCAGGAGTTGCACACTTCTTTGAGACCAGTAGACGGAGCTTTAGTAATACGCGGAGTGGCGAATTCAGATTGAACTTTTAGAGCTTTAATTTATATCTGTCTCGTGCTGCGTAACATGTAGTTAGAAAGCAGGGCTAAAATTTGCCCGGATGCAGCGAAGATCATCTCCGTACTTTTTTCCTTTTGCACTTTGGGAAAGTGTTGGTAGGACATCGCATTTTTAAGCCTTCCTAGAGTGAGAAGTGCATGTTATTGATGGTTCCTAAAGCATCAAATGGCAGCGGCACACAATTTTGAATTAAGAATCTTTATACCCCCGTCACCCTGTCTGCGATGGTGCGGCCATGTACTCAGGTCAGATGCCGACTCGCTCGCTCACATCGGCTACAGCACCGACCGAAGCGCCCAGAAATCATCCGAGGGGCCATCCAATCTCGCCGCCTGAGCCCCAATCGAGAAAAATGGAGACTGAGATCTAGAAGAGCCTACCTCGAAAACAAACAGCACTGAAGCCGACGAAGAAGTCCGCAGTGCGCAAGATCGTTCAAAAGGAATCAACACGAACAAACACACTTTTAGCTAGCACGAGTCTAATGGCGGAACACGTGCGGCACAAACTAAATAATAGTAATTATATATATATATATATATATATATATATATATATATATATATATATATATATATATATATATATATATATTCTGCGGGGTGTTCTATTTGGGGAAAGAAGTTTGTTTATTAGGTTATCGGTATTGCGCATTTTAAAGCCAGCGCCAGGCTGAGAGGACGCAGATCATGCGTCAACATTTCTCAGTCGTGTCAACGTCTCGACAGTAAACCATGACGCATTACGCGTGTCTTACAACGCAACCAACAGTATTGTCCTATTTGCCACACATTTTGAATACCATGAGGCTAGCTTTACGAGTCGAGCGTCTTACTGAGCAACGTCCTGATGAACTCGCCGAAGGCGAAATATTTAGTGATTCCTTACCTGCAGTCCGTTTCGTACCGTCTCAAAAAGTTTGGCCATGTGTACGAATTTGACCTTGTATTTTCCTTTAAAAAAAGGGGGGGGGAAAGAAAAAAAAGAAAGAAAAGTTGAAAACATTGGTGCGTCTAGTCAGGGAAAGGCTGAAGACAGAGGGGTGCATCAGGACAGTAGAAGTTCTATTATGCCAACGCCTCCTAGACAACACAAGGCCGTGACGTCATGCTACCTTGCCCGACTGCCATAGAATCTAATGGGGATGCTACCGAGTAAGCTGCGCTGATTCTGACGTCATAGCTTTCGTCATGCCGGGCTTCACAATGAAAATGTCGGTCCAAGTAGTATGACGTCATAAAGCAGAGCGCATAGGCCTGTCGCCTAGGAGTATCTTCTAGCAGGCCTGTCGCCTGCTAGAAGTATTACATAAGGAGTGAGTACAGTTGATAACATATGAGAAACACAGCTATTTAGGAAAATTGAACACGAAACTACATTTTGCAAGTGCGTAAAAACAGAAAGAGAAAAAAAAGGAAGAAACAAAAACAACACAGATGACGCCTAAAAGAACAGCCACCAAAGACACATTTGTGAAGAATGATGCATATATACTTGCCACGTGTCCTTAATAAGCCTTCACTTCAGAGATAGCGCTTGTGCTATCACTTCTTTTTTGCTTGTGTCTCTTATGCGTGCTGCTACGTTATGAATATAAGTGACGCCCGCTGCACCTAGCACAATAGTGTACGCTTCTAGTATAGCGGAGCTTAGAAGGAAGTGTTACACCCTGTCACTCTCGGTATTAGCTAGAGCGCCCAACCCATCCCAATTTTTAGCTTGAGCTGCTCTCGGCTGTGTTTGACCACGCGTCCACCGTGTTCTTGAATTCTTCCTCACGTCATTTGTCAAAGCCCGGCTCTAGCTTCCTTTCTTTCTTTTTCCTTTTTTTTTAGTTGGCGACACATTGGAAAAACGGAAGTGCGTCTTGCGTTTCGGAACATGAACGTTGTTCATCATGGTGAAGTGTTTAACTCACTTATTCGTCTCACGTTTAGTCAGACTGTACGTGTAATAGCTTTTCCGCATGTTCCTGCGTGCCAAATCGTGTACAGGCATGACTCCTGGCGGCGCTTGCAACCTTTCGAGCTCAACTCTTCTGAAAGAGCGAATACCATGGAGGACGACCGAGAAATATGCTGGATTTAATTTTTTAGAAAAGCTGGAGATGTTAACCTGGCCGATCACCTGGTATGCGACTTCAATGTTGGCTGACGACTATAACATACAGAGTGGTAACACAAACAGCACATGAACCCGTGAAAGTCGACAGAAGTGAACTCCGCACTCACACATAATCCGTTTATTTCTTGACAACGTATTAACTCGATTTCATTCATTCATTCATTCATTCATTCATTCATTCATTCATTCATTCATTCATTCATTCATTCATTCATTCATTCATTCATTCATTCTTTCTTTCTTTCATTCATTCATTCATTCGTTCATTCATTCATTTACTCCTTGATTCTTTCGTGCTTTCTTTCTTTCACTAATTAATACATTCATTGGTTCATTCGTTGGTTCATTCGTTCATTGGCTTTCTGAGAAACCCATACGGGTTTCCTCTGTAGCTTCGTGCTGTAGTGGGCTGTACGGCAATTGCCGGCAATAGCATTACTAATATGGATGAGATAGTTCAAGAGGCTGAGGAGTTCTATAGAGATTTATACAGTACCAGTGGCACCCACGACGATAATGGAAGAGAAAATAGTCTAGAGGAATTCGAAATCCCGAAGGTAACGCCGGAAGAAGTAAAGAAAGCCTTAGGAGATATGCAAAGGGGGAAGGCAGCTGGGGAGGATCAGGTAACAGCAGATTTGTTGAAGGATGGTGGACAGATTGTTCTAGAGAAACTGGCCACCTTGTACACGCAATGCCTCATGACCTCGAGCGTACCGGAATCTTGGAAGAACGCTAACATAATCCTAATTCCTAAGAAAGGGGACGCCAAAGACTTGAAAAATTATAGACCGATCAGCTTACTGTCCGTTGCCTACAAAGTATTTACTAAGGTAATTGCAAATAGAATCAGGAACACCTTAGACTTCTGTCAACCAAAGGACCAGGCAGGATTCCGTAAAGGCTACTCAACAATAGACCATATTCATACTATCAATCAAGTGATAGAGAAGTGTGCAGAATATAACCAACCTTTATATATAGCTTTCATTGATTACGAGAAAGCGTTTGATTCAGTCGAAACCTCAGCAGTCATGGAGGCATTACGGAATCAGGGTGTAGATGAGCCATATGTAAAAATACTGGAAGATATCTATAGCGGCTCCACAGCCACCGTAGTCCTCCATAAAGCAAGCAACAAAATCCCAATAAAGAAAGGCGTCAGGCAGGGAGATACGATATCTCCAATGCTATTCACAGCGTGTTTACAGGAGGTATTCGGAGACCTGGATTGGGAAGAATTGGGGATAAAAGTTAATGGAGAATACCTTAGTAACTTGCGATTCGCTGATGATATTGCCTTGCTTAGTAACTCAGGGGACCAATTGCAATGCATGCTCACTGACCTGGAGAGGTAAAGCAGAAGAGTGGGTCTAAAAGTTAATCTGCAGAAAACTAAAGTAATGCTTAACAGTCTCGGGAAAGAACAGCAATTTACAATAGGCAGCGAGGCACTGGAAGTCGTAAGGGAATACATCTACTTAGGGCAGGTAGTGACGGCGGATCCGGATCATGAGACGGAAATAATCAGAAGTATAAGAATGGGCTGGGGTGCGTTTGGCAGGCATTCCCAAATCATGAATAGCAGGTTGCCATTATCCCTCAAGAGAAAGGTATATAATAGCTGTGTCTTACCAGTACTCACCTACGGGGCAGAAACCTGGAGGCTTACGAAAAGGGTTCTACTCAAATTGAGGACGACGCAACGAGCTATGGAAAGAAGAATGATAGGTGTAACGTTAAGGGATAAGAAAAGAGCAGATTGGGTGAGGAAACAAACGCGAGTTAATGACATCTTAGTTGAAATCAAGAAAAAGAAATGGCATGGGCAGGACATGTAATGAGGAGGGAAGATAACCGATGGTCATTAAGGGTTACGGACTGGATCCCAAGGGAAGGGAAGCGTAGCAGGGGGCGGCAGAAAGTTAGGTGGGCGGATGAGATTAGGAAGTTTGCAGGCACGGCACGGCCACAATTAGTACATGACCGGGGTTGTTGGAGAAGCATGGGAGAGGCCTTTGCCCTGCAGTGGGCGCAACCAGGCTGATGATGATGATGATGATGATGATGATGATGATTATGATGATGATGATGATGATGATGAGCTCTCTCCAACGCGAGCATTCCGGCTCGTATGAACAGGCCTATACTGCCAAGCTACGCCCCTTTGAACAGCGAGCAAGGCTATATTTAGATCCGATTGCGTCACGCGCGCGCGGTGTGACAACAGCGCCATCTGCGCACGCGATGCATGCACGACCGAGCAATGGCTCCTTTTCTCTGCACAACGATACCAATGTAAAGTGCTTGTGTAGTATATTTGCAAGTATTTAAGCGGTAATACTATACCATCTTTTCGTTACATCGGTTTCAGCGGCAACTCGCTTTGATCGTTCTGAAAGACACTCAATAATATATATATATATATATATATATATATATATATATATATATATATATATATATATATATATATATACAGTCCAGCCCACTTATAACAGCCGCAGATATTACGAACGCTCGCTTAGTACGAACGAGGGTGGTGCTACCGTCAAAATATATATTGGGGCAATGGCACAGTGTCTCACATAGAACGAATTGTTGTGGCCTCAACACTCGGTTAGAGCGAACGCGAAGCTGTCGGGCCCCTGTAGTTGACCGAGCCGGCGGTGTTTGGATGGATGGAACACCGCGGAGTGCATAGAAAATTGCTTCCGCAAGGCGGGTTTTATGGGCCCAGGCACCGAGGACGCCATAGATCACCGACCGGAAGGCCGGTCGCACGAGGACTTGTGGCAACGCGTCGTTGACACGCAGCTGGCCGGACCTGACGTTGCCTGGGACGATTTCGTTTCTGCTGATGACGACGCCGACATTGCGGAGCCATGCACTGACGAAGCTATTGTGCGTGAAGTGCGAACCCTTCCTGACTGCCCAGAGACCGACGAGGACGATGACGAGGATGCTGCTCTACCGCCGGTTGCTGTGAACGCTTCAACCGCGATCGGTTACATCGCGTCGCTTAAGGAACTCGTGTGCAGCAGAGGCCTTGGCGATGAACATATTACCACGCTGTAAAAATTAGAAACGGCAGTGATGCGACCAGCTTTGAAGAAGCAGACATGCATCACGGACTTTTTTCAAAAATAAAGTGAACTTTCGTCTCGCTTGCTCTTTTTTCCCGTATTATAGGTGGTCCACTTAGTACGAACTTTGGATAAAACGAACAAATGCCACATGACGATCAAGTTCGTTATATGTGGGCTGGACTGTATATATATATATATATATATATATATATATATATATATATATATATATATATATATATATATATATATATATATATATATATATATATATTAGCGGTACGTACCACAACAAAGATGTGATCACAACAAAGATGCACGATCATTTTTGCAATTCGGCACCCCATAAAGGGGTGCCATTCCAAGTATAATGTCGCTTTCCAGTTTCCAATTGGAATGTCGCCGTCACATTTCAATTGGAATACGATCACCACGGCCGGGATTCAACACACGGCCTCGATGGAGCTCAGCAGCGCCACGACATAGACACTGGCAACCCGCATGGGGTTCGAGATGGCTGCCGAGTCAAGCAGGCATTGAGTGGGGTTAGATCCTTGGAATCAGCTTGAACACTGTTGGCGATCGCGGCGCGCGAGTATACGCATCGCACGCTACGAGTAAAGCGCGGGAAAAAAAAGAAATAATTACGCAGGACGTAGCGCAATGAACTCGACTGAATGGATCATTTTAAGAAAGAACAACAGTTATCCCGTCGGAAGTCGCGCCCTGAATGCAAAAAAAAATTAAACACTTGCTTAAATAGGTATTTTCTAAATAGATGGATAATTAGCGCACAAAAGTTATCCTGGTGGCAGAGGAGGACTCACAATTGGACACCGTAGATCTCAATATCATATATTGCACTCATTATTTTATTTTCAAATTGAGAGTTGGCTCAGACACCCCTTGAGAAGGTAATCAGGTAATGAATAATCACTTTGAGTTGAACTGTGGATATATATATATATATATATATATATATATATATATATATATATATATATATTTAATTATGGAGCATTATCAGAAGCGGTGGCGATCGTTACACGTAATGTAGTTGCCAACTGCAAAAGTGTTTCCTTAGTCCCATAACCGGTCTCCGTTTCCTTTCTTCTGTTCCTTTTCTTTTTTTTTCTAATCGGCGCTCAAAATTACACAACCTACTTTTTTTCTGCCGCCAAAATGTGTCGCTTAGAAACTCGTAGCCGTCTACGTTCGTTACGTACGACGGATTGCGACATCTCTGTCGCTTCAGAGTTGCCCCACTCGTCATCGACGGCGCTCCTTGTCGCCTCAGAGTCGCTCGAAGCCTCGCTGTCGGAAGACACCGGCGCGTTCCCTGTAATCCATCACTGTGAGCCCACCCGTCGCGAAGCAGCGGAGACAGGAACTCAGTCAAGACGGTGACGCCTTGGCAGCCCGATTGCCCTCGCACCTCCGTCACTTCGAACCCCTCGAATGACGACGACAAACCGTATCCCCTCGTGCCTTGTAGCACGGATGCCTAGTTTAGCGGAATACAGCGATTTCCGCAACTACGCAGCCTCTAGACAGCGGGAAACATCGGAACCAACTTACGGGCAGCGCATCTACGCAGCAGCCGTTCGTATAACACGTGTACGTTGTATACTGTGGCTTTCGACACTTAGAATTGAGCCTCTTCCATAACATGTGCCGCCCGCGCTTTAGCGCTGAAAAACAACGGCGCACAGATGCTTTTCCAACGTTGTTGCAGAAATGTGTTTTGCAGAAATGTTTTGCAGCATGTCTTTGCTTAGCAGTCAACGGGTAATGTGTGGTCGGCGCTGGCTCCTGCGTGACATTAACAGTCGATACAGCTGAACCATTATGAGTGGCTTCGTGTGTAACTATTCGTAGCGTAACTGTAATTGCAGTCCGTTCTTGTGGTAACGGGTACGAGTCTGAATACGCGAAACCTTGCGCGTACGAGTTAGTCGAATTTTTTTAGGGGGCGAGCGTTTTATGAAAGAACGGAATTCGGTGCTAACCAAAATCAATTTCAGATGTCGGAGCAGCACTCCATAAGCAACTGCTATATG
Source organism: Dermacentor albipictus (assembly GCF_038994185.2). Lineage (NCBI taxonomy): Eukaryota > Metazoa > Arthropoda > Arachnida > Ixodida > Ixodidae > Dermacentor > Dermacentor albipictus. The sequence goes on from NC_091824.1 coordinate 117,512,590, forward strand.
CTCAAGAAAGTTTAAGTGCCCCAACCCCAGCTGGTGTCTGGCGCCTGCGTCGCGCGCTCTTATGTAACAGAAAAAAACAGTCATTGAAATCTAGAAAGAAGCAACGACAACACTCCCTAGGGGAGTTGCCTTATTGCCGCCAGATGATAACGACGCTCATAACGCATTTTCGTTGAAAACTACTTACGGCGAGCGTCGCGCGACGTTTTAAATGCGCTTTCAGACCATTCCAGCGCAAGAATCGCGGCCTTTCCAAGCTCTTGCTTCCTGTAACGAGCGAAAAAGTCATTTCTCAATGTCGTAAAATGATTTTACGTACGCCTATATGCGCCAAAGAGTCCCGAGCTGCGGCTGTGAGTCCCGTTTCCCGCGCGTCATTTCTCTCGCCAATACAGGAAAGAACGATCATTAAAAATTGTAACACCAGAAAGCAGGCTAGACAAGGATAAAAAATGCGATTGAAAGAAATGGCCACGGAAAGAAATGGAGAGATGGAGCCTTGCGACATCACTCCATAAGCGCTGGAGCAGGATGAAGGCCAACGTGGAACATACGAATTCAGGTTACGAAACCGTGGAGAGGAGCTTTAAGGCTTATTACAACATAAACCCTTCCTCACCCACTTCGCCCCCACGCACTGTACGTTTCATCATTTCACTTGTAATGTAAAGGGCGACCGAATGGAGGCAGTGAAACGAACTCATGATTTATGCAAGCCGGGAAAAAGGAGGTGGAAGAAGTGGGCGAGGGAGAACGAATCCTTAGCGTGAGCCACTTCGGCGTAATTGTGCTCCACGTTGCAGCGTGGCCACCCGCACAGCTCGTTTGGGGCCGCTTACGGATTCTTTCGCGTGAGAGCGTGCGCTCGATCTTCCTCGCTTGTCAACGTACCGTTCCTATATAGATAAAGATCAGGCGGTCATGGGCATTACTTCGGCACATTAGACGCGCAAAGTAGTTTTGGTCCTTTTCGATAGAGAGGAACTGATCCAACAGACGCGCATAGCGCACATTTTATTGGCCTAAATCAAATCTGGGTGAAAGATGAAAGGCACAGTAAAGACAAAACAAGCTACAATAGTATCTTAGCCTTGGCAACATCTTCTGCATTTTTATTGGGGAGATATAATATGACCGGTGTTCGCTTGCTCGGCTTTAAATACACGCACGACGTGTGTATGCGCAGAGTATACGGATTGAATTGCAACCAACGGACAAGTCTATAGTAATACTAGCCATAATCTTGTAAAGCCTTGCGGGAAATACAAAGTGGCAGAGTGCCAAAATTAAGTACTTAATTTTTGAGAATATTGTACCGCGGGTGTCACATTCCGTTAGACGTGGGATGGTACGATACTGCATCTCACGCAAGTTTATTTTTGCAAAACGCTCTATTATTGCGAAAAGTGTGGCTTTTTCGGTAAACTGCCAAGGCTGTCCCATAACAGTTTCTAACTTTGAGACAACCTATATTGCACTCTTTATATCGTATTTACTCAAATGTATAAATTGCAAAAATCTGAAGATATATATATGTTTTTTGGAAGGGGTGGGGGGGGGGGGGGATATTCAGCCGATAAATTGCGTTTGCGTAAGGCATTACCAAAATTTGTGGCGTCGGAAGGAATTGCTTCGTAATCTCAACGGCGGAGTCACCGATCACTTTCCGATTATGAGTCATTTTCATTACCTTCCAAGCTTCTGGTCAGGATAAAATCTACCTACTTAATATTCCAAACGTGCTTGCTGCCAAAACCACCTGTCTTATTTTACGGCTTCCTTTAGAAAGTGAGTCTAACGAGTAAAGTAATAACAGTGAATAAGTACTCACGAACAAAGCAGTGTACATCAAAAGAATGAAATCGTAGCATGAACCGAATTTGGAAGGCTTTGTTCTGACGTCCTCATTTGCTTTGTAGACAGGTGGCATATTAGTTAACAAGGTATCCCGCTGCTTGAACATATGATGTAGGATCGATGGACAAATTATTTATAAAAAAAGGTGGCCCTTCGGCCTAATTAAATAAATGCAAACCTTTTAACGAATATAGCAAGGGTGCAAAAAAGGAACGAGGAGTACATCGCGTTTCTTTCTGCGTTTCTTCACCACTTTTTAGTGCCCCAAATGATACGTGTAGAAAAAGTCGTCCGCACTACACCCCCACGTTTTCCTTAGACAGAAGTCATACCTGGTGGTGTTCATTACCACAAGCTCATTAACGGACGCCGGGTGTTGTGAATGGACGTCTTTGCTTTCAGTTCACAACTGCCGACAGCATGACATAATACTAGCAACTACATATTTTAACGCCATCAGGATTCTTGACGCAACTGCTTCATGTGACATCCACGTGGTGACGTTTGCCTGACATGTAAATAAGCTGCTCACTTTTTAGGGTCCAGTAATTTCAACCAAACAGGACTGAAACCTTGCTAACGTGCATTCCTTTCTTTCAGTTCCCTTTGCCTTCAATCCGTCAGGAGACAAAGAAGTATTGATTTATATATGTTCTGCGTAATGAAACTAATAAATCTTACTAGCGATCACTACCACCCTTTCAGCAAAAGGCATATCTTCCAGGAATGCAAATCAAATAAATCAAGGACGTGTGATACATGGGGAGTTTCACGTAATGCGTATAAAAGCATGTAACACATTCACTCCCGATCGTGAAATTAGGTGGGTGCGATGTTTATTCTTGCAGCAGAATGGTGAAAGTTTTCATTTATCACACGATGCATACTTAAATTATCCATGTTACGAATGCTCCGAGACAATGATGTCTCGACCTGGCTGTCGATGTAATGCTGTGCGCTGACAGAAACGCGGCGTTTAGCAAGATTCCCCACTTTAGTACGTTTACTTGCGCTATCTAAGCATGTCGTGTAATTATTCTAGCGTGACAGCTCTTTTGTCAATACGGGACCAATTTTCCACACAAGCCAGATGTGTGAAAGATACTCAAAATGTCTAAGATAACTTGCTACAAGGCAAAAAATTTACTCAGTAGAATACCAAATACGCAAATTCCAAAAGTATCTGAGCACAGTACAAAATACAGAAAAGAAAGTATTGTGTTGTTTTCAAGGTAATTACAAAATACGGGAACTTGCACTAACAAAAGGTACTGCTATCATTTAGACGCTTTATTTTATCAAACAAAGTAAAAAAGGGCCGAATTGCGAAAAACATTTCTTGGCCTAGAGAAAAGTCTAGTTTTCAAAATTCGGGCCAGGCACTCTGCTCTTCTTGAAGATGTCGCCACCGACTGCAAAACAACGCTCCACAGATGGTCTCTATGACACAGTTTCTGTGGGCTTCGAAAACTCGTACAAAACTCGTCTGCGATGACTATCCAAGTATGCAAATAGCCGAAACGCGTCACGTACGGGGCACGTACTGGATCCAGGCTCCTTTCACACGCTTCCCTCAGCTTTCCTCAGGGCACGCTGCGCCTTCTGGTGGCGCCGCCGTGAAGTATGCCCATACCGTGGGGTGCATGCAAAGTGACTTAAGTTGGCGTCAAAGAGGTTCATCGAAGAGCGGCAAATACTCAGTGGCACACACCTAAGTGAACGGCCCACATTTTAGACCACACTCCTTTCGGGATCGACCTATATTTTTTGACTGCCCTATATTTGGGATCGGCCCGCATTTTTTTTGTGGGTTAGTAGGGTAGCTAGAGAGCGAAATAGTCGGAAATAAAACTGTCCTGACAATGCCAGGAATGCTATGCCCATTAAAAACGCTTTGAAACGTAAATGTACTTCAGTATCGATGTCACCATCTTGGTTCCTATACTGCCACACTGAAGGCATACACGCAGTTCTTGCACAGCTACACTTTCGCTGCCACCTGCCGGCGGAATATGGAAATAAAAAGTCATCGCCTCCTACCAGTTTTGTTGCACCTTTTCATTTACTGCGGAGCAAAGTAGCTACGGAGCAGAGCTCGCTGTCTCGGGCCACGTAGCAACGCCAAAGCGATGCACACAGCCACAAGAAATGTAAACGGTGGTTTGGCTTCATCGACGCACGATAAAGTAACTTAATAGCTCGCACAATATCCGCGCATGTGCTCAGTCAAGTACTTAACGATCCAATGCAATTCTGAACCTGCAATCAGTGAACCCCGGTAGAACTACACTGAAAAGCATCTGAAGAAAGTGTACAAACTACCAACGGAAAGTATTTACCTTGCAATACTAAGCACTGCTTCGGAAAACAGCATTTCTGAAATACCAAGATACTTACAAAAGAACGTAGAATACTTTATTCTCAGTACAGTATATCATGCACCTACAAGTCTGGCAACGACTGGTATATTCTCACGCTCCATGCATTGACTAAATAGAAAACTACAAGTACTCCTGCATCTCCGACACGGCTGGCGCGCGCGTCTAGCGTTACGTTGTGAGCAGCCAGTTCACGTTGCCAGGCAAAAACAGTCTGCGCTCCCGGTGCTTCCATGGCGTCCAACTCACTGCCACGTGTCCGAGCAGAGAGTCGCGAGCGGGCACCGGTCGTGACCATTGACCCCAAGGAGCTGACTTTGCGAAACGGGAGCGTCGGTCGCATTCTAATTCGTGAACACGCAACCTCAGCCTCGGAATAGAGTACGGCTATTTGTACGCTACGATTGGCACGCTGAAGGCTCCCCCAAAAATATAGAAATAATACAATCAAATATGGAGGTGGAGCTGAATGAATAATGCAACCCCGAGCTGCCCGCAAATTTGCATTTCGAAAGCGAGACGTGTACACTGCAGCACGTCCGCCCGTCGTGACCTGGCTTCCTAATTCCGTGCAGTCCACTGCATGCAAACTGGAGCCGCAACCACGGGAGTTAACAGGCTGCGCCAGCATCGCGTCACTTCGCTGCCCGTGATGCTTTGTTTATATTGTTGTGACTACTACTACCATTATTATTACAGTAAGATCTCGCTAAATGAAAATCGCTTAAACGTAATTTCCGCGTAAACGGAACACCATCGTGCTTGGTCTGTGTTGGATTGAGGCAATAGAAAAAAAAAGTTCGTAACCATAGCCAAATTTCTTTTATTTCAACTCCTGGTATACGGAGCCAAATATATTACTAAAAATGAAACAGCGACCAATCTCAGCAGCAACAGGACATACATTATTGTTTTCGATCGCCTTTCCTTTGTGGGTTTTCTTGCCAATTCTTCGCGTTCTCGCCCGCAAGGCGCTCTTTACTGGCTTTTGCTTGTGTTGTGATTAGTTTGGCTTTCTAAAATGGTTTCTTGGTGTTGGGAATGGCGGTGAGTTGTTATGCTGCGTAGCGTTTCCGATGGCGGCACATAAACAACCGCACAAGGCATTCACTCTGGAGACGAAGATCAAAGTTATCGATGACTTCGAGAATGGTTGCTTCGCTAAAACGGGGGATTCTTTTCTGGGGTCATAAACAACTCTTCTTTTTATGTGTGCGTGCGTGAGTGTGTGTGTGTGTGTGTGTGTGTGTGTGTGTGTGTGTGTGTGTGTGTGTGTGTGTGTGTGTGTGTGTGTGTGTGTGCGTGTGCGTGCGTGCGTGCGTGCGTGCGTGCGAGCGTGCGAGCGTGTGTGTGTGTGTGTGTGTGTGTGTGTGTGTGTGTGTGTGTGTGTGTGTGTGTGTGTGTGTGTGTGTGTGTGTGTGTGTGTGTGTGTGTGTGTGTGTGTGTGTGTGTGTGTGTGTGTAATTTTATTTTATATTGCTAGCTGTAGTCAAAGATTGTGTGCAAGTGCAAACTTTGGAAGAACTTTTGCCAACAGATGTGTTTTACGTGTTCAGGATAACGTATCTGTCCCGTTCAAGAAAGCATCTTGTGTACCCTTGAGCTCAATCTGTCGGTAAATGAAACTCCTGATTTCCTGATTAACGAAACTGGTTTACCTGGTCCCTGGCGGTTCAGCTTAACGAGTGTCCACTGTTTGTTGTTGTTGTTGTTGTTGTTGTTGTTGTTGTTGTTGTTGTTGTTGTTGTTGTTGTTGTTGTTGTTGTTGTTGTTGTTGTTGTTGTTGTAGGACCCCTACAGAGTGTGTTAGGTGCGCCTAAAACGCTATCGCATTAAAGCGCACTCCACGGCGGCACAGGGGTAGGAGGTGTTAAAAGATTATGAAATTTGCAGACGTAGGCTAAAAATCGATTGTCACAAGACCTACTTGAACGAGGATAGCTATGGTGAAGGCGTTCGTCCTCTGCAGTAGACGCGAAAGGTGGCCCCGTTGTTGTTGATGGAGATTATGATGACGCTGATGGTGGGAGAATGAGGAGGAAGAGGAGGTGGCACTGTGGGGTTTCCGGTTCAGTCGCAAGTGACGTGCAATACATTTCGGCTAAATTTACGGCGCGGTCACCATGTAAAGCACGTAAGTCATTGATGACCTCTTGATTTCCATCGCGCTGCAGAATACTAACCTCCACACGATCCAGCATTTCTTAGTAACATTCCACATGGGCAGAAACTCTGTGTTAGACATGCGATGTGGTAGTTTTACACGCCATTGATTTCTCGTCTATACTGCATAGAACACGTAACACGGAGGCCGGGTTCCGCTCCATCAAGAAGCTTCGGCACGGACCACCCACGGGCGGTGAGAAACGAGACTTCAGCCCCCCGAAAAGACGTGAACGCCGCCAGCGGGCCTGTCGTCAACAGCCGTCGCCCTCTTTTCGAGCACATCGCGAAATTCTAAAAGTGATGCGTATTCATCAGGCCGCGGTTAAAACACCGCCACAACCACAAGGCACGCACAAGTAAATGGTGGTGTCGGGCTATATCTTCAAGCTTTCATTTAGTGTTCTCGGCACTTTTTGCGCTCGCGTCTTTCTCAGTGCAATTACGACTGCGGCAATTGAATGACTAAAATTTGCTGATTTCACGTGCCGCCTTAATCCGGCTGAACGAAAGAGTTCAAGGAAGCAAAAAATATTCGGACAATGCACGCGACCATCCTATGCTCAGAAAGCCACAAGAGCCCTGCTGCACTTTTTAAAGAACGCTAGGCTCAGCAACTGCCTTTGAATGCGTGGTAAAAGCTGTTATTAATCCGCGTGCATCGCTTCTCATCCTTTTCCCTACTCTTTCCCTTTTCATTCCCGCTTCGCTCTCCCCTAGTGTAGGGTAGTAAACCAGGTTAAACCTTGTTAGCCTCCCTACCTTCCTTTTTTCTCTCTCTCTCTCTACTGACTACAAGAAACTTGAAACCCCTTTTTATCGATCGCCAATTTTCGGTTAAGTATGACATTTCTGGTCATCTCGGAGGCTTCTTCCTTCGGCACGGAGAACTTTGCGCTACACCGTTCCTCAGCCAGCGTTCCCACCCCTACCATTTCCGTATTGGCAAGGGCGACAGTGCCTCGTGGAACTTTTGTGGTCGCGACCAAGCCACATAACACATCTGCTGCTGACATCTTGTTGAGGACCAACGAGAGTTTCTGTGAGCCACCAAAAACCGTCTCTGAGTGTACTCCGAGCATTCGCGCGCACGAACAACCGCAGCCTCTCGTAGAGTGAGCCGCGACACCAAAGGCAACGCATTCCGGAGATGGCGTGCTTCTGAAAAACGATCGAACATTGTTTCACACTCAATTTGGCAGGCACGCAGCGATAGCTCTGAAGGAGCCAGCACGGCGGCCTGCGGGGGCTGTCGGCGCGGGAACGGAATCCGCTGAGCCTCGAAAATTACTTACGCGCCGCTTGTTCCGAATATCGGGCAATCGAGGGATTTACATTCCCCGGCTGGACAGCACAAGGCGGCCAACAGGGGGGTCAAGTGAATCTGTTACAAGCGCCCGCCCTCTAGTGGTGGGGCGCCGATAGAAAGACCAAAGCACGCAACGCGAGGTACGTTTCTTTAATGCGACCATGCGTACGTGCGAATGTGACGGTGATTGACCACCACGAATACCCATATCATACGATGAGAGTACCCTGTCGACGACTATAAGTATGACCAACCTTACTTAAAACAGGTGAGGGGATATAAGATACCAATCACAGCCGGTTTATGCAGCTCTTGATGATTGATGCAGCTCTTGGTGAGGTTCTTGTTTGGTTTTACAAGCCAAGAACGTAAGGGAAAAATTCTAATCACGCTGAAACCTGCTAAAGAAGTGGTAGCGGATGTTTAAGAATGAACCGATGTTGGGTAAGGTGCAACACTCTTCTGAAATGCAGATCGCGACATTTGAATTGCACTATACTGGGTGTGAACGGAACAGCTCACTTTGTGCAACAAGTAGATTTTCGTCAGCCTCTTCTTTAAAATTGAGAAAGTCTGCCGAATGGAATGCGCCTATTAAGATTTATATAACAGTCCTAAATAAGTTATTGTAGGGCTATATGGTCAACCTACGTCAACAATGTCTTCAAGCTTATTACCCATTTCTGGTAAGCCTGTATCATGACGTCTTAAACGATGAGCTAACGTTATAAAACGTCTCTGCGAAGAGAAATGACTTATTAGCCCTACTGATCTGCGGCCTCTTCATATTAAAGGAAGCCGAGCGCATTGAAACTTTATTGCAACTTTTCTTGTTTTATTGAAAGAAGCTGCTTACGAAGCGTTCGTTGGTGCCTATCTTGGCCTCAAGTTACCATTTTAGGGAAAAGGAGTTTTGACCTTATATCAGAGTTTGTCTTTTGTCCCGATCTTCTTCTATCTTTTCTTTTCTGTGTTTGGGCTGATTATTGTCAAAAAATCAATCTCTCCGTTTTTTCAACAAGGAAGTTCGCTCCGCCCGAAGACAAACGAAGTATCATTCTTGAAATAACTCCTCAAGAACATTTCTGTGGTCAACGAGTTCGCTAATAACGTGTCCAGCAATATCGAATGGTGCGGACGTGACAGGGCGACGAAGCATTTTTCTGTCGGCTGAGACGTCGTTTTGCTGTCGCGTGTTTTCGCCACGTCAACCGGGCTGGAAGAAGAAAAGAAAAAAATGTTTGCTTTAGCAGCGCCTGAGGCAGCAGGCGCGACCGCTTGAAGTTTTCTTCCCCGAAATCGCCCTGGTCAGCGGCTTCGTTTCTCGTCACAGAAGACAGCGCTACGACTAGCTGACACGAAGCGCTATTTCGTAACAGCGACGACGCCGACGCACGAAAGCAGTCAGCGGTCGCAAAGCGCCCGGCCACTCAGAAGAAGCGCGGCGTAAAAAGACGCGATGCGATACGACCTGGCAGGCTGAGAAGACGCATGGTCTCCGGCCATAACTGGGATCGTTCGACCTGTAAGCGGCTTTGAACGCAGTTTTTAACTTCGGATACTTGACAAAAATCTGGCGACGTAGAGGGGAGGATGTCGCCTTTGTACGCCGCTGTTCAGCCAGCATAACAATAATGATCGTGGTTATTATTGAGACGACCACGATGATGAAGATTATGATGATGACGATTATTATGAGGAATATGATGATGATGGACATTTGCTATTCATCCAAGCATAGAAATGTTGACGATGATGATGATGCTCATCTACATCACGACGACGATGCTCATGGCACGCGCCCACGGTTGGAGATGGCCCAAGAATTGGGTGGTTGGAAGAAATGCAATACAAAGCATTCATACAGCAAGGAAACTAGCAATATATAGAGAAAGGAAGAACTGGCAACAAAAGAATGCGGCATTTATTTATTTATTTATTTATTTATTTATTTATTTATTTATTTATTTATTTATTTATTTATTTATTTGAGCATTACCGCCTAGCCATTCTTTTTTATTTTTGTGGGCGGCGTCACAAAATGCCTCACAAAATGAGTCAGCAGTCTTTCGGCCCAATGACTTCTAGCAAAAACCTATTCCACTCATTAATTGTCTAAGGGTAAAAAAACGAATGCCTAAAGGAATCTGTCTTAGAGGCGTGAGGCCGAAGAATAAATTAGGGGCCCCTACTTAAAGCGAGGTAGTGCGCTGGTTGGAGAAAACTTGAAGCATTGATTTCGGTTCTTTTATTATAAATAGAATAAAAAGTTTGAGTCGGCAATATAAGCTTCCTTCGGTTAGCGAGCGCTATTCAAGAACTTGTTTCATGTCATTGGTACCAGAAAATTGGACATACGTCCCCAGAGGAAGCCCTGCTGCAGGAGACTGAATACGCTCAATTGCATCAATGCATGTTGTACCATGTGAAATGGGTCTCACAGAGGTCAGGTATATTCCGCCAGAACTGAGTAATCAGACAACACTAATAAACAGCTAGACGAGATTTTAAAGGAAAAGCGCCACTCGTACATTGAGACCGTAAAGTGTTTGGAATTCGGAATGCTGGGCAGTACATGAATTTGCCTGATCTTCGTCCTAATTTCATCGATCGACCTTAGAAATTCTTGGCTTATCTTCCGGAAGCATTTTTTCATTCAAACTTGCTGTATAACTATACTCCTCTCTTTTATCCTTCAATTTACAGCCTTTTGTGGCGTGAGATCATTACAAGCAAAAATAATTATTTAGAATATATGAAAATCTTACGCATTGGGAGCACTTCCTAGCCGGATGTAATCTGAAGTTACCACAAGTCTTACTCGAAACTTATAATTTATGCGCCGTAATGGAGGTAACAAAAACAAATAAATGTGAACGTGTAGGATTGTGAAGCGTTGAAGCAAAATTTGCGAGGTCGGCACGCAACAATAATTTTAATCACATATATTTTTTTCATTATTAATTGCCGAGGAAGAAATTAATCTCGTAGAACAGTATAAAGAATCTGCACCGTGTTTTCTCAACGAATCCACTCCAAGCCGTCAACAAATTTACGAACAAGTCCACTTCCCGTGATGCATGCATGATTAATCGGCAGAGCCAGACTTCTTCCAAGTTATCTGTTGCGTGAACCTTATGTGACATAGAAAACTTTGAGCACGAAAATCTAGGTCATGACACGTTCGAATATGAAGCACTTTCGGACTGATAGAATGGCTCCATTCTTTTTATGTAACGTTTCAATAAAAATGAACCTCGCATGAAGGAGATCTGAAGCCCCTACTTACAGTTCTTCATCCCCGTTCCCGTGTTTCAATGAATAATCTTCTGTCGCGTCCATTGCGTCGATGCTCACCTCGTTGGTTACTGAAGACGAAACACGCCATTGAGAAGTGCCGTCATACTTGGAAGTAGACCACTTCGCGATCTAGAGGGCGGACGTTGCTACAGCAGCGCATTCCATTGCACATTTAGCGCATCGAATCCATGTAGACGGTGGTAATGCGCTATGAAGGCGAATTGCATCGATGCTAATTCACATTGCGGAATCAATGCAAAAAAGAGAAGTTGTCTTTTGTTTCTGTGCCGTGGACTTACATCATGGGTCACCAGCTAGCATACTTTGCGCATTAATGGCCCAGGAGAGGATAGATCAAAGCGATGCGTTAACGCTGTCGTATCGCATTTAGTTGGCTACGGGGGGAGGGGAGGGGGAAAGAGAGGCAAAGTGAGACGGCTGCCGGTGTGTTCTTCCCTCCAATCACCGGCGATGCGCACTCTCCGGGAACCGGTTCCAGCTTATTTCGGACCAAGAGGGATGCACCGCATGCAACACTGTCACATATAGTATTTCCGTGATGCGCGAGGCACGATACGCTGTTGTCGCATTCATGCAAACACGGCTCGCTTCGCGAGCGGTGGCTTTATTTTATTTGCATATTAATAAGGTTACAAATGGGGTTTATACATACATACAGCTTATTATTATATACTATTATATATTATACAGCTTCTTATATTTGCTTATTAGCAAATAGAATCGAACGAAAGAAGTACTTACATTACCTCAGATTAAAAAGCCCCGAAAAATCTGATCAGAAGACTATTTTGAACGTTTGGTAGCACTGCCAACGAGCTTGTAATAATTACATGTTGTTCATAAAAGGATAAAATAAAGGTTTATAAGTTTGAATAAGACGCGATCAAATAAGGCTGATGAGAACGACAAAAAAATTTGCGTGGAGAGTGTCGCAAGTGCTCTACGTTAATATTAATCGTGTTATCTTACTACACGGAAGAAAACTTGTTCAAGGGCGTGTTGAAATGGCTGACACTGCGGTTTCAAAGGGCATAGCGGCGGAAAATACTGGTGCAGATATTGTCCCATCGTGTAATTCACCTCACCCACGCGCCATGAAATATCCACCTTTTCCCGCGACTCGACCAGTGTGCCAGTTCATTATTTATTTACCTACGCCGTACTATGCTGCGATCGGGTTGTCCTACACGAGAGATCATTCGGCACGTCACATGTCACCCACTGCTTCTGCACGACCGCTAGCTGCATGCTGACAGTTGGAACTTCAAACTGGTTTTTACGTGGTAGATTCACACTGTGCCCTAACAAAAGACGAAGCGCTGTACCTGTGTGTGTGCTTCGCCCTGTTTTTTTTTTAATAGTGGCAATGGAAGCTTTTGTTGCGATCAGTCATGTAGTACATATACAGGACTTACGGAAGTCAATGGTGATCTTAAGGATTTGTGTTCGGCATATCGGTACACTTTGCTCTGAGCACCAGTCAAGTTAAAAAAAAAACGAACAAGACAAGAGAGCAAACCAACATTAACTTCAGCACCTGGTAAACAGAGCCAAGTAGCAACTTTTTAATCAAGCCAGAGAGAAAGAGAAATAGCGATAGAAACTTTTTTTTAATCGATGCTGGAGATATTTCTTTGGTGTAGCATGCTTCTCCAAATGACGAGGGTGACGTGAAATAAAACAGTCATACATAGTAGACACGCACACAACGCGCACGATCACGCACCGTATAACAAGTAACTAAAGTGTCTGGTCGAAGCCACCGTCACTGAGAAAGGCTAAGAACGCCTTCGTTTGGCGCAAAGCACTACTAGCGCTGCTCCGAGTACACGGTCCAACTTTAAGGAGCTGCCACGTAAATTCAAGGCAGGTTTCTGAACACCCCTTACGGCCGCATAACGTGCGCAGACGCATACAGCATGGACTGACTCATCACATACATTGCAGGCCCATTGCAGCACCATATATACCGAACGCGTCAATTGCAGTTTGCACGAAAAGTAGCTTCTGCGAGCGACGTTTAACAAGAATGCGGTGTAAACACGTACGGCTCACGTCTTGTGAGGCAGCTCGGTATGTGAAAGTCACAATTGGTGTCGATGTTGTAAGAGATGCCGCAGAAATGAAGACGTGGACGTTGCTGAGAGCATCGGAACATTTAGGACTTAGATCGCACCAATATTCTCGAGCGAACACTCACTAGAAAGGTTACCACAGGAAGCTTTTCTTTTTTCCTTTGTCGGTGTTTTTCGAGAATACTGTGTCCCATTGCAGAATACAACAATGTTGCTTTTCTCGTTCTCGATAATACGAATAATCTTTCCAGTAATGCTCCGTTTGCGTTAGAGCGCACTGCCTATCAATTCGTCTGTTGTTGCTTTCTTTATCTGTTTTCTTTCTTTATTATTTATTTGTAGTAGGCTCCACCGTATGTGCATTCCTGACTGACCAGGATTGACATCATTTCATCATAGCTACACAAGTTTGATTTATTTATTTATTTATTTATTTATTTATTTATTTATTTATTTATTTATTTATTGATTGATTGATTGATTGATTGATTGATTGATATTAATGGCTCAAAGCAACACGAGGCTACGAGGAACACCTTATGGAGGGCTTCGCGTTAACATTAACAACCTAGTATGTACAACCTAGTATGTAACAACCTAGTATTAACAACCTATCTGCACTTAAATTGCTGATGCACTTAAGTACATCAGCGTTTTCGCATGGCTCGCCCATAGGAAAGCGGCTGCCAGGGCCAGGATGTGCATCCGCGACTTGGTTCTAAGTGGCAGAACGCCACAGTTACCGCACCGCCGAGGCGCATCATGTTGCAAAAAATGAGAAAGGTATAGAGCGCAATACAGTGGGCTGTCGCAAACTTATTGTTCATAAAGCGTCATTACAAAAAAAAAATGACAGGACAAGAAGGACAGAAAAAAATGAGAAGTATAAAAGTAATATAGCGACTGAGAGCGGAATATCCTTCGGCAGTCTAGCTGCATAAAAAAGGGAGACGACGTGACGTAGCAATTATTTTTCTGTTTTATCGTCCGTCAACTTCCTTCATTCGAAAACATCCACCAACTTGTTTTATTTCCCATGCACGGTATCGTCCTATTATAAACGACATCCGCGACGCCCACTTTACAACAGAGCACGTGTCGCGCGTAATGTGTGCAACCTTTATGACATTCGGTTACGTAAGACTTGTGTACTTTTTTTTATCAATATAGTGCAGAAAGAAAAAAGAAAGTTAAATTTTTGTTTTCATGCAACGCGGCAAGCTTGTTCTCACCTTGCCTCCCGGGCGTATGCGCAATTTCTGAGAGCTGAACGTTGAACAATCCAACACATTCCGCTTCCATCATTATCGGGTCTGCCTACACCAGCTGCTCGCTTGCTTCAGGCTAGGCTACGGGGCTTTTGTTAACAACACACACTCACCGCACAATATTTACAACTACGAATTCTCGGGCGCTGGAAAAGTCAAAGCCCCGAGGCTGGGCGAGGTATATATACCGTGTCGCCTGCATGAGCGACCACACACAACATGATTTCTTAGCTGTCTACTTCAGTTCACAAACGCATTCCCTTAGCAACGCCCACTGCGTCCTATTCTGGCGCTTAGCCCCGGCGAAAAAATTCAATTCTTCGTTTTTAGGCTCCGTCCAACACAGAAGATCCTCGACACGAAGTTTTCCCATTGTTATTACTTAGTGCACGCCTGGACGAGTGCGGGTTGAATTCGCCGGATCATCTACACTGGCTGGAGCAATGCGCTGGAGGGAAAGCATGTTTTGCACGCAACCGGAAACGGCTTCACGCCGCGAGTTTCGCCGTTGACATTCCTCGAGCGTCACTCCGTACTTGAAAACCAGAGCTTCCTTTCCGGCTTCCTTAATTTGCTAGCTTAGCTCGCTTCTTTGTTGTATAGTTACCGCGAAGAGCTCTTAACTTCGCTTACCCTGACTAAACTGTTAGTGCACTGTCGCCTCACATCGCTGCCTCATGGTGAACAACTGTTTGTGAGTGGTTTGTGTTTACCTAAAGCGTGAGAAACAATAACATCACGAAGGCTGTTATCACCAATTAATGCTGACTTTGAGATCCGGCACTATAGTGCCTCATGGAGAACCGCAACTGTTGGGCAGAAGTGTACGCTTGCGTACGCCTTACGTTATGCGCATGAGAAATGATTATTACCAGTCGTTACTCCGTGTCTTTGATGTTTGCGTGCAACGTCTGTCCTTAGTCAACGCACGTGATTCGCTATTATTCCGTACGCTCACGATTTATGATTATCCTGTACCCGCCGGCACGAAACAACGGTACGTGTAGGGCGGCCTCCTAAGTAACCCAGAGTATAGGCACTTATCCCGTATACATAAAACCATCCTAACTTGAAACCCATGTTTAAATTCATCTAAATGACACCTGTCGGGAACGCGCCGAAGGAAACGTAATGGGCGCCTTGGGGACGTTCACGCCAGGCGTCCTTTATAGATCAAGTAAAGCATGGGCTTACAGACGGCACATATAAATACCCGAAAAAATGTTTATGTTTTTATTTAAATCTGCAAAGCACATCGAAAGTGGGCATAATGAACGAAAAGAAAAAAATATAGTTTTTTTATTAATAAGAGGGAAACATCGGGCAGAAAAATGGAAGTGGGCTTCACCATAAACCGCCTATGACTTCATTTAAACGGTTTTGTGGCACAAGAGGGAGAAGAACGGCTGACAACAGTGGGTCTTCTGGGTAAATGATATGCTCCTCAATGTCGTTGTCATTATGATCGCCATCATCGTTGTAATTGTTGAGGTTGCCCATTAGGCGTCATTTGACACGGGATGATTTTCTTTCCGTTCTTTTTCTCCCTCAGGCGCAACACGCCGTGTGAATCCGTCAGACTGCCGCATAGTACTTTACCATGTGGGAGCACACGAACCATAAACGCGTTCTTGTGAGGCCTGCCTCCGGCCATACACTCGAGTGTTTTTCCTTTTTCTCTTTGTTTTTTCTTTTTACGAGGGGCTCCTGGGTTTCTGAACTCGTCGCTGCGGAAACAGCCGCATTATATGGTAGGAATGGCTCCATGTTATATCGTTTTCTTTTATACAGCCCCGCTTTGTACCAGACTCAGCAAGCCATCGCGCTAAGTCGATATTCGCGCAATTCTTCCGGATTACCTTTGCTTCTTTTGCCGCGAGCTCAGTCATTTACTCCACTCATTGTTGCTACAATTCCTTCGCCAGACACGGCCATCTCTTTAATGTCGCTTCCCTCGTTTAGCAAAGCACTTCTTTTACGCACCACTTCAGAAGCGGTCTCTCTGGATTAGGGCGACGTTTAAAGCGATCCCAGCGAAATTTCCGCGTCCTGCCTTTCTAATTCTGTTTGCCTGGCCAGCTGGCAGCACACAAGCTGAGAAAATGATACGAAGTACGTTTAGTGCACCACGGGTAAATTAACACCGAAAAGGGAAAACACACAAATAATGAGTACGAATAATCTAACTGCCGTGCCTTAAATACAGGCTCTTATCAACGTGCTCTAGAAAAGCACGGACTGCACACAGCTGCTTCAAAAGTTTCTTCTCCACATTAACGACGTTTCCTGTGTGTGGGGGGGGGGGGGGGGAGGGGGGTGAAGGCGCAGGTTTTACACCAGTCCAACAATTTTTCTATTTATTAGCCTGAGTATGGCGCTACTTAGCTACCGGCCACAACAGAGAGCTTTATAAGCACGGGACCCGAATTAAGGTGACGTTATCACCGGTAAGACGCACAAGAGAACGCAAGACTTTTCGTTCATAGGTACGCAAAGTCATTTCGGGACGCCATTTGCACGTTAATATTACATGTTAGCGCCAGATGCGCGGCGAGACACTGTAGAAGACACTCCTGTGTAGAAGTAGCAGATGAAACTGCCAAAACATTACAGAATTAGTGAGTGAATAGAGGGTTAATTATAAGAGGTGTCTATAGCAGTGCAAGGAGGAATTACAACGCAAGCAACGAAAACAGGAGAAGCACGAAAAACAATGATGACAACCACTGAAGTCACAGCGACAGTCTTACTAAACAACAACATGAATACTTAGGCACCCAACTAAACAAAGTAGGAAGACCATGCGCAACTCAATGTGCAGCTGCAGCTACAGATGTGCGGAGCAGTTCCTATCCGCGTCTGTCATATCATTTAAAACTGCTACTGACTGAAGCGCACTCGGGGCAAAAGCTGAGCGTGCTTAGAGTTGAGGCATTGTTGCCCAGCGGCATGCACTGGATCAACCAAGTATCGATAACCTCATGACTTGGCAGAGTTTACATACCAAAGCTAATTGGTCTGGTCGAACAGAGGAGAATGTGCATGTGAAAAGCGCTGAAAGATGTGAACATTTGCAGTACATGTGTCAGCTTGGCAGTTTACTTTCAACGTCTATCCTTGACTCTATGCTTATTGAGAAACTACGGGCATACAGTAAATACTGTTCCTTGAGACACAAACGTACATTGCGTAATCTGTCTTTCACCCTAAATGATGTTTGCGGACACCTTTGCCCCCACAGAACTCATTCTTTCAAAAGCAAGAACTTAAGCGTCAGGTGTGTTAACGAACACTATTTCGGAATAATAATTAGGCGCAAGGCTCCGAAGTTCCTGAACAGCCAAATTTTTTTTCTTTGGATGTTAACGCAAGCGCCAATGCTTACGCATGCGTACTAATTAAATCCTCTAATCACAACGCCTAGCACTGAATTACGATGAAAAGCCGCCTCTGCGACCTCCTCACTACCAATAAAAATTTCAAGAATAATCGGCTTAACAACAGTTTCTTGATAATTGCCTTATGTCTCGGCTGCTCGAACATGTGCTGCAGAACACAGTGGTTTGAAAACACGGGTACGCGCCTTGCGCAGCACCAGCGAGAGAAAAAAGTACTGCTTACTTCCAGGAACATTTTTTTTTCTTCGAATTCTCCGTTGTTATAAAGCCTAAAGCCTCATAAAAACAAGGCCGACTTTTGTTTGTATAGTTTTGCTTTAACCTATCCGCTTTTCCTGTTATTTCATTCGCCAGAAAACACATGCGAAAGGTTGTTCGCACGCGTATAAAAAAAAAAGAACGGCATAAAAAAAATAATAACGATACTACACGGGGCGAGTAATTGCTGACCACAGATTTTCACCCAGAAGCGCGTAGAAGTGGAACGACTCCACGGCAGCTCTCGCCACGAGCTCTGCAAGTTCTCGGTGTTCTTGGTTCTTCCTTTTGATCTCTCTCTCTCTCTCTCTCTCTCTCTCTCGTACGTCGTAGAAGAGCGCGCGCGGCTAATTAACGGCGGCGGCGCTGCGTAAGAAAAAACTTCGCTGCCCTGGATCGCATTGTATTCCGTGCAGCAGCTTCAACATAACACGGTTTGCGAAAGACCCAATATTTGTTCAGGGGAAAAAGTTGGAGCGGCTTATCGACATTTACATTTCATTTTATTTCTTCGCCTTTCGCAATTCGCACGTACTTGCTCTGCACGCTTTTCGCTCCCCTCTCCCTCTCTTTTTCTCTCTTAAATGCGACTGTTGCGGAATCTCTACTCCCTTTCCACCGCCGTCGCCGTCCGTGCCTGTCGCAGCGCGTCCAATACGCAGCATATCTTCGCACAGGTGTGCAATTCACGGCGCGTGCCCTTAGCGCGCCAGAAACGCTAAATTGCTTGAAACACGATCCATCACCTCAAAAACTCACGAAAGCGGACAGCCACTCTAAGCGCTGTCTGTTACACGCACCCCTGATGGACGCCAGACGCCTCCATTCTTAGCGCCCGTTTCTTCGCGAGGACATGTTGTTTTGCGCAGGCAATAACGATTCTGTTACTAACAACAAATATCCAACTTGGGCGATATTATGCATAGGCGTAGTTCCTACTTTATGCACGCTCGGACTACCTTGTACGCCTGCGGAGAAGCCATTTGCTACTGTTGGAAAGACGTGACGGCGGCCAACGAGCCGTGCTGTTGGCTCTCTGCACGGGAAAGTGAAGGCGAAGAGGAGCGGCGGCTGTGGCGGCCAGCCCAGTCGAGAACGAGGACACCTTGCCCTCGTGCCGTGACTCGAGCCACGCGAGATGCGCGGCAAGTTGATGACGGATGACGATGCATCATGAAGAAGATGACGCTACACTACTGTAACACACGACTTATTTAGAGCTTTCTGCAGGTTAGGGCTCTCTGCAGGTTGGGCAGCACTGCTTTTTTTTTCATTAGTGCACGAGAGCAATGTGTGGATGCTTGAAGCGCATCCCGGCCATCGGCACCGCCGCCGCCGTCGTGCTGTCCTGCTATCGACGCCGCATGCTTGGCTCTCCCGTGGTTAGGGTTAGGTTTCCGGAGATGCAGAGTGGGATTTGGCTGCCAAACTGACGAAGCGAAGTGGATACAACGCTCAGTCGGCCTTGCTATTTTTTGCATGCACTTGTCTGAGACGAACGGACAATAAAGGTGAGGTTAACGTTATCTAATATTTCTCTGGGCGCCGATCGACGGCGGTTTTCGGTCGCTTTCATCTCGCACACCATCGAGGTACAACGCTTGCAGCGCCACTGCTAGTGCTCCTCATCGCGCCAACGTTCTGGGACGCCTGGTAGCTTCCCAGGCGACGTTCCTTCTGTCCAGCAGCAGTAGCTGCCTTGCGTTGTGCGTCGCGCCAACATGCCGCAACAGCGTATAGTAGCTACATCGTTAGTGGATTTTAAGCGCGAATCTGCACCTCGCCGTCTCTGTCATGGTGTCGCCCTTCGGACGAAAGTGCCAAGTCCTTTGTGTGTGCGCGTGCGTGCGTGCGTGCGTGCGTGCGTACGTGCGTGCGTGCTGTTGTCGTTGTTGCATACGTTATTTCACGTATGCGTATATTTCAGCATCCATATATGCACATAAACCTGACCAGGTAAAGGACGTGCAACGTGGCAACGATCTTAATAGGCTGAAAAAAAAGACAGAAACCGAAATATATACTACTACTACTACTACTACTACTACTACTACTACTACTACTACTACTACTACTACTACTACTACTACTACTACTACTTTGCGTGGGAGCCTTGCGTCATTACTAACAACGACAAATGCCTGTGAAGTGCAAGATGACGAATCAGCACAACGTATGGCAATGCAATTAGCTTTATCTATGTTATGTATTGAAAAAACCAAAAGAGTTTTATTACCTCAATACAATTGAGAGGAAGACACTTTGCCCTCGCGTACGTAGTGGTCTTGACAGACCACTTGGAAGTAAGAACATACTATAGAAAGAATCATATAGCTAGGCTGTTCTGTTATCTTAATAGGTTAAATTATCACGTCCCCCGGCCAATACAATAAAAGAAGTTCCCTTCGCAGTCGTGTCTTAGGTTGCGTCAAGCTAAGCGCAGATCCGAACAGACGAATTCGCCCGGGTCATATTGTAGAAATTCTCGCTCGTCATGAACCAAATCAACCGTGGACAACCGGATGCCAAAACGATGGCGGGGTAAGGCAATGGACGCAACCGGATCCCAAAACGATGGCGGGGTAAGGCAATGGACGATTAGTCCATTGCCTTACCCTACGACAGTGGACGATTAGTCCTGCTTCGCAAACCAATCTGAGCAGAAGACGCTATCAAACGAAGCCAGCGATCTTGCTGGGGAAACACGAAGGCAACCGCATCGGGTCCAAGTTTTGCGTACACGCAATGCGGGAGCCCGTAGACTAAACCAGCCTTGTTCGAGCCAATAGGCGATCAATGGACGACATAAGCGATAGCGGGCGCGAAGCGTGGTGATGCGTATTGATCTTTTTCAGCTGCTCATGGGCTGACGGTGAGAAATGCTGGAGTTCCCTGTGCGTTTAGCTTCGAAGATAAACGACGCACTTTCAAACAACACAAGCGTACGTTTTAGAGCGCAGCTTCAGCTCGGGGGCTCCTATCTAAATACATGTAAAAAGATAATTCGTTTTTCTCGGCAACCACTGCACCAAATTTGACGAGGGTTGTTGCATTTAAAAGAAAAACATAAAATATAATGACTGTTTGTTTGGAATTTCGAATTTATGTCGTCAATATTTCATTTAAAATTGGCAAAAATCACAAATTTTCAGAAAACGAAACTATTAAGCTTGCAACTCTGTAACACAGTAAGGAAAAACAGCGTCACAATTCTGTAAATTGCATCTGATAGTACATCTAAAGCAGACAAAATTCGCCTGTTACACATGAATCTAAAAAAAATTCAATAATATGGAAAAACGTTTCTGAGAAACCCTTGTACACAACGTAAAAAATTCACGTGAGATATAAATTGACATATCGAATTTGTCCGCTTTGAATGATCTAATGGATGCCATTCACAAAACTGCGATACCTGTTCTTGATGCAGAGCTATCAATTTATAAACTTCGTGCATCTATTTTTTCGAACATGCAGATCTTTTAAATTCCTTTAACAAAATTCAGGCCCTAAATGGAAATCCCCTTCCAACAGTCACTAGAACTTACCTTTCTCAATTGCAAAAAAAAATTCAATAAAATCGGTCCAGGGGTTATCGCAGAAAAGCCTTCTTGCGTTTTACACGTATTTTAATACGCCGCATCGGCGTTGACCGAGTTAAAGCTTCCTCCTAAGGCTGTTTCACGTGCTGCGACGGGAACTACGAAAATCGGTGTAGTCGCACGTGTCGCAGTGCGATTTCTATAGGCGCCCGTTCCTGCGGCGAGCGTCGGCGTCGGCGTAACCGAGCGAACGAGCAAAAGAAGAAAGCGCGGACGCGGAGCTCTGCGAGGGGTGAAAGACGCGAGGAGGAGAGCGGAGGAGGAGGAGGAGGGTGCAGTAGAACCACGAAGCGGAAAGCGGAGGAAGAGGGTATGTGGAAAGCGTGAGAAGAAAAGCGTAGAGAGAGAGAGAAAGGCAAAGGAAAGACAGGGAGGTTAACCAGAGATTATCTCCGGTTGGTTACCCTGTACTGGGGGAGGGGAAAGGGAAAGCGATAGGTGAGAGGGAAAAGAAAGAAAAGCGTAAGAAAAGCGAAAGAAGAAAAGCGTAGTGCGGCGACGATGGCTAAGAGATGGCGCCGGAGTAGCGCGCTTCGTCTGGGAGGTTGGTCTGCGGCAGCTGCTGTGAATCGCGCCCACGCGTGGCCCACGCGCTGCCTCTCGCGATCTGCAGATTCGAGAGGCAGTCGCACCACGCTTCGCTCCGTTTGCAACTCACAGCACGAGACAGGTTGTCTGCGTCAACTAATGTGTCGCGAAATGAAAACAGGTATTGAGCTGTGCTCAAATATCGCATTAGAAAGTATCGTAGCCGTCGGTAAATTTTTTAGGCGTTACAGTATAGGTTACACATTTTCGTGGTGCATATTATCTTTGCGAAATGGTTTCGGAAAGACTAGTAAGATTGATTTATTCTGTCGGTGCACCACAATAAACAGTGTGCCAGAAACAAGTGTTGGTAGTTATAACCGTGCAGGTCGTTACTGTCGCTATTAAATTTTGGCATCTACACTCTAGTTTATTTACAGAGGGTTACAGATGCAAAAGGAATTCCAGAGACAACTGCATTTCTTGATTGCAGAGAACAAGATTTGGAATTCTGTAAATTTTTTCATTGCACGTGTTCTTAAGTTGAGTGAGAGTTTATAACGATAATGTAGTTGTTGCGTCGATCTCTGGTAATAGACTATGGTATTATTAAGTTGATTAAGCTGATTCCCAAAGTTAGTAGTGCGAGTGTCACCATCAGGGGCTACTCTGCTTTTCCACGTTTGCCACTCTGTGCAAAAGCTTCCTATTTCTTGCGCTGGTTAGAATTCTTTAAAATACTTCACGATCCAATAATCAATAGGCCGCGTTATCGCCATCTCGCGAAACAGAAGTGACTCCGCCCGACTCGTCTGGCTGAGAAGTGGCCGAATATCACCGTTGGGTGCGCCACAGGTATCCGCTTGAGCGACACAAGCGCCGACGCTGCCATCTCTTCTTCAATCAATTATGGGGTTTTACGTGCCAAAACCACTTTCTGATTATGAGGCACGCCGTAGTGGAGGACTCGACCTCCTGGGGTACTTTAACGTGCACCTAAATCTAAGTACACGGGTGTTTTCGCATTTCGCCCCCATCGAAATGCGGCCGCCGTGGCCGGGATTCGATCCCGCGACCTCGTGCTCAGCAGCCCAACCATCTCGTCTTCACTTCACTGTTTACTCGCACTGCGTGAGGAAACCTCAAGGCGCCGCTTTTCCGCCGCTTTCATAGCCACTCATGATGCGACAAGCTATTGACCTTGATTTCTAATTAGTATACAAACGCAGCAGTGAAAAGTGCAAAAAAAAAGCGCAGAAGGTTTGTAATGTTCAACCAATATTATTACAAATAAACGTGCTTTTGAAATAATTATGGCCGAAAACACAACTTCCCACACCCTCCGTGGACGTTGCAAACACTACAAGCACGTGTTTTGAACAGAAGATTTTCATAGCCCCAAAACGATAGGGAAAATGCGGCGATACGCATGCCTCTCGGTCGCCAGTGCGTATGACCTCTCATTAGCATAATTTGCGAGGCTCGTGGCACCACAAATTTTGTCGCAAAATCTCTGCAGTGGTGGCCCAGCGCCCAAGGTCACGCAACGTCAAATTGACAGTTACGAAACCGCCCTTCCCGTGACGCACCTCACGGCATTTTCCTTCAGCCAATCACCAAGTTGACATGGCGGCTATCTTGGATCGCCACCACGTATTCTCGAAATAGCAGATGCATTGCATGGGCTCCTGCACGCTACCCCTCACTTTCTCTTTAAAGGGCCAAAATCGTAATAAGGCTGCCAAGGACAAGAAAAAAAGTCTTGGTCGATAAAATTTGCAGCTTCACGTCACGTTTCGTTATCTTGATGAAAACACGAAATTGCATTTTGCGAGACTTCCGCTTCCCGGCACAAATTTTGAAACACGTGACCTCTCGACAGCCAGTCGGAGAGACAACATGGCGGATAACGGTCGTCGTGCAGCCGCCATGCTTGTCGAGAATACAGCCCCAGTTATCGGCACTCTTTCCTTATCAACGCCAAGGCGCTATCACGGGCGGTGCGTGCCAGATAAAGCGCCAGCTCTGCCACAAGCTGCTATGGAGCTTCTTTGAGGGCGCTGCCTTTTCATCCGGGCGGACAATTAGTCACGTGATGTTTTTAATTTTTCGCGGGCTTTCTTTATAAACCGGAAAAAATAAATGGGCATAAAATACCTGGATGAAAGCATGCCAGCTTTAAGTTTCTTTCGATTTCCTATAGTAATGCCTCACTGACAGCACGTCATTCAGATCAGTAACTAAGAAAGTTTCTAATTGCAATTAATTATTAAACTGAATGGCATAAACAAAGAAATTACTGGCGAGCGGCTGCTCTACTCGACTGTGAACAATATGCACTTGGTTCGGGTAGAACGACGCGTCCTTTTTTTCTTTTTTTTATAGCGATGCCTGCTAGCTGGGACGTCCTGTATATGGGGCATCCAAATTTATCACTCGTATCTAACAGTAGTATGTATTGCAGCCCGACGTCCCTGCCCTCCTGAAACCGCAAAAATACCGAGCGCTCTCAACCGCGCTATTTTTCTAGACGCTGCACATAACAAGCATTTCGATGATAAAGCGTTTCGCGATGCCGACATGCTAAGCATAACCGATGGGAACCGTTTCCTCTCATGCGTGTCTTCGTCATTTTTATTTCCTGCTTTTTTTTTCCTCCGGCGGTGCGCAAATGTAACGACTGGTTAAAGTTAGAGAAGCAACCAAAAAAAAAAAAAAGAAAGACACGAGGTATGATGGTGAGAGGATAAAGGGAGCATGATATCGAAACCTAGCTGCGTCGTGTCGCTGAGACACGTAGCTCACGTAAACCCGGCAAAATATAGTTCGGTGCCACGCACCTAAATGGGTCTGTTTTTTTTTTCTTTTATTATTATTTACTTATCCTTTAAGCGCACGTAGCTACAACGGTCGCCTTCTTTACGTGCGTTGCATGTGTCGTTCTTAAAAAAAAAAGGCTAGGCGATCCTAATGTTTGACTTAGGTGTCCCTTAGTGGCATTCCCACCTCGGCGGTGGTGTTCTTTAGGTTCGCTTTAGGCGAGCCCAACGCACGAACCGAACTCGCAGTCAACTGTTTTTCATTAATTAGCCGGTTAAATATCATTAAACCGTCGTGTGTATGACGTAATTAGTGACGTCAATACTTCCGCTTCCTGCTTCTGGGTTTCCAGGAATTTTGCAGAGTCATTCTCACGAGGCGGGTCTCTAAAAGTCTACGATTATGTGCCTTTGAGTGCGGTAATGGGTGATTTCTAATTGATTATAAATATTTCAGTAGCTCAACTCGTGACACTAAACTTAAGCTCGCATATCATATCTATAATGACACCCATGAATTTTGTAGTATACTATGTTTTTCGATTTTTTTATTATTTATCTTGAATTTCGTCCCCGGTCGTCTCAGTGATTTCTAATTAATTCTAATTATTCCAGACATCTCAGTAACTCAACTTGTAACCAAACTTATGCTCTGATATCGTATCTATAATGAATTCCATGGATTTTGTACTGTACTATATCTTTTTCTATTTCTTTCTTATTTATTTTTAATTTCCTCCCCGGTCTTTTTAGAAGGTGAACCGGAAGTGTTGCGCAAGAAAGAAGAATGTCAGTGGATTCTCGTGCCACTAAAAAAGAAAAAAAGAAAAAGAAACACGGAAGGAAGGAAGGAAGGAAGGAAGGAAGGAAGCAAAGAAGAAAGAAAGAAAGAAAGAAAGAAAGAAAGAAAGAAAGAAAGAAAGAATGAAAGAAAGAAAGAAAGAAAGAAAGAAAGAAAGAAAGAAAGAAAGAAAGAAAGAAAGAAAGAAAGAAAGAAAGAAAGAAAGAAAGAAAGAAAGAAAGAAAGAAAGAAAGAAAGAAAGAAAGAAAGAAAGAAAGAAAGAAAGAAAGAAAGAAAGAAAGAAAGAAAGAAAGAAAGCCTAGCGGTTTCAGGTGCCAAGCCCACAGTTCTCGTTACGAGGCACGCTATACAGTTGGGGGACTACGGATTACTTTTGACCATCTGGGGTTCTTTAACCTGCTTCCAATGCTCGACACATGACCGTTTTTTTTTTTCGTATTCCAGCCCCATTGTAAATACATGCAGCCGTCTTGGCCGGGACTGAAGCCACGTCCTCGTGCTGAGCAGTCCAACACGAGCCGCTGAACTGCCACGGTCGGTCACCTCTGTCGTTCTTCCGCTAGTCCATGCGACTGTTGCGTTTCACCGCGGAGCACGAGGTCGCAGGTTCGACACCCGACTGCAGCAGCCGGATTGTGATTGTGACGGGACGCGAAAAACGCTCGTGTACGTACCGTTCTTTGGGAGAGGCAGAGATGACGGAATGTAAAGACAGGGAGGTTAACCTGAAGTATTATCTCCTCTTGGCTATACCCTGCGAAAGAGGAAAACGGGTGTAGAAAGAGGAGGAAAAAGAAACAACATAAGAGTATTCATGTAGGCAATGCCACACAGACACACACACACGCACGCACATGAACGCACACACACAGAGAAAGAGAGAGAGAAAGATATACAGCATCATATCTGTCACAACTTGTCAGTCAGTCACAACTTGTAGTGCAGAGCGGCCTCTTTTAGGTAGCGTAGCAGTACTTTTATAGAGCTGCGCCCAAGAAGCCTGATTTTTTCGATTGGGCGATTGTTCAGCTGGTCTAATGTAGAAGAGAGGTTAACCTGAGGTATTATCTCCTCTTGGCTATACCCTGCGAAAGAGGAAAACGGGTGTATGAAAGAGGAGGAAAAAGAAACAACATAAGAGTATCCATGCAGGCAATGCCACACAGACGCACACACACGCACGCACATGAACGCACACACACAGAGAAAGAGAGAGAGAGAGATATACAGCATCATATCTGTCACAACTTGTCAGTCAGTCACAACTTGTAGTGCAGAGCGGCCTCTTTTAGGTAGCGTAGCAGTACTTTTATAGAGCTGCGCCCAAGAAGCCTGATTTTTTCGGTTGGGCGATTGTTCAGCTGGTCTAATGTAGAAGAGAGCTAATGTAGAAGAGATGTTAACCTGAGGTATTATCTCCTCTTGGCTACCCTGCGAAAGAGGAAAACGGGTGTATGAAAGAGGAGGAAAAAGAAACAACATAAGAGTATTCATGTAGGCAATGCCACACAGACACACACACACGCACGCACACGAACGCACACACACAGAG
Organism: Dermacentor albipictus; assembly: GCF_038994185.2. Classification (NCBI taxonomy): domain Eukaryota; kingdom Metazoa; phylum Arthropoda; class Arachnida; order Ixodida; family Ixodidae; genus Dermacentor; species Dermacentor albipictus. Next base: position 117,539,920 of record NC_091824.1, read on the forward strand.
AGAGAGAGAGAGAAAGATATACAGCATCATATCTGTCACAACTTGTCAGTCAGTCACAACTTGTAGTGCAGAGCGGCCTCTTTTAGGTAGCGTAGCAGTACTTTTATAGAGCTGCGCCCAAGAAGCCTGATTTTTTCGGTTGGGCGATTGTTCAGCTGGTCTAATGTAGAAGAGAGCTAATGTAGAAGAGATGTTAACCTGAGGTATTATCTCCTCTTGGCTACCCTGCGAAAGAGGAAAACGGGGTATGAAAGAGGAGGAAAAAGAAACAACATAAGAGTATTCATGTAGGCAATGCCACACAGACACACACACACGCACGCACACGAACGCACACACACAGAGAAAGAGAGAGAGAAAGATATACAGCATCATATCTGTCACAACTTGTCAGTCAGTCACAACTTGTAGTGCAGAGCGGCCTCTTTTAGGTAGCGTAGCAGTACTTTTATAGAGCTGCGCCCAAGAAGCCTGATTTTTTCGGTTGGGCGATTGTTCAGCTGGTCTAATGTAGAAGAGAGGTTAACCTGAGGTATTATCTCCTCTTGGCTATACCCTGCGAAAGAGGAAAACGGGTGTATGAAAGAGGAGGAAAAAGAAACAACATAAGAGTATCCATGCAGGCAATGCCACACAGACGCACACACACGCATGCACACGAACGCACACACACAGAGAGAGAGAGAGAGAGAGAGAGATATACAGCATCATATCTGTCACAACTTGTCAGTCAGTCACAACTTGTAGTGCAGAGCGGCCTCTTTTAGGTAGCGTAGCAGTACTTTTATAGAGCTGCGCCCAAGAAGCCTGATTTTTTCGGTTGGGCGATTGTTCAGCTGGTCTAATGTAGAAGAGAGCTAATGTAGAAGAGATGTTAACCTGAGGTATTATCTCCTCTTGGCTACCCTGCGAAAGAGGAAAACGGGGTATGAAAGAGGAGGAAAAAGAAACAACATAAGAGTATTCATGTAGGCAATGCCACACAGACACACACACACGCACGCACACGAACGCACACACACAGAGAGAGAGAGAGAGAAAGATATACAGCATCATATCTGTCACAACTTGTCAGTCAGTCACAACTTGTAGTGCAGAGCGGCCTCTTTTAGGTAGCGTAGCAGTACTTTTATAGAGCTGCGCCCAAGAAGCCTGATTTTTTCGATTGGGCGATTGTTCAGCTGGTCTAATGTAGAAGAGAGGTTAACCTGAGGTATTATCTCCTCTTGGCTACCCTGCGAAAGAGGAAAACGGGTGTATGAAAGAGGAGGAAAAAGAAACAACATAAGAGTATCCATGCAGGCAATGCCACACAGACGCACACACACGCATGCACACGAACGCACACACACAGAGAGAGAGAGAGAGAAAGATATACAGCATCATATCTGTCACAACTTGTCAGTCAGTCACAACTTGTAGTGCAGAGCGGCCTCTTTTAGGTAGCGTAGCAGTACTTTTATAGAGCTGCGCCCAAGAAGCCTGATTTTTTCGGTTGGGCGATTGTTCAGCTGGTCTAATGTAGAAGAGAGCTAATGTAGAAGAGATGTTAACCTGAGGTATTATCTCCTCTTGGCTACCCTGCGAAAGAGGAAAACGGGGTATGAAAGAGGAGGAAAAAGAAACAACATAAGAGTATTCATGTAGGCAATGCCACACAGACACACACACACGCACGCACATGAACGCACACACACAGAGAAAGAGAGAGAGAAAGATATACAGCATCATATCTGTCACAACTTGTCAGTCAGTCACAACTTGTAGTGCAGAGCGGCCTCTTTTAGGTAGCGTAGCAGTACTTTTATAGAACTGCGCCCAAGAAGCCTTATTTTTTCGATTGGGCGATTGTTCAGCTGGTCTAATGTAGAAGAGAGGTTAACCTGAGGTATTATCTCCTCTTGGCTATACCCTGCGAAAGAGGAAAACGGGTGTAGAAAGAGGAGGAAAAAGAAACAACATAAGAGTATTCATGCAGGCAATGCCACACAGACACACACACACGCACGCACACGAACGCACACACACACAGAGAGAGAGAGAGAGAAAGATATACAGCATCATAACTGTCACAACTTGTCAGTCAGTCACAACTTGTAGTGCAGAGCGGCCTCTTTTAGGTAGCGTAGCAGTACTTTTATAGAGCTGCGCCCAAGAAGCCTGATTTTTTCGGTTGGGCGATTGTTCAGCTGGTCTAATGTAGAAGAGAGCTAATGTAGAAGAGAGGTTAACCTGAGGTATTATCTCCTCTTGGCTACCCTGCGAAAGAGGAAAACGGGGTATGAAAGAGGAGGAAAAAGAAACAACATAAGAGTATTCATGTAGGCAATGCCACACAGACACACACACACGCACGCACATGAACGCACACACACAGAGAAAGAGAGAGAGAGAGATATACAGCATCATATCTGTCACAACTTGTCAGTCAGTCACAACTTGTAGTGCAGAGCGGCCTCTTTTAGGTAGCGTAGCAGTACTTTTATAGAGCTGCGCCCAAGAAGCCTGATTTTTTCGATTGGGCGATTGTTCAGCTGGTCTAATGTAGAAGAGAGGTTAACCTGAGGTATTATCTCCTCTTGGCTACCCTGCGAAAGAGGAAAACGGGGTATGAAAGAGGAGGAAAAAGAAACAACATAAGAGTATTCATGTAGGCAATGCCACACAGACACACACACACGCACGCACACGAACGCACACACACACAGAGAGAGAGAGAGAGAAAGATATACAGCATCATAACTGTCACAACTTGTCAGTCAGTCACAACTTGTAGTGCAGAGCGGCCTCTTTTAGGTAGCGTAGCAGTACTTTTATAGAGCTGCGCCCAAGAAGCCTGATTTTTTCGGTTGGGCGATTGTTCAGCTGGTCTAATGTAGAAGAGAGCTAATGTAGAAGAGATGTTAACCTGAGGTATTATCTCCTCTTGGCTACCCTGCGAAAGAGGAAAACGGGGTATGAAAGAGGAGGAAAAAGAAACAACATAAGAGTATTCATGTAGGCAATGCCACACAGACACACACACACGCACGCACACGAACGCACACACACACAGAGAGAGAGAGAGAGAAAGATATACAGCATCATAACTGTCACAACTTGTCAGTCAGTCACAACTTGTAGTGCAGAGCGGCCTCTTTTAGGTAGCGTAGCAGTACTTTTATAGAGCTGCGCCCAAGAAGCCTGATTTTTTCGATTGGGCGATTGTTCAGCTGGTCTAATGTAGAAGAGAGCGCCGCTCTTTGTTGGTTAAAAGGAGCCATACTTAGGGTGCGCGCCAAAAAAAAGAAAAGAAATTTTAAAAGAACTTGGTTAATATTCACCCAGAAGCCTACCACAGCCCAGATGCTAAGTTAGTAGTGTTGAAAAGAAAATTCACTGGTAATCTCTTGTCTATTTTACATTGCGACAAGTGAAGAATTGTGATGTACAAGGCCAGCGGCACGCACTTCGACGGGCGTCTTTTCTTTTTTTTTTTCGCGTCCCTTCTCCGCGTAAACTCTCGCCTGCGTAACTGCGCCTCGGTAAGGCCAGATCAAAACGCGCCACACATCTCAACGCGTTCGCTTGCCAGCGAGGAGTTCATATCTCGAAGGACCGTTCAGCGGCGTTCAAATGGACATTAATGGTGTTTTATGCACTCATACACCGATGACGTGTATGCTGCCACCTGCTCCTCATTGGCTGCGCCGTCACGTGCCTCATGACGCACGCACTAGGCACACTTTTTAGTCAACCAGAACCGTGTAGCCGACGTGGCGTCGGGGAAGCGTGCTCATTATGCAAAAAAGAAGTGAGACGTGCAGACAGGACACACGAGTAGAGAAGTGGACAACACGAACGCCGACTATCAACTGAAGGGAGCACTGAGGCGAAAACAGAAAGAAGACACAGAACTCATCTGCGCATGGTCAGGAATGGTAACACCACGTGTCAGTCGGGTACACGTGCCGGTCTACGTGAGAGATAACTGTTAAGGCACTTAATCTCTTCCTTATGTAAAGACTGTTAAGGCACTTAATCTCTTCCTTACGTAAAGTATAATGCTTTACATAAGGAAGAGATTAGATTAGACATTACATAATGCTCTTGCTTATAAGCATAATTCATTGCATAATGAATCCTTACCAACTAGCTCAGCTTTCTGTCGTTCGAAGCGTGCTCGCTTCGCATTCTACGCCGATTCTACGCCGACCCAAACTGATATTTACAGAATTTTCTTCTCACTTACTTTGTTTACACTCCCCGAGATATCGGACGTCATCCGAGAATTTTGTGACATGTGGGCCATTTTTGGCACCATCATTCGGTCACGCCGCGACTACGCCGATAGATTTTCGCTTAGTGGGGCATATAATGCTTTCTCGTGAAAATGGCAGTTTCGCCCGAAGAGCTAGCGGGGCACTGACTGCGATAGCAAGGTATAGCGTTGCGCTTGAGCTTCTCGTACGGTGTTCGAACTATACACGGGTGCACCAAACTTTCCGACACCTTTGAAAGCTTTAACACATAACGCATATGTGATGGCATCGCACAGGCACCACTACGTTGCCCGCAAGGAGCCGCGCCAGTAAAATTATACCACTTTCTGGTTTGAGCGCCGATATTGTATAGCAATTTTATTATTAAATAGACTGAGAAAATTTAAGATAAATGTTTGGAGGATGCTTAAGCTTCGTCTTTATGAGTGGAACACCGATATCATTCAAAGAACCCTGATTGCTTCTCACGCTTCCCGGCAGCTACAGCTTATGTATACCGTAATGTTTACGGGGTAACGCTGGCGGTGAACGCTATGCATCAAGGCGAGCGGGCGAGCTTTCTGGTAGAAACGCGGCCTCTTGCGTGGGCCGCGGATGCGCGGAAGCGAGCGCCATCTGGATGGTGTTGTGGCAACGAAGCGAGCGCAGCGCGCCGCTCTATGAATGGTAGAAACGCGGGAAAAGGGGTTTGTGTTTGAGTTTCTGCGTAAGAGGATTACGTTTCCTGGTATATTCAAATTACAGTGCGGCGCTATGTTGCCTGTAGGTTGCGGTTAGGTTGCACTTTACGATTTTTCTGGCGCATTTCGCTTCGATAAGTTCAATTACTTCAGTAACGCATCTGTGCCACGCGGAGGACCTGTGTAGTTGTGGTTCAGAGTGATTTTTCGCTAAACGACGAATGATTTTTGCTAAACGACGCAAGAAGCCGACACCGGATTTTATGCGACACGCGGCCCTCGACGCTGTCGCGTTAACAGGCATGAGCTTTGAATGTGATGTTGCGTGAAATTTGTTTGCGAGCAGCCATTCTCGAAATTCTGAAGAATGATTTAGTCAAGAACGTAAGACTCTGTATGGGCCACTTTAGTGGTTGAACAGTGGGGCGATATTAGCTGCATATATGACGCGGATAAACGTATAACTTCATCATCATCATCAGCCTAGTTGCGCCCACTGCAGGGCAAAGGCCTCTCCCATACTTCTCCAACAACCCCGGTCATGTACTAGTGCGCAGCGGTGGCGTAGAGGAAGAACACCCGCCTGGCGTGCAAGAGGTCCGTGGTTCGAATCCCGGTGCCGGCAATTTTCCACCGGATTAAAAAAAATCCGCGTGTTGATAAAATTGCACAAACAGGCCTGGAGTGTGGCCTGATCCCGGTGACCAGAACCGGTAACGCACTCCCTCACCAGAGCAGGATTGGCCGCCCTGGTGCAGTACTTGGCCACAACCTCCTATATGAACACACCAACGTATAACTTACATACACCTAAAATATATGGGCGCACGGTAACGCCGACTCCAACGACGACGGCGAAATTTCACCTCCGTATAATTTCTGTAGCAATACAAGAAAGGCTACGCGCTCCTGTTTTCCAAGACTTGTCTGAGGGTGCACGTACCTCGATTGCCGTCGACGCATGCTGCCAGGTTCTTACAACTCGCTCTGTGTCTGGCACGCGCATGCGAGCGCGATGGCGGTAGTTCTGCGTCAAGAATCTGTGTGCTGCAGCCGTCCTCGACGGCTAATTAATCAACCCTCGCGCCGCGGACCTTGTCGCCGGAAGTCAAGACCGGTGTATAATATGCACTCTTTTCGAACATGTCCAGCAGCGATGTTTGCATGCCGGCAGGACGCTCCGCTTCGGCGGGCTGTGTAGTCCCGCGACGATATAGGAAAGCTTTGAGAACGACCTTCGTCCCAGCGTGCGGCAGTTGTGGGTCGAGATGCTATTGAGACTGTACAATGTTTTCACGGGAAGTACGTACACTTGCCTGAATTTCTGCCGAACACTGAAGACGTTGAATAAACAGCTGGTGATGCAACTCCGCGCTGTTTTATTCAAATCATATGCTAAAACAGTGAAATACTAAATAGTATCTGTTTCCTCAGGCCTCCGTCACATATAATCGAGTGTGCAGAAAAAACACGTAGTATAGGCGTTCGGACACCAAGTACAGCTCAACAATACGCAGGCCTGGAAATTGTACATTGGCGGTGGTTACTGTAGTATCCAGGAATTAAAGCCGCGAAGCAGCATAACGAGAAAACTGCAAAGTCACTGCGGCACATCCGCGGTGATCAGAAAAGTGTCAGACCATGGAGACTGCATTCTAGTAATAAACTACAATGCCAAACTATAGTGTACTTAAATTTAGCCACACTTTAAGGAAACCCTGTCATAAAAATAAATCTGAAAGCCTTCACTATGGCTTCCGACATATCCCAGCTGTTGCTTACAGATTTTAAACTCCATCAATCAATCAACCCCCAAACCACGCTGTTAAGCACTTGGCCGTTCTCCTCACGATGTTCGAAAGCTGTGGTGTGTCATTTCGCTCTTAATTCCCACGCAGTCAGTGGTTCTGCCCAGTATTCCGAATTTCTGCGAATGGACTATGCCCGGATAAGTATTCTGACTTCCGTACCATCATGTCTTTAAGAAAGCACCATGTCTTGAACAAAAGATCGTGACAAGAAGCCGAGATTACGAGCCTTTAGTAATTACTGCTGCACTAAAGAGTGTAAATGTTACGTCGTGGAGAAACAATTTACAGCAGCAAAGTATCTCGTGCTCTCGCGCTCAATGCCTACGACGTACAACCTACGGGCGCGATGATTTTGTCGTTTGAGGAACTCGGATAAGCTTGTCTTCCACGGTAGACTTCTACAACATGGTCAGCTTCGAAACTTAGAGTACTTCGCGTTGGGCTAATTGGTGAAAAACTGCTATTTTAGAAGAAGTGCACAAGTTCACGTATATTCAAGAAATGAAGACACTCGTCTTCTTTTTATTTCATATTTGTGTGTGTGTTAATTTGGGTTCCTTTTCTAACAGCATCGAACGCATGTGCGCCTAAGTATTGGAAAAAGCATTATGAACAAATATCCCACGCAAAAAAGAACTGATGGCCCCAGGTTCCGTGTTGTGCTCAATAAGTGAGGCGGGAAAAACATACAAGAAAAGCGAGGATAGTTTTCGAAACACTGTACTCGCCCCCCTACCCCTATAAACCAAGAAAGACCACCGAGCTCCTCTCCAGGGCACATAAGCAGCGAGCCTTATACGCCGAAGCAGGGGACTGAGTGATGCGCATCCTTTAAAGTACGCCTTCATCTCCGAGACGGCCAACGTGGCCCCCAAGGACGTATGTCACGGCGGCATCATAACGCGGCTGCCCGGCCTTGAGCTTCAGATTTGAATACGGAACTCCCAAGGACTCGTGGAACAGGAAGTCTCGAGGTGCCGGCGACGGAATCTCCACCTTCTCGAGCGCTTTCTCGTGCGATCGCTGCCGCCTCTTCTTTTCTGCGTTATCGTTTTGATTTTTTTCTTTTTCCCTCGCCCTCCTTCCGAGGACAGTAGAGATCCTCCCGGCATACTCTTCTACGGGAGTTAAGTGCAGGGGCAAACAAACAAAAAATGAATGTTTGGATGCACGAAGTTGAAAAGACTCTGGATGGATGGATGTTATGAGCGTCCCCTTTGGAACGGGGCGGTGGATTGCGCCACCAAACTCTTGCTCTCTGCTCGCGCTAGCACCATGTTGACCTAGTGCGCTGCTGTGCTCAACGCATCATGGTGCGAGACGACTAAATTAGAGGGGGTAGAAAAGAGCCACATATTCCGCCTATCCTGGCTTCAGTAGCTGTTGGGCTCGCGTGTTGCTTGAACGAAACCGACATTTCTTGGAACTACGTGCATGCAGTAATACATCTGTAGGTTGCTCAATCCTGAGTCTACTCCCCGAAGCGGGGGAAAATGACAGACGAAATTTAGGCAGCCAGTCATTTCAATTCACCGAAGCCGCTTAACTCTTTCATGTAGAAAAATATTTTTTTTCTTTGCGAAGAGTGAATATTATTTTTAAAAAGAGAAGTGTTACGAGAGACTAATAATGACGTGGTCGAAGCGTGCGAACCCTACACTCATACGCTTACTCGCATTGCTCACAGAATCTTACAAAACGCTTCTCGCATTTCGTCAAACGCAAAAAAAAAAGAAATTATGGGGTTCTACGTGCCAAAACCCCTTTCTGATTATGAGCCACGCCGTAGTGGAAAATTCGGGAAATTTCGACCACCTGGAGTTCTTCAACGTGCACCTAAATCTAAGTACACGGGTGTTTTCGCATATCGCCCCAATCGGAATGCGGTCGCAGTGGCCGAGATTCGATCCCCCGACCTCGTGCTCAGCAACCCAACACCATAGCCACTGAGCAACCACGGCGGGTCAAACGCAAAAGCAAGAATGTAACTTCTGCGCTTCGTGCTGCTCTGAGCGATTTTTTTTCCAACGTGTTTCTTACAATATTAACTCATACGTGTGGACGAAAGGCTCCACGCGGCTGCAGTAGAGCTAGCAAAAAGATGTAATACCACGTCTGTCAGGTTGTGCCATTAAACTGCAAATATGCATGTACATGAGGTAGAGCTACAGTGTGGTGTCTAGAATTTGAACCAGTACGGTTGCGAAATGGTGCGGGTCAATGGCATGGAGGAAAAAACCTAACCATGAGCAAAAAAGAAAGAAATCTATAAAATTAGTATTATCTAGGCTAACATTCAAGCTTCAGAGAGTTGAAGACTTCACTGCTTCACGTCGCCCGATTGCTAGAAAGCGGGAAGCAGTGAAGTCTTTACCTCTCTGAAGCATGAGTGTTATCTATAGATAACACCAATTTTATAGCTTTCGTTCTCTACAGCGCCTCAGGTCTCCCGAGCGTAAAATTTTATTGCCCCTTGCGTTCTAGCTTCTTTCACTTCCACATTTTTACCTCAGTGCGCCGGAGATGGCGTTTGAAGATGTTTTCTCTTTCTCTCTTCCACAGCTGAATCTTTCTCGAAGTATCCCACTGTAAAATATATAATATAGCTGCGCTAACAAAGGTGGAAAGAAATCGTTCGCGCTATATTATTTTATGATTCCTTTCCAAAAACAACTTTATGTTGCGCGACGTGGTTGATAAAGACCGAAGGGAGCGGCAGAAATTTGTTGCAGCATATACATGAGAAGAGCAAACTAACATTGTTTTAACGCTATATAAAACACTTTAATTCCCCAGTATTTTGTAAGAATGACAATGTAAAACAATATGCGCAGCCTAATTAAAGGTTCATATTTTAACGAAGCATAGTACCATGATACGATTTGACAAAAAACTCCGCGAAAGTCGTCGTTGTCTTCATCACCATCATCAACAACATCATTTTCATTAGCATGTGTCTTTCTCTCAAAATAACATTTGATGCTATTGGGCACAGTCGAAAAGCCAATATGTGGCTTGACGGGGATAATGCGCCACACAATGGACGGTTGCAATACAACTTCATGCGAACAGTTTTGTTTGTGAGAAGTCACAGAATGTCTTACATACGGGACCTGTAGCAGATACACATATACATAAGTAGACGGTTAGCTATGGAGAGCATACAAATGTTACGTGTAAAGTATTTTTCAATGCACATGATAACGAGGCTAAAAAAAAATAAATAAGCACGAAATGCACGGGTATAGCAAATATTAGGCGTATATAAATCACTTCCCCATAGAAAACCTTCACATAGAGGCAGAAATAAAAACATTTTTAAATAATATGCAACTTGACTGTACTCTTAAAGAGTGGTCTTAGACATTATATATATATATATATATATATATATATATATATATATATATATATATATATATATATATATATATATATATATATTGCAAGATTCCCCACACTACGTACTTTGGCCCACACAGTGGCCGCAGTCCGGTGAGTAGAAAAATATTACGTGCGGTCTATGTCTTGCAAATATTTTTTGCCTGCTTAGAGTGGTGCTACATAAAATGAGTAAATATATTTAGCACCGTAACGTATATTTAATGACAATCTCGTATTTATCTACTGATAAAACGCTGACCATTAGCGGTGAAAGCGAACATTTTCATCTCATCTGAGTGTCGCCTTCAACCGGGTGTCACATCACGCAAATGTGACGTCATTCATTTTATGGCATTTATGCCTGTAGGTGGGAGGAAGTCATCGAGAACCTATTGTGTACCCGCCCTAGCTACTACGTACAATGCCTCTCACTGAGGACAACGTTTAACAGGTTGGACTCAAGACCACTCTCCGAGTCAAAGATACTCGGACCGGGGTCACACCCGTCACTGGCACGAAAAGCGATTCGTGCACTAGTACACTACTTGAAGAGCACCGGTTTTAGAGACCGTTTATAGTGTCCCTGTGCATCCTCCCGCACGCACTCTGTGCTCCACTCTCTCACTATTTTCCTCTTTCTATTCCCTTTCCCCCACCCCCAGTGTAGGGTCACAAACCGGGTGCTCGTCTGGTTGACCTCCCTGCCCTTCCTATCATTGATCTCTCTCTCTCTCTCTCTCTCTGTCTGTCTGTCTGTCTGTCTGTCTGTCTCTATCTCTATCTCTATCTCTCGAACATTTGACTCGTTTTGTTCAGGAAAACTTGCAGTGTTGCAAATTCTAGTTTTTGCGTAACTTGCGGTTGTAGTGTAATTTTCCTAAATAAAAGATTTCAGCCAGAATTCGTCTGCTATGACTGTCCAAGTATGAGAATAGCATTCATTTGAGAGGAAAATAAATTCGAAGAATTTTTTTGGATTTTTTTTCATTGAATAGCACCGTCAACAAAATTAGGATAACTTTTTTTATATTGCACTACCTCCGGGATTGGTCCACTATTTTAGTCTGCACTACCTGCGAGTACGACCAACATTTTTTTAGATTGCACCATCTTCGGCATAAGCCCGAGAAAACGATTAGATAGATAGCGTGAAAGAAAACTCGTCTGACAATGCGAAGAATACGATTCGCATTAAACACAACCCTGATAAGAGCCTTCTAAAATCAGTGACGTCACCTGAAGCTAGCTGGATGAACATCACTGCGTCGTCACCATCCATATTTCCTTGTTGCGCTTGTTTGGCGCTTAGCAATTCCGCACTCACAGTAAAGCTGGTTTATTTGACACTTCAGAAGTGACTACATTAGAGCTGTGCACGGGCGGCAATTCTGGGCCGGCGCCCGGCCCGGGCCCTACACTACCACAGGTGGCCCGGTACGGCCCGACGCTAAAGAAGCCTGAGTTCGCCCGGCCCGGCCCGGCTCGGCCTTAGGCCGGGTTAAGGCCCAACCCGGGCCCGGCGCGACCTGAAATAAGGCAGGTCGAGCTACGAGACGACAAGCATACTTTTGCATAAGGTACGCAGTGGAGATCGGGGAGCCCGACCGGTCCGTCCAAGACATAAAAAGCCTGGCCCTGGCCCGGCCCAAGCCCGAGTAAGAGAATCTCCAAATGGCCTGAGCCCGGCCCGCGGGACGGGCAGGGTCCGGGCTTTTGGGCCGGCCCGAGCCCGTGCACAGCTCTAGTCTACATACCTAGGTTCATTTAACTTATTCTATACTGTATCCCTTCATCGTCCGACACTCAGTGTTGTCTGGTTATACGTCCCTGCAAGTGGTGCGTAACAGTGGCGACGAAGTACCCTATTACTAAAGCGTTGAATGAAGAAATACTGAATAAGTAAAATTATGTCATAAGGCGACCATGCTACAAGGACAGTAAACTGCATCCGCTTGAAAGCAAGGTTGGCACCTCAGCGCTCTTGGCAGAGCCGAGGTGGCAGAAAAATGTGTGCCTTTAAAGGAGGTCCGCCACCTCTGCCGCACTGTGGTAGACTCAAATGTGTGACCCACTATAGTAACGAGATCACGAGCTTGCAATCAAATTAGCCACAAACCCCGACAACTTTCTTCTCTCGAAAACTCTTTAGCGTACGTAAAACAAAACAAAAATAAAGAATTGCATTGCGTAGTCATAATCATGCCTAAGCAAACTTCTAGTACAAGCACGTGAACGACACAGGACGAAACGCGTGTGAAACATAGGTGAGCACTTATTTACGTTAGCTTTAATTTAATTGAGTTGTTAAACTTATTTATTATATCCCGGTGCAAAACTATGACCTTGTGCCTTCTGTAGCGACAGATCTAAAGACCACGAGAGTACAAAATTGGGCTAGTTTTTTCGTAAACACCATGTTGAACAGCGCATACTACACAATAAGAATGAAAGCCGGAACGTGTACACAGCCTTCCGTCTTTCTTGTCCCGACGTCTGTACTGTTCACCCTCAAGACCGTGTCGTGGCGCATTTGGCCAACTCGCTACCGAACCTGCACAGCTTTTTGGGCAATTCCCCAAGAAAGAGAAGCATTCCACATGACAGGGAGGGTTCCCCAGTAGGTTTATCTGGATCAACTTGACGAGAACTTGTGGCGCCTCATGTCGGTGGGACTCCGAACAAGGTCAGCTTGCCCCCCGCGGGCTGTCTCCAACTGTTGTAAGGATTGGGAGGTCAATCCCACCGTTCGTAACCAGTTGTCAAGATTGGAGTCGGGCATAAATTAGATGGTAGCTGGCCGTTCTTAACCCTGTTTGCTTCCGTGGTCCTACGCCACTACCCTTCGAAGCAACATCTCCGTTATTTCTGACACTTTTGTCATCAAAACGAGAGCAAATTGACCTTGTGCGTTACGAGCGCGCTAAGAAGGCAGAGAATCTGGCACTAACATTTCGACACCAGTAAATATCCGAGTGCACAATCATTTTTCCCCTTGTAAAGAGTGCTTTGTTTCAAATACAGTCATAGCAAGGGGAAGCACGACTAAATCGACGTGAGCGATCGTTTTGAACGCTGACAGAAAAGCATTGAAATCCAAATTCTGAACGCTAAAATATGTACGATAAGTTCAAAGGGCCACTTATACAGCTTCTTTACAAAGAAGGACTGCAAACATTTATTTAACTGTAACATGCTGTATGACATACCGTGTGGTTAAAAAGAACAGGAAAGAAATCACCTATCGTATTGTATTGAAATTTTAGCACGTGGGAAGGACGAGAAAAAGAAGTGCAGTCACATTTTTATTGTTGTTAACACTGGCATTTTGGGAAAGGAGGTGGCAGACAGATTAGCCACTGCAGCATATGCATTAGGTACCCCGAAACCCGTGACCTTCTCTCTATAAGACGCAAAGAATGTTCTTTGCACTCTGCGGCACAAACTTTGCAAAGACACGTGGTTCGACGAGCATGCAGAGTTGACCCATTCGTGGGCTTTTCACCCAACCAAGAGATCGGCCGCACGTTCGACAAGCATTAAGCTTAGATGTAGCCTACAGGCCCCACTATTTTTTGTCGCACAAGAATACGAACGTCTCCAGGAGGACTCCGTCACTCCCGTGTAATGAGCGACCATTCCCGCCGCGGTGGCTTAGTGGCTATGGTGGTGCGCTGCTAAGTGCTAAGTATGCTGTGTGTGTGTGTGTGTACGCGCGATTATAAAGTACATCTTGCAATACATCGTGCATTATTACAGCGTGATGAGATTATGTGAGCACGAAGCAAGGAAAGGGCGATCTTGACCATATATGTACATATCTGTAAATACATCGTTTCCGCACACCCGTCACACCTTGGTGAAGATGTAGGGCACTCACGCGCTCAAACACGGCCAACCAGCCTTCAACGTCGATGCCACCGGTACCGCAGAACGTCCCAGTAAGACTCTGTAGGACTCTGTAAGAGTCCGCCTAGTGGACTGCCCAGTTCGGCCGCTGCTGATTGGCTAGGGACGCTCGTCTCTTCCTCTCTCGTACAGCTGCACCCAATCAGCAGCGGCCGAAATAGACAGTCTACTAGGTGGACTCTTACAACATACACCCCCAGGTTAGCATTGCAAGCGATTGAATTAAAACTGCAAGCATGGGCAAAACAAAATGGCATTTTGGAAGAACTTCGGAATGGCTTCAGAATCGGTAGGCGCCTGCATGATAACTTATTTTTTCGCACTCAGCGTATATAAATATCCAGAGAAGAAAGGATACCATCACATGTGGCTTTTTCAGACATTACCAGAGCGTATACAACGTAGACTGTAACACATTGTGGGGTATTCTGGAAGGCCACGGTATAGGCAACGACTGTATGCAGCTTTTGAGGGAGATTTACCGAGAAAACACCGCTTGCGTTGAATGGAAAGGGATGAGGAGCGAGGAGAAAGTTGATATCACCAACCTGAGGACCGAGGCAGGGGTGCCCTCTATCCCCCCTGCTGTTTACGATATACATGGTGAGGATGGAAAGGGAGCTAGAGGGGAGCAATATCGGGTTTAATCTTTCATACAAACAGGCGGGCACCATAGTAGAGCAGCAGCGTCCAGGTTTGTTTTATGCGGACGACATTGTGTTGCTTGCTAACAAGCAAAGTGATATGAAACGTCTCGTTGACATCTGTGCAAGAGAAGGTGAGAACTGAGGACTGAATTTAGCGTTAAATAATAAGGTTTTATGGTATTCACTGGAAACAGTGAAGAGGTAGGGTTAATATAGGGCCAGGAAAAACTTCGGGTAAAAAAGTACAGATACCATGGTAAACGAATAAACGAAGGCGATATATATCTGGAGACAGGACGACACTATAATAGCAAAAGGAAAGAGAAACGCGGCCCTAATGAAACACAGAACGACATGCGGATACAATAGGTACGAGTTGCGCCGGGGTCTGTGGAAAGGTGTAATGGTTCGAGGACTTACATTTGGAAATGCGGTTGTTTGCTCGAAGTTAGGGGTACAGTCAGGCCTTGATGGCAACCATAGGTCAGTAGGACGCCTCGAATTGGGCGCTCACGCGAAAACTACTAATGAAACTTGCAGGGTGATATAGGCTGGACAGGTTTCGAAGTGAGGCAAGCTCACAGTAAAGTTGATTTTGAAGAACGACTACGGGATATGGAAAAAAGAAAATGGGTTGCGAAAGTGCTCAGATCTTTGTACATTAATAACGATGACTCACAATGGAGGAAAAGAACTAAAAAGTTTACCAGCAAGTATGCGACCGCTATGGTCAGCCGCATGGCAACAAAGAACATCAAACGCAAAGCCAGGGAGGCTGAGACAACCTAGCAAATGGCAACAATGGAAAAGAAACTTGCTATGAGTAACTGCCTCAAAAAAAATACGAAATCAGGAACGAAATAATTTATTATAACTCAAAGGTAAGCTCATTACTTTTCGAAGCGAGATCAGAATGCCTTAGAACACGCACCTATAAAGCGAGATATAAGAAGGAATAAGAAGCGTGTGCTTGCTGCGGTAAAGCTAGGGAAGCGATGGAGCATGTTTTATTAGATTGTGAAGATATCTGCCAGTGATCGATTTAGGCACCACTGGCCTCGTAGAAGCTATTGGTTTCATGGATAGCAGGGGGACAGTAAACATGTCCGCAGTAGAGATTAACAAAAGGCGATTGGAAGTTTGGCGGCAGAAAAGTAGGGAGACCACAAACAACGAAGGCGTACAAAAACACAGTTCCCAGTAATTATTCAAAAAGTTTGATGCTGGGAATTTTTCTTATTTGCGTGTTTTCTCAAAAATATAGGTAGGACATTAGGCAAAATAAGAACAAGAGCTTGGTGGCGCAACCCACCACTACGTTTCAAAGGGGACGCTCATGGCATCAATCCGCCCATCCATCCAATCATCCATCCATTACTTTTTGAAGCAAGAGCAGGTTGCCTTAGAATGCGCAGTTATAAAGCGACGTATACTAAGGAATAAAAACCATGTGCTTGCTACGGTAACGTTAGGTAAATGATGGAACATGATGGAGGCCACAAACAATGGAGGCGCACAGAAACGAAGTTCCCAGTATAGTGTTTCAGAAAGTTTGATGCTGGGAACTTTAATTTTGTTAAAAAACAAGATAAAGCAAGACGTTCGGCAAAATAAGAGTAAGAGCTTGGTGGCGCAACCCACAGCTCCGTTTCAAAGGGGACGCTCATAGCAACCATACACCGTTCCATCCATCGCCACCGAGACACTCAACCTATGAGAGCGGCTTTGCCCCCTTGGAGGCCACGGCCGTCCGTCTGTCCGTCCTTCCATCCGTCCGTCTGTCCGTCTGTCCGTCCGTCCGTCTGTCCATCCGTCTGTCCATCCGTCTGTCCGTCCGTCTGTCCGTCCGTCTGTCCATCCGTCCGTCTGTCCATCCGTCCGTCTGTCTGTCTTGTTTCTTCTTTCTAATTACAGTATATATATAGTTTGGCAAAGCCCAAACGCTATTTCTTACTTTACGGAAATAATGTCAGGTTGGCGGGGAGTGGTGATTTATGTAGCTCCTAAACAAACGCGAATTATTTTGGTGCTACAGAGCTCTTTCTTTTCTTGTTGGCATTTCACCCCAAAGAGCGAGCGTGTCTTAAAACGCACCGCGAAACTGCTCGCTCGTCGTTGAGTTACCTCTGACATTTAGGCAGGCTGTATCGAATGAGCACCTTCAATGACTTAGGTAAGCACGGAAATACAGCCTGCACCCCAAGTACACACAAAAGAAAACTGCGTTCTGCCTTACGATATTTGTTTTGGTTGTAGAACCACAGAACTGAACGAAATATAATCTCTGAAAGCAGCGTAAGAAAGGCCCTTGCTTTTCGTCGTAGAAATAATTTTTTAAACTTAATGATTTATCGATTTCACCGCTCGAAGAAAAAACGCACTTTTGACAATCCCTTGTGTCTTTTTGCCAGCGTATATGTGTCTGCTCTCAAAAATGTCATCTCAATAGTTCTTTTGGTTTTGATTCTCCTGAAAATGGCACGTTTTCTTGGTTCCTGCCAGTGGTCACTGGAATTTTCTTTTTTTTTTTCGGCGTTTCTCGCCTAATCTGTCTTCCCACGCTCCTCTCATCACATCTTCAACATTGCTGGACTATCTCACGGAGTAAGAGTCGCTAAATCGAACATTCTCTCTCTTTCTTACCGAGTTTCGTTGCGCAAATTTTTTTCTTCGCGATTACCAGCGTTCATTTTTGGTCCTTGCCAGGTATTTGTGTGGAGCTCACTTATGGGCATCTTAAGCGCTGTTTAAAATAGTGGGTACATGGAATTCTTGAGGAGCTCACTTTGCATAAACAATTGCGCTTAGACACCGCTAAATTTGAACTAACGGGCACAAAAAAAAGATCACCCTTTATTGGCCTTGTGCGCTCGTGTAGGGGCGCCAGAGCTCCTGAACGCGGCATCGCCACTGCGGTCAAGTCGAGCGTGCTCGCTCTGTTCTCTTCCCGGCGCTCCTGCACCAAGTTGTGTGCAAGGTCTGTCGCCGCGTGGTAATGCCACTGCGAAACGAGCCGCGCTTGCTGTTTCGCAGCTACGAAAGAATAAGCAACGTCGACGAGTATTTCAAACGAAACAATTTGGTTCGCGATGCTACCTCGTACGCCGCTAATGACGTCATCGTGTGAGGGAACCAATCAGCAGTGCCGGCGGTCCATCGGGAATCTTCGGAAAGCGCGTGGCATAGATGAAAAGCGTGGAGTACGACGTGAGCTTACACGTGGGCACACCGTTTCCTTACCACGCGTTCCGGCTATTATCGTAATACCTACGTTAATTGTTCTGCTTACATTTCAGAAAGTTACGTTTTAACGCCAGCTTGGCACCATGCGCGGCACGCTTTAGCTAGCACTCGTCGACCGGGACTACAGATTTCATTTTTTTTTTTCATTTCATTTATTGAAGCCTTAAAGGCCCGGAGGCACTACGTAAGGCGGGGGCAAACAAAGTGTGAGGAACTCTTCATCATGCTCTTCAACTCTTCAACTCTTCATGTGCGCGTACCGCAGTTTGGCGGCCCAGCCCGCGCTTAGCATAAAGTGGGCCGGTCCGGCCCGGCGATGAATGAAGAACGGGTCATCCGGCCCCGCGGTCCGAATTCGCAAATCTTCTCGTTCGTATGTGTTCTTCGCTATTAGCCCGCCGCCAGTCGTTACTATTATGCCAGGCGCCAGGATCGGGCTGTAATTTCCTCTTACGAGCAATTCTAGCGTAACAAGTTTTTGTGAATTGTGGCCCAGCTTAAGTTCGAGCTCGCGTCGTCAGATCAGACCGTCAGCGAATGCAGACGCAACAAAGTGACTTCTCCGCTCTTGGCTTGGTGCACCTATAGATGAGGTGGTTCGAGTTTGGATACGTTACACGTTCACTAACAACAATAAATAGAGGTGGGCGAATACCCAATTTTTCTTATATACGAATCGAATACAGATAGGAAGTGTTGCATAGTCAACCGCATGGGCATGCGTGTATTTACAGCAGAAATCTTTATTTCGGCACGTTAACTGAGTACTGCGCCATTACTGTCAAGTAAAAGAAAAGCTATAGAAAAAAAGCAACTCATAAGCGACAATCATTCAGTCTTAAAAACATAATTACTAGTTATCATAAAAGCTGCAGAAGTAGCGTATCGACATATTTAGAGCCTCGTTGCAAACAAGCTTTAACATAATGACTGGCGGCTGCATGAAATAGAGCTTTAAAAATACGCTAAATAAGTGGTAGCTGAATAGAAAAGTAGTAAAAAATTGCTAATGGATTTCTATGCTGCAAAGACATGTAAATGGGCCAGTTGCAAAAAAAAAATAACATCTCTGGTCACAGCGTAAAAAATTAGAATGCTACATGGCAGTCGGAAGCTTTCAATGACTGTCAATGGTTGTCATATTCGCTGCCACCTCGAAAGTTAAAGCAAACCTTCCACTATTCATTTTTGTTATTGCATTTCTTCGACAACTCTTCTCATTGGATTAATTCTGATTGCTTAGGCTGTTCACTGGTGTGATACTGTCGCGTTTTCCGCGAGCCTGTGTGCTTAATCCTTTCACTTTTTCCTTTTTATCTCTCCCCTGCGAGTCCAAGCACAACTTCCGCTTCACTTCAGTCTTCTCGGTGGTCACCCACTGTTTGTTGGACGGTTGTGGGTGCACGGGTTGTCATCATCATCATCATCATCATCATCATCATCAACATCAGCCTGGTTACGCCCACTGCAGGGCAAAGGCCTCTCCCATACTTCTCCAACAACCCCGGTCAAGTACTAATTGTGGCACAGGTTGTGGTCACCCACAACCTGTTTGTGCCACTTGAGCGAAATGGACGCACATTGCTCACTGCCATGCCGCCACACATCTGTGGGCTATGAAGACTGCGTTCAGTGTGGGGTTCTCTTTCAAAATTTTCGATGTGCATGGCATTTTATGCAAAGACCTTTAACAGGTTTCACGTATGCATATAGAAATCGTGCTTTAGGTAACACCACTTCAGCGTTTAATTTTGTTCGTACTTTTGCATATATATCATCTTTGTTTATATTTTGCGAAAAACAAAACGCCTCCTGTGCGTTAATTTATGTCATGCAACAGAGCATGTACGTATTACGACGTCCAAATTAAAAATTTCTATTCAAGGCACATCCGCCTTATGGTGAACTGGGGCTATTCCAATTAGAACCGACCAACTAACCAAACAAAAAGAGGCGACTGTGGCACGTGTCACTTTCCGCGGCAGAAGAAGAAAAAGAAGTGTAATGGCGAAGGCAGCGAGTAGTAGCCGTCAAAGAGCTACCGTAACGGCAGCGACCCCACAGGATACGCAGCCGACGACGCGACGCACGGAAACTGCAGCGTCCCAGAAGCTATCGGAGGTGGAGAAGAGTCTCTCGACGACCACTCGCCTCCAGAGCGAGCTCAGGATTCGCGGCATCATCGTGGGCGTCAACCTGGTCGTGGTGCTGCTGTCGCTGGTCGCGCTGTGGTGCGCCGCGTACACGCACTGGGTGCTGCCCTCTTCGGAGCGAGGCGACCTGCTCACCAGCCTGATGCACAAGTCCTTCCTCTTCACCTTCTTCATGCACCTCGACGTGTTCGTGGCGGTCGTCAGCGTGTCGCTGTCTGCAGTCGCCGCCTGCGGCCTGGTCGGCGCGCTTCGCGAGAACATCGCCGTGCTCGAGGCCTACCAGAGCCTGCTGGCCGTCATAATCCTGGTCAACAGCATCACGGCCATCGCGGCCGCGCTGGGACCGCAGTCGGCGCGCGACAAGCTCAAGGAGAGCGCGTACGTCGAGTTCGTCCAGGGCTACCGGCAGTCCGAGTACTTCCAGCACCTGATCGACACGCTCCAGAGGTCCATGCGCTGCTGCGGCTTCTCTCGGGACACGTTCCGCGACTGGGACCGCAACGAGTACTTCCACTGCGCCATGGGCAATCCGAGCCGCGAGCGTTGCTCGGTGCCCTTCTCTTGCTGCCGGCTTCGCGTGCTGGACGTGAACGACTCGTCCAACCTGCCGGTGCTGGCGAGGCGCTTCTGCGGCCACGGCGTGCTGCTCATGGACGACCAAGAGGCCTGGCAGCGCGTCTACACGCGCAGCTGCGCCGACGCCGCGCTGACGTACGTCATGGACAACCTCGTGACGTTCGTCGGCGCCGGCATGACGCTCAACATGTTCCTGCTGTTCATGCTCATCACGTCCGTGGTGCTGCAGGACCAGATTCAGACGATATCGGCCATCTCCGAGGCGTACTACGAAACGCTGAACGAAGGCCAGGAGGCCATGCAGGAAGCCGGCCTCATCAAGCTCCCCGAAAAGCCGCGGAACAAGCCAGCCGACAAAAGCCCCGACAAGGCAAACGACAAGGTGGCCCAATAGCAGAGGAGGACGGTGGGACGCTCTTGTGTTGGGCCGGCCCTACATGATGAACAATTACACAAGACATATGCCGTTGTTTTCCTTTCTTATTTTGTTCGTGACTTATTCGGCCCTAGCCTCCACTATTTTGCTGGATTTAGCAGTTATACGGATTCTTTCGTTTAGAGAATGACACTGCTGTTCAGAACTGTATGGTACTCTGCGTAATTTCCCGTGAAGAACTATGTCATTTTTTACTGTGTTCACTTATACTGTTTTGAAATGGTTAGTGTGTCACTCTTTGTCTTACTCTATAGTGACACCCATGAACGCTTATTTCGGATCGCAATGCGTTGCCGTTGTTCATCCTGGGAAAGAGGCTGTTCATTAAAGCTGGATATGTTTGCCTGGCTGCACTCCCAGTATGCTAATCCTGGTGAACGCGATCATAAATGTTACACACAAAGCACACGGCACTTAACACACACAACATGCAGAATTAAACTATCGTTGACACCTGCAGAGCCTTGCAGGGAAGTTAAAAGCGCATTCATGTTGCACAGGATGCCCAGGCTTCACTAGTTCACGGTCCAACAACATGTTGTAGCAGCAGGTGTGAACCAAGAGATTTAGCTGGGCCATTAGGACGGTCCTCTGGAGTGCAAGGAGGTTTTAATTGCAGTTTAAGTGTGCTATGTCCTGCATAGTACATTGCGCGCAGTGAACAATGGCGATACCACCCACTGGCCATTACACAAGAATTATTTTGCATAGGCAATGTTCAGACGAATATTGTCCATCATGCCTATTTTATCTTGTGAGTGCAGTGCTAATTCACATGTTTCTGCCTTTGCACTTTGGTAAGGGTCTTGTTGAGTGCACCTTACCTAGTTTTGTTGACAGAAAGTCCCAGTTACTCATCCATATTTATCGCAATTTTTTTAAGGAAAGTGTGTGTGGCCTATACTTTCCTTTCCTGTCCTTACCTTGCCTGCACAACATGACGCAAGCAGCTCTCTGCAGACCCGCCATGGCAGTCGCGAATGTTTAAAAAACAGTTGTCGCTGCCCACACCGCGGTGCGTAATTGGACCGAGTCGCTAGGTCACGAACAACCATGTCTGCTAACCACTCGCCACTTTCCCACTTCTTGTTTCTTCTCTTTATCATGTCGACACTTCACCTTTTGTTAACCTTTTTTTCGTTGTTGTTGTTTTATTGTTAACTGCGACATTGTCAGAAGAAGCTCGGCTGATGCCCACTATCCCATAATAGTAGCTAAAAACAAAAAAAAATAATAAATGAGAGAATGATACAAATAGAGGAAACAGAAATAAAACCTGTCTCAGTCAAAGTAAAAGAAAACAATCCTGTTACAAAATAAGAATTAGACAAAGTTGCAAACATATACACATTATGTGCACTGCAGAGTCATCTCTTCAAAGTCAGTTCACACCAATGCGTATAATTTTCACTAACCCGGGTAAGTTACAATGCCATCAAACTGAGGTGAAGAAGTAATCCCAGACCAAAGTCCACAAACCGTCACTGACACACGATGTACGCCTCGCACTATTTACAACGAACTAATGGGGTTATGGTACGCCAGAAAATTGTGCAAGGCCCTCACAATTTTTTATCTTAGAAGGACGACACCCGGGTCTTAGCTCATTGCAGAAATGTCAGCAGCTCAATGTTACCAAACAAGCCACTTGATATATCAAGTTTGGGATGAAACGATTTTGATTTTTTAGTCTGGCCGCAATTCACAGAACTGAACTTTGTATACAGCCCCTCGCAAACACATAGCGCACTCCACAGTCGCCGGAACGTTCCTGCTCTTCTGCATCGGCGTTGTGCTTGCTGGAAGTCGTTTGCAGAGAAAGGGGTTTCTTATATCACAACCAAGGGTTGACCACCACCGCTTAAACATGTTCGAGGTCCTGTCCAACGGGGACGTTTTACAGATTGATTGATTGATTGATTGATTGATTTCCGTATGCAAATAGACCCATTACCCGTACCACTATCATATCTGGTGATATGAGTTAATGTGGAAACATACGGGTTTTCCTGAATAATTCCTTATGATCAGACAGAACTATGAACAGAGTGCATATGCGACATACGTTTTCTTCCTTCCTTATGGGGGGGGGAGGGGGGGAGGGGGATTTTAACGTTCCAAAGCAACCAGGAGCTGCCGCAGATTTTTAGTTGAGGAGTGGAGGACTCCACACTCAGACAACTTGGTCCGCATTATGAAAAAGCTTGCTCTTAAAGTGTAAATCGAAGCCAGCGTGTTGTTTTACTTTTTTTTACTTTTATTCTTTTTTCTTTTCATTCAGCAGTCATATCATCACAATGCGTCTACTGCGGTCGGTTATCAATTCCTCGACCAGAGGGTCTACCTGAAGTTATCTTTATGCTTTCTCCAACAGATCGTGTAATTTCAGCGCACATGTCGTGTAAAACAATATAAAAATGCATAAAATTGAAGTTAAATAATTTCAGAAATAATTTACGCACTGAATGCCGTAAGAACATCTATCTGCCATATTTTCATACAAAAAAATAATATCCGACCATTTATATGCTTCCTGCTAAAGCTTTTGTAGTTTTTTTTATATATACTGGTTATTTCAGGGGCACTAAACAGCTAAAGCGAGTCAGAAA
Organism: Dermacentor albipictus; assembly: GCF_038994185.2. Lineage (NCBI taxonomy): Eukaryota > Metazoa > Arthropoda > Arachnida > Ixodida > Ixodidae > Dermacentor > Dermacentor albipictus. Next base: position 117,563,627 of record NC_091824.1, read on the forward strand.
AGCACTACTATTCCATCTTACCATAATAATGACTCACATTTCGATGTTTGCCTATACTGGTTACAAGGACACAGTTCTGACCCTTTCTGTTCTATGGCAGACAACATATCACGCGACAACATGAAAAAGAAGCGTATCCAGGATCCCTATTGTACCGGACTCATTATCCCCTATCCTACTCAACAACAACAAAAAAGAAAAAAATAACCCTCAGGCACGACGCATTATCTCTTATTTTTCCCCATGTGGCCGAACCTCTCTCCGCAACCTCACAAGGGTGGAGAACGTTTTCCTGAGGATGTGGGCTGTGGTAGCCTTCACCCTTGCTGTCACCTGCAAGTGAAAGGGCTTCACCGAGGATGACGCCACCTTCCCCAACCGTACAACCCTGGCAAAATGCACCGATGTGTAACACTTGTTGTAGACTGGCCCAGGTGCGCGACACATCTACGAGACACTGCAGTGTTCCGACGGTCTGGCCTCCGCACTGGCCGCCACGCTGACTTCAGCAAGTATGTTCACGATGACCGCCATTAGAGAGCCTTACTGGACTTCTAGTAGAGTATAAAATACGTCTTTTAATTATTATATAATAAAGCAGCCAACCTAAAAAACAAGGATGGAAAAGCTTATTGAGCGTTGTTTCTGCCTCTCCAATTCATTAAAGTTCCCGGAACAATCTTCCATTTTATCTCGATCATCGAAAGAGCTCAGTCGGTGGGGAAGCGAATATAACGGTACAGTGCAATTACCTGCTCTCATCACTACACCGTCCACAGAGAGCACATTTTTCTAGGCAATCACACCATATGAAGGAAGAGGAGGAGGATGATGAGGAGGAGATAGGCACTCCACATTCTGCCATTCTTTCTAGACTCATTGTACACTGTGACCAGTACTAGTCCAGCAGACTTTCACCGTCTGCACTTACCAACAGCACTCGTAGCTGCTCAAGCTGACGAAAGTTTGTAAACCAATAGGCGCCTTCGGCGTGCACGCAGTAAATGTCGTACACTTGCAGAACTTCATAGCAAGACAGGGGTGCGGCCTTATAGGAGCGCAGACGGAAAACCCGGCGCAAGAAGCTGAAGAAGGAACATCTAAAACAAGCAGCGCTGCCTGTTTTAGTATGCAAGCTACATACTTGCGTGTTGAATTCGAAGAAAGGGAGAGAGAACGGAGGAAGGAAAGGCAGGGAGGTTGACCAGACCGAGTCCACGTGGGGAGTTGGAAGGGGGAGTGAAAGAGAGAGAAAGCATGAGAATTGAGTACCCGACTGCAGACATCCTGCGCCGAACTTAGTGCATGTGAAAGTCGAATTCGAAGCAAAACTAAACAGACAGGGAGTTAAACCTTGTTGTCCCGGCCTATGACCTCGTTCATATATTAGGGGTTGGCGCGCTCTCAAGTCGAACGTTACTGAGCTCTCACACTGTGAAGGCTTTCGAAATTCCCCCTAGAGTGCGCATAATGTAACTTGAATCGAAGAGCAGTGTCTCGCCCACTTTTAACTGCACTCGTCTTGTGTAGCTCCCCAGGTGAAATCGGTACAGACGAAACGACAATATCGGTATCCCGACACTGATTTCCTGGCAACGCCACCAAGTCTGCGCCCGTACGACGGTGCATGTGCTCCACGTTCGACTACTCTTTTATCAGCAGCAGTAGCAGCAGCAGTGCACGTGCGCCGGTACGCGCGGCAGTTCGCTGAATTCTCAAGAACAGACGAACTCTCAACCACACCAGACGCAGCCCCACACGGAGCTCGATATGGTTCGCTTTCCTGATAAGGCGTACAAATGCCTCAGTCTACGGCTCTGCCGCACAGAAATTTCGAGAAGCAAGAAGCCTTGTTTCGAGGCAAGTCATTACTCACAATCACGCGCCTTCCAAGAGCCACCATACAGTAGGCCCCGCTCCTGTACTGGGGCTAGGCGAAAGTTTTGAAATCCGGGAAGCCATCGCTTCCGGCGCCGACGGAGTCATCGCGAGGGACCTAAACTAGAATGAATGTCGCCGGTGTGACCGTAAAGCGCCACCAACTCCCGAGAGATAAGGGAGGGGATCGGAGAGGGGCGTCTGGCTGAGTGGACTACGGTGTCTGCCGTCCCGGCTTGAACGCTTTGCAACACGCAGCCGCGATCGCTCAGGCAACGTAGATGTCAATCGATATCCGGAAAATTGCTAGAAATTGCACTTAGGATAGAAAATGTTGTAAGCGTCACTACCTTTACATTGCCCTGTCTGCTCAAGAACTGAAACGAAATTCTGTGCTTTATTGTATATAAAGCTGCCCCATTCACCCCACTTGTTTATATTATATTAAGCATGGCATAGAGACCAACTTGACGAAACTTTGATAACGTTTACGCTAGACACATGAAAGGACGTTCTCGTACCGAATAAGGAAGGGATAAGTTATTATACAGTGATTCATCTATAGAAATATATCTAACTAAAAATTATATTTTTTCTCTATCGCAAACGAATCTCACGGGTCGCCTTTCTGCTCGCTATAGCGCCACAAATTGTGGTCACAAGCGAACTTCCAACAAATAGGGCTGCTAGTTTTTCTAATGTCAACATGCCTTACCTATACCTTGTGAATAGATCTATTGTTTATGTGACCATACGTATGAGCCGGTCATCTTGGACATTTCAGTAAAGTAGGACAACTTAGTAAAGTAGTAGGCGGCCCGTATAAAATTGGTGATCTAATACCATTATTGCTAAAGAAAGCAACATACTATTCTGCTTCTTATTCGAAGCTAACTTGTAGTGCCTTGATTTGAGGAACAACTACAGCAAAGAACTATGAGAAGTTATTAAACCTGCAAAAACGAGTAGTCCAAATTTTTGAAATCTACCATGGGAGGTCGCGTGACTTACCCACACACAATCTTTTTGGCAAACATTCATTGATCCGAGCAAACCAAGTTTTTTTTATTATAGATTACTTTCATATAAAAAGAACTCAGACTCCATGTTGTCAGCTTACCCTCTTTTCCTCCTCGATACCCACTACGTAATCATTTACGCATACTAACTATGGATGTCATTATTTAAGCTATCAAATACCTAGGCTACTAAACATCGTGGAACCAAAAATTGATTTTTATGCACGCCATTTTAAACAATGTATAAATACCTTTTTCCTACATTCTCAAATTAATTATAAATAAAATGCTATTGCACTAACATTTTTATGCACTATATATGTATGTTTCAATCTGCGCTGTAATGTGAATGTACACACAAAAAGCTTTTTTTTAAAGCGCAGAACATTTATTCATGTAATAATTGTATAATGTACAAACTATCTTGTTTATCTGTGTTTTCTACATCGTACTTATTTGTTCCCGTGCTATATTTTTTTTTCTGCATTGAATTATCATGTATGCCGAATGCGCTGAGAAGCGAGAGCCTCTGTCAGGCCACATGGCCATTGGCTCTTCTTGCTTCTTTCTGTAACAAAGAAATAAAAAAAAAAACTTCGAACTTCAAATTGAAGCGCTCGTGTTATCGCACAAGATACAATGTGGATGTGGGTACATTATTTTGCGAATTCCGAATACTACTGCACGTGTACCATGATTATCACCGAGCACCTGAAGTAGCATGCCTTGCAGACAATCAGCCAGGCTAACATCTCCAGCTTCTCATTAAGGTGAGCACCCCCTCTCTCTCTCTCTCTCATGACAGCTTGTCCACTTACTGCATACCCATATTATTGCGATAGCAATCGACCTTCCAGGCAAGCTTAGCGAGTGCGGTAACAGGATGAAGCACACGCCTGCCCACCTACAAGGGGGGGGGGGGGGAGGGGGAGGGGCCAGGTGAGCGCATGTCTTTCAATAAAATTACAGGCGATTTTCCCTGATAGAAGCGCAAATTCCCCGAGTTTTCCCTGAGCTTTTCTAGACTACTCAAAATCCCTGAGAATTCCTGGTTTTCACAGTTTTCCCGGTTGGTAGACACCCTGGACCTTCTGCTAACTAGAAGAATACCACAGTTGATGGGCAACAGCAGAGACAGTTTATGATACAAATGAACTACAAAAAAAAGAAAACTTTATTACCAACAATCGGGTGACACAGTGCAGGATCACGAGTGCACTACAAAATCAAGCATGCATTAGGCATGCTTGATCTTGTACCGCAACAACATCCACAACATACTTGTGACAGGAACATCTGATGTCTCGGGAAAGAGTTCAGGTGAACATTAAACAAACAGAGCAGAGGTTTAAGTGACAATATTTTTGGCAACACATCAGTAGTGGTGGCGGATGTCAGGAACCGAGACACTATTTATGAACAAATTCACTAAAGCTCAGCCACTGACTTTTTATAAATTCCTGCACTGCATAGCAATGCATTTTGCCAGACCTCATGAGTTCATTCTTTCTTTTTTTTGAAGAACTGCTCAAAGTTGCCGCTAAGTGCAAGATTTTTAACAAATGTGATATGGCTTTGTACTATGCATTGACGGGCTTCAATGTTGCAGTTTCAACATGCCCCATAAAGTTAGTTGAGAAAATGGTCAGCTTTAGTCATTCAATTCATAAATAGCTATTGCACAATTCATGTATGCTACTGTGAATTAGTTATAAAAAAAAGCCTAAAAGTATTTTCATCTCTGCAGCAGTGTGTTTCATAATTAAAACCTTCCCGAAACACATGGCATAAGAAAGCTGCGAGTACAAAATACAGAAAAATGCAATTACACGAACAAATAACACAAAGAGCTAGAATGTTTGTTGCCTACTGCCCACCTTACACATAAAAGCAAGTGAGATCAGAGCAGCTTAATAGGTAAATCAAAATACCTGAAACTCACTCATATGCAATTTTATTATTCAGACATACTTCAGTGCTAATACTCAAGCAATGCCGGTGACAGCCACTCAAGCATTAGTATTTTTCCCAACACTGTATGCCTGCATAATAACATGTTCGCAAATTCATTGAAAATAAAGAAATTTCATCAGGAACAAGTCTGCCTCATGTTCTGGCCGGCCACAAGGGAGTTGCAGCTAGGTGTGAAATGTGCATCCGACATGCAAAAAATGAAATCTGCGCCTAGTGCCACTGCAGTTCTGGCGATGATGAATTGCAGCTTTTTCCCGAGTTTTGACAACATCAAAGCAAGCAACATGATAAAAGCTCCTCCCTTTGACAAAGCAGACAGAGCATATACAATGACTTTGCACACGGAAGAGGCTGCAGCTGTAATATTCTATCAATCCACTGCCTCTCTGCTGCTTTAGGACGTTTCTAATGCGGCCGAATTTAAGAACCCAGAAGAATTTGCCAACAAAGAACAAATACAGCAGAAGTAAGATAAAGAAAGACTATTTCAACAGACTCAAATTACACCTAATGTGCACATGCCTTCAAGCCACATTCATACAACCCAACAAGATGTAATTTACCCAAGAGTAAATTACATCTTTTTTAATTGAAATGTAAAAATTAGAAATTAAAGGAAAATGAAAGTGGATGAAAACACAGCTTACCACAGGTGGAATCACATCCGAAGTTTTTGCATTGCAAATGCAATGGTCTCACCAATTGAGCTACCGCGATGCCATTTTCCCATCCACTTTCTTGGAAGCTACATAAAGCGCATGACGTCACTGATGTTATTACAGTGTTAAAATAATTTTCAAGAATTAACAGCACATAAAAGCAGCAGCTATGAGTATGCTCAAAATCAGTCACTTTATTTTCTTCCAATAAAAGTTTTTTTCTGTATTCACCTGAGCCGCATGACATCTAGGATGCCTTTTTGATATTACTGCTGTCACGCAAGACGACAGCCTTCATCTGAGTTTGCTCTCTTTTGCAACTATGCTAGGTCACGGAAGTGGTTAAATCATGTTGCGTAACTGAATATGAATGACATCATGCTGTTGAGTATATAAACTCAAGTAAGAAAGACTAATGGTTAAGCTAGGTAAGCAGATATCTGCAGAAATTCTGGCTTTCCACATCTGCAACATCCTCTGCTGGGCACCAAGATGTCATTGCATCTTGGAAGGATATGGTATTGAGGCTCCTTAATGACAATCTTCGAAAGAAATTAACAAAACATCAAAGGGCACATTTCAAATGAGATTACAGAAGAGCTGTACAAAATTACAGCTGTCCCACAAGACCATACCCCATATTGCTCCCTGGCAAAGAAATGTTCAACAGGCTGCACACCAATTTACACTACACAACACTACAACAAACTCAATGGCAATTTGCAAGAAAATACAAGGTTAAGATAGATTTGAAAGATTTGTACATACTTTTTGGTTCTAGCACTCAGAACAACAGTGGCACAGATAAAACGCACACTACTAATTCCACTGCACTCGTACATTCACAAACAAGAACATGAATATAAAATGTTTTGTGGAATATTAACACAGGTGGAATTCTTTTCTGGAGAACATTTTAATAGGGTTACTAAAATCAACATAAAGGATCATCACCGGTGTCCTTTTCAGTGATTAACTCTTTCCCCACACAATAACACATTGAAATAGATTACTCGATAATATAGCCAAGTCTTTACATTGCACAATCTTTTGTGATAAACTAAACTCTTACATCCTCTTGCTCTAAAATTTGTCTATTATTGTATGTATGCATACCAGTGCTGTTTTATTTTTGCTCCATTATCTTGTGTTTAAAGATTGCTCTGATCATTCCTTGTTTTTTTTCCTTTGTAGTTACATTGTCCTGCATTGTTCTTTTCTGTATTACCTTCCGCTTTTTTTCTATCACATGTGTGAAATTAGCACTTCATTGCAACACTCTACTATGTACTACACTCCATGCTGTGTTCATTGAAGTTTAAAAATTACACCAAAATCTACTTACTTTGCACATCATGGGATGACATATATGTGACATATTAGCTTTTCTTGCTTTTCTTTTGTGTATGTGTTTCCACTGTTTATTTGGATTGTTCTACATAAAATGGCTTGGAGCATCCTACCTTCAATTTTCTTGAAATGTTTTCTATTCACTTAGTTCTCTTATATACACTTAAAGGTTCGCACATTGCTTTCTTTTTTAGCATGTATCTTAATGTATACCTTGTACCCTCAAACACACTTTCATTTAACAAGTGCAACGCTATAGCTAGAAAGTTGCCTATTTTTGCTTTATGTCTGTATTGTTGATATGCTTTCATAATTTATTTAGATAAGTTCTCCTTTCTTGCACTACCATATCATTGTACCAGCCCCTCCTAACCCAATGCCTAAAATAAAGGCCCGCAAAGTAGTTTGAATAAATAAAAATATATCAGCTGTCTCATTTCCTCTTCCTGCTCTTTGTTCCTGAAATTACGGTGTGCCACACACTTGCGTGCCCCTCTTATCCTTACAGAAAAATAAATGAAGTGAAATATTATCAGCCTAGTTTTACAGGCTGCTGTTATACTGCAGTCAACAAAATATAAAAATGATGTACGAAATTCCCCAACTGGAGAACTCACTGGTGCAAAACGCAAACCAGAAAAATAAAAGAAGCCTAGCTCAAGCTTATCACCGGTTCCCTGTGGCACGCACAACTCTTTCAAAGTATAAAGAAAGGTTAGCTCCCCCGTGTTCACCCTATGTTCACCTTCCCTGCAGATTCTGGATGCAAGTAAGTTACAAGAAGGAAGGGAATAAATGAATTTGAGGCAATACCATAGTTTATAGCCATCAAACACAGTGTGTCACAAAACAGTGAGAGCACTCCAATGCTTCTTCGAAAACACAGGCATGTCTGATGAATATTTACTGCACAGGACCATGTGTAATTGTGTCCCATTTATACGTTAGTGTCAAAAATACTTGTGCACCTCCAGCATATGAGGACTTTGAGGCATAGCGCAAATAAGATGAGATGAAGAGGCACAGAAAAAACACCCACACACTGCTAACTTTCAACAATAGACTTAATTCAGCGATGAGCAGCACATATATCCTCCCCTAGGCACTTTACTGGACATGTGCTCCAAAAATGTCAGCAAACGTAAAAAACACAAAACGCGCAATAACAGCAGGCTCGTGGTATGCATTTATGACATGCACAAAAATTTTAATTCTTTTCTTTTTGATAAAGCAATGAAAGGTTTGCTGACGCAGGTGTCACCATACATGGCTATGTATTGTCCTTCAATGATTACCGTGTGCTTCAATGATTACCCTAGTCATTCCATTTGTGCTCTTGCCCAGAATAACAGTTTCGCTAAAGAGGGGTCAGCAGGTGCACTTATTGCAGTGAATTTCAAGGAAACCATTGGGTTAGTATGTTTCTCCGTGTTTTTTCTCACAGTTTGTTTCATTAGTATGCTCTGGCCTAGTTTACCAGCAACGACTGCTAAACCTGTTTGGTGCATAAAAAGCAGCCCTAATATTGCCACATTGTGAAATTTTCTTCAGGTTGTGTGACACATGGTGAATATGAAGGCTGACGGCTACCCTTTTCTTGTCAGAAATAGAGCGCACTTGTGCATCATCTTTTGCTCGAACCTGCTTAAGTAGTTCTGCTACTGAGATCATGATATGATATGAGTATCGGGAGTCATAGACACTTCACCTGTTGCCAGAACGTTAAGTGTACCAGATGATCACATGATTCTTTTTTCAATGTATTACTAAGGTGCAATTTTACTATTCCCCTCTTGACAAGTTTAGAATGTGCTGAATTAAATGGGAGGAGTGGATTGTTAGTCTGAGGATGATAAGACCAGCACATGTGATCATCAGTTAAAACTTGTAAGTCTAGTTGTAAGTCTAAACACAGGACGACACCATCACATGGCATTTCAAACATAGTTACAAGCGGATTTGGACACTCATGTATGACAGATCGAACAATGGCAGACGGCTTTTTTTTAGCTATGTTAGACAGAGCCCTTGAGGGAAGGTTGAAAGATTTGTCAAGTGTGTAAAATATTTTGCTACGTGGACAATTTTTTAATATTTATTGACAGCACTTCTGAACATTTCAACCATGAGTTTGCAAAGTGTGCGACTAAGAGCGCAAATGAAATGACTAGGTTAATCATTGAAGCACAATACATAGCCATGTATGGTGATGCAAGCGCCAGCAAACCTTCTATCGCTCTTTCAACAAAAGAATCGGAATTTTTGTCCATGTCATAAATGCATACCACAAGCTTGCTGTTGTCATGCGTGTTATGCGCTTTTTAGGTTAGCTGACATTTTTTTAAGGACGTATCCAGCAACGCGCCTAGAGGAGCATATATGTACTGCTCATCTCAGAATTAAATCTACTCGTGAAAGTTAGCACTGCGTGTTTTTTCAGTGCCTCATCGTCCCATATTATTTGCACTATGCCGATGGCCATCAATATCCCATAGGCAGCCAAGGATTTAATATTCATGATTTAGGTAAAGCAATTTATTATACTTGAACAGTCTCACAATGTTCTCATGTTTTTTAAGATGATGTGCAATGCTCTATTACACCTTGTACCATCACCATCTGCTAATGTACTTAGTTCCTGCGTTTCAGTAGTCATTATCATGGTGAGCAAGGTGCAATCATCTTTCAGTTGATTCTCATTTACAAGTTCCTCGGTCATTTAGAAGTCCATTTGTAAACTGCATTACATGTATCAAGTATAAGCCTGCCTCTTCTTTTTCATTTTCAACTAAACCAACTCCATGCAACCTTTTACACTTCATTTAAATATAAGGAAATATTTGGTATTTGGTCAAATATTTAAAGGTTTCTTTCTTTTTTTTGAATGTTTGCATTTGATTCAATTACTGCTAATTATCAGGCTTTGTTACACATATCAGAACAAACTTAATTTAGTAATAAAGCTTGGTTTCTACTTCACAAAACATTTGTAATTTTGCAAGTGCAGCCTGAAGGAACCAGTTGAAGATGCCAAAAAGTTTCATATTAAATGCCTGAGGAAATGTGCAGCTTTCAGTTACACACAGACTCGACAGTGTACTGATGCACCCACACGAAATGCATGTTAGGTATCATGGTAAGAATGCTATGTAAAGTGCCAAATAGAAACCTATGTGAAATCAAATTATGTGAAAACTGCTGTCGTCATGTAAATTGACTAGAACCATGTACCAGGGACTACAATTCAGTTAATTGGGCAAGTAACTTATCCTACAAATAGTCAAGTAATCATGAAATAGATTATGCATGTGGCATAAAACCACCGGTCATAATTTCTCTGGCCAAGCCATGCACAAATAAATTACAACATAAGTAAATGTCAACATAACAACATCCCAAGATTGAAATACTTACAGCTAAAATCAGCATGGTATTTTGCCAAATAGTAAGCATACTTAAAAACTCAGAAATAGACACTTTCCAAATTTTCCAAATTCTGCCATTTGCCTACCACATTTCCAAACAAATTGGCGAGGTGTGCACTGTTTTCTTAGAAAGGCAGGTGATCTTTAAAATAATCAGTTACACAGCATTCCAACTTTTCTGCTCATAAAACAAAAATTTAATCCCCAAGAATAAAGCTCAATGCACAAGACACCATAGCTGTTGTGTTTCTGTTTATTTACTCTACTGCTAAGGAAAGAATTCCTAACATTATATATGCTTGCACATTAGGAAATGGCTCAATTTCGACAACTCACCCTGCCACAATAGTGTACAAAACTTTAGTTCCAGAAATATTGTGAAATGCTCATTTCTGTTCATTTTGTGAGCAATTTCATGCATCAATCACACACCTACCTGTATGGCCATTTTTTTTCGAAACCTAACTATGACGTAAATGCAACTTCACCATGTGCACAATGTGATGAAAATTTTAAAGTGTCAAAGTGAAAAAAAAGTGTATGTGAAGTGTGGGAAGTCGGTCATGTGGTAAAGGTACATAGGTATATATACATCCATAGCATAGAAGCTGGCATTTTCATTATCTTGCAGCCTTAAACCAGCCTCTCCTATGCTGATCCGTTGGCAGCTGTAGTCAGCACAACAGCAATGCTAGGACTAGCTGCTTCGATATACGCTACCAAGCTTCCTGCTGTTTGGTGACGTCTTTTTCATTGAAAGAAGTCACTGACTGCTGTCTACAATGGTGTCAACCCTGCCTTTGAAATACTCTCCGCTAGCTTCAAAGTGCACAAATTACGGCAATTGTTAAGCTTTGCATAAAGCTATCTCCCAAAAGTCAGCTTCCCCACACTACTTCAGTGTTACATGATGAAACATATGTAATGTATTGCGGTGAAGTATACCAAGAGTAGAAAGGGGCCACTAACTCGAGACATATATATTCCTGAAGTACACATGTGTGCACCCACCGTCTCCTGTCACAGTATGAGCACCGATACACCTAACAGTTGTATCTGCAGGTCATCATAGCTATTTAACATGTGCTTGTGGCAATTTGAGCCCTTGCAGGCAGTAAAAGGCATGCATTAATTTTTCAGATGTTTTCATGGCTCCTACGGTGCCCAAAAAATCAGACGTCGCCAGCACATAAAAGACAACTCGCTAGACTCAACTAGCATATGTGGCAGCTGGCCGGCAAACTTTCTGTTATGGGAGAGCAACTATGGACTGTCTGTACTAGCTTTGCACCTTAAAATTTTCTTATAGTAAAGATTAAGCGTCCAAGCTCTTGTTTTCACTTGACAGTAGGACTCATGTTCGTTAAAAACAAAGCAAAAGTGCTGACCATATATTACAGGTCAGGAGAGCTACAACTGATGGCATCAATGGAACCAAATCAACATTTTCTCTTTGCTGCCAACAATTGCACATGCATCGATAGCTTTGTGAAAAAATTCACCGACGGTTACAATACTTCGTAATGTGAAATTTAAGCGCAGCTTATACGTGTTTTCATTTCACGATATATTGGCTGGCGTGGACAATCTGTCTTGTGTGGCACGTTGCCAATGGAGCAAAGTGTGGTGGGACTGCCTCGCCAATCGGGAGATCATGCAAGGCAGTGCGTGAGTGACGCATGGGCACAATTCGCAGCATCCACTGCAGACAGGCCTTTGCTCATGCAACGCTTTGTTTCCATATATGGAATCGATGGACACACTCGTCGCATGCCTTATCAATGGCGTCATCAGTGAACAGACGATGGAAGCTATTCCAGCACCATCCCGTAGCGATCGTCACCACAGAACACATTTTGCGTAGCACTACTACTTTTCTTCTCACGCTTTTGCCACACCCTCCTCCTCCATTTTCCTTCTCACATCCTTTTCGCTATTGCTGTCTTTCATTCCCCGCTGTTCTCTGCATTCACTTTTTCATCTTTCACTGTGCTTGTTCGCTTAGTTACGCCGAGGACGCCAACACTTGATACAGGAACAGGCTTTTAAGAGCTGCACTCTAAAATGAAGAAAGCCTGACATATGTTCGTAAAGTTAATAGTTTAAATTCTGTAATTATGAACCACCTGTACTTGTCACATTATGACTCCTGTTCACCTTATGATGTGAGAAATTTGAATTCACCAACATGTGCACACCTTACAAGTAATGCCCATGCCTTGGAAACATACTTCTACAACAGGTGCAAAATTTCATCTTCATGGTATCGGCTACAACAATAAAAGGCTTTGTGAACTGTGTATCAGACCAGATGTTTATGTATTAGCAATGAAGAACACCAAGAAAATAAAGAGGGTGTAGGAGGCAGAGCAGAGCTAGCGTCGATCGTGGTCGGAAGGTTGACACGTTAGGTGTCATTATTAATGATAATGTGCCTAATGCCATAAAAGTGCAATGAGCTCTAACTTAAAAACCACCATGCTCATACTCGGCACATGCTGAGCATAGACACGACATTTTTACAAGGTGTGCAAGAGTAATGATGCTTATTAAGAGCATTTATTGAAAGTGAACTGCGAAACAAGACTCCACTTTGAGATTTCTTATGTTCAGCAGGAACACAGCTAAACAATTTATTGTACAACAGAATTTTTAAGTGGAGTTACCAGTACAATTAATCAAGAATGTGAAGGAGCACCTCAAGTGTTTGAGTTGCATGCAGCCTAGTTGGTACAGCACCGAAGGCAATGTTTGGCACAAAAGCCTTGAGACAAGCACATAAAAAGATAGACAAAACAGCATAAACTTTTTGTTATACGTTGGTGTTTGTGTGCCTTCTCTATATACTATCCTTGTCTCAGGGTTCTGTGCTGAACATCAGTTTCTGAGTTATTAAACTCTTTTATGAGGAAAAGATGCCCTAAAACTGGGTTTACATTACTGGGAGTGGTTGAGACTGCTGAGGCTGTTACACCATAAACCAGTGCTCACTCAAAGTCAAAGGGCATTAAAGAAGTCTTGGAGAAGCTGCATTTGGCAAAGTATCTACATTAGAGATGATAGAGGAGTCGAGTGAAACGCTGTGTTTCCAGAGAACAGGTAGAGCTGCCTAAAAGTTACCAAAAGAAAAGGTAAATGCTTGGCAATGGCTGATACTGTATAGCATACTAAATTTTGCAGGACAAGCACTTAACACAAAACTCCTATTACCAGTTCAGCATATAAAATTTTTTCCTAGCAAAGGTTCCACTAAAACAATGTTCGAAACCTGCTAGAATACACCGGACATTTTTTTGAATCAGTTAAAATTTACTGGAAAGACTTTTACTGTAAACCTACTACACACCAAAAATCTATATTAGTTGTTGACATTTGTGGGGAAACCAAATTTCCACTAAATCTAGCAGGAAATTCACTGAAATGGCATCAAAGAAGAGCAATCAGTGTTAAACATTTCTTCTGTTTACCATAGGAGCAGCTAAAAACAATATTCCAAATTGCCACGCTGAATTGGTATCCACAAATGAAGGACACATTAGGAAATTCGGTTAATCAGCATGCATATGTAAGCTTCGTAAACAGTGAGCAAGTTGATAAACAGAGCATCAAACCACTTATTGTACCTCGGCATTTTCTGCTCCTTTCATGAGAAGGAATGGAATGCATACGAGAGCACTCATTAAATTATCATACACGCAGCATTCAATCAAAATCATCATCATCATCATCATAATCTTCCTATAGTTATGTCTACCGCAAGACGAAGGCCTCTCCCAGCAACCCTGTCTTGAAACCCCAGTCTTGTGCTAGCTGATTCCAAATTGCGCCTGTGAATTTCCTAAATTCACCACCCCACCTAGTTTTCTGCCATCCCTGACTGCACTTCCCTTCCCTTGGCACCCATTCTGTAATCCTAATGGTCCCCGTGTTACCTGCCCTACGCATTACATTACATCAAAATTATATGTGTCTGCAAATTCCTCATTGTTCTTAACAATAACAAAATATGACATGTGTCAAAAACTGCCGCGTGTTTGTAGGTTTTAAAGTCCAGTGGTGAGAACCAGACCGTCAAAACAGTAAAACTATTTCAAAGCGATTATTGTAAACTGACGGGCTACCCATGTTCAATAAAGTACTGCAATAGCAAACACATGTGCTACACTTAGTACTTATGCGATCAACACAATCCAACAAAAAAAACAGTCGGGAACATGGGACAGTTGAAGATGAGACACTATTTCACAGTTCACACATAAATAACTGCACGTCACCGGATACTCCACTGAGAAAGGCATCACACATCATATGACACGGCGTCGAGATTCGTGGGTGCAGAATCGCAAGGGAACAGCCACAGGAAGGGGGTCCCTACAAACAGATGATGAAACATGAAACCACTATGGCTAGGAACCAGACAGAACAAACTTAAAATTTTTTAAAATAAAGAACAGATTACAATAAATATTTGTCAATACTAATACTAGTTCAGTTATAATTCAATACTAATTCAGTCGAGTTGACTCTGAAGTGTGTGCCTACATTATATTCATATATTATTCTCCATGAGCAATAAAGCATCAATTGAACATTTGCATGTCTTTTGAAGAGACAGCACAAACTCTGTCGTTAACACATACTGGACTGAATATTTTTTACAACAAGGTCACAGTCTATTCCCATAAATAATTTTAATATATATGAACTATCAGTGCTGACAAAATAATCACCTGCAGCCAAGTGCACCACCTATGGGAGCCTTTAACCACTGCCCCCATTACACTCCGTGAAATCAGTAGCAGTTATTAAAATCTTTCATATCACTACAGGCCATGTTTTAAAAACAAGAGCACACCAGGTCAAATACACACCCCAAGAAAAGGTCCTCTTTTTATTAACAGTGTGGCAGCCAAGAGACTTCTAAGCTTGATTGGAAACTGGAAACTACACATTTAGGCAAAAAGCCTAGATAGTGAGACAGGGAAGACAAGGAGGCATTTTGGCTAATATAATTTGCAGATTTCATCTGCTGCAGCAGTCTCCACCTAGAAGCTGTGGAAGTTGATGTTATGCAAAGCATTTTACTCATAGTTGGCTATCTAGCTTTGTTCGAGGTTCTTCAAAAGGTCGCCAACATGTTTGTGTAAAGCATGCAATTGTGTGTGTGTGACATGAGCAAGACAATGACGACGATAAAATGACGGAAGCAGCATAGCGACAGTTTTGCTGTTGCTCGAGAGATGTAACGCTATGACCTTCTGTTACAACCTGGGCTCATCCTAAATGCGATACAATATCCCACAGCGTTCGCACAGAAGCATGCATGCACACAGTGTCTTCGTAGCGTTGTCTGCTACAAAGAAAGAACTGGGGAATGTGAGCCGATCGAGACAGTGGGTGCAATCGAACACAGCATCTCAAAGCGCTAGCTGCCACAAGGCAAGAATTAGAGAACCTGGCACTCTGGCACTCGTGACGCACGGAAAAGACAGCGGTCGGTCTGTGCCTGTCATCTCAAAAGGCTAGTTGGCATGGGCATGAGAGAGGCATGTGCGAGATCACGGCCGAATAATTACAGCATGGGGCGGCTATGCTGGGAGTCAAAGGCTCGATCCCATTACCAAACAAACATGAAATTTTATTTTATTGAAAAAGCTCAAAATAAGGCAAGACAGGAAGCTACTTACATACCTTGGCACTAAAGTTTGTGGGATGAGCCAATGAATGCTTCATATTAAAAGCTATCTATGCATCCGGTCTGCAGAGTGAATATCACTACTCCTGCATTGTTTCACAGATTTCAAAATAACCTTTGCTTTGCCTACCCAAATGGACTTCTGTGCTACCCCCAATTCCCTCTCACATAAATCAAATATTAATTGATATTTCCCATTCAAATTATTGTGCCATAACCTATATTAAAATGCATAGTTGACCAGAAAACAGATGCATCTACAGAGTTCAGTGCCTCATGTCATGTCCTGTTTCATGAGTAGTAGTATCACCCTCCAAACAGCTAGCTCGAACTGGTTAAAGGTGACCAATAAAATGATTTGACCGTGATAAATTTAAGCAAAGTGTTGATTTAACTATTGTTTAAGTAACATGAGTGCACTACAAAATTTGTCCTGACTGCATCTATTGGTAGGCTTAACAAAGCCCTTATCGCACATCAATTTTTTAAATGAAAAAAATATTTAGAAAAATTACACAAGCTCTGGTTTGTTTAAGTGACAAATGACTAACAGTCTTAAGAGTATAGCAAGTAGTATAAGCTATATTTCTAGTTTTTTTTAAACAGAATAGCTTTCTTTGGCTCTTTCAGTCGTTTTTGTGGTTGTTCGGTGGTTGAGTAATGGTCAGTGGTCAAACTTGGCAAGAAAAACATTCTCTCCTATCTCTCACTAGTTCATTCGTTCAGGCTATTTCCTTACATTGACAATCACCATCAATGGTTCTTGCACAAATTTTTGTTTCTCCAGAGAAATCAATTTAAGATTACAAAACAAAAATGCACTTAGCGCACTCACCACGACCACAAACTTCGCTCATAAGAGCCATTTTTGGCTTTCTTGCCCGGAAAGGTCCTTTCTTCTGTATTTGCTCGACAGCCGTTTCATCGGAAAGAATTGCCTGGAACTGAGAAATTGTAATTGTTAGAACAAAATCTGAATTCAGAACGTCTGAATAGTTCTGAAAAACAATGTCTCAATTTTACTGCCCAAGAGTAACAAAGGCCCCGTTTGAAGGCAAAGACATTCACAGGCACCTTATCTATGGCCAGTTCTCACTGGAAGGTTTGTAACAGCGCACCCAAGACAAGGACAACAGAAGGAATAAAACGACGACAACTTCTGTTGTCCTTGTCATGGGTGCGCTGTTACAAACCTTACCATGAATCCCAACCAACTGGCCCAACTTGCCGTTCTGGCTGACTGGAAGATTTGGATGCGGATGGCACAGGTAGATCTGCAAGGTAAGTCCCAAAGCCCATGACAAATTTCTGATGAAGTGTGGCCAGGAAAAGCTGATAAGAAACTCCCTACAAGCTCATAAAAACACAGCTTGAACCTCTTCCCAAGGCATACAGACCCCACTTGTGTTTGTTAATGACTCATGTTGCTTAGTGTGCCACTAGAGCCACTAGAGACGGCACAGTGGAAGGCTGAAATGCTTCAGGTTAATTTTGGTCAATGTGGAGTTGTTAAAGGTTCACTAAAATCACGGAACATAAGTGCTTTTCCATTCTGCCTCCATCAAACTGTGGCCACCAAGACCAGCAGTCTAACCCTCATACTCACATTCTCAGCATCAAGATACAATAAGTCACTAAGCTACTGCCACTAGCGTACATTTATAAGCTGGTGGCAGCTTCCCACTTCCCAATGAGCAGTTTCAGTCCTTTGATCATGAAAGAGTGGCAATGTTATAGAGTCAAACAAAATTATAAGGAACCCAAGTTGCGCTATACATCAAACTTGCAAAACTTAGTGGTATTCATGTCAAATAAATATATTAAAAGGAACTTGACTTTGCATATACTTTCAAACTCCAAGCACCTAATACCTGCACTGCAGAACCACCTGCAGTGACTCTCCTTTCTTTGTGCATATTCTTTGCAAGCATTCTTTAGCACATAACCAAGGGGTAGAGTACAATACAAAACGCATAACCAAACACAGAGATATAGATTGTACCAGGTTGCTAAATTACTTACACGTGCTGCTGTGAGAATTAGGTCACCATGGGGTGTTTCAGCACCGCAGCCTTTTCAGCAGCTTTGTTTTATCGTATATAACGAACTCATCATAAGTGTTCATAAAAGTAAATTTGTTATACCCTGGTTCAGATATATCCCCAGAAGTGGGGTAGCAGATTACCTAACCTTGTTACATTCACCATAAAACTTTTCTCATAAGGTTGCAGCACTGATACAAAGAATACTTTTTTATAAATGTTAGGATCAGTAACAACAAAAAGAGATTCCTTATTTTTATGTATTCTTGTTTACATTTATTGTTACTATTGTAATTACTTATGTTTTGAATATATTGTTTCAGCTAAGATATATACAGTCTACAATCGTTACAATGAACCAGAATGCACAGACTTTCGGATATAAAGGACCATATTTCAACCTTAGTTTGCCCTACCTATCTTATTATTGCAACAAAGTTCGCTTTTAACGGACTGTGCTACAACGCACTATTGGCTACAGAAGACAAAATCAGGGGCAATTTTTGTCAAAATCAGGTGCATAGAACGGACTTTTGCTGTGTTGTGTCTACACGGGCTTACAACTGACTTGCGAGGGTCAGCCGACGATCGCGGCTCAATATTAAGCACGTGAGGGAGGGAGGCCGTCTTCTTCTGCACATGAGGCACGGGGGTGTGGGGGTTAGAGGGGGTAGTTCTACTCCGGCGGCTGCTGCATATGGCACGGCCACACGGGCGCCACATCTTGAAAGCGGTCTGCAATGTGGAGAAAGTGCACGCTCGTGCGGGTGCCGTATCTTGAAAGCAAGCTGCGATGTCGACAAAGTACACCCAATGCCAGTGGCTTCGTATGCACTGTGCTTTCAACGTTTAGTTCGCGTTAAAGCGAGAGACAGCACGAAGGTCAATTCGCTCGCTGCTGCTACAGCGCTTCTGCCCTCCAACGTTTTGACAGCAATTTTTCGCAGTCATCAAGCAAGATGTGTTCATGTTTACCTGTGCACGCGCAACGCTGTGCTTGTTAATTTAGTTAGGAAGCAAATGTTTACAACTTAACACGGCCGATAAAAATTGCTATCCTTACTTCACATAGCTGTCTACTAATTTGCTATCGCAATCGATGCTTCGTCTCTTGAATAAAACTGCGACTTCTATTTTTTTTTACTTTAGACGTTCGTGACTCACTCTTTGCAGTAACATTGTTACACATCACAACCACAGTTTCGGAAGTGAGGCATTTCAGATATTACAGACGTCGGATAAAACGGACATCTTTTGTCGGTTTATCAGGGTCCGTTGTAACGAGAGTCGACTGTAGTATATTTTTTACTCTGTGAATTACTGCAATAATGATGCAAAATGTGTACTGTTTTATTATTGTCTGCCTCACTTCCCCTTATGTAATGTCCACTCAAGGGCCCCTAACATAAATTTATTATCATTATGATGAAATTTTTACTCCAATGAAATTATGAGTGGATGATACAACACCAAAATTAGCTCAAAGTTTTACATTCCAACTGAATACCAGCCGTTTCGACTAAGATGAACTAGTCCTTAAAAGCTGTGCGTAAAAGACAGAACTGCGACACATCATTGGCCCCAGGAAACAAAACAAAAGATTTAGCCATGATCTTTAATTATGTGTTTGATTGGCTAATAGTAATACTGAAAAGACTTTTGAAATAATCTACTCAAGAAAATCTTGCATTTTTGTGGAACTGAAGCTAGTTGCTGCTCAAGGTATGTGCCATTAGTAAGTATCCCAAAACTAGCACAAGTTTTGAGATACCCCTCCATAAACTTCTGGTACAAAACGAATTGGCATTTTATTTCGCATACCTTTTGTGGCCTGCATACAGCAAAAAAATACCTAACGAGTTATGTGGAATGCATCACAGGCTTAAAAGCACTCCACTGTCATTCCCTAGATACATGCAAGTAAAACATGAATGATATGAATTTCATGGCACTTAAAAAAAATATTTGTACAATGTAATGTTCAGATAATTCAGAAAAAACAATCGCAACACCAAAGTGATGGTAAGACATTCTTGATTATTTATTGGGGGTAACATTTGGTTGAAAAACTCCTTGATAAGCTTTCTGAACCTTTATTGCCTTTAAGGCGCCCCGCGACTTCTGCAAGGCTACCGCGCCCGTGCACGGAGAATATATAACGCCAACGAGGAATCTGCCATGCGAGTGTTTGCCGAGGAGAGGGGACAGGCTGAAAAGCTGGCTCGCAGCTTCAGTAAGCACGAGGCCGCTGTCGTCGCTGCTAGGCCACCACGGCATCAAACAAAAATAACACTTTTGTCGCGCGAAGTGAATAAATACTGCATGTTTTTTTTTCCCTTTCATCGCACTCTCTCTGAGTTCAGTTTTTGACAGGTAAGTGGGTGATCTTATGCTCGATTTCATGCTATTTCGGTTAAGCAGTACTACCGTTTAGTACGTACTTTTTCCGAGCTCCGGTAAACTACGGTTTAACGAGGTTTCAGTGTATCAAGATTCTGGGAAAAAGCACAGGTTGCACAAGAAGGCTGGTAAAAGCATTTTTCACAAAGAAAAATATCACGTCTGACATTTTGCACTAAGATGTGAGCGAAATCTGTTTGTCTGTATGGCAGAGAGGAAAAATTTTGTTTTGGCATGCTATGATGTCACAGGCTGCAGCACTTCTACACTAAGGTTTTCAGATAAACCTCACACATGAAATCAATATCATCCATACATTTTTTTTTCTTAATAAAAGCACAGATTTATGAGTAGGAAAACATTGCAACAGCAACAAGACTAATTCTAGCATTTAGTCAAAGAGTGCAGCACAATTTTCATTCGCCTCAGGAACTAATGTTCAGCATGTCTCACGCTAACTTTTGGCTCAACGTTGGTTCTTACCTGGTCACAAATGATTGCAATCACAAAGATCCCAAAAAGAATGCTTTCCACCAGGAGGCAGACGGAATGAATCCTGTTGCATGCAATGACAAAAGAGGAGGACATATAAGACAACACACCCATCGGCAGTGTACTTTGAGAATGATATTAAATTGCGCATACAAAAACCATTCCTCAAAGTTCAAAATGAAGCATTAACACTATAGAAACACCAACATATTCATTGCATTCCTTTTTAGAATGCTTTGTGAGCAATTGCTCATCATAAATCACAACACATAATATGCCAATGTAAAATTATTTAATTTACAGCACCTTCTACAATGAGGTTTCAGTTTCTTTAATGGGACATTAAAGAGAAACACTGCATTAGTTTAGATTGTTAAAGTATTATTTCCAAACTTTAATAACTTTGCCATAATAGCTTATTAAGTAAAAAATTAACAACAAATTTAAATTTTTTTCAATTTTGCGGCATAACCCAAGGGCCAGTTGTTTAGTGTGACGTCACGAATTTCGAAGTACTTCCCTGTATTTGGTTGGGTAAAAGTTCTTGAAAATTATCAGGTTCAGTGTTTGGCATCCATTTTTAAGCAGTTTAACTAGACCAGAGCAGACGTCGCCAAAATCTATGGCGTCATGACGAACTGGTGCAGGAGCCTCAAGGTGACCAACACCACCAGTCTTTCGTTATCGCAACTCTTCTAGCACCCCAAGCCTCATCTCACAGTAAGTGAGGCTTTTTTTTTTATTATAGTACACTGTAATTTAGTAATACTGCTTGAATAATTTTCTTGTTAGTGCCCCTTTAACATAAAAGCCACAGAAAATTAGCATCCCACCCCAGTGATGATGAACCAACAGTACATTTTCAACCTTTTCCCATTTGTACAGACCCAATGCTGAAACCTAAGGCAATCTAGGCAGTAAATGTACTACTGCACAAAAGTACCGCATTTAGTACAAAGTAGAATGGTTATTGTTGTGCAGCTATCACTGCACGGTTGCATCAGTATACTTTTGCACATGCTCCAGTCATCTGAAGTTCACTGGACACATACAGGAAACATAGCTAGTTGCTCAAATGTGTTTCTTCTTTCTTTATTTATTTTTTTCCAGAGGTTTCTATACAATTTCCTTGGAAAGGCTGGGTGTAGCAACATTTGCGATGCAACTTGTGCAGGTGTGCTCTTCGGTCTCACAATCTGTTTGCACAGGCTCATGCATTCAGTCAAGGCACATATATGTGTGCAAAGAGCTCAGCAGTGTCCATGACAGCAAGCTTTGAAAGTTAGAGTTTGTGGTATCAATAGAGCCCAATTACGACAATACTGAAATGCATGCAGCATCTCACTGTAGACAACAATTTGCTCAACTTGAAGAAATATCACAGTGAACATGTGACCTTCAGAAAATGAAACCAGGATTGTCTTGCAGGGCAGCATGGAATTTTTACTGATTAGGGTGTCATGGCATGGCAACACAGCAGCCATGAGAAACACCTTACTGGAGGGCTCTGGATTATTTTAGTCCATCTGGGGTTCCTTACCACATATGCAAATGTTAAAGTAGCCACGACATGACGACATGGTCGTGCAACTATTTGCAATTTATCATTCGAACTGACAGTAAAGTGGCCAATATGTTTAAACCCACAATACTGTGCTCACAGCATACATTCTAACCAGGAATTTCAAATTAAAATTGCTGCTTCTAAGCCCTTCCAACCGACATTGACAACCATTTTCGCATCACTTGTGTGTCATCAAGAAGTGCAAGGCCAGTGCTGTGTTATCTGCTCCAAAAACCACCTGTGCACCGTACTGCCATGATGCATGCCCACAGCTGTGCTAATGCTCCAGCAGAAACCTTCCCTTGAAAGTGAGCAACAGCTCCTCGATTCTTTGCACAGCGCATTGTGCCTACAATTCTTTCATTCGCAATATAAGAACAGCACAAACCAGAGAATGGCTACAGGAACTATCACAGGCTGACCATCCCGGCACACATGCAAAAAAAAAAAAAACCACACATGGCAACCATGACAAATTCTCAGCTCCTGCCAATCACTTCCAACGCTTGCAGTACCCAAAAGCATGGCTTTCGAGATTGACTTCATTTCCTCCAAGGAAGCAGTTGCTGGGGGTGCGATTTCACCTCATTACCCATTAGCGTTGCCGGACTGCTGTACAATTTAACAGCGTTGTAAAAATAAATTTCTACCACAGTGAATGCACTGACATTTTGTCAGGTTGCTGTGGGACGCTTGCATTTAAACATGCAACTCTTAATTCAAGCCAAAAGTTTGATTTCATGGCTCTTTATTACAATATCACTTTCGCACTCCACACTCATCGAAACGCAGCTGCTTTAGCAAGGGAACAAGCATTATACTCAGCAGCATGATGCCATAACCACTGAGCCACTATGGCAGGTTAATTTATAGAAATAAAGCATTGCCTTTCTTAAGGCTTATACCTTATGCCCTATGACTGCTTGCAACAGTGACAAAATGAAACTGCCAAGTAGAATGTACCACTGCTTTGTAACGACAGTGCACTACTATTATTGAAATTGGCTGTTGGTGCTTGAAAGGCAAGTGAAGGTAGTATACAAATATTACAAGGACATTAATGCTTTACCATCCTACTTTTCCAAAAGAGGTAAACTTAAACATACTTTCTTTTTTATTCTGGCAAAGTCTTTCCACACAAGGATCGCATAGCGAAGAGCCGTGCGAATGAAGAGCCAGAACTTATGTAAATGACCAAAGCTTAAGAATAGCAAAAGAACAGAAAAGGAAGCTAGGGACCATGAAAGATGCTATGGACTGGAGAATGATAGATGCAACATTAACCCTACCAGGTAGCAATTAACTTGGTCAATTGAAAATTTAGTTTCTCTACATTTAATGCCATTTTCAGAATCATTTAAATCTTAAAACAGACCACAGCAGCACAGATTAGGAATTTTCAAGTCGCCAGCGAGTTTTGTCAAGTTTACAGAATGTGGACTCCATGCAAGATTTCTCTACAGTAATGTCAGACATGAAAACATCAACTATTTCACGTTTAGCATAGCTAGAATGCACCTATCCACCTACTTGAAATATATGCCCCTTATTACAGTGTGTTCCAATGCAATAAAAGTTAGCAAACATCGCCTTATTGCAAAAGACAAATATGATACTTACACTCGGTTTTGCTTGTAAGCAGGGCTATGAACACAGTTTGCACATTCCAGGTTCCATGACACAGCCACTAATACAATTATGTACAAGCACCCCAGCCCTGTAAAGTGCAAGCACGAGTTTCAGTACGCATTATATAAGTATAGTAATTTTCAGTGAAGATCACACATCAAGAATCGACACAAATGGTCGCCCTTACCAACATACAGGAGAAACTGAATAAAATACTTCTGGTTCTGTTCTCCAACACAGTTGTTGATCCTGTGAACATAAAATTAAGTATGATGAAATGACATTGCAAGGATTAAAAGAACAAATTGATTTTCCATTGATATTCTAAGTGGCATCAAAAGGGAAATCAGAAAATTAATGTCCTCATTGCATAGTTTTCATGGGAATGCAATGTCACAATTGTCAAATGCAGTTATAATTAAACATTTTTGTACAGAAGTGTTTTGAACCTACAAAATCCTTCATTGTACAGCTTGCTTTGTCATAAAGCACGAGCCCAGTACTGACACAATAGAATAGGCTGAGCCCAATCAGAAAAAGAAAACTTTTACTTAACCTAAATTGAATAAATACTTAGAGAAAGAAATGAACAACATGCTAGCCCGCTCACTAAGGGGATAAAAGCAGTGGTGGCAAGCCCTCACAAGTTTGTCATGTCATCAGCTTCTGAATTAATCGCTGTAAAATGGCCTGCTGTGCATGCAATATTCCTCAGTGTGCTTGCCCTTGAGTTCAGAGAATTCGCCAGTGTTGGTTTCCATGATTCGTTCCTACAGCTTGCTTACTTGGCTCTGACACCCAAGTGGAAGCACGAAGATCGCTGTGCCTATATTTGTTCTATTTAGCGGCAGGCTATGATAATGCTGCTCGTTAAAGTACTTCGGCATTTGGTCGGCTGTTTGTTTGCTTTTTTTATTCGGCATATGGACAGGGCTAACATAGCCACTGTGGAGTCGAGACATTCCCACGTGGTCCTTGTTGTGGTGTGAAGTCGGCACTCTTTATTGTGCGCCGCAGCGCAATGGTGGCTGCGTAGGGCAGTGGCAATGCCAGTCTGAGTGTTTGTTGTAAATAACAAATCCGCTGTGTCAGGTAAACCTAAATTCCTTCATTGTAGTGGTACACAGAGTGGAGGTGTTGGCAATACATATAAAAAGGAATTTGGCCAATACAACTGGAATCTTTCCTCATACAGGTGACTTCCTTGTAGAAGTGTTTGTTGCAGAAGTTCTCCACTATTTCAAGCATCAAGGGAACTCACACTTATTGAATTCGCCTATGGCTCCCATATTTCCTATGGCACTGTAAATTTTCTCTAAGGAATTAGGAAAATGCTGCTATAAAAGGCACATAATGAAGTCAGCAATGTTTAACACACCAGGGACAATGGTGGTCCATCCTGCGAATGCATCGTTGGCATATTCTGCAGTGATGCGCGCGTGGCGGCCTGTATGTTTCACAGCGAGAGCATATAGTCCAGTCGCCCTGCCCAGTGAGAAAAAAAAGAAAGTGAGAACACTTTGTTGAGCATGAAAACCAGCATGACAACTGTAGAAAACCGATGAATGTTCGAAAGTACATTTTTTTCTTTAAAGGGATTCCGAAATGACCCCTCGTAAGTTTTGTCTCTCATGCACAAAGAAGACACAATAGCTTTACTCGATCAATGTCATGAGGCATAATGCATGAGCCAATGATAACTACAGTAATTCGTTAGGTTAGTGTTAAAGTGAAGTTAAGAACTAGCGAGTTGTTTTGATGGTGGCATGCAATAGCATGATCTTCGGCAGCACGCAGGGTAGTGTATGCCATTATTCTTTGATAGTGTGGCCAAACGTGAAACAGGCCAGTAATATATAATCCCAGTGAATTCTTGTTAATGTCACTTGCTGGAATCTTAGTTAAGCCAAAATTCAAAGAGGTGGCATTAACTATATATATTCATGCACCGTATATACTCAAGGTGCCAGGGAAAGGGAATTATGGTATGGTTCAGTAGCTGCAACCCTCACCTTGTCATCTATAGGCTTGTTAGCCCTCAGCGCATCCGAAAAATCTAGGTTCGTCTGAGGTAGAGGGACTGTTCCTGGGTCTGAGAATACTGCCCTCGTGTGTGCCATCAGCGTCAGGAACACGATGATGTTGAAGCACACCACATTAAATGCACCCCAAAGACTGCAAGAGAGTTTCACATATCAAATAACAAATAAAACCAGAACACGACGACGGTTACCAGATTACAGATCATTCGGGCAGAGATTCAGCACGGTTTAGCGGTGCCGTTACGAAGCGGTCATGACCATAAAGAACCCGCGGGCTAAATGCACGAGTCACAGTAACGTATTCAGACAACTGCTTTCGTTGCCAAAGAAGCGGCGCTCCGCGAACGCTACACATGTGCTGAGAATAAACCTTGTGGCAGAGTTTATTTAAATATAGAGAAGCAGAACGGGCGACTGTGATCAGAAGCGTCAGATGAATTTCATGCACTGTCAAGTGACATATGCACCGACCTAGCAATTCAACTTCGCTCATACGTATTGCATTTCATGGACATTGCCATTTCATGCTTAAGATCGGCACATCTGCACCAATTTTAGAAGTGTTACATAGAGCTGCCATAAACATAAAGCTGATTTCGCTAGTTTCATGTCTGATTCCGAAAGCGTAGAGCGGGTACTTTATTCATGGCTCACGTCGTCAGTACAAAAATTTGCGAGACCAACGCTTGCATACGCACCTTGTGTACATCGTCGGAATGACCATCCACTCGACAATGGCATAATCAGCGTAAATAATTGATCCATAAGTGGAGCACACGCAAAGCAAGCCACAGATATCGTAACGCCACACTACCATCGTTATGAAGGCAACATGTCAACACCTTCAGCTGCTTTACGAAAGATTCATATTTCTATTAGGCGGTTCGTTGACACCCCTTAGTACTCAACGATATGCTTGCATTTCTAACGATTCCCCTTGTTTCTCACGATCATCGTAACAATACAATACTCGTCGCCAATGCTAATATTTATGACACCTGCGGACCTACGTATCGCCAAATTCGCGTCGTACAAGCGGTCGCGCCCCCTGGCTTTCTTGCTAAGAAACGCCCACTTATAGTTCTAATTTCCGGCACACCTTATGCTTCAGCGCTGCAACGACATTTAGTAGTTTCGGTTTCGGACCCTACGTTTCTCGCACAGAGGTTTCTGGTAGGACTTCGTCTTTTATTCTATATTGTATATTCAGTACTGCGTTTACAGTTATACCCTTAATTGTGCCACATACGTTTTACTGCAGCGGTGTGTATTTCTACATCGTCAATGCTGTCGCATTTGTTGGCCTGAGCTGGTTATATGAACGTAGTCATGCCATGTGCGCTCACTTGTGACTCGTCCAGATAACGGATTTTTAGACACTAAGGATGCGGCTTTTAGGGGTCTAGAACAGAAACTTAAAGCCTCACTTTAGGCGCGATAGTGGCCGAAACAAGCACTATAACATTGTTCTCCAGCGAAAAGTCTCCTGATTTATCTGACCAAGAACCACGCCCCGCTGCTACCTGAGCACACAAAGGGCCGTTTTAGTTTCCTTTTTTTTTTTGTCAGTCCACATCGAATAGCCAACTTGTCTAATACATTTGTTCTGACACAATGCATGGGCAGGTAGTGTATGTCTAATAGCCAAACTTTTCTGCTTACAATGACGTATGAAGTGCAGAAACCACGGGAAGCACAAAATACACCAAGAAAGCTGCTAAACAGTTCATGAGAAAAACTAAAATCTATAATTGATTGAAATGCATGGATTGAAATCAACAAATGCACCCATTAAGAAAAGAAGCGTTGAAGAGTGTACGCTTCCAAATATTCGAAAATGTTTTAAGAAAAGTAACACATGATTATCCTCTCTAGGTGTCGGTTTTCAAGATTTCGCCTCTCTCAGTCAGAAAAAGAAAAAGAGGACTCAGCATCAACAAAGGTGAATGGAGCGCTTTTGCTTTTCTATATGTTTGACGGCTTCGCGTACTCTGGGATTCTTGAATGTCCGCGTGTAAGAACCTCTCAAATTTCTTTGAGGAGAAAAATCCATCTTCCTTTTTTAAGATTAGTTTAAGAATAGTTAAGACTAGTTTTGCTCAAAGTTTTTCTACAGCTACTGCAACGCAAAAGGGATGAAATTAATTGATTAACGATTTTAATTAATTGATTGTTGGTTAACTAATTGATCTATTTATTTAGTTATTTATATTTGTTTGTTTGTTTGTTGCTTGGTTTGTTTGTTTGTTTGTTTGTTTGTTTGTTTGTTTGTTTGTTTGTTTGTTTGTTTGGCATTAATTTAGAAACATAAGTGGTCTGCGACGGCAAGGCTAAAGGCACGGAGTATTCATCCGTACATTATTCAACAGTAAGGTAGCATTCACTGTATGCCTAAAAATATTTTAAATGTATACATTTAATACCGTTTCTAAGCAAGACAGTGTAGTTGCAACACAGTAACATGTATAAGACATATAAACAAAGTTATACAAACACTAGATCTGGTGCGGTACCTGCGTCACAATTTGCGCGAGAACTCTTGCTTAAGTGCTTCTTGTAAATCACCATAACTCTATTCTTCGCAAATTGTTTCTCCTTTTGTGGTGTTGGAGCACAGGAGTATATACTTTACGAACACGTTAAATAAATAGAGCGGCCGGGAGGGCGAGGTGAGGGGCAGAGTTTCTTGCTTTAAATGAACCGTCATCGGCTGGTTGGCTCTGTATAACTATGTACAAAGGAGCGGTGGCACCGAAAAATAGGACCATGTGACTATGCAGTCGACAGTACTTCAATAGGACTTTGCACGCTTCCACCTAACACATGCGCAAAGCGTTCTACATTCAACAGCAATTCCAAACTAAATACTGCAGTATACGTTTTTCAAAAGGCGGCGCTTTTCTCTTTGAAGTTACCGCTTGCAGTGTAACACGGAGCTGCGTGTCCACTGCCGGCGGAGTCTTTTGGTGACCTTTGTCTCTGAAATTGCAACTGTCAGGATTGGGGGCTCAATCCCATCGCTCGTGATCCGTTGTGAAGATTGGAGTCGGGCATGAATTAGAAGGTAGCTGGCCCATGCCGTCATCCAAATTATCCACGCTGAGGACGTTGATGAAGGGAAGGAATGCGCCTCATCGAGAACGAGGAATATGGGTTTATTTACCGTATTTATATAAGTCTAACATGACTGTTTGAGAAAGTACATCAGTCTAACATTACTGCTTGAGAGAGAGCGCCCTGAGCAGCCGCACAACAGCGGTCTTTAAACACTCGGTCCTCTCCCGATACAAGGTGATGCGAACGTTCGTTTAGTCATCGCAAACTAGCCGCCTCTCCGCGGCACGGTTTACACACACACACACACGCACACACACGCATACACACACGTGTTTACGGTCCGAAACCGACACCACACGAATTTCATAGAACTCGGAGCCGTTCCGGGTAGCGCGTTGTCTTGCGTCTTGGTCGGGCCGTGGGAAGGGGGGAAAAACGGCGTTCCCGCGGCAACTCGCGCACCCGTAGCAGATCAGGTCCACGTTGGGGAATTTGGTGACAATAGTTGGCCCGCCGAACTCATTCCATCACAAAGGCAATGAGGCTAGAGGTTGGCGGCGGTTTCAGCACAAAGCCTGCTTCATCGAACGCATCCTAGCTGAAGCGACGGAGAGTGGAGGAGGTGCGTATTGTTCCCCGACACTTAGTCGATTTAGTCACGCTGTGGCTAGAGGTTGGCGGCGATGCTCCCGAGATGTTGCTTCCACAGTCGCAACTGGTTGGCAAAACTTGCGCTGCAGCTGGCCGTTCTGAACACAACCAGCGTCGGGGAGATGGTGATAGGTTATCAAAACTTGAAATAAGGTTGACCACGTCAGCTCCTATTTCATTGCTAGGTCGAATTGCCAGTTGTGTCGGCATCAGCAACAGAGTTTGCCAATGGTGCCAGCTATTGTGAAAAGAAGGAACGAATCTTCTTTCGGGGGGGGGGGAGGGGAAGAGAGAAATAGCGCCTCAAGTAAGCAGTTTCAGGCTCTAAAATAAAATACAAAAGGGATGGCATATATATGGACACACACAAAAACGTGCGGCCCTGTAGCGCTGTGAGGAGGAGGAATAAACGTTTATTTTCGAAACAGTATCCCGGGGTAAGCCCCGGTTCTACTCTAGGTGGGTTTAAGTCTCCTCATTCCAGGAACCCTCTGGCCTTCGCTGCCTCCTTGGCCCTGGCGACGGCACGTCGTTGTTGCTCCAAATCCCGGAGACGAGCTTGGCCTCACACATTTGGATGGGGTCTTCGCTTTCTTTTCTGGCGTTACAGTCTTTCGGTGAAGGCGATGCGTCTTTGTCTAGATGCCATGGACACTCGAAGATCAGGTGCACCAAGGTGTCCGGTACGCCGCACATTGGGCAGTGGTATCCTTGTAGCGTTGGGTAGAGTCTGTGCATGAGTATTCCGTGGCTGTAAGTGTTACTCTGTAGTCTTCTGAGTGTGCTACTTTTTTCTTTGTTGGGCTTTGTGTGAGGTGGTGGATACATCCTGCGTTCCAGCCTGTGATGTTGGAGGATCGCTGAGTAGGTGATAAGTATACGATCTCTACCCTCCGGACCTCCGAGCCGCGGTGTGTGCCGCTTCGTTCCCCTCCCGCCCTTCGTGCCCAGGAGCCAATGTCACGCAGGTATAGGGGAACGGAGTGCTTCGCTGCTTCAATATCTTCAGTGATTCTGTCGACACACGACCCTCAGCGTAGTTCCTGACAGCTGCTTCAGAATTGGAAAAGACGACAGCTGTGTCCATGCACGTGGTAGTTGCTAGGACCATCGCCACCTCTTTTGCAGTCTCAGGGTTTTGTGGGCGGACTATGGCAGACGCTAGCTCTCTGGCCTCCGAATCTACGACGCTCAGGGCGTAGGCATTTCTTTGCGGGTATTTGGCTGCGTCAGGGTATCTGCCTTAGAGCTGTGCACGGGCTCGGGCCGGCCCAAAAGCCCGGACCCGTCCCGACCCGCGGGCCGGGCTCGGGCCATTTGGAGATTCTCTCACTCGGGCTTGGGCCGGGCCTGGACCAGGCTTTCTAGGCTCCCCGACCTCGACTGCGTACCTTATGCGAAAGTATGCTTGTCGTCTCGTATGTAGGTACAGCAGGAACTGCAATGTATTTATTCATCAAAAATGGAATCTACAGGGACGGGAGAAAAGTATCGTATTGTACGACCTTCAGAAGACAGGAGTTGCTGGGACGTGGAACCGGCACAATTACGGCGATGCCATTCACGTTACTTCTACTGATTTTGCGGATTGGTAATGTTGATTTTCGTTTTAGAGCGCAGCTCTTTGGCGTCCGTTCCTGGGTTTCGCGTCGGCGTTGTCGTCGGCCTCGTAACCAGCTCCGCCCCCCTTTCATCCCCCCAGCGCTAGCAGCGACCGACTGATACCGCTGGATGCCGCTGACGCCGCTAGAGAGTCAAGATAACGTGACTGCATAGAACACCGTCGCCGCCATGCAGAAAGAGGAGGAAAGGTTCCCCCCCCCCCTGGTTCTTAGCGCTGCGGAAGCGAGGGTATCATATTGTTTGTGTCGGCATCGGCGGCGTTGTCCCTGAAACCAACTCCGCAGCTGGGGTTGACTCACTATCGGCGTCAGCGGCATCAGTCAGTCGCTGCTATCTCTTCCCTCCTCCCTTTATCGTGTTGTCCGCTTGCTGCACGCGCTTCTGCCCCCATCGTTTGCCGCTGGGTGTACACGCCGCCCCCCTCCCACCCCTTCCTGCGAGTCTCCGGTTGTCAAAGCGCCGGCTCGAACTTTGAAGTTGGCGAACTGTGCGCCGCAAAGTTGCCCAACGGCTTGCTGGTAGTAGCTGCCTACTTCGCCCCTACCGCACTCACGAAAGACGTCGTGCACTTCCTGCAACTCGCATTAACCGTCCATCGATCCACACCGATGTTAGTAGTGGGGGACTTTAATGTTGACATAAAGACAAACAGCAATTTCCTAACACTTATGCGGGAGAACATCCCGTTCCTCTCCCTCGTAACGCGTCCCACGGCTGTGACAACCTCGCGAGGCACTTGTATAGATCTCGTCTTTGAGAATCAAGCATTGGTGTACCAAGTCGAACATATATCAGTCTATTTCTCCGACCACAAAGCTTCCTTCATGACTGTCAAGAACTGTTAGTGGAGTCTTTGTTTCTTACACGCTTTATGTTTTGCTGGTTCCCCGCCAAGAGTTCACCACCTTCGCTCGAACACCATCGGCCAGTTTCAAAGCTTACCTGATGCAGTGCATAAGCAGGCATTATGGTCATAGGCGGGGACATTAATTGACCTGATATTAAATGGGCCGGATTCTCTACCAACATTTTTTATGCCGGGAGCTTGCAACGTAGAAATCACGAATTTGTAGCGCCCACCGACGCCGCTACGCGCGGAAGCTAGAGGGCGGTGCTCTCGTTCACCGCTGCGAAGGATGAGGAAAATAAAATTGGGCGGCGCGTGCTCGCGGCGCAAGCACGGCACGCGCTGTTCCATTCTAAGAAGCTGCTACGCTGGTCGCATGGTTATGCAGGCAATGTCTGACCCTGCTTCGCTCAACCTGCAGCAGCTTCTGCATCTTGCACAGGCCATCTGTCACACAGCAGCCATCACCATCGAGCCCGCTGAAGCAGCAGCCGAGTTTTGCTACCAGGTTGCTTTGGTGAGCGACAGTGTGTTCCTGGAGGGCCTGTTGAACAGCTACCGCGAGTTCTTCGAGAAGCGAGAGGAACTGATGGGCCTGGTCGAGGCGACGAAAAGGACGCCCTACGTCTCCTCCTTGGCCGAGCTCCTGGCGGCATGTGAGTCATCGGACGGCGCCGGCGCCGATGCAGCCAGTGACACTGTCAAGGACGTCCCTGTGCGCTGGACGCCCTACGTCTCCTTCTTGGCCGAGCTGCTGGTGGCATTCGAGCCATCGGACGGCGCCGATGCAGCCTGTGACACTGTCGACACCAGAGATGGCAAGAGGCCGAATGACATCTGGAGGAGTACTGTCGTCTGGGTATGTCGCCTGGTTATGCAGACAATGTCTGACCCTGCTTCACTCAACCTGCAGCAGCTTCTGCATCTTGCACAGGCCATCTGTCACACAGCAGCCATCACCATCGAGCCCGCTGAAGCAGCAGCCGAGTTTTGCTACCAGGTTGCTTTGGTGAGCGACAGTGTGTTCCTGGAGGGCCTGTTGAACAGCTACCGCGAGTTGTTCGAGAAGCGAGAGGAACTGATGGGCCTGGTCGAGGCGACGAAAAGGACACCCTACGTCTCCTCCTTGGCCGAGCTCCTGGCGGCATGTGAGTCATCGGACGGCGCCGGCGCCGATGCAGCCAGTGACACTGTCAAGGACGTCCCTGTGCGCTGGACGCCCTACGTCTCCTTCTTGGCCGAGCTGCTGGTGGCATTCGATCCATCGGACGGCGCCGATGCAGCCTGTGACACTGTCGACACCAGAGATGGCAAGAGGCCGAATGACATCTGGAGGAGTACTGTCGTCTGGGTATGTCGCCTGGTTATGCAGGCAATGTCTGACCCTGCTTCACTCAACCTGCAGCAGCTTCTGCATCTTGCACAGGCCATCTGTCACACAGCAGCCATCACCATCGAGCCCGCTGAAGCAGCAGCCGAGTTTTGCTACCAGGTTGCTTTGGTGAGCGACAGTGTGTTCCTGGAGGGCCTGTTGAACAGCTACCGCGAGTTGTTCGAGAAGCGAGAGGAACTGATGGGCCTGGTCGAGGCGACGAAAAGGACACCCTACGTCTCCTCCTTGGCCGAGCTCCTGGCGGCATGTGAGTCATCGGACGGCACCGGCGCCGATGCAGCCAGTGACACTGTCAAGGACGTTCCTGTGCGCTGGACGCCCTACGTCTCCTTCTTGGCCGAGTTCCTGGCGGCATGCGAGTCATCGAACGGCACCGGCACCGATGCAGCCAGTGACACTGTCGACGCCAAAGATGGCAAGAGGCCGAATGGTATCTGGAGGAGTACTGTCGTCTGGTTTTGTCGCCTGGTTATGCAGGCAATGTCTGACCCTGCTTCACTCAACCTGCAGCAGCTTCTGCATCTTGCACAGGCCATCTGTCACACAGCAGCCATCACCATCGAGCCCGCTGAAGCAGCAGCCGAGTTTTGCTACCAGGTTGCTTTGGTGAGCGACAGTGTGTTCCTGGAGGGCCTGTTGAACAGCTACCGCGAGTTGTTCGAGCAAGCGAGAGGAACTGATGGGCCTGGTCGAGGCGACGAAAAGGACACCCTACGTCTCCTCCTTGGCCGAGCTCCTGGCGGCATGTGAGTCATCGGACGGCGCCGGCGCCGATGCAGCCAGTGACACTGTCAAGGACGTTCCTGTGCGCTGGACGCCCTACGTCTCCTTCTTGGCCGAGTTCCTGGCGGCATGCGAGTCATCGAACGGCACCGGCACCGATGCAGCCAGTGACACTGTCGACGCCAAAGATGGCAAGAGGCCGAATGGTATCTGGAGGAGTACTGTCGTCTGGTTTTGTCGCCTGGTTATGCAGGCAATGTCTGACCCTGCTTCGCTCAACCTGCAGCAGCTTCTGCATCTTGCACAGGACATCTGTCACACAGCAGCCATCACCATCGAGCCCGCTGAAGCAGCAGCCAAGTTTTGCTACCAGGTTGCTTTGGTTAGAGACAGCGTGTTCCTGGAGGGCCTGTTGAACAGCTGCCGCGAGTTGTTCGAGAAGCGAGAAGAGCTGATGGGCCCGCTCGAGGCGACGAAAAGGACGCCCTACGTCCGCTCCTTGGCCGAGCTCCTGGCGGCATTCGAGTCATCGAACGGCGCCGATGCAGCCAGTGACACTGTCGACGTCAGAGTTGGCAAGTGGCCGAATGGCATCTGGAGGAGTACTGTCGTCTGGTTTTGTCGCCTGGTTATGCAGGCAATGTCTGACCCTGCTTCACTCAACCTGCAGCAGCTTCTGCATCTTGCACAGGCCATCTGTCGCACAGCAGCCATCACCATCGAGCCCGCTGAAGCAGCAGTCAGGATTTGCTACCAGGTTGCTTCGGTTAGACACAGTGTGTTCCCGGTGGGCCTGTTGAACAGCTGCCGCGAGTTGTTCGGGAAGCGAGAGGAGCTGATGGACCCGCTCGAGGCGACGAAAAGGACGCCCTACGTCCGCTCCTTGGCCGAGCTCCTGGCGGCATTCGAGTCATCGAACGGCGCCGATGCAGCCTGTGACACTGTCGACGCCAGAGATGGCAAGAGGTGGAATGGCATCTGGAGAAGTAATTTGCAGTCCCTGGCCATTCAACTGATTGGCTGATTCCACGTAGTTCTGCGCCTGCCATACATGGTCAGCTTTGCCGAGATGGAGTGTCTGAAGTCAGCATTGACGGCTGCCAGCAAGGCCATGGAGCAGGCTGAGCCATACCTGATGCGTGCGGTCGACGATTACATCTATGTATCTCTGTTTCTCGCGCATATCATGGTTTTTGAACTGGCACTTATATATACGTATCTGTATGTTGGACGTTTCTTCAATGAATTATCAGTTGAGAGTCAGCGCTGTGTTGTCGTTTTTACCTTCCTTTTGTCCGTGATCTTGTGTTGCGCTGTTACGAACCTTACGATGACTACATTTCGCCGTTCCGTCTGAGGGGGGACCTCTGTTTTTGTCAAAGAGCATCAACTGAAAACACCGTAAAACTAAAATAAGTAGGCACGAAAGGAAGGAAGCGACACGATTTGCGAAGGACAGTTATCCAAATCTCTCTACATGCGGCTAAAAGAGAAAGCTAAGGAATTCTGGAAGCACGGTAAATTGCGAAGAAATGTCAAAGTAGAAAAAATAAGAACGTTGTTAGCTTTCTTGACTTTAGTGTCTTGAGATGGATGACCTTGCCGCACGAGAAAAGATATGTTGATATTCTGACATGACGGCACGAATGAGCCGCCACAACGCTTCGCCTCATCGGACCTCGCTGCGGGTTTCGTCAAGTTGTCCGATAGTGTGTTGATTTGGCTTCTCTCGTTGTATGGTCCGATGTGCTATGTTAGAAAAGTCAAAGCATCTCTGGCGTGAAATCTTCATAGGAACATTAAACCCACAAGGTTCCGGAATTGAAAAGTCAAAGCATCTCTGGCGTTAAATCTTCATAGGAACATTAAACCCACAAGGTTCCGGAATTGAAAGTACGACTTTGGAAATGTCAATGCAGCTTTCGAAACAAAAGTTTGAGACCTTTCTTCCCATAAAATTTCGGAATTGAAATCCATGCGCTCGGTAGATTCCACAGCCTCCGCGAGATGCCGCGACGTGCCCGCTCGTCATCAAAACGCCCTTCAAATTTTATGCGCTGAAGGGGCTCCTTGCTTTATGTGACTCCAGGTGTATTGACGCTGCCGCGAAATCAAGCCCGAGTTGGCAATGTTGGCGCCGAAATGTCTCTTCGAGCTTGGAAAAGGCATTCCAGACAAAACTCAGAATGATTTCCGGAGCCGGGGGTTGTTTTAGTCTGTGACGCATGATACATACATACATACATACATACATACATACATACATACATACATACATACATACATACATACATACATACATACATACATACATACGTACGTACGTACGTACGTACGTACATACATACATACATACATACATACATACATACATACATACATACATACATACATACATACATACATACATACATACATACATACATACATACATACGATATTGCCGCCAGCATAACGAGAACGAAAAGACGCATGCCGCGTCCTAGCTGTGTCCCAAAGAACCGCCACATCACAAGCGTCAAGCAAGGCACCGCAAGGCAACACTGCTGCGCACGTGCCCACACCACGGCTTGACAAACCGCCCTCTCGTCCTCGAGAATCGGATGGATGACATGCGACAGGAGGTGACGAAGAAGAGGGCGACGTTCGAAGAATCGAAGCTCGATGGCCATTTTTTTGTTGTTGTTGTTGAGTTCGCCCCTAATAAATCGATTTTTCTTAGAAACGGCTGGCGTAACTGTTGGTTGCAATATATACCGAGCTGTCTATTTTATTGGAAACATATCTAGTAGGATTTAAGCGCTGCAGCAATGCTTTATTCGCCATTCGTTCGTTCGGCACGTCGGACACTATAGATGGTGGAGTAGTAGTCGCAGGCTGTTCGCTAATTAGCTAATAATGGATAATACTATTTGTATTTCTGGCTATAACGCCTGAACATCATTGGCGGTATGTTGGATGGAGTCGTCGCAGCAGGCAATATCAGTTTCCGTGATTTCAAAAAGCCATCCGTGGTTCAGATATCCACCGACAAAAAGCTACAAAAGTGAAGGCGTTGTTTGACGCGGCTGTGACTTCGTTTTAAAGCATAACTTTCTTTGCCGAGCTCCCCAGCTATGTCACGCGAAAAGTGTAATGCCTTGTATCTGCACAAAAATTTGTAATTTGCAAAGTTAAGACATTTAATCGTTATGATATGTAAATGTAATGATTGGCAAGCTTTTAAGCGTTAAGAAATAATTTAAAGCAAAAGTAAAATAGAATAAGGAGAGAATACCCATAGGGTTCCTTACAAAATGCATGGGGCAGCTTATAGTAGTGGTCGGCTAATTGAAATTTGTGTGTGGGTGAACTTAAATTCGGGGTTGGGTCAACTTTAAATTTTGGAGGTGGGATAACGGAAATTTAGGCGTGGGCCAACTTGAACCGCAGCCGTGGTCTAACGCAGCCGTGGGCCAACCGCAGCCGTGGTCTAACGGTTAGGGCGTCCGACTCGGCTGCGGGAGGTGGTTCGTTCGAAACCCACCGCCGGATACCCACCGGTAAAATTGGGCACAGGCGTACCCCGGCCAGGCGCCCGGCTTTACTGGGTGTGCGCCTGGGAGAGGCCTCGCAAACCCCGCTGCGCCCCTCCTCCCCTCGGGGTTGGATCGGCAAAAACCCTGTTTCGAACAAAACCTCAGCCTGCAAAGGTGGTTCGTGTTACGTGGTTCTTCCACGGGTTCGAAAAAGTCACTGCGTCGCATTCGTGCGCGAGAGTTTCTCACAAAGCTTACAAAGCGCGTCGTCACTGACGTCTCACAAACCAGAAGATATCACCGCAAGTCTACAAGTCCTGAGCAGTTTCGCACTGTAATGGCTGAACGACAAGCAATGAAGAAATTCCGGGGTGGGCCAGCATAAATTTGAGGTTGGGGCAATTAACTGGAAATTTGTGCTTGGGCCAACTTGAAATGTGGGGTGGGCATACTTAACTTAGGGGTTGACCAACCTATTTCTGGGTGGGCCATGCTGGCATTTGGACATGAGCCAAATATAAATTTGAGGGTGGGCCGAAGTGAAATTTGAACGTGGGCCAACCAGAAGTACCTCGAGCGGCCAGGCGCACAGTAATATTGAGTTTACTTGCGGGCTTCATTCAAGCTCAGAAAACCACTTATCTAGCACGTATTAAGCAGCAAAAAGCTCTTTCAGGAGTTTTTCATATTGCCCTAAAATTTTCTTACTGATACTTTTCACCTCAATATAGTATTTGAGATATTGATTGATTAATTAAGATTGATTATGTATTTAAGTGGAGCGCAAAAATAATCTGAGCATCTCCAAGCGATGGTAAACAACGTTACCTTGGTTCTATCCAGCTACATATCCATTTGCATATCTTTAATTCTTGGTGCATGATAGTTGGGACACCCTGTATACTCACGAACTTTTTCTGCACACGTTCCATTAATGTGCTGCTTAAATTGATTGTTTCATTCCACGCCACTAAGGCGTGTTCAAGTATTGGCAGACATATGGATGTGAACAATTTGAGGAAGGGGAGATGGATACGGAAAATTCTTGTAAGTCTGCAGAGGAAACCAGTCGTGCGCGGTCCTCGTGTTGCTGCGCGAATAAAGTGGACGGAGAAACTTAACATATGCTATAAAAAATTGCCGAGATTGCTTACTTCAAGAACCCGGGTCAACTCTGCACGATCAACAGTATAACGGAAGACATTATTATGGGTGTCACGCTAATATGACATAATTCTGGCTTTTTCTGACAAATTTTAGAGTGAGCTCGTTCAATTGGCACCATTCAGATAATAAGGACATGTCGGACCGCAGAACACGGCTGTCCTCAATATTGTGTTTCTCCTCGATTATTTTGATGTCGTCAGCGCAAAAAAAAGGGCTCTGGCTTAGCTAAGGTTATGCCCAGGATGCGAAGCATACTAGCCTTTATTTTAACCAAGGAAGTTTATGTATCCTCCTTGATTTTAACGCGACAGCGTTAAGGAGCTCGTGTCGCAGAAAAGCCGGTGTCGTCGGCGTCGGCTCAGGCGTGCGTCGCTTGCTCAGGCGCACATTTCGTTGTCGCGCCGAACGCTGCGTTGCTCGACGCTCACCGCGTCCGATGCGGGGCACGTAGTCGCTGCGCCGTAGCCCATTGTCTTACACCCCTTGGCGGGTCGACGGGAACGCTGTC
The DNA here is from genome assembly GCF_038994185.2 of Dermacentor albipictus. Classification (NCBI taxonomy): domain Eukaryota; kingdom Metazoa; phylum Arthropoda; class Arachnida; order Ixodida; family Ixodidae; genus Dermacentor; species Dermacentor albipictus. The sequence continues at coordinate 117,603,283 of NC_091824.1, forward strand.
ATATGGTAGCTACGCGGCCGCGCACGGCGCAGCAAGGAAGAGCGTGGTTGTGCGGCTAGTATGCTTCGCATAAAAGTAATGCAGAGTTCTGATTTGCTCAAGAAGCATTATTGATGAAAATAAATGAGAAGCGGACCAACCCGGAACCTTGCAGCACGCCAGTAGACTCCGCACAGACAAAAGATGGATCACTGACTATCAAGAAGCCGGACTTATCGAGAGATATCTGCGTAGGAAAGCCGTAAAGGTACAATTACAGCTTCGACATTGCAGTGCGCAAGCATCACGACCTGTAAGGGATGACTGACTAGGTCGAAGGTATTCCTGTGGTCGGAGTACGGAGATCAAGCAACAACACCACGTGAAAACTGGCGCAGCACTGCGGATTACTACAACGGAACAACTGGCGGTGATTCTGCTTTTTGGACCATGTGCAGCACCGGGCAATGGTACTTGGTGTGACTACCAAATGGACAGTGTCGTATCTACGACCTTCAGAAGACAGGTGTTGCTGGGACGTGGAACCGGCACAATTACGGCGATGCCATTCACGTTACTTCTACGGACTTTGCAGATTGGTAATGTCGATTTTCGCTTTTCTTACACGCTTTATGTTTTGCTGGTTCCCCGCCAAGGGTTCTTTGAGCGTAATGAGTGCAGTAGGTGCTGGTTTCACTTATTGCTTCGCCTCTCCTTCTATTTTCTTCTCCTGCGGCGATGTAGATCTCCCACTTTCCACAATGGAAATCTTGCAGCAGATTTAGGCAGGCCAAGATAGTATTAAGGCTAAACTAATTTATATTGAATCGACGCAGGCAGAAAACAAGCTAGGTATAGATGAGCCTGATTGCCGTAATAGGTCAGTACAAGAGAAGCTAACTAATCTTGATGCAATGAATTCAGCAGTCACAAAATGTGTCAAGCAATGCTGAGATCAAAGTCGCGCAGATTTCAGTTCTGTATTGGAACAAAGCACTGGTGGCATTACTCTCAGAAGTTGACGACCTTGAGAATTGTAGGCGAAGACGCAATTTCTTCTTTTACGGCGTAACTGATGCCGATGCTCGTGACACAAGCACCGATCTTGGAATTGTGGGCCTCAAAATCAGGCATCAAGTCAGTTTCATTAGAGAGGGCTCATGGGTTGATTCGATTGCAACAGGTAAAAAACGGCCCATACTTGCAAATTTGGCATTGTTAAAAAAAAAGAAGGAAACTGCGTGTTTTATATAGCGTAAGAAAGTTAAAAGACATGACTGGCATTTCCGAGGACTTCTCTGAAGCGGTACGGAAGAAAAGAAGCAATTTTATAGGGACTTTGCAAAGTCACAGAAAAGGAAGGTGGTATAAAGAGACGCTTGGTTATGATTGTTTTGTTAACTGGAACAAATTGTGTTTATGAATAAGGAAGAGAGAAAGCTGTACTGCGGAAGTGACCGTGTCAAACCAGCTCCGTTGGTCCTTCATGCCAGCTGTTAAATTACCGCAGTACAAAAAACAATATTGACGAGTTACACTCGCTCATAAGTACAGTTAAGCCTTCTGTTGCTCTAGATACTGAATCTGGGCTGTGCCAGGACATTTGCGATCATGAGGTTCGTCTAACTGGGTACATGCAACAGAAAAGATCAAAATGCACATGGTGGTGATGTATTTGTTCTTGTAGATAAGATTATTTCCCTCTATCAAATGCGAATCAATGGAGGTGCATCCAAGGCCATGTTTTGTATAAGCAGGAACTTCCAAACAGCGTGGCGATTACAGTATGAAGCTTTTATCATCCCCGAAAACCTTCGCTCGAACACCATCGGCCAGTTTCAAAGCTTACCTGACGCAGTGCATAAGCAGGCATTATGGTCATAGGCGGGGACATTAATTGACCTGATATTTAATAGGCCGGGTTGTCTACCAACATTTTTTATGCCGGGAGCTTGCAACGTAGAAATCACGAATTTGTAGCGCCCACCAACGCCGCCACGCGCGCAAGCTAAAGGACGGCGCTCTCGGTCACCGCTCCGAAAGTGAGGAAAATGAAGTTGGGCGGCGCGTGCTCGCGGCGCAAGCACGGCACGCGCTGTTCCATTCTAAGAAGCTGTTACGCTGGTCGCATGGTTATGCAGGCAATGTCTGACCCTGCTTCGCTCAACCTGCAGCAGCTTCTGCATCTTGCACAGGCGATCTGTCACACAGCAGCCATCACCATCGAGCCCGCTGAAGCAGCAGCCAAGTTTTGCTACCAGCTTGATTTGGTTAGAGACAGTGTGTTCCTGGAGGGTCTGTTCAACAGCTGCCGCGAGTTGTTCGAGAAGCGAGAGGAGCTGATGGGCCCGCTCGAGGTGACGAAAAGGACGCCGTACGTCTCCTCCTTGGCCGAGCTCCTGGCGGCATTCGAGTCATCGAACGGCGCCGATGCAGCCTGTGACACTGTCGACGCCAGGGTTGGCAAGTGGCCGAATGGCATCTGGAGGAGTACTGTCGTCTGGTTATGTCGCCTGGTTATGCAGGCAATGTCTGACCCTGCTTCACTCAACCTGCAGCAGCTTCTGCATCTGAGATGAGATCTGAGATTAGAGATGGCAAGAGGCCGAATGGCATCTGGAGGAGCACTGTGCAGTCCCTGGCCATTCAACTGATTGGCTGATTCCACGTCGTTCTGCGCCTGCCATACCTGGTCAGCTTTGCCGAGATGGAGTGTCTGAAGTCAGCAGTGACGGCTGCCAGCAAGGCCATGGAGCAGGCTGAGCCATACCTGATGCGTGCGGTCGACGATTACATCTATGTATCTCTGTTTCTCGCGCATATCATGGTTTTTGAACTGGCACTTATATATACGTATCTGTATGTTGGACGTTTCTTCAATGAATTATCAGTTGAGAGTCAGCGCTGTGTTGTCGTTTTTACCTTCCTTTTGTCCGTGATCTTGTGTTGCGCTGTTACGAACCTTACGATGACTACATTTCGCCGTTCCGTCTGAGGGGGGACCTCTGTTTTTGTCAAAGAGCATCAACTGAAAACATCGTAAAACTAAAATAAAGAGGCACGAAAGGAAGGAAGCGACACGATTTGCGAAGGACAGTTATCCAAATCTCTCTACATGCGGCTAAAAGAGAAAGCTAAGGAATTCTGGAAGCACGGTAAATTGCGAAGAAATGTCAAAGTAGAAAAAATAAGAACGTTGTTAGCTTTCCTGACTTTAGTGTCTTGAGATGGATGACCTTGCCGCACGAGAAAAGATATGTTGATATTCTGACATGACGGCACGAATGAACCGCCACAACGCTTCTCCTCATCGGACCTCGCTGCGGGTTTCGTCAAGTTGTCCGATAGTGTGTTGATTTGGCTTCTCTCGTTGTATGGTCCGATGTGCTATGTTAGAAAAGTCAAAGCATCTCTGGCGTGAAATCTTCATAGGAACATTAAACCCACAAGGTTCCGGAATTGAAAAGTCAAAGCATCTCTGGCGTTAAATCTTCATAGGAACATTAAACCCACAAGGTTCCGGAATTGAAAGTACGACTTTGGAAATGTCAATGCAGCTTTCGAAACAAAAGTTTGAGACCTTTCTACCCATAATGTTTCGGAATTGAAATCCATGCGCTTGGTAGATTCCACGGCCTCCGCGAGATGCCGCGACGTGCCCGCTCGTCATCAAAACGCCCTTCAAATTTTATGCGCTGAAGGGGCTCCTTGCTTTATGTGACTCCAGGTGTATTGACGCTGCCGCGAAATCAAGCCCGAGTTGGCAATGTTGGCGCCGAAATGTCTCTTCGAGCTTGGAAAAGGCATTCCAGACAAAACTCAGAATGATTTCCGGAGCCGGGGGTTGTTTTAGTCTGTGACGCATGATACATACATACATACATACATACATACATACATACATACATACATACATACATACATACATACATACATACATACATACATACATACATACATACATACATACATACATACATACGTACGTACGTACGTACGTACGTACGTACATACATACATACATACATACATACATACATACATACATACATACATACATACATACATACATACATACATACATACATACATACATACATACATACATACATACATACATACGATATTGCCGCCAGCATAACGAGAACGAAAAGACGCATGCCGCGTCCTAGCTGTGTCCCAAAGAACCGCCACATCACAAGCGTCAAGCAAGGCACCGCAAGGCAACACTGCTGCGCACGTGCCCACACCACGGCTTGACAAACCGCCCTCTCGTCCTCGAGAATCGGATGGATGACATGCGACAGGAGGTGACGAAGAAGAGGGCGACGTTCGAAGAATCGAAGCTCGATGGCCATTTTTTTGTTGTTGTTGTTGAGTTCGCCCCTAATAAATCGATTTTTCTTAGAAACGGCTGGCGTAACTGTTGGTTGCAATATATACCGAGCTGTCTATTTTATTGGAAACATATCTAGTAGGATTTAAGCGCTGCAGCAATGCTTTATTCGCCATTCGTTCGTTCGGCACGTCGGACACTATAGATGGTGGAGTAGTAGTCGCAGGCTGTTCGCTAATTAGCTAATAATGGATAATACTATTTGTATTTCTGGCTATAACGCCTGAACATCATTGGCGGTATGTTGGATGGAGTCGTCGCAGCAGGCAATATCAGTTTCCGTGATTTCAAAAAGCCATCCGTGGTTCAGATATCCACCGACAAAAAGCTACAAAAGTGAAGGCGTTGTTTGACGCGGCTGTGACTTCGTTTTAAAGCGTAACTTTCTTTGCCGAGCTCCCCAGCTATGTCACGCGAAAAGTGTAATGCCTTGTATCTGCACAAAAATTTGTAATTTGCAAAGTTAAGACATTTAATCGTTATGATATGTAAATGTAATGATTGGCAAGCTTTTAAGCGTTAAGAAACAATTTAAAGCAAAAGTAAAATAGAATAAGGAGAGAATACCCATAGGGTTCCTTACAAAATGCATGGGGCATGCAGCTTATAGTAGTGGTCGGCTAATTGAAATTTGTGTGTGGGTGAACTTAAATTCGGGGTTGGGTCAACTTTAAATTTTGGAGGTGGGATAACGGAAATTTAGGCGTGGGCCAACTTGAAATTCCGGGGTGGGCCAGCATAAATTTGAGGTTGGGGCAATTAACTGGAAATTTGTGCTTGGGCCAACTTGAAATGTGGGGTGGGCATACTTAACTTAGGGGTTGACCAACCTATTTCTGGGTGGGCCATGCTGGCATTTGGACATGAGCCTAATATAAATTTGAGGGTGGGCCGAAGTGAAATTTGAACGTGGGCCAACCAGAAGTACCTCGAGCGGCCAGGCGCACAGTAATATTGAGTTTACTTGCGGGCTTCATTCAAGCTCAGAAAACCACTTATCTAGCACGTATTCAGCAGCAAAAAGCTCTTTCAGGAGTTTTTCATATTGCCCTAAAATTTTCTTACTGATACTTTTCACCTCAATATAGTATTTGAGATATTGATTGATTAATTAAGATTGATTATGTATTTAAGTGGAGCGCAAAAATAATCTGAGCATCTCCAAGCGATGGTAAACAACGTTACCTTGGTTCTGTCCAGCTACATATCAATTTGCATATCTTTAATTCTTGGTGCATGATAGTTGGGACACCCTGTATACTCACGAACTTTTTCTGCACACGTTCCATTAATGTGCTGCTTAAATTGCTTGTTTCATTCCACGCCACTAAGGCGTGTTCAAGTATTGGCAGACATATGGATGTGAACAATTTGAGGAAGGGGAGATGGATACGGAAAATTCTTGTAAGTCTGCAGAGGAAACCAGTCGTGCGCGGTCCTCGTGTTGCTGCGCGATTAAAGTGTACGGAGAAACTTAACATATACTATAAAAAATTGCCGAGATTGCTTACTTCAAGAACGCGGGTCAACTCTGCACGATCAACAGTATAACGGAAGACATTATTATGGGTGTCACGCTAATATGACATAATTCTGGCTTTTTCTGACAAATTTTAGAGTGAGCTCGTTCAAATGGCACCATTCAGATAACAAGGACATGTCGGACTGCAGAACACGGCTGTCCTCAATATTGTGTTTCTCCTCGATTATTTTGATGTCGTCTGCGCAAAAAAAATGGCTGTGGCTTAGCTAAGGTTAAGCCCAGGATGCGAAGCATACTAGCCTTTATTTTAACGCGACAGCGTTAAGGAGCTCGTGTCGCAGAAAAGCCGGTGTCGTCGGCGTCGGCTCAAGCGTGCGTCGCTTGCTCAGGCGCACATTTCGTTGTCGCGCCGAACGCTGCGTTGCTCGACGCTCACCGCGTCCGATGCGGGGCGCGTAGTCGCTGCGCCGTAGCCCATTGTCTTACACCCGTTGGCGGGTCGACGGGAACGCTGTCGCGTTCCACTCTTGAAGGCGAAGCGTAAGCGTCCGCTTTGCAGCTGTTATGACGTCATATAGTAGCTACGCGGCCGCGCGCGGCGCAGCAAAGAAGAGCGTGGTTGTGCGGCTAGTATGCTTCGCATAAAAGTAATGCAGAGTTCTGATTTGCTCAAGAAGCATTATTGATGAAAATTAAATGAGAAGCGGACCAACCCGGAACCTTACAGCACGCCAGTAGACACCGCACAGACAAATGATGGATCACTGACTATCAAGAAGCCGGACTTATCGAGAGATATCTGCGTAGGAAAGCCGTAAAAGTACAATTACAGCTTCGACACTGGAGTGCGCAAGCGTCACGACCTGTAAGGGATGACTGACTAGGTCGAAGGTATTCCTGTGGTCGGAGTACGGAGATCAAGCAACAACACCACATGAAAACTGGCGCAGCACTACGGATTACTACAACGGAACAACCGGTTGCTATTCTGCTTTTTGGACCATGTGCAGCACCGGGCAATGGTACTTGGTGTGACTACCAGATGGACAGTGTCGTATCTTCAGAAGACAGGTGTTGCTGGGACGTGGAACCGGCACAATTACGGCGATGCCATTCACGTTACTTCTACTGACTTTGCAGATTGGTAATGTCGATTTTCGCTTTTCTTACACGCTTTATGTTTTGCTGGTTCCCCGCCAAGGGTTCTTTGAGCGTATTGAGTGCAGTAGGTGCTGGTTTCACTTATTGCTTCGCCTCTCCTTCTATTTTCTTCTCCTGCGGCGATGTAGATCTCCCACTTTCCACAATGGAAATCTTGCAGCAGATTTAAGCAGGCCAAGATAGTATTAAGGCTAAACTAATTTATATTGGATCGACGCAGGCAGAAAACAAGGTAGGTATAGATGAGCCTGATTGCCGTAATAGGTCAGTACAAGAGAAGCTAACTAATCTTGATGCAATGAATTCAGCAGTCACAAAATGTGTCAAGCAATGCTGAGATCAAAGTCGCACAGATTTCAGTTCTGTATTGGAACAAAGCATTGGAGGCATTACTCTCAAAAGTTGACGACCTGGAGAATTGTAGGCGAAGACGGAATTGCTTCTTTTACGGCGTACCTGATGCCGAAGCTCGTGACACAAGCACCGGTCTTGGAATTGTGGGCCTCAAAATCAGGCATCAAGGCAGTTTCATTAGAGAGGGCTCATGGGTTGATTCGATTGCAACAGGTAAAAAACGGCCCATACTTGCAAAGTTGGCATTGTTAAAAAAAAAGAAGGAAACTGCGTGTTTTATATAGCGTAAGAAAGTTAAAAGACACGATTGGCATTTCCGAGGACTTCTCTGAAGCGGTACGGAAGAAAAGAAGCAATTTTATAGGGACTTTGTAAAGTCACAGAAAAAGAAGGTGGTATAAAGCGACGCTTGGTTATGATTGTTTTGTTAAATGGAACAAATTGTGTTTATGAATAAGGAAGAGAGAAAGCTGTACTGCGGAAGTGACCATGTATAACCAGCTCCGTTGGTCCTTCTTGCCAGCTGTTAAATTACCGCAGTGTCAAAAACAATATTGACGAGTTACCGTCGTTCATAAGTACAGCTAAGCCTTCTGTTGCTCTAGATACTGAATCTGGGCTGTGCCAGGATATTTGCGATCATGAGGTTCGTCTAACTGGGTACATGCAACAGAAAAGATCAAAATGCACATGGTGGTGAGGTATTTGTTCTTGTAGATCAAATATTTTCCTCTATCAAATGCGAATCAATGGTGGTGCGTCCAAGGCCATGTTTTGTATAAGCAGGAACTTCCAAACAGCCTGGCGATTACAGTATGAAGCTTTTATCATCCCCGAAAACCTTCGCTCGAGCACCATTGGCCAGTTTCAAAGCTTACCTGACGCAGTGCATAAGCGGGCATTATGGTCATAGGCGGGGACATAAATTGACCTGATATTAAATGGGCCGGGTTGTCTACCAACATTTTTTAAGCCGGGAGCTTGCAACGTTGAAATCACGAATTTGTAGCGCCCACCGACGCCGCTACGCGCGGAAGCTAGAGGGCGGCGCTCTCGGTCACCGCTGCGAAAGATGACGAAGATAAAGTTGGGCGGCGCGTGCTCGTGGCGCAAGCACGGCACGCGCTGTTCCATTCTAAGAAGCTGCTACGCTGGTCGCATGGTTATGCAGGCAATGTCTGACCCTGCTTCGCTCAACCTGCAGCAGCTTCTGCATCTTGCACAGGACATCTGTCACACAGCAGCCATCACCATCGAGCCCGCTGAAGCAGCAGCCAAGTTTTGCTACCAGGTTGCTTTGGTTAGAGACAGTGTGTTCCTGGAGGGCCTGTTGAACAGCTGCCGCGAGTTGTTCGAGAAGCGAGAAGAGCTGATGGGTACGCTCGAGGCGACGAAAAGGACGCCCTACGTCTCCTCCTTGGCCGAGCTCCTGGCGGCATTCGAGTCATCGAACGGCGCCGATGCAGCCTGTGACACTGTCGACGCCAGAGATGGCAAGTGGCCGAATGGCATCTGGAGGAGTACTATCGTCTGGTTATGTCGCCTGGTTATGCAGGCAATGTCTGACCCTGCTTCACTCAACCTGCAGCAGCTTCTGCATCTGAGATGAGATCTGGGATGAGAGATGGCAAGAGGCCGAATGGCATCTGGAGGATTACGGTGCAGTCTCTGGCCATTCAACTGAGTGGCTGATTCCACGTCGTTCTGCGCCTGCCATACCTGGTCAGCTTTGCCACGATGGAGTGCCTGAAGTCAGCAGTGACGGCTGCCGGCAAGGCCATGGAGCAGGCTGAGCCATACCTGATGCGTGCGGTCAACGATTATATTGATTTATCTCTGTTTCTCGCGCATATAATGGTTTTTGAACTGGCACGTATATATACGTATCTGTATGTTGGACGTTTCTTCAATAAATTATCAGTTGAGAGTCCGCGCTGTGTTGTCGTTTTTACCTTCCTTTTGTCCGTGATCTTGTGTTGCGCTGTTACGAACCTTGCGATGAGTACATTTCGCCGTTCTGTCTGGGCGGGGCCGTTGTTTTTGCCAAACACCATCAACTGAAAACGCCGTAAAACTAAAACAAATAGGCACGAAAGGAAGGAAGCGACACGATTTGCGAAAGACAGTTATCCAAATCTCTCTAGATACGGCTAAAAGAGAAAGCCAAGGAATTCTGGAAGCACGGTAAATTGCGAAGAAATGTCAAAGTAGAAAAAATAGCGTTGTTAGCTTTCCTGACTTTAGTGTCTTGAGATGGATGTCTTGCCGCACGAGAAAAAATATGTTGATATTCTGACATGACAGCACGAATGAACCGCCACAACGCTTCGCCTCATCGGACCTCGCTGCGGGTTTCGTCAAGTTGTCCGATAGTCTGTTGATTTGGCTTGTCTCGTTGTATGGTCAGATGTGCTATGTTAGAAAAGTCAAAGCATCTCTGGCGTCAAATCTTCATAGGAACATTAGACCCACAAGGTTCCGGAATTGAAAAGTCAAAGCATCTTTGGCGTGAAATCTTCATGGGAACATTAGACCCACAATGTTCCGGAATTGAAAGTACGACTTTGGAAATGTCAATGCAGCTTTCGCAACAAAAGTTTGAGACCTTTCTACCCATAATGTTTCGGAATTGAAATCCATGCGCTTGGTAGATTTCACGGCCTCCGCGAGATGCCGCGACGTGCCCGCTCGTCATCAAAACGCCCTTCAAATTTTATGCGCTGAAGGGGCTCCTTGCTTTATGTGACTCCAGGTGTATTGACGCTGCCGCGAAATCAAGCCCGAGTTGGAAATGTTCGCGCCGAAATGTCTTTTCGAGCTTGGAAAGGGCATTCCAGACAAAAATCGCAATAATTTCCGGAGCCGGGGGTTGTTTTAGTCTGTGACGCATGATACATACATACATACATACATACATACATACATACATACATACATACATACATACATACATACATACATACATACATACATACATACATACATACATACATACATACATACATACATACATACATACATACATACATACATACATACATACATACATACATACGTACGTACGTACGTACGTACGTACGTACGTACGTACGTACATACATACATACATACATACATACATACATACATACATACATACATACATACATACATACATACATACATACATACATACATACATACATACATACATACATACATACATACATACATACATACATACATACATACATACATACATACGATATTGCCGCCAGCATAACGAGAACGAAAAGACGCATGCCGCGTCCTAGCTGTGTCCCAAAGAACCGCCACATCACAAGCGTCAAGCAAGGCAGCGCAAGGCAACACTGCTGCGCACGTGCCCACACCACGGCTTGACAAACCGCCCTCTCGTCCTCGAGAATCGGATGGATGACATGCGACAGGAGGTGACGAAGAAGAGGGCGACGTTCGAAGAATCGAAGCTCGATGGCCATTTTTTTTGTTGTTGTTGTTGAGTTCGCCCCTAATAAATCGATTTTTCTTAGAAACGGCTGGCGTAACTGTTGGTTGCAATATATACCGAGCTGTCTATTTTATTTGAAACATATCTAGTAGGATTTAAGCGCTGCAGCAATGCTTTATTCGCCATTCGTTCGTTCGGCACGTCGGACACTATAGATGGTGGAGTAGTAGTCGCAGGCTGTTCGCTAATTAGCTAATAATGGATCATTATATTTGTATTTCTGGCTATAACGCCTGAACATCATTGGCGGTATGTTGGATGGAGTCGTCGCAGCAGGCAATATCAGTTTCCGTGATTTCAAAAAGCCATCCGTGGTTCAGATATCCACCGACAAAAAGCTACAAAAGTGAAGGCGTTGTTTGACCCGGCTGTGACTTCGTTTTAAAGCGTAACTTTCTTTGCCGAGCTCCCCAGCTATGTCACGCGAAAAGTGTAATGCCTTGTATCTGCACAAAAATTTGTAATTTGCAAAGTTAAGACATTTAATCGTTATGATATGTAAATGTAATGATTGGCAAGCTTTTAAGCGTTAAGAAACAATTTAAAGCAAAAGTAAAATAGAATAAGGAGAGAATACCCATAGGGTTCCTTACAAAATGCATGGGGCATGCAGCTTATAGTAGTGGTCGGCTAATTGAAATTTGTGTGTGGGTGAACTTAAATTCGGGGTTGGGTCAACTTTAAATTTTGGAGGTGGGATAACGGAAATTTAGGCGTGGGCCAACTTGAAATTCCGGGGTGGGCCAGCATAAATTTGAGGTTGGGGCAATTAACTGGAAATTTGTGCTTGGGCCAACTTGAAATGTGGGGTGGGCATACTTAACTTAGGGGTTGACCAACTTATTTCTGGGTGGGCCATGCTGGCATTTGGACATGAGCCAAATATAAATTTGAGGGTGGGCCGAAGTGAAATTTGAACGTGGGCCAACCAGAAGTACCTCGAGCGGCCAGGCGCACAGTAATATTGAGTTTACTTGCGGGCTTCATTCAAGCTCAGAAAACCACTTATCTAGCACGTATTCAGCAGCAAAAAGCTCTTTCAGGAGTTTTTCATATTGCCCTAAAATTTTCTTACTGATACTTTTCACCTCAATATAGTATTTGAGATATTGATTGATTAATTAAGATTGATTATGTATTTAAGTGGAGCGCAAAAATAATCTGAGCATCTCCAAGCGATGGTAAACAACGTTACCTTGGTTCTGTCCAGCTACATATCAATTTGCATATCTTTAATTCTTGGTGCATGATAGTTGGGACACCCTGTATACTCACGAACTTTTTCTGCACACGTTCCATTAATGTGCTGCTTAAATTGCTTGTTTCATTCCACGCCACTAAGGCGTGTTCAAGTATTGGCAGACATATGGATGTGAACAATTTGAGGAAGGGGAGATGGATACGGAAAATTCTTGTAAGTCTGCAGAGGAAACCAGTCGTGCGCGGTCCTCGTGTTGCTGCGCGATTAAAGTGGACGGAGAAACTTAACATATACTATAAAAAAATTGCCGAGATTGCTTACTTCAAGAACGCGGGTCAACTCTGCACGATCAACAGTATAACGGAAGACATTATTATGGGTGTCACGCTAATATGACATAATTCTGGCTTTTTCTGACAAATTTTAGAGTGAGCTCGTTCAAATGGCACCATTCAGATAACAAGGACATGTCGGACCGCAGAACACGGCTGTCCTCAATATTGTGTTTCTCCTCGATTATTTTGATGTCGTCTGCGCAAAAAAATGGCTGTGGCTTAGCTAAGGTTAAGCCCAGGATGCGAAGCATACTAGCCTTTATTTTAACGCGACAGCGTTAAGGAGCTCGTGTCGCAGAAAAGCCGGTGTCGTCGGCGTCGGCTCAGGCGTGCGTCGCTTGCTCAGGCGCACATTTCGTTGTCGCGCCGAACGCTGCGTTGCTCGACGCTCACCGCGTCCGATGCGGGGCGCGTAGTCGCTGCGCCGTAGCCCATTGTCTTACACCCCTTGGCGGGTCGACGGGAACGCTGTCGCGTTCCACTCTTGAAGGCGAAGCTTAAGCATCCGCTTTGCAGCTGTATGGTATGGTAGCTACGCGGCCGCGCGCGGCGCAGCAAGGAAGAGCGTGGTTGTGCGGCTAGTATGCTTCGCATAAAAGTAATGCAGAGTTCTGATTTGCTCAAGAAGCATTATTGATGAAAATTAAATGAGAAGCGGACCAACCCGGAACCTTGCAGCACGCCAGTAGACACCGCACAGACAAAAGATGGATCACTGACTATCAAGAAGCCGGACTTATCGAGAGATATCTGCGTAGGAAAGCCGTAAAAGTACAATTACAGCTTCGACACTGGAGTGCGCAAGCGTCACGACCTGTAAGGGATGACTGACTAGGTCGAAGGTATTCCTGTGGTCGGAGTACGGAGATCAAGCAACAACACCACATGAAAACTGGCGCAGCACTACGGATTACTACAACGGAACAACCGGTCGTTATTCTGCTTTTTGGACCATGTGCAGCACCGGGCAATGGTACTTGGTGTGACTGCCAGATGGACAGTGTCGTATCTTCAGAAGACAGGTGTTGCTGGGACGTGGAACCGGCACAATTACGGCGATGCCATTCACGTTACTTCTACTGACTTTGCAGATTGGTAATGTCGATTTTCGCTTTTCTTACACGCTTTATGTTTTGCTGGTTCCCCGCCAAGGGTTCTTTGAGCGTATTGAGTGCAGTAGGTGCTGGTTTCACTTATTGCTTCGCCTCTCCTTCTATTTTCTTCTCCTGCGGCGATGTAGATCTCCCACTTTCCACAATGGAAATCTTGCAGCAGATTTAAGCAGGCCAAGATAGTATTAAGGCTAAACTAATTTATATTGGATCGACGCAGGCAGAAAACAAGGTAGGTATAGATGAGCCTGATTGCCGTAATAGGTCAGTACAAGAGAAGCTAACTAATCTTGATGCAATGAATTCAGCAGTCACAAAATGTGTCAAGCAATGCTGAGATCAAAGTCGCACAGATTTCAGTTCTGTATTGGAACAAAGCATTGGAGGCATTACTCTCAAAAGTTGACGACCTGGAGAATTGTAGGCGAAGACGGAATTGCTTCTTTTACGGCGTACCTGATGCCGAAGCTCGTGACACAAGCACCGGTCTTGGAATTGTGGGCCTCAAAATCAGGCATCAAGTCAGTTTCATTAGAGAGGGCTCATGGGTTGATTCGATTGCAACAGGTAAAAAACGGCCCATACTTGCAAAGTTGGCATTGTTAAAAAAAAAGAAGGAAACTGCGTGTTTTATATAGCGTAAGAAAGTTAAAAGACACGACTGGCATTTCCAAGGACTTCTCTGAAGCGGTACGGAAGAAAAGAAGCAATTTTATAGGGACTTTGCAAAGTCACAGAAAAAGAAGGTGGTATAAAGCGACGCTTGGTTATGATTGTTTTGTTAAATGGAACAAATTGTGTTTATGAATAAGGAAGAGAGAAAGCTGTACTGCGGAAGTGACCATGTATAAACAGCTCCGTTGGTCCTTCTTGCCAGCTGTTAAATTACCGCAGTGTCAAAAACAATATTGACGAGTTACCCTCGTTCATAAGTACAGTTAAGCCTTCTGTTGCTCTAGATACTGAATCTGGGCTGTGCCAGGACATTTGCGATCATGAGGTTCGTCTAACTGGGTACATGCAACAGAAAAGATCAAAATGCACATGGTGGTGAGGTATTTGTTCTTGTAGATCAAATATTTTCCTCTATCAAATGCGAATCAATGGTGGTGCGTCCAAGGCCATGTTTTGTATAAACAGGAACTTCCAAACAGCGTGGCGATTACAGTATGAAGCTTTTATCATCCCCGAAAACCTTCACTCGAACACCATTGGCCAGTTTCAAAGCTTACCTGACGCAGTGCCTAAGCAGGCATTATGGTCATAGGCGGGGACATAAATTCACCTGATAATAAATGGACCGGGTTGTCTACCAACATTTTTTATGCCGGGAGCTTGCAACGTTGAAATCACGAATTTGTAGCGCCCACCGACGCCGCTACGCGCGGAAGCTAGAGGGCGGCGCTCTCGGTCACCGCTGCGAAAGATGACGAAGATAAAGTTGGGCGGCGCGTGCTCGTGGCGCAAGCACGGCACGCGCTGTTCCATTCTAAGAAGCTGCTACGCTGGTCGCATGGTTATGCAGGCAATGTCTGACCCTGCTTCGCTCAACCTGCAGCAGCTTCTGCATCTTGCACAGGAGATCTGTCACACAGCAGCCATCACCATCGAGCCCGCTGAAGCAGCAGCCAAGATTTGCTACCAGGTTGCTTCGGTTAGACACAGTGCGTTCCCGGTGGGCCTGTTGAACAGCTGCCGCGAGTTGTTCGAGAAGCGAGAGGAGCTGATAGGCACGCTCGAGGCGACGAAAAGGACGCCCTACGTCTCCTCCTTGGCCGAGCTCCTGGCGGCATTCGAATCATCGAACTGCACCGATGCAGCCAGTGACACTGTCGACGCCAAAGATGGCAAGAGGCCGAATGACATCTGGAGGAGTACTGTCGTCGGGTTTTGTCGCCTGGTTATGCAGGCAATGTCTGACCCTGCTTCACTCAACCTGCAGCAGCTTCTGCATCTTGCACAGGCCATCTGTCGCACAGCAGCCACCACCATCGAGCCCGCTGAAGCAGCAGCCAAGTTTTGCTACCAGGTTGCTTTGGTTAGAGGCAGTGTGTTCCTGGAGGGCCTGTTGAAAAGTTGCCGCGCGTTGTTCAAGCCAGAGGAGCTGATGGGCACGCTCGAGGCGACGAAAAGGACGCCCTACGTCTCCTCCTTGGCCGAGCTCCTGGCGGCATTCGAGTCATCGAACGGCACCGATGCAGCCAGTGACACTGTCGACGCCAGAGTTGGCAAGATGCCGAATGGCATCTGGAGGAGTACTGTGCAGTCCCTGGCCATTCAACTGAGTGGCTGATTCCACGTCATTCTACGCCTGACATTCCTGGTCAGCTTTGCGGAGATGGAGTGCCTGAAGTCAGCAGGGACGGCTGCCGGCAAGGCCATGGAGCAGGCTGAGCCATACCTGATGAGTGCCCTGACTCGTCGATTACATTGTTGTATCTATGTGTCTCGCGCATGTCCTGATTTTTGAACTGGCACTTATATATATGTGTCCATATGTTCGACGTTTCTTGAGTAAATTATCAGTTGAGAGTCAGCGCTGTGCTGTCGTTTTTACCTTCCTTTTGTCCGTGATCTTGTGTTGCTCTGTTACGAACCTTACGATGAGTATATTTCGCCGTTCCGTCTGGCCGGGGCCGTTGTTTTTGCCAAACTCCATCAACTGAAAACGCCGTAAAACTAAAACAAATAGGCACGAAAAGAAGGATGCGGCACGATTTGCGAAATACAGTTATTCTGAATTTATTTAAATGCGGTTAGAAGGGAAAGCCAAGGAATTCTGGGAGCATGGTAAATGGCGAAGAAATGTCAAAGTAGAAAAAATAAAGTGGTTAGCTTTCCTGGCTTTAGTGTCTTGATATGGATGTCTTGGCCCGGAAGAAAAAAAATACAGTAAAAGCTCGTTAATTCGAACCGCAAGGGGAAGCCGCTTCAGTTCGAATTAACGAAAGTTCGAACTAACGAAAGTGAAGGAGGGCAACAGTACACTGCGATTTGGAAGCAGTGGGGCATGTCAGAAATTTGGCGTGTCAGAAAATGATGGCGTGTGCCCGCGGCACACGCCATCTTCAAGTCGAAGCTCTGGGTCCGACTGTGCTACACTACCGATGTCCACCGAAACGAACGTTAGCCGAAGCTTAACACCATCACAATGAATCGCGACGGCCGATACCTCCTACGCTGAAAACAGAGGTGCACAACCGATGAAGACTGCCGAGACAAAGACGCTCAACATGTGATGGTGGCGAAAGCCCTGATTTGTCGGTTCTTGATTGCAAGCGCAGCTGCGACGTACTTTATTCGCTGTGTTTTGGAGCTTGCAGTGCCATCTCCGCACAACATTAGCAGCTGTACAAGATTTGCAAAGCCTCCGAGATTCGCAACGCCCAAGAAATCCCGGAGGTTACGTAGAACGGGGAGGCGGCACCGCCGCTGCTTCTGGCTGACCCCGCGTCGGTTAGATTTTTTTCCGATTTTGCCTTCTCTCGCCGTTCTCTCCGTTTCGGAGGCAATGCAGCCTTGTGTGTAGGCAGTAGGCGCGTTTCTCTGGCCGTGTGCCAGGCGAGCGTAGTTCGAATTATCCGTGAGGGAACCTTCTGGCGTTCGAATTAACGGACTTCTATAAACATATATAGACTTCTGTGGAGCTTGGCCGGACCAAATCGTACAGTTCGAATTATCCATAAATTCGAATTATTGAAGTTCGAATTAACGAGCTTTCGCTGTATATAGATATTCTGACATGGCGGGACGAATGAACCGCCCGAACGCTTCGCCTCATCGGGCATAACTGCGGTAGGGTGGCTAGCTAGAAGCCACCCTACCGCCACCGTACCTTCTAGCCACCCTAACTGCGGGTTTCGTCAAGTTGTCCGACATTGTGTTGATTTGGCTTGTCTCGTTGTGTGGCCCGGTGTACGACTTTAGAAAAGTCAATGCATCTCCGGCGTCAAATGTTTATACGAACATTAAACCTACAAGGTTCCGTAATTGAAAATCTAAAGTACGACTTTGGAAATGTCAATGCAAATTTCGCATCAAAAGTTTGAGAGCTTTCTACCCGTAAAGTTTCGGAATTGAAACCCATGCTCTCAGTAGATTCCGCGACCTCCGCGAGATGCCGCGACGTGCCCGCTCGCCAAGAAAACGCCCTTGAAACTTCATGCTCGGAAGGGGTTCCTTCCGTTACGTGACTCCAGGTGCATCGGCACTGGCGCGAAATCAAGCCCGAGTTCGCGATGTTCGCGCCGAAATGACTTTTCGACCGTGAAAAAGGCATTCCAGAGAAAATCCAGAATTATTTCCGGAGCCGAGGGTGGTTTTGGTCGGCGACGCATGATACATACACACATACATACATACATACATGCATACATACATACATACATACATACATACATACATACATACATACATACATACATACATACATACATACATACATACATACATACATGCATACATACATACATACATACATACATACATACATACATACATACATACATACATACATACATACATACATACATACATACATACATACATACATACATACATACATACATACATACATACATACATACATACATACATACATACATACATACATACATACATACAATGTAATATTGCCGCCAGCATAACGAGAACGAAAAGACGCATGCCGCGTCCTAGCTGTGTCCCAAAGAACCGCCACATCACAACCGTAAAGCAAGGCACCGCAAGGCAACACTGCTGCGCACCTGCCCACACCACGGCTTGACAAACCGCCGGCTCGTCCTCGAGAATCGGATGGACGGCACGCGACAGTAGCTCACGAAGAAGAGGGCGACGTTCGAAGAATCGGAGCTCGAGGGCCTGTTTCTTTTTTGTTGGGTGTTGAATCTCTTGCGTTGACGGCACAGTTTTGCCCAGAATAAATCAGCTCTCCTTAGAAACGGCTGGCTGGTTGCAATATATAGCGGGTTGTCTATTTTACTGGAAGTATTTTTAGTACGATTTAAGTGCTGCAGTAATGCTTTCTTCGCCATTCGTTCATTCGGCACGTCGGACGCTATAGATGGTGAAGTAGTGGTCGCAGGCCGTTCGCTAATTAGCTAATAACCGCTAATTATATTTTTATTTCTGGCTAAATGCCAGAACATCAATGGTGGTATGTTGGATGGGGCTGCCGCAGGAGGCAATATCAATTTCCGTGGTTTCAAAAAAGCCATCCGTGGTTCAGATATCCACCGACAAAAAGCTACAAAAGCGAAAGCATTGTTTGTCGCGGCTGTAACTTCGGCTGTAACCCCAGCCATGTCATGCGAAAAGTGTAATGCCTTCCATGTGCACAAAAATGCGTAATTTGCGAGGTTAAGACATTTAATCGTTATGATATGTAAATGTAATGATTGGCAAGCTTTCAAGTGTTAAGGAACAATTTAAAGCAAAAATGAAATAAAATAAAGAGAGAATGCTTTAGGGTTCCTTAGAAAATGCATGAGGCAGCTTATAGTAGCGGTCGGCGAACGGAAATTTGTGTGTAGGTCAACTTGAATTTGGGGTTGGGTCAACTTTAAATTTTGGCGGTGGGATAACGGAAATTTAGGCGTGGGCCAGCTTGAAATTCCGGGGTGAGCCAGCATAAATGTGAGGTTGGGGCAATTAACTTGAAATTTGTGCGTGGGCCATCTTGAAATGTGGGGTGGACATACTTAACTTAGCGGGTGGCCAACCTATTTCTGAATGGGCCAAGCTGACTTATGGACATGAGCCAAATATAAATTTTGGGATGGGCGAACTTGAAATTTGAGGGTGGCGCAACATAAATTTGGGCATGGGCCAAAGTGAAATTTGAGCGTGGGCCAACCGAAAGTGCCTTAGAGCGGCCAGTCGCACAGTAATTTTGCGTGTACTCGCGGGCTTCTATCACGCTCAGAAAACCACTTATCTAGCCCGTATTCAGCAGATAAAAGCTCTCTCAATAGTTTTTTATATTGCCCTACAATTTTCTCACTGATACTTCTCACCGCAATATAATATTTGAGATGTTGATTGATTCATTAAGACTAATTATTAATTTAAGCGGAGCGCAAAAATAATCTGACCATCTGCAAGCGATGGTAAACAACGTTACCTTGGTTCTGTCCAGCCACATGGCATTTTCATACTATTAAATCTTTGTGCATGATAGTTGGGACACCCTGTATACTCACGAACTTTGTCTGCACACGTTCCATTATTGTGCTGCTTAAATTTCTCGTTTAATTTCGCACCCCTAAGGCGTATTCAAGTAATGGCAGACATGTGTATCTAAACAATTTGAGGAAGGGGAGATGCATACGGAAATCTCTGGTAAATCTGCACAGGAAACCGCGCGTGCGCGGGCCTCGTGTTGCTGCGGGATTAAAGTGGACGGAGAAGCCTAACATATATATATATATATATATATATATATATACACACTATCAAAAAAACTTGCCGAGATTGCTTATTTCAAGAACCCGGGTCAACTCTGCACGATCAACAGTATAACGGAAGACAGTATTATGGTTGTCACGCTAATATGACATGATTCTGGCTTTAGACAGATTTTCGAGTGAGCTCGTTCAATTGGCACCATTGAGATAATAAGGACACGTCGGACCGCAGGCCATGGCTGTTCTCAATAGTGTGTTTCTCCTCAATTATTTTGATGTCAGCGCAGAAAAGGAATGAAGAGTTCTGGATTGCTCAAGCAGCGCTATTGATAAAAATTAAATGAGAAGCGGACCAACCCGGAACCTTGGAGCACGCCACTAGACACTGTATAGTCAAAAGATTGATCACTTCTTGTAGATAAGAATATTTCCCCCTATCAAATGCACATCAATGCTGGTGCTTGCAAGGCCGTGTTTTGTAAACACAAACTTTCAAAGAGCATGGCGATTATAGTTGTAGCTTTTATTGTCATCGAAAAGTTTCGCCGAGCATCATCGGCCAGTTTCAAAGCTTACTTGACGAAGTGTATATGCAGGCATTATTGTCATAGGCGGGGACTTTAATTGACGTGATATTAAATGGGCCGGATTGTCTACCAACATTTCTTACGCCGGGAGGTTGCAACGTAGAAATCACGAAGTTGTAGTGCCCACCGACGCCGCTACGCGCGGAAGCTAAAGTACGGCGCTCTCGATCCCCGCTGCAAAAGATGACGAAGATAAAGTTGGGCGCCGCCTGCTCGCGGCGCAAGCACGGCACGTGCTGTTCCGTTCGAAGAGGCTGTGCTACGCTGGTCGTCTGGTTACGCAAGCAATGCCTGATCCTGCTTCGCTCGACTTGCAGCAGCTTCTGCATCTTGCACGGGCCATCTGTCACACAGCAGCCATCACCATCGAGCACGCTTAAGCAGCAGCCACGGTTTGCTACCAGGTTGCTTTGGTTAGCGACAGTGTGTTCCTGGGGGACCTGTTGAACAACTGCTGCGAGTTGTTCGAGAAGCGAGAGGAGCTGATGGGCCCGCTCGAGGCGACGGAAAGGAAGCCCTACATATCCTCCTTGGCCGAGCTCCTATCGTCATTCGAGCCATCGGACAGCGCAGGCGCCGAAGTAGCCAATGGGACGTCCCATTGCGCTGGACGCCCTACGCCTCCTTCTTGGCCGAGTTCCTGGCGGCATTCGAGTCATCGAACGGCGCCGGCACCTATGCAGCAGCAGCGACACTATCAAGGACATCCCTGTGCGCTGGGCGCTTTACATCTCCTCCTTGGGCGAGCTGCTGGTGGAATTTGAGCCATCGGACGGCGCCGGCGCCGATGCAGCCTGTGACACTGTCGACGCCAGAGATGGCAAGAGGCCGAATGGCATCTGGAGGAGTACTGTGCAGTCCCTGGCCATTCAATTGAGTGGCTGATTCTGCGTCATTTTGCGCCTGCCATCCCTGGTCAGCTTTGCCGAGATGGAGTACCTGAAGTCGGCAGTGACGGCTGCCGGCAAGGCCATGGAGCAGGCTGAGCCACACCTAATGCGGGCGCTGATGAGCCGACGATTACATCGATGTGTTTCTGTGTCTCGCGCATGCTATGCTTTTTGTACTGGCACCTATATATATCTATATATGTTAGGCGTTTCTTCAATAAAATATCAGTTGAGAGTCAATGCCGCGTGGTCGTTCTTACATTCATTTTGTCCGTGATCATGTGTTGCGCTGTTACGAACCTTATACGACGAGTAAATTTCGACATTCCATCTGGGTGGAGGGGTCCTGTAGCCTTACCGACGCCGCTACGTGTGGACGCTAAAGGTCAGCGTTCTCGATCGGCACTGCAAAAGATGACGAAAATAAAGTTGCGTGGCACGCGCTCGCGGAGCAAGCAAGGCACGTGCTATAGTCCGTTCGAAGAGCCTGCTACGCATGCTCCTCTGGCCCTGGCGCTCCGCTGCAACCTCTCGGTTCCCGACAAATTCAATCGCTGCATGCACTGCACCGGAATGTCCTCGAACCAAAGCATTGAAATAACATATGAAACTCGCGGTTGACTATAGTCGGCCTTTTCTCGTTTGTTCTGTGTATGCTATTCCGGACATTAGCGACCGCATGGATGCCGTGTCAGAGATGTCGTTGGCTTGCGCTCGATCATCTGTACCTGTGTTAACTGTATGGTGTATATAATTACAAAAACGAGACCTAGGAAAAAGCATGAGTGATCTGCAACCTGGGTACATCTAGTATACTTGAAACCTAAGGAGAGGTCATGTGTGTCAATGAGCTGGCGTTCTTGTTTAAGCGGAAAATATTTGAGCATCGCGATCAATTTGTACCATCGTGGATGCTAACGGCAAGACAACGCAAAAGCAAGCTTTGTTCACACACAACTTGTGTCATGTTACACAACAGTGACACAGTCTAGAGCTCTTTTTGCCAAATACCATCAAGCGAAAACGCCGTAAAACTAAAATAAATAGGCACGAAGTCAAGAATGCGGCACGATTTGCGAAATACAGCTATCCTGAATCTATTCAGATACGATTACAAGGAAAACCAAAGAAATTCTGAAAGCACGTTAAATAAAACGGTAAGGATGTCGTATCGGAACCTCAGCTGTGTCGGTACCCCACCTTTTGTTTGGTGATGTCATTCGTGCCGATATCTGTAAAGGAGAGCCTTTCAACGACTATTTGAGTTCCGTTTTTACGCCTGACACGTCATCCGATGCTCGTGCAACGATGCCGCCTACAGGGGTTGGAGATATGGATGATATTGTAATGAGTGTGCGTGGCATAGAGAGAGAGAGAAAGGAGAAAGGCAGGGAGGTTAACAAGAGGGGGAAATCCGATGTGCTATACCCTACGCTGGGGAGAAAAAGGAGGGGAGGTAAAGTGATAGGGAAGTAGAGAGAGAGAGAAAGAAAGAAAGGGAGCACAAATACACAATCACAGTCGGTCACTATAGCAGCGTACTATAACCGCACAGCACAGTAACACTTGTAGCGCTATAAACTACAGTTCACGCTATAGCCGCTTGTCCAAGTCTGTTCTGCTTAAGAATTGCAGCAATCCCCTTCTCGCGGCATAGAATTGTTCTCGCGAGGGTTAGACTCTTCGAAATCTTGTGACCTTGACAGCTTACCTAACTTTTTTTTTTTTTTCAATCTCGTGCTGTACCAGTATCGCAGCAGACTTGAAATTAAGTTACGATAAATCGCTTACGGAGACTTACCTCCAGACGACTGGAAAACCGCTAGTATTTTTCCTATTCGCAAGTCTGGCCCTCAAAGTGGTGTAGAAAACTAC
Source organism: Dermacentor albipictus (assembly GCF_038994185.2). Lineage (NCBI taxonomy): Eukaryota > Metazoa > Arthropoda > Arachnida > Ixodida > Ixodidae > Dermacentor > Dermacentor albipictus. Next base: position 117,626,568 of record NC_091824.1, read on the forward strand.
CACCCAATATTTCTAACATATGTTTCCTACAACACTTCGGAGCATTGCAGCGCATATAAATTGTCGCTCTCTGATTACACCTTGTCAGCATGGATTTCGTGAAGGCTTCTCTTGCTTCACACAGTTAACTAAATTAACGCATGGTCTTGTTTCTGCTTTATATAGAAGGCTTTGTGTTAACTGCGTCTTTTTGGATTTCAGAAAGGCGTTTTGATACGGTACCGCATTCTTTGCTCGTGGAAAAAAAATGATAATGTACATTATTCATCCTTAGATAGTCTCTTGGCTCACATACTATTTTACAGGCAGTACTATAGTATAGATAGTCTTCCGACGACAGTACGTGGTTATACCCGCAAATGGGTTCATATCAGAAATTTACCACCGTTTTGTCAATGGTTCAGTCGCGTTTACGGAAAGTTACGTGCGAGGTGGGGGGGGCCTCAGGGTTCCGTTGTGAGGCCCCTGTCTTTCTTATTATACATAAATGATATCACTGAAGGTATGACGTCACCTATGAGGCTATTTGCAGATGACTGCGTTTTCCACAGAGCGATTGCTATAACGGATGATGCTAAATTTTTTTAGGAGGACCTAGGTCAATTCTATAAAAGGTGTAATCAATGGTATTCGCAATTAAATCGAGCTAAATCAGTGCATATTGCGGACCATGTTACAGCCTCGCGACTGGCCGCTCGAGGCACTTTGCGTGTATTCGCGGGATTCCATCACACTCGGAAAAACACTTTTATGTAGTACGTATTGAGCAACAGAAAGCTGTATCGCGAGTTTTTCATGTCGCTCTACCATTTTCTCATTGGCACTTTTCATCTAATCATATTTGACAAGTTGATTAGCTAATGAAGATTAATTGTCGAATTAGGCGGAATGAAAAAGAAATAATTCGAGTATCTCCAAGCGACGGCAAACAACGTTACCTTGGTTATTTTTTTTTTTCAGCTACGTGGCATTCGCATAAACTCTGGCTAAAGTTAGCTGGCACACCCTGTACATAATGCAACAGCACAATGCGTTGGGGGTCTAGTTGGTGCGAATCCATGAATACTTTGTTTAGCGCAAAATGATACACTCAAGACGCCTTGTCCTGTCGTCTTTCTTGTGTGTGTCGTTTTGCGCTAAACAAAGTATTCATAATGCAACAGCATTACCGGTCGCAGCGCGTAGACCATTCGCTGAAAGTCCGCGTACGTGCCTACAAGTCAGATTTGTTCAAGATGTCGTATTTTCCGAAAACAATTCGACATTGGAACAGATTGTCTTCTGATGTCATCAGTGTTCTGTCTAGGGGCGTTTTCTTTGCGCCATTGAGGTGAATGTACGCTCTTGCTCTTATTTCGACTACATTGAAGCCCATGTTTCGGCCAGTGTCTTTTTTTTTGTAGCCCGCGTTAACTGATTCATGTTATTTGATTCAATTTTTGCGGATATAATCGTTAACATCACCCCCCCCCCCCCTCCTTCCCGGCGTGTCACTGCTGAGCTCGAAGGTTGTACTTAGATTTAGGTGCACGTTAAAAAAAAAAACAAAGAAACAAAGACAGGTGATCATAATTAATCCAGAATCCTCCACTACGGTGTGCCTCATAATAAGATAATTGTTTTGGCCTGTACAACCCCATAATGTAATTATCTTAACCCCCCCCTCCCCCCCCGCTTTTTAGTCCGTCTTCACCCTGTGGCTAAAGCATACCATAATAAACAAAAAAATCTTAAGCTTGCCCCCTTTAGAGATACAACGGAAAGGAGAAGCGTGTATTGTTGCACTATGCGAGGACAGTGTCGTGCAGGTCATGAAGGTCACGAAGGGGTGTAGCATATGTATACGAGGTAGGGTGCCTCGATTGTCCGATGCGGACGACTCATCCTCTGGCGCGCCCGGTTGGCGATTTCACGGGCGAGCGCGTCAATGGGCTCATTGTCATGGATGGACGCACGTGTATCGACGGGGCCAAGACGATGCGCACATCGGCAGGCGTGAAGGAAGGCGTGCGGAGAGGAAGGCAGAGCAGCGACGGAAAATGGTGTCCGCCATGGATAAAGGAGCTACGGGCAGCCTGGGCGTCAGTAACTATAGTGTGACACGGTGGGGGAGGTGGCCTGCCTCAGGTACACCGCGGGTGTCGTCCCCGAATACGCGCGTTTCTTGGGACGAAAAGTCGTTGCCCTGTGCCACAGCTTGGTCATTCTCGTTCAGTACGGAGGAAGTCCAGCTGCAGACCGAAGTTCGCTGCGAGGGTGAAAAAAGCAAACAGCGCAGCAACAGGATCCCTGCGCGCGCGTTCGCATGTGTTGTTTCGTCCTTCGGTGTCCCGTCGTGTTCCTGGGCTGTTTTTTTTTTTTTTTGAGGGACGTTTGTCGACCAACAAGCGCGAATTGGCACTGTTGCATGTAGAGCAAAACTCGCGCAAACGTGGTTGGAACCGAGCCATCATAAAGGCAGACGAATGAGTGTGATTGCCTCTTTTGTGCGATGATTTTCGTGACAGATCGTGCAACTAAACTCGTCGCGGTAGCCCAGTGACTATGACGTTGTGCTGCCGAGGTCGAATCCGTGAATTCCATTCCGGTCGCGGCGGCCCCATTCTTATGGGGGCGGAATGGAAAAGAAACGCACATTTACCGGGCATTGGGCGGAACCCCAGGTGGTCAAAACTAATCCGGAAGTCCGCCACCATATGGCGTGCCTCATAATCAGATTGCGCTTTTGGCGCGCAAAACTCCAGAATTTAGTTAAATTTCCAATGGTAGAAAATCGGAGCACGATAATGTCGCGATAATGATTTGTACAATGTCGACACACATCACGAGTCAAGTACCTTACGAGGCGTGGCATTTCACGCATCTGTAACCTGGGGCCCTATAATGTAAAACTATTACAATATGTTTTTGTTCCAATCTTCAGACGTCAATTTTGCGTAACCGCCTCAAAAATGACGCTAAAACGGATCCTTAGCAAAGAAGAGTTGGCAGAACCAGGTCGCAACCGTGCCGAAAGTGTTCGAAAACGTTACACGGCCCCGCAAAAAGCTTTATTACATGCAAATAAACCCATGCTCTCCGGCAGGTGCGAGTTGCCAGTGCCTGAGCGATCAGTGGCAGCCATCTTTTATTCCTTTCGGAACGGGGCAGCCTGCGGCTGTTCAGAAGAAAATTCAGTTTTGTTCTGTATATTAATGCATCTTTAACGCGTGCACGTCACTTTGACGTGGTGAGTTTTTGCGCTTTTGTGACGTCGCGTGACAGGGAGGTGAAGTGGGTGCAGCCCGAAAACTTTTGACCAATATCCGAGGGCTAATGGCGAAAAGGCTTCGAACCAGAAATAACTAGTTTTCTTTTGTCCATTAGATCATGCATAATCAGTGTGTACACGTCATATTAGATAGGGAGCTATCGCGGTTTTAGTGATGTCGCGTGACAGGCAGGTGCAGTGGGGGTGGTCCAGAAAAGTTTTTGACCAATCGCGGAGAGCTGATTGCAGAAATGGAATAGAAAAGTTTGGAATAGTTTTACGTTATAGCGCCCCTGACGTGTATATGTCTCTGCCGCATTTTTTTAAAGATAGGCTGCGAGGCTATAGGCGGGAATGGTAACCTAATTAATAAAATTGGTAAATTTTTGTTACTAACCTTAAGGCACATGTAATTGCGGAATTGTAAACGACGGGTAGTGAAATCATGTCTGTTTAGCAGACATTATAGCACAACTTTCGAGGTACGTCACCAAATTCTACTAAAAATGCCTCGGTGTTTTAGTTAAGGCTGTCCCGAACTGTCGGAGGCACTACTGTTGAAGTGAATTACAGCAAAATGGGAAAAAAAGTTGAACTTACAGAAAGGGCGAATGAACACAAGCCCTGTTCGTCCACCCTTACGGTGTGCGCGTCTTTTGTTTCTTCTTGTTGTTGTTGTTCTCTCAGTTAACTTTTCTTACCACTTATGCAAGGCTTACTAGCGCAACAGTAAATACTTAAGTTTTAGTGGTACGCTTTCGGGATACTGTTAATTGGATCGCCAATTTGTTCTGTTGCACATTTTAAGGTCCCTGAAAACTATTGAATGGAATGTTTTAGAACGCAATAACAGTTTTCCAGTCATAAGTCACGCTCTTAAATAAAAAATATATATAGCAGGCAAATTTTTTCCTCTATTTATGTAGTTCAATAGTACACAAAATATTCTTGTGGCAGAAGAGGACTCACGATCGAACACCGTAGGTCTCAAAATAGAACATTGCATCACTTTTTTTAAAAAGCTGGGTTAACGCCAGCGGGGCACCCTGTATATGTATTTGCCTGAAAAATTCCAGGACTGATATTTTTGTTCGGGATGTTTTTCTATAATGTTTTTCTATGATATAAACTCGAGTAATGCATGTTGTCCGGTCGTTATATGTGTTCTGGAAATGCTTTCATGTAAATTCACAAGGCGGCAGGGGTGTATTTAGCAACCCACCGTGCGGCTTGGCGCAATTTGTTGGACGTTACACGAGTGACATGATGGACACAAATCTCAAGCGTTCAGTTAATTTTTCTTACCACTTATGCAAGACTTACTAGCGCAACAGTAAATACTTAATTTTTAGTGGTACGCTTTCGTGATACTGTTAACTGGATCACCAATTTGTTCTGTTGCACATTTTACCCAGCTTTTTAAAAATGTGATGCAATGTTCTATTTTGAGACCTACGATTTCGATCGTCAGTCCTCTTCTGCCGCAAGAATAATTTGTGTACTATTGAACTACATAAATAGAGGAAAAAAATTTGCCTACTATACATATTTTTTATTTAAGAGCGCGATATCGCGACTTATGACTGGAAAGCTGTTATTGCGTTCTAAAACATTCCATTTAATAGTTTTCAGCGACCGTCATGTTACGATATCCCAGTAAGGCTGTGTTGAAAATCCCTAGCAAGACTCGGAGCTTAGTTCAGACGTGTGACGTGTGACGTGCTAAAACAAAAGGCGTTTCGTCACGTAGGCGGCTGCCTAGGGAGGCACTTTGTGAAGGGCGCGGCAAACGACTGTCGCTCCTTAGCCTGCTTCTTTCAGCAGCACATTGCACCATCGGGTAATAGACCACATTGGATTCCATTGGATGCATATTGGATTCTAGTACAGGAATTGTAAATCTGAACCTGTTTATGCACTCTTGAATACGGGACGAAGTGACCTAATTTGCATAGATGGGACGAGCCGTCCATTGTGTTGTCTGTGTGGTCAGTAGTTTTAATGATGAGTGATTCTAGATGGACCGTGAAGACACATTTCGGTGTGTGGCATGCGCCATCCCACTAAATGATGTGCCTAGATGTTTGCATGTGCTCCGCTAAGGCATTTGTCGGTCTGCCTCCCTCCTTGACGTCATGCTGGTGCTGCTTTGAACATGTTCTTGAGATTTCCAGTCTCACCTCTGTACACAAATTTGCTATATGCGCATGGTATCTTACATGCACTACACCAGGAAACTTCCACCGGGGCAGAGCGTCGTTCACGTTAACGAGATCCTGCCTTAGTTTACAGCTCAGTACGTCCGCTATATGCATGTCGTGTTTTAAGCATGAAATTCTTTTAGCTTCCGTTGTCGGCGACCTTCGAATGACCTTGAGCCAAAAGGCAGAGCCGCTAGTTGCGATAACAAAACGCGATCACACTTGCAACTAGTCAAAACTTTCGAAAATGCGGTCTCTGGCCTCCAACCCTTTGTACAAGAACGCATTACATACGCTAGTTACTGCCCAACAAGCTACACAATATAGTGCGTCCAGGTTGTTCCTAATGTTTGTTCACAATATCACTCAAGCTGTAACTTCTTGTACACTGAAGTTCTATTTCTCATTTCCAATAGCGACGTTAAAGAAAGCAAATACAGGGGACCACACACTTGATTGTCATCCTATGGTTCTGAGACAGTGTTGCCTGTGCTTTTTAGAACGCCAGCGGTCCATGAGTTCTGCGGCATGGGTTCAGCGTGGCCTCGAGAGATGACGCCACGCTGCGTGGCGTCTTCTTCAGGCGATTTTCTTTTTCTAGCTAGGCAGTGCGCTCTGTCTCCCTGGCGTCTTTCGCTTCCTGTCGTGCCGCCTTCAGCCGAATTTCTTATTCTAGCTGGGCAACGTCCATATGGACCACTGCACGGTGTGGCGTGGTGCAGTGTAGTGCGGTGTGGTGTAGAGGGGTGTGTCGTTGCAAACATACACTACACCCATTTTAAGATTGTGGCTAATATAATATTCAACCAATCTTCTTTGCCGGTTGCCATTTCATGCTTGCATCTACTCTCGATTACGGGAGAGCCAGCGGTTTTTTTTTTTTAAACGCGCGCGAGCGATTCCCATATCTTCGCCATATATCCACGGCACACTTTTTCGGCAGTGCAGCTGGGGTTGCTTGTGTTGAAGTTGACTCTTGAAGGCGGTTCTCGTGACCATCCGGAATAAAGTACTCCAGGTACCCATTTCGCCGAGGTATCTACCCGGTGCTTCGCCTTTTTATTGCGATAGCAAGTATACATGGACATTCCAGTCGCATTTCTGGCGTCGCCGTCGCCGTGATCTTCCCTTAAAGTCCAAGGGCGATAACAACACCGACGCGCTCCGTATGCAGTATGTGCGAGTAAATTATGGGGTTTTACGTGCCAAAACCACTTTCTGAATATGAGGCACGCCGTAGTGGAGGACTCCGGAAATTTCGACCACCTGGGGTTCTTTAACGTGCACCTAAATCTAAGTACACGGGTGTTTTCGCATTTCGCCCCCATCGAAATGCGGCCGCCGTGGCCGGGATTCGATCCCGCGACCTCGTGCTCAGCAGCCTAACACCATAGCCACTGAGCAAACACGGCGGGTGCAGTATGTGCGAGTGAAAGCGTGCAAGGGTGAACCGACGATGGCAAGATCAATCCAACACCACCTAGATAGCACAAGGCCTTTTCACTCCGATATATGACGTCATGCTACGTGGCCCGACTGCCATAGAATCTAATGGGGATGCTCCCGAGTAGGCAACAGGGATTTTGACGTCACCGCTTTCATCACGCCAGCCTTGTCAATAGAAATTTCGGGCCAGGTAGCGTGACGTCATGGATCGGAGTAAACAGGCCTTGTGCTATCTAAGTGGTGTTGGTCAATCTCGCGTGCGCAAAGGAGGAAAGCCAGAAGGAAGCGCGCCATCTTCCGTATCGCACAAGCCACCGGGGGGAAGGGAGGAGGCGTTCTACTCCGGCGGCTGCTGCGTATGGTGCAGCCGCGCGGGCCCTATCTTGAATGCGATCTGCGATGGGGACAGTGGGCGCGCCGAGCGCAGATAACTTCTTGTGCGCTGTTTTTTCGTCGCTTAGTTCGCGTTGAAGCGAGATGTGGCATGAAGGGTCAATTCGTTCGCTGCTGCTACTGCGGTTCCTCCCTCCAGCAGTTTGACGGCGAGTTTCTGGCGAGTACCTCAACAGAAAGGAGGCTGGTAAGTGGTATATTCCACTGGATTTCTTATCATTCACCTTCAGCAGGAATGAAAACACGCCCTCCTAATTTCTGTATGGTTTGTCAATTGGTGGTAATTCATCGAACGAAAGGAACTCAGCAACTGCACCTTCATCGATCGTTATTTAAAACTTGGCAGAAGTTTTCTGCACACTTTCTATTTCTGGGTTGTTAAGTTTCAGCAATATCGTTTTTGACATGTTTAGGGGCTGACTTTTTCTTAGGTGATGAAGAAGCAAACCTTTAGGCACCCGTTCTGGTAACCAGCTTTAGCACAGGCAGTGCTGTCTTTCAGCTGGAATCGCAGCATAGAAATTTTACCATAGGTAGATGCTACGTTTAATTGCTTATACTTTTCGTTTTCCCTTTTAACTCTTCGTCCCGAGCGTATTATCTCTTTCTTTACCTAAGGGTTTGCGCTACGAGTTATATTTTTCGCTTGAACGGTACGAAGTCATATATGCATTTTTTGACAGGCCTGTTCTTAGACGTGGTCTATAGAGTAGTAAGCACATTCGTAGAGAGAGACAAACCATGAAAATGAGCCATCTAGCACATCCAATATATAAACATCGCTTGCAGAAAGAATGGCAGGACGCATGATCACATGATGCGCAATCGACAAGCTCCAAATTCACTCCGTCGCAGGTGGTCGTATGAACAAAAGCTTGAAGAACACCTATACCCGACCGGCTAAAGCTTATGCGCGGGTTCTCTCACTGCCACTCGTAATGCGTGCACTCGATGACAGTTCGGCCAGTTTCGCTTCTGTGCCAGCAGGAGGCAAACAGCAACATTTGTTTAGCGCCCCCACCACTGAGCGAAGACTTTTTACTGTTAAATATTATCGCGATGGCGCCAGAACTGGCGTAAACCATTCCCTTGGATCAATCGGTGAGTTTACTCCGCGACACGGTGAAGAGGTCATATGCAGATACTGCAGTCTAAACAGGCAGTTCGCCCTATACAGCAAAACTGCATTTGCGAGCGCAAAAACCCTACTCACTGAAAAATAATTTGCACCCTAAAAAGTAAAAAAGGGTGTAAATTTGTTTACAACTCACACCCTTAGGGTGTCTGTCATATAGATAACACCTTAGGGTGTGAGTTATAGACACATTTACACCATTTTTCACTTTTTAGGGTGTAAATTATTTTACAATGCTGGCGACAGCGAGCACACGCGTTCGTCGGCGAGAACAGCTCGGCTAGATTTTGGTACTGTTTATTGAAATATGTAACCCGGGGTAGCGGAAATGTTTCGATGCATTTTGAAGAGACGACTGTCGGGAAGAAGAAGCTAGAAATAAAAATAAAATGCAGTTTCCTCTATATAGCTTACCATGCTGCATATTCCTTTTCATCCGGTAATGTTCCTTGCGGCAGAACAGTTTCTTGACAGTAAATAAGTTTTTAGCTTTCTACATTATGTTGATGCATTGCAAGTTATCACCCAAGAGCTTCGCAGCACATTTTTTTTAAACCAGAGGCTGCTGCGATTGGAGAGTTTTGCATAGCACGTGCCTTCAGGCCTTTGCGTTCAAAGTTCCTGGTGAGGCAGTCGAGTACGCTGGCACTGACACGTTTTAGTATATCATCTCTGCGTAGCATATCTTTTATATCAATAGCACAACTCACGAGTGATGGTCATAATTTTATTACATATATACCTTGCGCACTTTACAGCAAATGCTTTTAGGCCTGATTGCAGCCACGTTATATATATATATATATATATATATATATATATATATATATATATATATATATATATATATATATATATATATATATACTGCTCACAATTCGTTGTTCCGTTCAGAACTCGTGATCACTTCCTTATCGCCACATGACCAGAGCTGGTCCTTGTACCCATGAACCCCACACATGAACCCCACACGTCATATGGAGAAACGACATTTCAAGGGAAAAAGAAAGTTGAGACAAATGTATGGCATGTTGTGAATACCGGTTCGCGCGTCGCATTGCTCTGAAGCCGTTATTTTCTCCGCAGGGGTTGTCAGTTCTCTTAAGCAGCCATAATTTGGTTATCGAATCCGTTTGGGAAAAGAAATGCCCCCCCCCCCCAAAAAAAGAAGAACATAAAGAAAAAGAATAAAGAAAGCAGACCGGGACCGCAGCACCAATTTACCTTCACACGCTTCAGTTTGTGCTTCTACGTTGTTAATAAATTACCCATTTTCACCGTGATTAAAATAAACTGATACCCGTGGTTAACTTTTACGCTGGAAGTTCTTAACGGCATGAATAAAAAGTTGTTTTGTTCAGTGAATTTCCCTAACGACGAACGTGCATAGAACATGTAGTATGCCGATGAAAGAGAGTTCTGAACCCGCAATACCAAAGAAAAACGCTAGTTTCATTTGATTTGGTGGCTTTACAACAAATAATTACAGCCAAGCTAGTCTCAACTACGAAATCATGTGTTTTCGTCCGTGATATACATCTAAAATGTGACAGCACTAGACCTCCATTTACTCGTTATGTTATGTCATTGTGACTGACATCAGTGTTTGTAAATGTCGCTAACTTCCGTGGTTAACGCATGGTGAAATACTTTGACACTTTAAAATTACACCGTCATCTGCGTGGTGTTGATGGTATGAACTCAAAAAGGTCGAAAAACGCAATTAGAGGTGCGGTCGTAATATTACACCATATTTTTCACTAATAATTGTCATTAGGAGTAGTGTCGGAATCCTGGAGTCTAAGTAAAGTTGTTCCATTCCCCGAATGAAAGTCCTTCGATCATCTTTGTGTGGCAGTCAATGTCTGATTTTCCTCATAAGAAGTGGAACTGGGACTTTTCCTGAAACTGGAACTTTTCCGCTATTGTAATGTCGTAAAAAACATTTTGATATTCAATAACATCCGTTTTCCTAGCCGACATGGCTTTCTTAAAGTAGTTTCATGTGAGAGCCAACTATAGGTTAACCTTCTTTTTTTGAGTTATCTCAGCCCGAACATTTGTTAAACGTGTCGATAAATGCATTTTTCTCGTTAAATACCGTTTGAATAACCTTCGTACGAATGGATACTTCTAAAGTTTTCTCGTCTCAACATTATTATTCTGTGTGTCCACCGTCGAGTATGCTCATAACGCCTAATAACGCGGCATTCACACTCATGAGAATTGGTTAAAAGATTTCTTTACACTTGTTTTCCAAGATGCTTCAACAACTAATGAAGGTTCGGTGGCGGCACTTTACGTGCTGCACTATATATCACGTGACCAATAGTTACCGCTTCTCTCATGCAGACTTCATCTACGAGTGCCAAACTCCTCGCTTTACTGCAAGTTTTGAGATCGATATCACAGAGTGCACTTGTACCAGCGGTTGTGGGATCTACATTTTGTGACCAGATTCTACGATGACTCTAGAAACTCATCGCAGTAATACAGCGACACTTGTATATTTTACCCTATGACATCTCAAAAGTACTACAGAGTGTATCTTTGCCGCCCATCAATTCTACTTTCAGTGTTTTCCAGACCATGTCAGCATTGAAGAAAGTGAAGCGACAGACAGATTCGCGACTGCAGCACATAATTTGGATGCCTTGACCCCTATTAGATATTCCATATCAAATGCCAAACGCTTGCTTCTCAAATCTAAAATGCGACGAAAAAAAAACTTCATGAAGCAACGTGGTTCGACGACCAGGTAAATCCTCTGTCTTAATCAGGATTGACCAGTTTGCGCGCTTCAGAGAATACCAAAGCATTGATCACACCTGTTATGCGCTCATACAGTGACTATGCCTTGGGGTGGCCTAAGTGCCTTACTTTCAACACAGAATGAAGAAGAGAGATTCCGCTATTTGCATTCACTGTAACACCGCGGATGCGTCTGTGGATATGCTCGTTGAATGTCCTCAATACTGGCTCCAGCAAGAGACCCTGCGCAACCGCTTGAACTGGCTAGACAGGCGTCCTTTGTCTGTGGAGAAGGTCATTGGTCTCTGGTCTGCCCCAGACAAACGAAGAGACGCTTTGTTGTGCGCGCAATGACTGCTTCGCTTTCTCTACAGGCTAATATTTAAAAGAAATAATACCATAGCTAGTTCAGTTTGGATTACAGACTTCCAGCACTGAGGAGGAACACAAATGTCCTCATCCAAACTGAAACAAAAATAAAAAGTCTTATTTTCCATGATGCAAAAAGGTCCGCCGCATTGCCGGACAAGATTGTTTTGGAACCGTATAAAATTTACAGTTTGCCGTCTATAAAAGCCCTAGACGTAATATTCATGGCACACATATCCTACACTGAACACTCTTGTCCACTTTTCAGAACTTTGGCTCCTGCTTTCACCTTGTTATCGTTTTGCTCATCGTAATGAACACTTTTGTCATTTATGCTCAAAGGTAAGAAAATTTGTTGGTGTCTAAAATCAAAATAGCTTTGTAGGTAGTCCCTTTTAAAGTTAAGCGTCTCGCTTATCGTGCTCTTTTTCATTGACACCTCAGTGACCGCTCATTGGTATGTGGTAAAACCACGGCGCAAAATATTCAAATGCTGGAAATAATTCAAAAAAGGGATTCTGACTATAAAAAACGTCCATTTTTTCCTGAACACACGCAAGAGCTTTCGAGCTAAACAGAATAACCAGGGCTGGTGATACATTAGAGTTCAATCTACGACTGAGCTATAGGAAAGTTACGCTTAATTAATTTCTAGCTCTCGCTGAAGTTCCAAGAAAGTAAAATTGCATACTCATATCGTTGCCAGGCGTCATGCATATCTCAGTAGAACATGCTGTAGGGCTAGTTGGTTCATAGCTTTCAAAAAAGTAAGCGCCAACAGAGGCAGCACACCAATGAAGAAACAACAACGATAGAACAAGGCACCTTGTCCTCTCATTGTTGTTTCTACATTGATGTGCTGTCTTTGCCGGTGCTTCATCTTTTGAAAACCATGCATATCCCATTCTCGCCTACTAATTGTGGCTGTCCCAGCATTAGCCGTACTCACCTTCCCTGCTTAACTACTTCAAGTAGTAAAATGCTGATGTACTCTCGCTAAACAACACTAAAATGCTGTATTTGTTCTTACAGCAGTCTGTTGTTCATATAGGACGCAATTTCACAGCACTTCTGACGTACTCTAATTGTGTTCGTGCGTTTACGTTTGCAACCATGGTGCCTAGTAAATCGGCTTCTTCGGTTGTGGTCGGGGCTTACTCCGGGGCGTGAGGTAGGGTTTGTGTTGCATCATCGGTGCTGCAAAGGGGTGTCATCGCTCTCCTTGACTTCGGGGTTGCGGCAATGCCGTGAGGACCCTCCTGCACGGCCGAGGTGGAGGTCCTGTCGCGGAGCCAGTGCGGCCTAGGCAGACCTTGCTCAACTTGCCTTTTCAAGTGAACGCGGCTATTTGAGTGTGCTTCTCAAAAATAGGTTTCTCGATTGTGACTTGCCTTTATTATACCTTTTATGTGAATTTAAATTTTTAAACATTTTTTGTGCATATTTATTTAGGCAATTTGCAGTCGTGTTGAAATAATAACAAGTTAGGTAAGCCATTGTTGTGTACAATAAGCGTTACTTATATTAGCTTTTCAGTCAGAGTCTATTTCAAACATATGAAAGTATACAGATGTACATGTGTTTTAAGAACTTTACGTCAGCACTTTATGCACTTCTGTAACAATGCACCAGCCTTCCCGCAGTTGTCTGGGAGACCGGAGCTTGGTCAAGCCGAATATTTTCGCCTTTTTATTCCGGTCCTCCCTTTTTCACCTGGTATAGCTGCTGGTGCGAATAAAACGTGATGGTGATGATAATCTGCTCCCCGTGTTCATGCATGGTGGTCACGTATAAACTGACCAAACCCTCCACTGCTCAACTTCGAGGACATGTGCACTGGCGTCAACGCGCTCGCAGCCGCCACGTGGCTGCATCCATGATGGTATATGCTAGAACATTTCCACATATATAGCTCACTCACCAATCACGGTCACTCACCAATATGTTTTTCTGGCTATATACTCACTGTCCTGCCTACTCACATTCACCGGCACTCCTCGCGTCAGCAGACACTCGCCAAACGCTTTCATGCTCGCTTTCATTCACACCGGCACCCATTCATACCCCGCGTCCACTTACACTCACCAGCACTTACTTACGTTCGTACTTGCATTCCCTAAAACTCCCTGCCACCCACTTTCCTTGATACTCGCATTAGCCAGCACTCTTCATGTATTCCACATCTACATGTGTCCACAGCCTGGCACTACAGGTACAGCTGTCCAGGGTATAATCGGAACTGCGGTGTCTGCAGATACAGCGTTGCGCAATTAAGGCAATATTCAGCTGCTGTAACAGAGGTTATAAGCAGCCACAAAAGGTGTTCGCGCACCTATAATCTACCATCAGTCCCGGGGCATGCTCTCTGTTATCGCCTTCGACTACCCAGGAAACCACTCGCTGCAGCCGGAGACACTGGACAAGAACACGGAACACATGTACGCGCATATTCTGTGCTTTTGTGATAGAGACAATTTACAATTTGTTTTGCGCTAAGGAGGGCATTATAGTGAAAGGGACAAGATTCGCGCTTGTACTGTCATCGCTGTTGGTGTCGTCCTTGTTAGCACGATACAAATTGCATAAGTAGTAGCCCAGCAGTGTGCGTTGTTGATAACCGACTATAAGTAAGACCGAAGCGCATTATTTCACCACACTGACACAATGCCCAGGTCAGAAAGCACGTCGCATTGCATGAAAATTGCAACACTCGCGCCACGCGTCAGTATTCACCGACCTTTGAAACGAGAGAGAGAGAGAGGGAGAGAGAGAGAGATAGAGAAGTTTAATGATACGAAATGCTGAGAGGTCAGCCTGAGGTATATTCCTCTAGCCAGCTACTCGGCATTGGAGGATGGGGAAGAGGGAAAGAAAAAGAAGAAAGAGGTGCATGATGGGTGATGATGATGATAGAAGGAAGATGTAGAACAGTCTACCGGCTCTGTAAAGGTCAATCTCGACAGAGCCAACGAAGCATGAGGATTTCTACGTCGTTGGTTGGTTTCAGGGGCCATTTAAAGGGCACACTTTTCTCCATCAGAAGCGCTGGAATGTCTTCGGGGATTGAAGCTGCTCTAGGCAGCTTTTGTGATCTAAGATGCTTCCTTGCAAGGAGAGCAAAGCTCAATCAACTCGCAATCCCCCCCCCCCCCACACCCCCAAAAAAGAAAGGTTGACGAACATGGACAATGACAGCCAGGCTTGGAAAACAGTAATAACATTAGGAATTTTATTCACGCAAAACCCTACAGAGTAGGAGCACGAGTCGAGCCTTCGTACAAGGCACACACTGTTCACCATGACGAGGAGGCCATGCGCTTGAAGACTTGCGTCTTGAACTTCTTTCCTTTTGTTTCGTACTCTAAGGACTGCGTGACATCAACACCTATCTGCTTTTTTTCTCTCTCTCTTTTGAGATCGCGCAGTTGGCAAGACAAGTCGAAAAAAAAATAAACTTGCTATTCAACCACGTCCTTATGTGTATTTTTTTTACAGTCGTTTTTCTGTATATTTTTTGTATCTTTTGCGCTAGGGTCATCTACTCCCAGTCGCTAATAATATACTAAATGCCATTTTACAGGAACACCTCTTCTGAAGCGCCCTAATATCGCTGTCAAGCGTGAGTGTTCGTGTGTGTTCGCCATTCTCTCTGTGTGTATCTGTTTTGCTTTTTTTTCGTCCTCGTACGAAAAGACGGGGTGAGCGCGACAGAGGGGAAGAAAAGTGCCGGTCGGGAGATGCTGCCAAGTCGGGCCGGGCGGCAGTCCTGCAGGTTCCGCACCGGCCGTCCGAGAAGGTTTGCGAGAAGTGGGCAGAGCAGATAAAAAAATAAAGGGACTAAACAGGAGCACAACCACCGTCAGAGTCCGTTAGGCTTCGGCGGTCGCTTCGGATGAGGAGGAGGAAGCGGAGGGCGCGAGCATCCGATCTTAGGGGAAGCTTCAGAAGGGCCGAGCAGCACTGCTGCCAGCAGTCCGTCTAGTTGCCCAGGTAGGCGGAGAAGAGACGGGACAGCACACTGGTGGGCTTTCCGGAGGGCTTGGTGCCGGGGGGTGGCAGCAGGGAGTTGCACCTGGCGTTGCTCTCGCCGTAGGAGGTGCACACCACGTTGGGGAGGTCGGAAGCGGCCATCTTGATGAGGATCTCACCGAACTCGATGGCCTCCTCACCGCACTTGCTGGCGACAGCCTTGCGGGTGCAGCCCTGGTAGCGGTTGTACATGCTGCGAAAACAAGACACAGAAGTGAATGAATGAATGAATGAATGAATGAATGAATGACCGGACGTTAGCTGCACGTGTCGTTCGCGACGTGACAGGAGCTTAATAATGATGCGAGATAATGCGAAGATTTAAAATCAAAGATCGGATCGAGCGACATGGGAAGTGCAAGATTTGATTATCATGCTCACCTCCTGGGTGCGTGATCCTCATGCAATAAAAAGAGTGTTTTGGAGCTGAAATCGGAAAGTCGCTTGACCACTGGAAGCTGCTATAAACGATTGGTGATGTTAGAACTAGCATGCGGTAATGCAACTGTCGATCATAATGTGCGGATACCGACAACCGTATGCATCATCTGCCCTTGCCAATGATCAATGTACGGTTGCTTGAGATTCTTCCACGAAGATCGCGCACTTTAGGGACGTTTGAAGCAAATTACATCATTGTGATTATGTCAGTAGGCTAGATCGAGGCTGTAATTGCTCGAAGGTGTTGATATTCACACATGTATTTATAACATATGTGCTAGCGATAACCGGTAACTTACCAGCAGGCAGCGGGGACACGGTCGTTGAAAGCGACAGTGGACACCTTCTCGAGTCCAGCCTGGATGTCGGTAAGGCACTTCTTCTGGTCTGGCAGGGTCTGGCCAAGGCAAGGAGCGTGCTTCAGGTAGTCTGGAGAAAAAAAGAACGAAAGAAAATCGGTTTTCCTGCAAGTCAAGATCTCCTTAACGAATTTGCTAGCTCACAGAGACAGCGCAGTTCATCGCTGAGAAAGTTTGGGCGCACCTGCTAAGCAGACCTCCTCGGTTGGCCGCCGTCATGTGTTATGTCACGCATTGGTGACTTTTGACCGTGTAGAAACGGCTCGTTCACGAAAACACATAAACAATGGGCCGAGTCACAAGGAAACGAAACGGCTCTTGCACGGCCGGCGGTCTCGACTACAAATTGTGCTTCCTTGCGCAAAAAAAAAAACGATCGTTTTGTTTCCTCCTTTTAACGACTAAGGAAAAGTGAGCAGTGCGTAAATATGAGGAAGAAACGACTTTTGTAAGCAAGGCCTGCCATAAAGTGAGCTCTGAATATTTGCGAGGACAGTTCTAAACATATTATATTAACGTTTATAACCGCTGGCAATTGTCACGCGGTAGCGTGACGATGCGATTTTCCTGCTAAAAGGCGTATATCGAATACACGATGTTGCGCCACAGTGTTAGTCTAATAACGCGCAGCATCGGCGATTTATCGGCGGAGGGAAGCGCCTTCCGAGATCGTTTCGTGGCAGCCAGCATTGTCGGAAGCTGTCACAGAGGATCCCTCTTAGCACGCGGTGAATGCGCAGCGTAGTTAACGCGCCGAGCCTTTTGCAGAACGGCGAGGTATTATACTCACTGGTCCTGACTTCGGTTCCCTTGGTACAGAACTGCTTGAAGAGCTCCTGGGATCCCTCAGCGACGAAACCGATCAGTTCCCTCTGCAGGGGAGTGGCGCAGCGAGTGGTGAAGTTCCTGAAGCAGTCCTGGGACTCCTTGAGGAAGCCGCACTGCTTGTCGACCTCGGCATCGGTGGTGGCCACTCCGGACGGGTTCTGGTTGAAGAGCAGCAGCGTCGCCGCGCAGAGATCCAGCTCGCGCAGGTGGCAGTTGCAGGACTCACCGTTCACCTGGTAGGCGGCTGCGCGACAGAAGGACAAGAGAACGTAAGCGGTCGGCAAAGGCTGTGGGCTCTCGGAGGGCCCTCGGCAACCCGAAGTTCGAGACCACAGGTTGCAGAAATGGTTTTTTCCGCTAATGCGCATTACAAGAGTGCAAGCAATGCCGAGTGTATTCTTCCCGCATGGAACTGTAGCTCATTGCGAATGAAACAGAATAGCTTGTAGCACTAGAGTGACTCTCTGATACAGCAGCTAGGCTGCCCTTTCACGCGATCACCCGAATCTATTTATAAGGCACCTTGTTTCCTTGTTTGAGATCAAGAGGAACAGACAGCACCTGGACACATTTATTTAGACGCTGTGATGGTCAGTCCTGTTGTGTGAGATGCGAGACTCGAATGAATGGGCAACGGCTTAGCCAAAAGCGTCTATATAGCTGTCGTAGCAGAAAACATACAAAGGATTCTAGCTCTACCGCCCCCCCCCCCTTTATGCTTGGGGTTGCGGCGATCTTTCGTACTCCTGATTAGCGGTAATGGCGAACGCTCCTACCCAACTTTCCTTCGGCTGACTACGGCTCATCAGCGGATGTTTTCCTATCACGACGACTCATTTTGCTTAACCCTGCATCTCCCCTTCTGTCCGCGTCCCCTTCCTCCTAACGACACCCGCAATCTCAACACCGTCGGAGAGCTGTCAAACTGTTGAGTGTCGCGGAAAGCGACTGAAAAAGAAAGAAATGCCTCTCGGACGAAAGTTCGAACCATAGAAGATGGCTCACTGACACGTGCAGAAGTTCCGTCGACAAGACCCCCCCGAAGAAAGAAGAAAAAAAGGATGGAGGAGCATTTAAGTTCCGCGTGTTTGGCTTGGGACGCGACGCATTTTCTTCCTCATCCCTTCTCCGTAGGGTCCTTTGAACGCGACGGCGCGCGCTCGGCTTCTACCGGCTCCAAAGCTTGTCCCTGTCCGCGGTAAGATTGTGTCGTCGAGTTCGAGGGGGGGGGGGGGGGCTCACGGACCGCATTTTCCCTTTCTTCGCAGCGTGGACGCTTGCCTGTCTCGGTGCGTCTAATGGTGTTTGCAATTTCCCCCTCGTTGGAAGGGGGAGCTGCGCGGGTCCGCCGCTCGTGCTCTCGCTCTGCGTACGTGGTTCCTAGGAAGCGGCAGCGACGTTTCTTTTTCGGCGCGACCTTCAAGAACCGCCGTCTATCCCGCTCAGGCGCGCGGATTATCTGTCGGCAGCGCTGTCGACTTCGTCGCAAGTCGTTCGATCGCACACACGCACGCACAAACTCATGGGCGAAAGCGTGCGCTGCTATTGCATGCCGGCCGGCGTCGTGCTCAAGATTTTTCCTCTCTGCCGAAGTCTGACCTTTGTCTAAAAATAAGCATCGGTGTGGCGGCCTACATAGAGAAAAAAGGCGCATGTGGGCAGCGAGCCCGCTCGGCACCTGCTGGCGCAGGCGTGCGACATGTCCCGCGCTGGCGCCTGCTTGCGACGCGCGCTGCCTTCCGAAGACCCTCGCGTTCCATGCGGGAAGGCGTGTCCTTCGCGATAAGGGGCGCGTGTCGTGCATTTCTTGCAGCGCGGCGAAGTCGAACCGGTCGCCTGAAAACTAACTGCCACGCTGTCCCGTGCCAGCTGCGTCCGCTGCAACCCCAGCAACGCTAGGCAACCTACTTTGCGAGTGAATTCTACGCTTGGCTACGAAAAATCTGCGCGTGAACGATATTTGAGCAGTTAAACTCGTATGGTAAGCTGGGCTTATGACATTTCTAGATCGTTCTCTTACGCTGATGAAGCATCGCGTGAGAATAAAAAAAAAAGGTGGGCGGAGGGCGGAATATTCAAAAGAAATATTTTCAATTTTGCGGAGCCGCTCCAGCGGGATCGTCATTTCATCGCCGAAATCGCATCATGTGTTTGTGTCAGCTTCGCAGATTCTGAAAGTTCGATTACCATTGCTAACACTTAATCTGCTCGCGACCGTATTAACTTTGCGAAACAATGCAGACAAGACAGCCTGTAGGCCTGCCAAGGTGTTATTTTATGACGGACAAGAAGGAAGAAGCCCGTGTCAGTCACTGCATAGCGCAGGGCCGCACATATATCCTATCACGTCACTTTCTCGCTCTACTGGATACGTAGGGGGGGGGGGGGGGGGGCTATGCCACTCCTTCCGCTACCGTAGCCATGCGGGACATGTCCTCGCTCCACGCGAGGAGGCCGAAACCTTCCATTGCAACACGAGCCCCCCCATGCATCGGCGCCGTTCTTGCAACACTGCCCGGCGACTAAAACTCCTGTATCGATAGTACAGTCACGTTCACTGCGTGTCCCGTTAGTTTGAGTTCAAGGTGTTTTGGAAACGGCGCAGGCCGGCAGCCGTCGGCGGCTTCGCGGCCCTTCTGTCTATGTCGACGGGGCGTTCTACGCGTTGTATCGCGCCGCGGATTGACTTCATCGGCAGTGCTACGAGCGCGCGCGATTTGCATCTGCGTGGTGCACGAAATGGCTCATTGTCAGGTCACGGCGAGCGCGGTGAAAGGGCCCGCAATGCTTGTTTTTCTCTCGGTGTCTGGAGCGCCTGTTTCTGCAATGCTTTTCGATAGAATGGGCGCAGAACAACGCTGGTGGGTTGGTGATCGTCGAGAGGAATTGGCGCGGCCGCTTATGCTGTCTTCAGGTTCCCGCTAACATCTATCGTATTTATACCACGCATTGTATTTCTGACTACGAGCATAGTAATACAAAATCCGCCCTACCAATGCATGCCCTTACTTGGCATTCCGTTCTCCTGCCTACAATGTTTCGTCCGCATGTCAGAATCCGGACGCAGCGACAGATCATTGCCGCAATATTTGTGTCGCGTGGGATCCGAGTCTATTTTCGAGACTTAAGAAACGTTGGTGCGGTCGTATTTCACGGACAGTCTGTTATTCGACACTATCACGTCCTACACATCTATGTAGGTAATGGCGGCTTTGCCAACAGCACACTCATCGATTGGTTCTTGCGCTAGATGCCAGCGAAACAAACCATATAGCGCCCACAGTACTCCGTCGAGGTGATGCAAGTTTCATGCTATCCGTGGCATCCCGCAGGTGTCCTGACCCTGGCATCCTTTGACAGAAGGCGGAGAAAGGATCCGAGCACTTTGAGCGCACGAGCTGGTCATCCCAGCGATCTCTGTGGCGCCACTAACGGGTTAACACGGGAAAGAGCAGCGAACACGTTCCTGGATTTCGTTTACTTTCTTTCGTTATTCCTGACCCGAGAGGAGGAGAAGACGGCGGGGCATACCGCCTCGCGCTGAGAGCCACGTGCCCGTGTCGAGGTTCCGCTTACTTTCGCCAGCATCTATTTCTCCCTTCACTGGAGCGATACTGAGATGACGAAGGAAAGCAAAGGCAAAAAAGAGGGGGGTTTTTTAGAAGTGCCCGGCGAAGAGGGGGGGTGGGGGGGGCGGCGAGGCGATCTCCTCTCGCGAGGGCTGCTTTGGGGTTACTGGGACACCGGCTGGTGCTTGCCGCTCCTGCTAGCAACGTGCCCGACTCGCCAGGAGAGCACTCCTTGGCTGGTCGCGAGAAAAAGCGGCAGACGGGAGGTAAATGAAATGATAAAGTAAGCGCCTCGCTCGAAGGCAGCGGCCCTCCTTCGCAGGCGTCTTTTGCCCTCCCTCTACTTTTCGCCGCTCGCTAAACTTATTTCGCCTATCATGATATTTAAGCTGTCTTATGGCTGTTTATGTTTACTTTTCCCTTCACTCTCCCCGTGGAAATATCACAATTAGGAAGCGAGAAAACCCTACCGGGACTTAAAAGATAGAACACCAAGTCAGTCTTGCAGTGCCGTTTTTACCAGCGGGCCGTTCGGATTAACCTTGTCGGCATTTCTCCTTTCTTGCGGTCTTCCTTTCCCTCGTTGCATTGCAAACTATCTCGCAACTTCATCGGTGCCACGGTATCCCGCTGATCACGCTGCCGATTCGAGCTCAAGGTAAGAAAAAAAAAGAGCTGGCTAAGCTTATATTTACCCCGCGGTGGTATAAGAACAAGAAAAACTAGCCACAGACCGAGGCCAATGCACCGATTGCGACACAGTTAACCCATAACTAGAAACGCACGCGTTTAGAACTCAATGTGCCACGGTACATTCCGCAGTTGCTTTGAATGACTTGAGTCATTCCTAAGATGACTGTATTTTACAGTACCGATGCACTAGCGCACTCAGAAGGTCTGAACATTTGTCCTTCCGAAGCCGAAGTCTCAATATTTGATGATGATGCTGAGTTACACAGCCATATCCACTGGTTCACTTGTAAGTCTAGCTCCGCAGGCCTTACCAGCGCTTGTCGAGTAATTCCTACGCTCAGTTTTTGCTGTAAAACGCTAAACCCCATCAAGCAACGTCAAGCTTGTTTTATCCGCGCATTCCTCATCAGTAGCGGCTCTATGGGCCGACTTCGAAGTCGTCACCCCTTGAGAAGCATTTCAGATGTAAACCAAGTCAACCGCGTGAGTATTGGTTAACTTTCGTAACCTAATTATCCCCGCTGCCCTAATTGATAATTAAAATATTTGTCTATAATTATCTAAAGGATAAAAAACACTTACCGAAGGCGAAAACCGCAGCGAAAAGGGCGAAGGTCCTCATATTGACTTAGTATTGAAGAGTGTCGCGCACTGCTATAGAATTTGGTTGTATGTGAGTTCCTCTAAGGCTGAGCTCGTTGTGGATGTCTCCTCAGGGAGCTGCCGCGCTCTTATATACAGGTCTCCAGGGGGAGAATCGGGTAAACAGCGCTGTGTGCGAGAAGGAACGGGCTCCCCCCAAGCACCACAGGCATCCCCTCCTCGGCGTCCCTCCCTCCCCCTCCCCCTCCGTGGTGTCGAACGAGAGCCACTCTCACTCGTCTCACCCCCCTCCTCCGCCGCCTCGAACACACTTGCACTTTCGCCAGGTATACGCACGCGGGCGGAGAGGCGCCAGGCGAGGTACTACACAGCCGGCTACCGGCCCTCAGACGAAGCCATAACCGGCGGATGACGTGGAGTGGACGTACGCTCGTGCCGGTTGTCCTCTGTGAAGCCGGTTTCGGCTGGCGAAAGATTTCGCTGCGCGGGCAAACGCTTGATCGGCTTGCTCGGAGGAACGGATGAAAGCGGGCGGTACGCTTGTTTGTGGAGACGTTGCTTTTTTTTTCTTTCTCTCGTTTTCCAGCTTGTACGATTCGTAGTTTGTGGCAATAAATTACTAACGGATCGAGGACCGGCCACAAGTGATGGAACACTTGCTTGCCTTCGTACGAACACTGCAATTGCTCGCTCACTGTCCGCTTCGTTCCCTACTACACATGGTGTCGAATGAAACCACTAAACTATCACGGACAAGTGTGTTGTGCGTTAAAGTACTTGCGACTCGCAGGTGCTTCTTTGTTGTTTTTATTATTATTATATCTTTGTTTGCTAGTCTAGATTAGGTCACACAGCCAAATGGAAGTGCAAAACACTCGAGGGCAGGAACTTTATTCGGGTTTCGACGCATTCGATAAATGTTCGCTCTTTCTGAGGAATCGCCTACTCGTCGCTGTGCACCTTGTCAGCGTGACGTGATTTTCCAACGCTGAAACCGCCGTACGTCTCCTCCGCTTGCGCCAATGCATTTCCAACCAGACGCTGCCGTACGGGCAAGAGGAGGTACCTAACTTACCGGCACTAAGAAAACAAAATAAGAAGAGAAAGAGGAATAACGAAAGGAAAGAAAGTAGAATTATCCACGTCTATGAGGCAAAAAAAAAATGGGCCCCAATAGAAATAAGAATATTAAGCACGGAGGAGAAGAAAGAACGAAAGCCTGCCCTTTGGCGAAGTAAAATGTCTCCGCGGGGCAGCGAGGAGAACGAGAGAAAGGGTACTGGCGAAGACCAGCCCCTAGCGAGAGGAGGTGACACTAGAGAAAAGGGCAATACTTCCACCGGTGCCCAAGGTCTTCGCGACCATTTCACGGGCCGCGTCTTTCCGCCTTGCACCCCCCCTCCCCCGTCTCCTCTCCTCCGTATAGTCCCTTCTTCGCAGTGCGTGCCCCATTCGACACGGGTTGTCGCGAAGACGACGTAGCCGACGCCTTGTCACCATTGGACGCCAGGCCGGCTTACGTCAAGCGAACGCGTTACGTGGGTGCACGACACGATTACGCTGCCGCTGCTTTCGTTTGAATTCTCGGCTTTCTTTCTTTTTTTTCCGTTCAGTTCGCCCTGTCCACTATACACTCGTCTGCGTGAATTTCTTCGGAACAGCCCGTCGAGTTATTATTGCTTATTGCTCGGTGGGGGGCGATGATGAGTCATACATGCGGTGACCGCTGCTTTGGCTTGCACCACGGACTGATTATCATAGCGCCCTCGCATGGTCCCGCTGCAGTTTGTGTGTAATGCACGGTGTTGCAACGTTATTGACGCTATCTGACGTTCGCACGCACGGGAGGTGCGGTCGCTGTTCGGTTTGCGCTTGTAACGATAGCCTTTCCAGGAGGCCCCCATGGAAACTTTCCAAATGTACACTTCGGATCAACATATTCCTAGAAAATGAGTTTCCGTTCGTTACGGTTGAGAACCACTTTGTTTTCATAGTGGTGAAATAGCGAAACCCGGCCTGGTCGGCTTTGATAGGTTGAGGAAAGCCCGGGTGATGATCGGCTGTAGCCCTTGAAGAGCGAGTGCTAATAGCTTTCCCCTTGGCACTGCCGACAGGACCGGGCCGATAATGCACCCGGCAGTGGTGGCTCAGTGACGACGACGTTCTGCGGTAAAGGTCGCGGATTCGACTGAAAGTGTCGGTGACCACACTCCAGCGGGAGCTGAAAGCAAAAAGGCCCGAGGTCAAAAATAATTTGGAGCCCTTCACAACAGCATCTCACATAGCCGTTGTGTTGTCTCTTGGGATTACTTCAATCAATCAATCAATCAATCAATCAATCAATCAATCAATCAATCAATCAATCAACGTTTCGTCAGGGCGATGAAGCAAGTCGTAGGTAGAGCTAGCGTAAGTGCGTAGGGATCGTAATTCAAGTACACTTGGCTGTGGTTCGCGTTCTTCACCCTTGTTCAAATATATGTGTAGCGCTGGAGTATTTTACGCAGAAGGTCCATCATTGAGAATTAATAGTACAGATATCGAGGGTGAACTGCTTTTGTCGGCTGAAATTTTTTGTACTTTACTGATAAGCGACTTCCGATTTTACTGCACCAAATGTGCTTCGCGGGCTGACACAAAATAGAAACCGCTGTGTGCTGGCCGAGATTTATTGTAAGCTTGCGGCACACGTTAGGAGGCTATGCTAAGTGGATTTACAAAGAACCACTTCCATAAGTAAACCAAGTAGGAAGGGCAGCGTTGATTTAACTTGCCTGGACTTGATTTTCCCACCGACGTCAAGATTCAAAATGTCACGACAAACTCCGGTGCGAGAAGTTCAAGGTGGCATCATCATCTTGTATATTGTGCAAGGTCGATCCACATGGGTCGCGAAGCCTAGGGGGAAAAGCGTTCCTGAACCAACTGTCACCGACATCAGCACGGGCCGTTACAAGCAAGTTATATAAATTTCTGTACTGGAAGTGGTGCTCCACTGCAGAAGCCCGAGCCGGCGTAGCCGCCGTAGCGCAGCATGGAGGGCGTTCGTCGTGCTTATTGATTGCACGCAGTCGGAACAGTGTTTAACTGATTTTGGAACGTTTTCTAAGGGCATTACTACGTCTGAGTAGGTCATGGCTGCACCAATCACGTATAAGATAGACGCCCCAGGTGTAACGTTCCGGCTGTAACATAAGCTGTCGCTGTTTGCTCTCTATCGAATGTTGTGTGTACATGGTTGCTTCAATTGGGAACGGTTAGGAAGGTGCTCGGGTACGTACACGCATGAAACTTACGCGTCATGCAGTCGCTGGCCCGTCACTGCGTGTGGTATTGCGTAGAGCAGCTGCCTCGGGTTGTGACGTGCGGTGCGAATTTTCCACAACCTTCTCTATTCGGTTGGCACGTATGGTGCAATAATGCCTCTGTTTGTAAGATGGAAACCAGTGAGACGCCTGGACATTATGAGTACTCAACTTATGACGAAAAGAAGGGGGGAAGGGGAGGAATGGTTGCAATTGCAGCGCTCATTCAGCCAGAGATATCCGCTAAAATATTATTTAAAAATCAATTGACACAGAACGCAAGTTTCAAACTGAGCTTCACTACAAGCTCAGTCTCCATTGCCAATATACAAATATACAATTTGAAAAGTTAAAGTGTCATGGAAAAGTGTTTTCTGCTGTTCCTACGTTTGTGTAGCATTGGCGACTGATATGCTTATGTTGTCTGAATACTTCCAAGCGTGCCATTGCAATTCGTTTAATTGTTACGTTAACAAATGTTTTCGATGCGATGGATGAGTGGCATCAATTTTTTACGGTGAATATGAACCATAAAAAACGTCCACAGTGAAGTTAGGTGACGCAACTTCTGAATTCAGCTTACAAATATCAAGTGTTTCATGTTGCTAATTGCGTGATTTGCATGGCATTTCTTGAGAAAAACCAGCTTGGCAGTTTTTGTAGCAATTCTGAGCAGCTCTAAATAAATTACTGTGAATAGGGTTTCCAATGGCGTGATTATCTTTTTGGAACTTCTGGGAGCAGATACAAAAATACGAAGTGCAGTTTATTCACATGTCCGGGCGGAGCAATTGCCGGCCTTGTTCGCCAGGCTAAACCCGCCTGTTGCTACAATTCACCACCACCACCACCACCACATTCACATGTCCACAGCCATGTAGTAGCACTCACGAGAGGTACAACAAACCAGTAAATGAAGACGGTGGTCGCGCCCGGTAGAGTCAGAAGCTACAGGTGAAAAGTATATTAGGTATTAAAAGAAGGTGGCTGAAAATGTTTCTCGCCAACCAGCAGGTGGTTGATGCGACCGGCAGTCAGTACCAAAAGCTTCCTCTGGACTGACAAAAAAAACATTCTTTGCGTAGGTGCGTTTACGACACTGTACAGCTAACGTCTTTCTGCATCGATTTTCGTGCTGAAAAACCGTAACGGCCATGGAGTCGAATTGCTGGGCAGTTGAAGACATTGCCTAAATGGCAGGCCACAATAACCAATTTCGCACTTTTGATTACAAAACATGACGCCACTTTTCTTTTTTTTCAACGGATAGGGCATCACATCGTTTGTTGTTCCGCCGCAAGCGTTTCCTCGTCACTGAGATGGTGCTATGCTCTATGCACCGCGGATGAATCGTCACGTTATGAATGTATGAGGTTATATGCAATCTTCGCTACCAGATACGTTTACCTTGTCTTTTGTTTGTGCGTTTTTTTTTACTTACTACACCCCCTGTCACGGTAAGAGCGGCTTTCTCGGTATTGTTGAAGGATAACTTACTGACACGTCCAAAAGAATTTTTTCCACTTGTGACCCTATGATTTCATTAGAATTAAATTTTGTTATTGTTCGAATTCCTTGTTGCAGTGGTGCTATTCTATCACTCTTAAATATCTATTTGACGATCTAATTTCATAATCTTGCATTTCAGCAGCTTTAGAGAGACAGACGGAGAGGGGTGATGGGGATGAAGGTGGACAGAACAGTTCCTGAATTTACAGAATTCGCAAAGGATGGCGCCTGCCGTTTGTAGAGACTGTCGCATATCCTCCGTGGGGAATTGGCGAAAAATCGAGTGATGTTCGAAAAGGATAGCAAGTCCAATAACATTAAGCGTAGCATAACGAAACAAGCAAGTAATTTAACAATCTGGCCGCCTTGAAGAGAGCAGGAACACATCAGCCATAGTGCAAAGATTTTCATGAGAATGCTTGTGAGCTTAGGTGCTGAAACGAGGATTACTGCCAGTAGGAATGTTGGCACCGGGCACTGTCCGGACAGCGTTGCGGATATTTCATCTTGCTACAAGATCTGTTGATGCCAACAACTTGGGCTGGGATAGAAACAAGACTCCATTCTGGGCAGCAATATAGACGCGCACCCGTTGTATGGCTTGCTTGAAGCTGACAATCGAGATTGCTGATACCGGCAGCGATCCGCGGTAGTGTTCGAAGCACGCGGCATGCACAGCTGTACATACACGTATTTATCACACGTATATATATATATATGATATGCAAAACGTGGAAGCATTCTTCCCTCGATGTAAAAGTTGGTTAGAGTGAACGCGTAACGTTTCCTGCAAGATACGATTGCTCCGCTCGCCAGGCTGTGTGATCTGGCGCTGCTGTCAGCATGAAAAGCTTGTGCGTAAGGTGCCCATATTCAAACCTAGTCGGCAAAAAGTTGCAGCAATGTTGTTGTCTTTTTTAGGAAAACGAGAGATGGCTACGGAACAGAATCAGATTACGAACTTTTCCGGTTTGCATCAAAGAAGAAAAAAAAAACAGTAGTGAGTTGTTCGCAAGGATCTTAGCTTCCTACGTATGGAACTCTGTGGCAAGAATAGCCGTGGGTGGTATGAGGAAACCTAATTGTCAGTTGTTTTTTTTTTTCGTCATTGCGATAGCCTATTGGTCTGCCGAGCTGTCATTGGGACTATCAATTGGCAAAACTCCTCACATTAATTAAATTAAGTTGTAGGGTTTGACGAGACAAACCGCGATCCGATTATGAGGTACGCCGTAGTGGAGGAACTCCGGGTTAATTTTGACCGCCTGGGGTTCTTTAACGTGCACCCAATGCCCAGTACGCGGACGTTTTTGCGTTTCGCTCCCATCGGAATGCGGCCGCCGCGGCCGCTATTCGACCACGCTCTCTCGTGCTTAGCAACACAATGCTATACACTCTAAAAACAGTTGCAGCCTTTGGGCTGTATATTTGCCTCACAGCGATAATCGTCATCTGCCTTGCTTGCGTTTCCTTTCTTAAAAACGCTGCCCCCGCTACTTTCCTGTCAAGAACGCTGTGTCATGCTGATAACGCGCACGCCGTTCTGACTTGGAAGTACCGGAGATGCGAGCAAGATAGATGGTGGCTCCACTTGTGAAAGTAAACTGATCATTGTTTTGAGGCAAATGTACACCCCAAAGGGTGCAACTGTTTAAAGAGTGCAGCGGCTAAGCCATCACGGCGGGTGCAAGACCCCTCACTCTGCTGCTCTTTATAAGTGGTTTTGCTTGTAAGAAACTTTTGCATAGTTGCAAGCTAAACATGATAACGTAATTACCTGTCTAGTTGAGATAATGAAGAATTCAGGAGTGTCTCCAACCAAGAACGTTTCGGAGCCAACTCGGCTCCTTCCTCAGGGGTTAACGATGGATGGTGGTGCAGCTTTTAAATGTAAGCAAGTTCATGGAGAGTTTTCCTAGGGATGGTGGCTTTTCTTATGACCTTGACAGAGGGGAAGACGAAGGGGGCCAAAGAGAGGCTCATGGTATGGCGACGAAGGCGTTGGAGATAGGAGGCTAGACAGGAGAAAGGCGTCTTTCTTTTTCTCTCTTTTTTGTCGCGGTGCGCAGGCCATGGACTTATTCGGTGGGAAGTTGCCCCCTTCGAACGGTTTAAGCTGTTCTGTGTATTCTACACGTGCCACGACTATAGTAATAGCCCTTTTCGGTGGTTTTCCTCTGTCTGTAGGATTTGAGTTTCATGGAAAGCAATCTTGTGGTCGGTAACTTCTGAATGTTTGGCGATGGGGCTGTGTACTCGAGAGAAGGTCCTGACGGCGGTTTTTGTGTTGCCCGATTCTTTCGTTTATTTTTGCTTCCCTAGTAGGAGTCGCTAGACAGTCGTCACAGTTGATCTTGTAAACGACACCTTGAGCCTTCTCTCTTGGTGGATGACCTTTCAGATTCTAAAGGAGGCTTTTCAAACTGTTTGCCGGCTTGTACGCGGCATTGAGGCCTTCCTTCATTATTCGGCTGATAGCTTCGCTGGCATCTTTAACGAGGTGGCTAGGTTCCTCTCAAGCTGCAACCTGCAGCTTTCTCGTCTGGTCATTGTTGCAACGTTGTCGCAGAATAAATTCTGCGATACTTGTTTCTCAAGAAGGGGGGCAGTGAAGGTCTAGATTCTCTTGTTTGGTGTTTCTTTCTTGCAGTTGGATCGTTTTTCGAATGAAGTCGTTCTGGTATCCATTCTTTCCGAAATCGTTCATGACCGTTATTGTTTCTTTCTTTCTGTCGGATTCCAACGAGCAAAGAGTTTAACCTCTTTTTAATGAAGTATTCATAACGTATAGCCTTGTGGCTTGCTTATGGTTTGAACTCAAGTGCAGGTAGCGGTCTGTATCTATTGGGTTATGGTCAAAAGAAAAGTTTATACTCGCCTGTTCGGTTTCTTGTACATCGAGAAAAAAAAAAGGGGGGGGGGCGCCTTTTTCTCACTCATACGTGACCTTTAGGCCAGCATTTTTTTTTTTTAAAGTTCAGTTCTGTGGTTGTCCGTGCCAAAACCGCGATAGCATTATAAAGCACGCCGTAGTGGGGTATTCTGCATTAATTTTGGCCACCTAGAGTACTTTAACGTACACCCAATGCATGGTACACGGGTGTTTTTTTCATTTCACTAAATAAACACTTTATTTCGCTAACAGAAAAATGTTTGGTCCTTACGGCTTGTTCCACTTGAAACAAACGTTATGATCCTCGGAAAGCCATCGCTTGCCGTTTTTATGGTCACTTAATTTGGTTCGGAGGTCACATAGTCATAACGTGTTTTAGAGCTTCCCGCTCATACAGCAGAGTTCGATTAAGTGCGCATGCACTTTTTTTACGAAGGGCTGTCAGATATAAAAAAAACACACCAGCATTTGCAACTCTTGCGTTCAAACGACGCTCCGCCGAGATGTGAGACGCACTTCAATGAGTCACGCCTTGATTCAAGAGCTCAGAAGGAAACAGCGCCAAGCATTTTACAGCCGCATATCCTTCGTTTCACTAAGTGTGACAGACCATCTGCTTGGTTTCGGGGCCCTTGACCATGCCGTGGACAGCCGTCATTAATAACTCATGAGCGTTAACCGGTACGTGCGACACTCGGAGAGCCCATGACCTTGTCGTGCGAGGGCTCTGTGCCGAATCTTGGTGGCACAGTGGGGCATAGCTGAGCAGCTTTGGGGACAGAAGCGATGACTCACAAGTTATTCATCCCCCTTCGGTCAAAACATAACGGCGCAAGAAAGATGAACGGACACATCGGTGATGGGTTTACGTATGCGGCCCTCTTCCCTCTGGCCTCTCATTTTACTTCTTGACGAGCTGAGGTCTCCGTACATAACGCTCCATTCTGGCGTGACGGCTGTCTTTCACGGCCCTCTATACGTGTCCACGGCTGTCATTTATTCCCTTCATCGAGGCAACGCAAGTGTTTGTAGACGAGATCACCAGAAAGTCGACGAACAGATGAGAGTTCATTGAACAAACTGCTTCCCTCGTATATTTCACAACCCAACTTTCATCCAACTTAAAAAGGCAGAATAAAATTCTTCGTCCTCCCGTGCGTCCAAACCATCGCTATCGATGGTGTTGCATTTTCGACTTTGCACGTGGTGTGGGAACAGAATAATTATCAAAGATGCCATGCAAGGCTTGACATGTACACGCACAACACATTTGTAATGCTTGAGCTCGCGTTGACAGCATGTCAAAGAGAGTGGATTTGGAAAAATCTAATTCGCAACTACTTGGTTTTCTTTCTCAATGAAGAGGGACGTTGCAAGAAACGACCACAAGGTTTACATCGTAGCTTGTTGGGCATTGCTACTTGGCAGCGCATTTAACCATTTTCATTTCTTTGCTGGCTATTATAACTTTTTCAGTGAATTAAAAAATATTATTGTGGAATTTAACATCATAAATCTGCATATTAGGTTATAATGGTTGCCTTAGTGGAGGTCTTCGGATTAATTTAACACGGAAATTTGTTTTGGACATTCACACAGTGCACGTGCTGTTGATTTGTCCGATGGGTATGTTACAAGTGAGCACGCATTTCACAGTCGCCATCTGTATAATAATTAATTTGGAAATCTTACATCCGCAATTTTCTTAGGATTGCATGTATCCTAACAAATATGTAAATCCTGCCTTGCCTGGACATCAAGCGTCTCATTCTTTACTCCTTTTAAAAATGAAAGAAAAGTAACAAGTGCAACGTAAGCAGCATGTGCCACCGAGGCGCTGACAGTCAGGATTGGTCTGTCATGGCAGTTTTATGTCACGTGATGCAGGTTCACTGAATTTCACAGGTGGACAGATTGCCAGGCCTAGCTACGAATATCTCACCTCACCTCTCTACACTAATATTGCTGTTTGGTAAAATTGGTCGTTCTCCGTGGCTAGCGCGCGTGCGCGCGCGCACACACACACACACACAAACACAAACACGCGCACGCGCAGCGAGAGAAAGAGAGAAAATGCATCGCAAGTTTTCAGGATAAGCAGGATCTTTTACGATGCCATTTTATTTAGGCAGGAACGTACACTGCAGTTGCGCGTGAAAGTTAATGTGGAAAACCAGTCAAGCCTTTGGAAGCGGAGGGCGCACCGCCAATACAGGTGTTTACTTACCGGTTCGTAGAATTTAAATAACCTTCGGAAATTACAGACCTCTTTAATCTTGCACGAGTGAAACCCTGGGGAAAAGCGATTGCCTGTCCTTGCAGTCGCAGTTATTCGCCTGCAGTGAGGGTGTTTTTTTTTTTTCGCATCGTAATGGGCCTTAGTGCGTATAAGACGTGTGTCACTGCAGAAGAGCGTGTACAAACAGCTGCGAACTTAATGGTTTTACTTGTTCCGCTAATTATTTTTTGAGCACTTCAACCGCTAATATTTCTGCTTTATTTATGCCTCGAATGCTCAATTTCAGTATTTCGGGAATTAGATGAGATGATTACGTTCATGTGTGATGAAATTAAGAAATTTGCAGGTGTAACTTGGAATCAGCTAGCACGTGATTGTGGTTGCATATTTGCATATCGCTGGGAGCGGCATTCTTCCTGCAGTGAACATTTTTATAGGATGATCAGGATGATGATCATGATGATGATGGGATTAGAGGTATTATATGATCGGCCCTATTTAAGTGGTGCTGGCCGCGAACAAATTTATTTTGCAGGTTCTATCTTTGCTGCTTACCGCGCTTTCCCCGCCGCGTCGCGGTGACATGGCAAACTTAAACGTTACCACAACATTATTACCACGGCTGACCGAAAGATGTGGGGCATCGCTATGTCGTTCAGAGGTAGCGCAGGGGTGCCGCTAACAGCACGCGAGATTTTCACGAGAACGTAGGGGCCTCTGTTGGTTTGAATCGGCAGCAGTAAAGAGCCTAAAGTTCAGAAATGTGAAATGACAAAGTGCTGGAGGGTCGAGCTTAGTTATGAACTGTCCACCCTGCTTCTATGCTTTAAACGTCGTTGACGCTCTTTGGATGGCATTGAATTGATGGAGCCGGCACAAGGGTTATTTGGAAACCTTAAAAGAAAACTGCAACGAAATTGCTGAAGAACCAAGGAACCACGCTGAGGAGCCGGGCTGAGTAGCCACGCGTTCTAGCTCATGCGTCACTTCCGGCGAGTGATTGGGGCATTTTATTTTATATTTTAAATGTTTCGGCATCGAGAATGGCTATTTTTGCGAGCTTTTAGTAACGCTTAAGTTCGTATTTAAACTGTAAAGTGCTGTATGGAGGCTCCTATGTACGTACACTGTAACTACACTATAGCATTCCACCCCATGAAGCTATTGAAACTCGCGACCTTGTGGTCAGCAGGGTGCTGATTCGGAGTCTTAAGCAGCCGAACTAAGAGGGTAATGCAAAAAAATCAAACGGTCACGTCAGAAAGCACCCGCGCATTGTTCTAAATATGTGTGCGGAAAAACAACTGCATTGACTAGGCGAGCTAGTACATCTTCAAGGAAACTGAACAGCGCCGAACTGAAACACAAGCATCTTGTTTCCCATTTATTCGTGGTTCGGAGCTGTATTTTACGGTTGCGTATCTGAAGTTCAGACATACTGGTAGCGTGTTCTCGTCTGCAAAAGCCGAGGAAAAAACAACATTACTTTCTCACAACGTGTAGGCACATTTAGGGATGAGAGCGTAATCTGTAGAAGCCGCAAACGCATATGTTGGGGTGGATCTCCTAATTGTGTACCTCGCTTCGAGTGTAGGAAACAGACCAGCACTGTCGAGAGTACGCAAATTGCAGGTTGCTTCAAAAGCGGTTATATGGGTGAAAAAAGAAAACACTGGATCAATCGAGGTGTTTGCGCATAAAGGGGTGAAGGATGACTGTTCACTGCCAACAACATGACGCAAGGTAATCACGCCGTTAGCCCCCACTCCGCCGCCCCCCACGGGCCCATGTTCAAAATAAGAATAAGAAAGAGGGACGATGGTGATGAAGGGAGGGAGGAAAGGACTTCTCGGTCGGCCAGCAGAAGTCAAGGGCGTTCGTCAAGCGGGGACGATACAGTGAAAGCGTTCCCGGCGCCTTTCAACACCGAATTAAATTTCATCGCGTGTACATCGCACAGCGGGCTACGGACAGAGATGTCCATTAGGTACAGGAGAGAACGAGCCAGCGCATGCCTAGGAGTAGTTAGCGCCAATCGAAAAGCAAAGGCGACGTGCAAGACATGGGAACGCGAGAAGAGAAAATGCGTCGGAGTCGTCGTCGGTCTCGGAGGGAAAGAAACCGGTGGTGACAGAGTTCTTCTGCACTCGATCGAACCGACGACGGGCGCCAGGAAAAAAAAAACTGAATGGCGATTAGTACAAAGGAAGGAGAGTGCGGACAAAATGAAAAGAAAGACAGGGGATCAGACTGTCTTCGCGGCAAAAAAATGCGCCGAAACGACGAGGAAAATTGGCGGCCGGCGGAGGAGCTCTCACCGTCTCCTGGAACGGGACATGTGTCGCGGCTTTCGGTACCATACGGCGTGGTCAGGAACACGCGCGGTCTTGCAAAGCCCTGTCTGTGCCGCTACTGCATGGTTCCTCGCTTTCTTTTTGCTTTTGCCGAACGGGCAGGCATCTGTGGGATTATTCGTATAGCTATTTTTTTTCCCTTTCATTTACTCATATGCACGACCACTCATCAATACTCCCGCTGTTGCTGCTGGTTCTTCTTGCGACTGCTGTTTGCCACCTCAGAAAACAACTCAAGGTTTCGCGTCGAGCTGCCAGCGATCGTCGCAAACATGTGTGAGGCGTCATTGCGCAATGCAGTGGTAACTTGCCCGCGCCGCGGGCATGCCGCTTATCTCGGTCTGTGCATCGGGAATGGAGTCAAGCTGTAGCTATTAAGGCATTGGAGCGTTGCATTGCGGGTACAGATTGCAGCACCAGAATGACAAGATCTGCGGTGGTTGACGTGTGATTTAAAGTCCTACTTTCTTTACGCACCACCTTGTGCGGGTCACGTGAATATGCCAGGTAACCCAAACAACGAGCAGTTAATTTAGATAAGGTGAGCAAGTACCCTATAGTTTGGCCTGGAACGGACAGGCCTCAGAATATAACGCGCTGTCAAACTTTCGTAATATCCTCTTCTGAACAATGTCGTTCTTGCTCTTTGTAGAAAGCGTAATCTGATAGGCCAACCACATTCTGGCGAGGCACTTTTAATGGTATAAGCATTCTTTGGAAACTTAGTGCACTTTCAGGGGACCGATCGACTATATATTTCTTTAACTGCCTCCCCGTCGACTTGGGCAACTATAGGTAGTTCATGGTTCTGAGGCGTACGGCATCGGGCTGCTGTGTTGTGGAAACATGGTTCGAAACTAACCATCGGACCAGTTTGCGTCACTGGGCATCTGTCACCTGGAATGCGCAGCTCTCAAATGAAACTCTTGCACGTCAACTTGCGTAACTGTGTATGTGCCGCTGGATATATACCGCTCTTCAATTAACATTTATTTATTTATTTATTACGCCAACATGGGTCACTACAGGTATGCGCGAGTGGCTATACGTAGATGTGATCTGCTGGCACGCACTCACACTGTGGGATTAGCCAAGAGTCGGGTAGGTTATACTAAAGTGTAAAATTAGTCAAAATCTTATGATAGGTAAGCTATAATTGAAAATTAGGGATTGTAGAGCCTGCATGATGTTATGAAAGCGAAAATTCTAACATGACCATAAAGTAAAAACAATTCAATTTTGGAGGCTAAAGGAGGCTAAACATGTTGTATTCGAAGTTTAAATATCGTTGATCCTCTGGTAAACGAACGTCTTTGACGCCAACATGGACCGCTAGGTATGTGTCACTTGGTATGCGCCACTCTTGACCGCTGGCGCTGCGATCACGCTGCGCTAAATGGCGCAGCATGTTGTGTGGGAAGTGCGAGAAACGAAACCGACTGCATACACGCCTCATACGTGACGCTTTTCTGGGTGGCAATGCGGTGTGTCGCTACGTTACTTCAAGGTTAATCGCATTAACGTCGAGATTAATGGTGAGATGGGTTCTGTCCGATTTTTTTTTTATTTCAACGGGATTGTCATTCTTTGAGGACTTCGCCCGGTTTGTGCCTTACCTCGCCTTGCCTCGCCTCACCTTGCTTATACCTCATACGTATTTCCCACCAACCTGAGTCCCTAGGCAGTTCATGATCAATTGGGTAAAGCATCGAGCTGCTGTGCTGAAGCAACTGGTTTATAAACGAGCCGTTGAACCAACTTACGATCACTGGGTACGGGACAATCGGCATGTTCCACTCTTCGATGGACCTCGTTCACTCCAGATAGTGTCACTGGGTGCGTCCGAATATATTGGGTATCGAAAAGCACGGACTTTGCGGCAGCGCCGCAAGGTAACGCGGCATCTCCAGAGCGAACCAACACAAGCAGAAAGCTAAAAGAAGCGTCTCGCTCAATGCAAAGGTGAACGTCAGGCTCCGCGCTGACTAACACCATGGATTGTCATTACCTTTCGCATTCCCGGCGCATAGAATTTTGCCAGACACGAAAAATGGAAGCGTCCATCACGAGGCTACGTTGTCGCATACCGACATTACAGACTTCTATCAGTACAGGCCTTGACTGGTTCTCTCATCCCTGTGCTCATTCCTGGGTAAGATATCGACAATGCGCCATTTGTTTTTGTCCTGTAGACGTTTCGCTTTAGTAAGAGAAATATTACTACTGAACTCCGATACGCCGTGTTGGTATAAATTTGTTCAATCGAGTGATCCTGTCTTTCGGAGCCTCTATTCTTTACTTCAACGACAGAAATGCTCGCTTGGCAGTTCAAGATTTTCTTACTGAATCCAATTGATTACCCTGCTACATTGATTCCCAATTATTAAATTGTTAGTTTGGTGTTAACTTCCTTTTTTCCCGCATACTACACTTTTTATCCGTAATTGGCAGTTCCCATTTTTTCATTTCCTGTCTTCTTATCTGTTTCCCTTGACCACCTCATTCATGGCCCGCTTCGTTGGGGTATGCGCACGTGGGCTTAATCACAGTGTGTGTACCCACTGTGGTTATGGGGCACTGCGGCTTGCAGACGCAAGCATCAGTGGGAGCTCGAAGAGGAGGAAGCATACACACGCGTAATACACAACGCTTTTCTGCGGCGGCAATATTAAATAGATAATAAATTATTAGATTTTTACGTGCCGAAACCACGATCTGCTTATGAAGCACGCCGTAATGGGGGACTCCAGAAATTTGGACCACCTGGGGTTCTTTAACGTGCACCTAAATCCAAGTACACGGGTGTTTTCGCATTCTGCCCCCAACAAAATGCGCAGCCGCTGTGGCCGGGATTCGATCCCGTGACCTCGTGCTCAGCAGCCCAACACCATAGCCACTGAGCAACCGCGGCGGGTTGCGGCAATATGGTGTGTCGCGGCATTGCTTCGAGTTTAATGTCAATGGCATTAACGTCGACATTCATCGTGAGATGGATTCTGCGGGAATTTTCTGTTTAAAAGAATTTCTAGCAATCCCATTATCAGCGTTGCCGCTGAGTACGCAAAGTGCATGAATTCATTCCACTGACACTAAACGCACAAACTCAGCCAGGCAGGTTTGTGACCGCGACTTAATAACGCGCTTTGGTCACCCGGCTGCCATATAACAAAGAAATATCCACCCCTATATCCTCTTCCCAAAACTCCACCTATATCCAACAATATACACGCATGATCACATTGCTATTACGTAAGATTCTCTCGAAATATTACTTCCGAAATATAGTTTGCTTCGTGCCAGTGCATGCGCATGCATGTGATATGCGCCCCGACGGAGCCCACCATCCAGCGCTTTAAGAGTGATTGCTACTATCGCAAAGTTTGCGGAAACACTTTCTAGGACTTCATTTCTAACGTCGCGCAGTTTGTCTTGTTCTAAACGTTGAATTAATAAATGACATTCATTTTGTTCCTCCCACGGCTCCCACTAGTGCCTGCTCTTGGTGAGGACTATACTCGCGAACCCAACCAAGAAGCCAACTCGCTTCAGGAGTCTACTCAATGCTTGGTGTGAAGCGCGTTTCTTTCCTATGTAGAGTGCATGCGATATCGTGCTTCAGAGCCCTAAGCGATAACCTTGGCGTCGTTCTCAGAGCGCAATGTAGATGGAGCATCGGACATGCATGAAAGGGCGCGGTGCGGCTGACATTAGGCCGCGATACACGCGGCGGCTCGCGACTTTAGTCAGGCGCGCACCTTAACGCAGCCGAGAGTGCATGCGGCGTCAGGAGTTAAGAACTCATGTATGCAAATGACTTCCTCCTCGAAACAAAGACGAAGACAGCAACGCAACCACCGGTAAAACTAATTTACCGAAAGCTCTCTTGTTCTTTCTTTCTTTCTTTCTTTCTTTCTTTCTTTCTTTCTTTCTTTCTTTCTTTCTTTCTTTCTTTCTTTCTTTCTTTCTTTCTTTCTTTCTTTCTTTCTGCCTTTCTTTCTTTCTTTCTTTCTTTCTTTTTGAGCGCTCATTTTGCATCTAAATAATGGCCCTGCAACCGCTTATTAACAACCGGGCTATTCCGCCATTTGCAAGTCATCGTGTAATTGTGCTAGAGGTACCAGGTGGCTCGAAATATCTTGTACCAATATTGCGCGCCCTAACTGGTTCTTTTAGTTATTCCAGCGCATGTTGAGCTATTGAGTTGCCCATTCTGTATCGTTATTTCTGCTTCTTTCTTCACGTCAGTCATTAGGGGAGTACCAAATTGCATCGGAGTGAAGGCGGTACAGAGTTTAAGAGGTACAGAGTCGCCACTTCGTTTACGACAGTTGAAAACTATAGAGGCTATACAGGGTGTCCCAACTATCATGCACCAAGATTTAAAAGTATTCAAATGCCACGAAGATGGACAGAACCAAGGTAGTGTTGTTTGCCGTCGCTTGGAGATACTCAGATTATTTTTAGCATTCCGCCTATTTACACAATTAGCCTTAATCAACTAAATAAGCATGTGCTGCATTAATTACTCATTAAATAATTAATATATCTCATTTAATGTCCCACCCAAAGACCTTTGAGGTATAATAAATAAATAAGTAAATAAACTTCTGTAATATTATAATTAGATGAAAAGTGTCAATGGGGAAATTGTAAACCCCCGATACAGCTTGCTGTTGCTCGTATATGCTACCTAAAAGTGTTTTTTCGAGCGTGAAAGAAACCCGTGGTTACACGCGAAGTGTCTCGTGCTGCCAGTCACGTGGCAATATTACGTGTATTCACGCAACCACTACACACACACACACACACACACACACACACACACACACACACACATATATATATATATATATATATATATATATATATATATATATATATATATATATATATTGATGGGATTCTTGAACGGACCAAACGTATTTACATGGATGAAAAGCGCAACTTCGTGGTTATCCACGCTGTTGCCCGTAGAGCATAGCGGTTTCATTCAGGTCAACTCAACGGGAGCCGATCGAGTCAGAAGTAGAGCTAACCCTGCCGGACTCGACCACGTTTACATGCACCTTGCAAGCGGGTCGGGCGAGCCAACCCACCCCTCGCAACCG
This sequence comes from Dermacentor albipictus, assembly GCF_038994185.2. NCBI lineage: Eukaryota > Metazoa > Arthropoda > Arachnida > Ixodida > Ixodidae > Dermacentor > Dermacentor albipictus. The sequence goes on from NC_091824.1 coordinate 117,666,043, forward strand.
GGCAAACCGAGCTCGTCTCGATGCTCGCTCGGTCAGACCCACTGACGCTTACATGAACCCGACGACCGCATTTGAGTCCCGACAAGCCGACTCGACCTACCTATGTCGGATTCATGTATATTGTATATAGTTTTATTTATTTATTTATTTATTTATTTATTTATTTATTTATTTATTTATTTATTTATTTATTTATTTATTTATTTATACTGCGGTCTTGAACACAAGGCCATTGCAGGTGGGCATACATATTTGTGCAGTAACATACTGAGACAGAAATGAAATACATTCAGGCAAAGGCTTCAACGACACATATGCAACACATGTGTCTCAGCCACAAATGAATTAATTCTTTTGAGACTGTTGAATTTTCTGCCTTTGTCGTTTGGAACCTTAGTGTGCGGCAACTTCCTTTCACTTGTGAGAACCTTTCTCCCGGTGGGCAAGTTCACCCGCGAATGAAATGCTTCTTGCGTCTTCGCGTGTTTCAACGAGTAGGAAAGAAAAGCATCGAGGGGAGCATCGTCGACTTAGAATATAGGATTGTCGTATACGTTTGAGGCCTGAATAGGCGTGGGCGGCTATATTCATCGATGTGCAGAGGCGCTTGCTTCGCTCGCACTCGCTGATTTAACAGCGTCGTTCGACACAGAGAGTACCCGCGCAGTGCTCTTGAGGTGTCCTCCTGTGAGAGACAGTTACGGCACTGCACTTATCTCTTCCATTCTCTCTGAAATCACTTCACACACGAGAGAGCTTGCGAGTTGCGCAATATGGACGCAATTCGGTGCATCAAAAAATGAGGAACCGTGGCTTTGTCGTCTGCTGAAAGTGAACGAACAAGGAAGCGCCGAGTTCGGCCGTTCGCCATGTTGTGAAAGGAGACGCTTAGACGCAAGAAAAAAGAGAGAGAGAGAGAGAGTGGCAATAGTGTGACGGGGGGCAGGGCGTCTACTCAAACTTTTCTTTGCACTTCGCCCTGCCTGTGACGCTGTCGCGTATATACCGGCTCGAGTGCATACGCGCGTAGAGGAAAGCGGCTCGCGCGAGCTCTTCTTCTTCCTTTTTTTCGCCTGTCTTTCCTGGCTCATCTGTGACCGCTGTCTATAAACTACATGACTCAACGGCCACGATATGCGCATATGTACACACAGCTAACGTGCGCGTGATCAGGGGGAGGGGGGGGGTAGGAAGGGGGAGGTGACTCATGCTAAGCCGTGTGACGAGGAAAAAAAAAGACTTTTCGCGACGCTGCCGCTCCTGCTGCCTCCGGCGGCTCCCCAATCCGCTCTACAGCGACGTGATTAACGCCATGCCCGGTACACTTTTTTTTGTTATATATATTACAGTTGCCCGCCATGCGAGTTTCCTTTGCCCAGTCGTCCATATACAGAGATAATGACGAGCCGGCTGTTCCTGAACTCGTTCGTGAAGAGTGGAAATACCCGGCGTTACGCAACGCGAATGAACCGACGCAATTAAGGTACTATCATAATCGTGTTCTACGGATTTCTTTCGAAATGCGCCGAAACTGGATAATCTCGGTTGAACTAGCGACGCACGGAGCATGGAGAGAACAAGAAGGAGGTGGAGGGGGGGTTCCAAGAGGACAAGCGGCGACTGCAAGGTGGCAAGTGTGATAAACGCAGTGGCGAAATGAAATGAGTACACTCCGAGAATCAATTACCATCAACACGATAACTGTCGGCAGACTGCTGTGAAGTTCTGCGTCATTTATTCATGTATATCTCCTCCTTTTCTTTTTCTCTCTCTCTTTCTTTTTTGTTAGCCAGGCGTGTCTGAAGGTGAAGAAGAGAAATGCAGGCTGTTTGGCCTAATGTATGCCACCCAAAATTACCAAATGCGTAGCGCCCAATGTCGACGAATGGGCGTTGTTCCTTCCGTTCTCTGTCGGCGTGCCGTCATTGACGCAGGTAGTCGAATCCAGGAACTTTGGATCAGTGACCGAACCTAACAGCTCAGCAACTTGGTCTCTACATCACCCTGTATCCGGGCAGAGAGAATCCCGATGCTGTAGAGATTTCGAAGCCATCCACTAGTGGCAAAATAAGTCCTGGCTCGTTTGCTTATTTAGTATTTGTCAATGTTATAGGGCGCCCGCCGTATGTGCTACGGTTTTGCGCTGTAACCATGGCGTTGGCGTCCACAGCTTTCGTTGATATCAGTGCCTTCAGTGTGCAAGAGTTTTACGCTCGAAACAGCAGCGTGTAACCGGATATCTTGTATGGGAAATGTCTTCATATATGACGGATGTACATTCGGGTCTCACGAGGAAGATGCAAAGAAACAGTGAGCCAAGGAGTTAGAGCAATACCAGGACCCACTGTTCAATGGGTGGTTAAACACAAGTGAGCAAATAATGCTGGTTATTCGATTGATTTTTGATCCGTCACAAGCGCTCACCAGGAATGTCCACCAGAAGTTTCCCCATAAGATGATAGGGTTAGTTCAGATTGGGCATGGACAGTGTGGCTTGCTTGATCTTCATGCCACATAACTATTCCCCCCCCTCACACAGGCCAAGTGGACGCGTCTCTATCTCTGTTAATTCATTTATTCATTCATTCATTCATTCATTCATTCATTCATTCATTCATTCATTCATTCATTCATTCATTCATTCATTCATTCATTCATTCATTGGGCGAAATTGGCTTCGGTTTCGTCGAGTAACTTGCCAGGTCTTCCAGCCACTTGGACTCCCGATGCAGGATGCCATGGAACTAATCAAGCACCAGATCACGAACGGCCATTTCAGAAGCGTCAAGGCTCTGCTCGATTTGGACCTCAAGAAGCCTTTCGACAACCTGCTCCACACCTTCATCATCAAGACCATTTCGGACATGGGTCTCAGTTCCAGATTCCACAGCTACGTTACCTATTTTCTAATGGACAGGAAGGCCAAGCTTGGCATTGGAGACCTCCGCTCCGAAGATGTGCCGCTCGGAGGACGGGGCACTCCTCAGGGCGCCGTCATTTCCCCCACACTGTTTAATATCTGCCGTTGGCGTTGGCGCGCGTCGAGGATGTCAAGCACACCATCCACACCGACGACATCCCCATCTGGTGCTCTGGCGGCTGCGAGGGCAGAGTTGAAGAAGCCATGCAGGAGGCGATCGACGTGATCGAGGAGTATCTTCGGCCCACCGGACTTCGATTCTCTCCCGCCAAGTCAGAGCTTCCGCTTTACAGAAAAGAGAAGGGAGGCAGGCCCAAATATTGGAAGCCAATTTCCGAAAGCAGCATCAGTCTTCGCACTTGTGACAAGGGTGGGGGTGGGGGCTGGGGTTGGGGGGAGGGGGGGGGGTGATACCCAGGGTCGATGTCATTCGGGTCCTGGGCATGTTTGTCGAATTCAATGGCGGGAACAGATTGGCTCTCTGCAAGATCTTTGCAAAGATGGACAACGCTTTCCGACTCATTCGCAGAATCGCAAACAGACACCGACGCATGAAGAAAAACAATCTCCTCAGGATGATCAATGCCTTCGTATCATGCCACTTCACATACATGATTTCTATGCACGACTGGTTCAGGGCGGAGCGAGACAAGCTCCCCGCTATCATCCACAAAGTAATCAAAAGGGCTCCCCGGCTACCCATCAGGACCCATACCGAGAATTTCCTCAAGCTGGGGGTACATAACACCGCCGAGGAGATTACCGAAGCCCGAGAACACGCGTAACTCACTCGCGTGTCCACCACAGTGGCATGTAAACGCATCCTCGAAGAGTTGGGTTACCACCCTGCGGGATTCCAGATGGTCAGTACCCCGATCCCTATAGGTGCATTCGAGACAAATTCGAAGTGGCCCCGTGCCCCGAAACGTCCATCCCGTCCACAACGAAGGTAGACGCGATGCCAGAGCAGCAGCGATCCTCAAACAGCTCAAGCAACAAGACATCACAGCAAGCTTCGTCGACGCCGCAGAGTTCAGCGATGGGAAGACCTTTGCCGTCGTCGTGCTCGACTCTAGTGGCAAGATTTCCAATACCGCCTCGATTCGCACTTCAGACCCCGGCGTCGCCGAGCAAGCCGTCATCGCCCTCGCCCTGCTAGATGGTAGTGGGTACGAGATCTATAGTGATTCCGAAGCGGCAGTTAGGGCTTTTCAGAAAGGTTGCATCCCCGAGCAAGCTGATCGCCTTCTTATCGTCTCGAGTCCGTATGTTCCCACGCATCATTCAATTCACTAGTTTCCCGCTCACGTAAGGTTGGTCGAGGGTGCTCCCCCGAACTTCAATGAGTCTGCTCACGAGGCTGCGCGCGACCTCACCGACCGCGCTTCCTCGATAAGGATCGCCGACTCCCCTCCCCGCTGCGGCCACAGGGACGCTCTCGCTACTCACAACGAGATTATGAAATTATTCTGCAATTCTAGAAGGGTCTTTCCAACCCCTCACTCCAAGTTGAATAGGGCGCAAGCAATTTTTCTTAGACTGTTACAGACCGGCACGCGTCCGTGCCTGGCCGTTCTACACGAAGTTTACCCCGACATATATCGCGACGACGCCTGCCCGTCCCACGGACAGACTTCCACTCTAGCACGCATGCTCTGGGAGTGCGGGTCGAGATACCCCCAAGACTCGCTTCTGCGTAGCGCCGCTCTAGACAAGCAAATCCTGGCTGTCCGGCATGCCGGTGACCGAGCGGTGGGCTCGACCTGCCGGTCCCGACGAGTTCTAACCGGGTGCGCGACGAGTTGGCGTCCCCGCCTGACCTCCAGTAATGCTCACTCACTCACTCACTCACTCACTCACTCACTCACTCACTCACTCACTCACTCACTCACTCACTCACTCACTCACTCACTCACTCACTCACTCACTCAGCCGCTTGTCGTTTTTGCTTGCTTGTTTCTTGACCTTCGAATTTTTGTCTTCCTCTTAATCAGGTCTAAAACCAACGGACATTTTTCATGATGAGTTCGACTTTTTTTAAACATGCCGCCATGTCTCTGTAGTTCTCAAAATGTAAATGAGGGGTGGTATGCCTGAACAACAATGATTGAGCTGATTTGCTCGTGGAACCCGCAGGTTCACATGAAGACCTCATGCTAGAAGTCGTTACAATCGCTGCGGATTCCTAAAACGCGATTGATCATGTAATATGGGCGGAATGTAGGCTATTCTAATTTCAAATCAAGGCAATGTGAACTTTAAGCGTGGACAGTACTGATCTACCTCATGATGCATCAGCAAGCTTGCGAAGTACGTTCACTATCACATGCATGACTTGGCTTTCAATTTCTTTCTTTTTTTTTCTGTGTGGACCCAGGATAGCTGGGTAGTTTACGATCTAATATTATCCCAACACATCAATTATGTTTTGTCGTTAAATAAAGTTCATTCTTTCAGATGAAGGTGATAACCTGTTAACTGCTGCCGGATGAAGGGTGACAGCTATGTTAGCGTGTGACGTAGCCGTCTCTTGCTGTTAGAACATGGTGTATTGCCGCTTTTTAGGCAGAACCGTGTTCACTGCCAGGCGATTTCTACGCACTGTAGCGATAAGCATTCCTTGTAATCCAAAATATTCGCAAAGAACGAGCGCCTGTTCGGCGCGCAACTACAGCGTTAAAAGACTTTATGGAAACGTACCCAATTTGCAGACCTTGGCTTATAGAGCACGCCGTTGTCTGTCTGATGATTGCCCGCGCTCGTTACAGCCCTCCATCCTTTCCTGTTTTCATTCATTTGCTCTTACTTTTCTCGTATTCAAATGTTGTGGCGTCCGATAAGAGATAGCTGCGGTGACGAAATCGAGACGTAAACACTCCTTCCAGTTAATAACGCTCGAAAATTAACCTTGCTGCGAGGTGCGCAAGTTAAACCGCATCGTTGGCACTGTTTCACGTTTCTCCCCAAGGCCGCTGTTGGGGTCTGCGCGTCGTCGCCAAAAAAAAAAAAAAAGGAAATCAGCGCGAGTCAGCCTTCACTCGGACGGCAACAAGTGTAGGCTCACATGGACGGAGTATACAGTTGTGAAACAAAATAAGCGGCTAGCTTATTTCACGGAAAATTGCACGCAACGCCAGAAAACGTTGTAAGTTATTTAGCATTACGTGACTGAATCAAATTGTCACGTTTGCCAAAGTTCCCTCGTTCCTTTAAAATTACACATTTGCATCATTTCATTCTTCTTTTTTATTTTTCTATGCATTTTTACTCGCCGCCAATTATGACGACGTGGACGAGTAATGCTATGTTCACACTACGGTCGTAACGCGCGTAACAGCTCTTTTGGCGTATCGAACGTAACGGCTGTAAAAAACGTTACGGCAGTTAAGCCGGCACCTTTGTTCACATTTACTGCTGCTTAAATTACGGCTTTTACAACAGGCCAATCAAATGTGGAGCTGAAGAATGGACGTCACCAGCGGTCCAATATGGCTCCTGCCAACATGCGAGCGCTGGCCGAGATCGAAGAAATTCACGCTCAAAACAAACTTATAGTCATGTATTCAATCGCCCAAAGACGACGAAGGCGACGCAGAAGGGTTTGGGTGCGGCAAGTATTTCTCGACAGGGCCGCGGACGGCGATTTTCACAACCTTTTCGCCAAGCTCCGAGTTGGTGACGCTGCGATTTTCATAACATCATGCGCATGTCGCCCCAGCAGTTCCGCTTCCTTGAAAACCTAATGAGACCACTCATCGAAGTTCGGAGCACGCATCTGCGGCCATCGATTTCCTCGGCGGATAAACCAGATGAACTGAAAACAGTCTCGCAAGGCGCACTGCAAAAATTTTCACGAACACAGCCAATCGTGCGCACGGAGTGGCGGAATGGCACTTCCCGCGCCCGGAGCTGTCTGCAGAAGGGAGGACGGAAGTGTCGTCACCGGTTGTTGAAAGCCGAAAGCTTATCGGTCATTGGCTGTGTCGCAACGGTCGTAACATAACAGTCGTAAATGTTGCCGACCCTTCAACACTCTCACCCACGATTTTTGCGAGAATTGCGCACGTTGGTACCTTTACGTTCGCAGTCTGAACTAGACGCATACGCTTGTTGCGCTTCCGCTTACGTATGTTACGAAAAATCGGCGCCTTACGAACGTAGTCTGAACATAGCATAACGCGCGTGGAGCATACCACCTAAAGCATTGCCTCTGTGCGCAAGCTGCATTAATTTGAATAATCGGTTTATTCGTCAGGGTTATAACGTCCCGAAACTGCGCAGCGGATACTGAAGTAAGCCGTTGTGGACAACTTTGAATCAACGTTCGTGCACTCGTGTTCTTTAACGCAACGCTATATCCAAGTGCACTACAGCGGTTTTTGCATTTATCCCAAGCCGAAATGCTGCAGCCGCGACCTGGGATCGAACGCGCCACCTCGTACTCGGCAGTGAAATGCCATCGCATTACGTATAGAGACTGAGCCACGGGCCAGGGTGTATTAACCTTTATTTCCCCGTAGGCGGGTCGAGGTCATTCGACACGTTTTGCTTGCTACCGCTGTTACAGTTAGAATGACTCAAGGTACTTTTAGTACGGTATCGTCAGGAGATAAGTTTGCTACCCTCGAATGTGGGTAGCAAACTAGATAAGAACTAGATAAGAATGCTACCCCGGAATTGCTAAGTACGCGCTCCCCTGACCGCTCTTCAAGTCGTCTTCGGTTTTCGTTCGCGAACACAGCAGGTACGATTTAGCGAATGTCGTATCACTTGGTTTGACGCTCGCATGCAACTTGACGCTTCTGTGAGATAATGTGCTCTAACCGTGTTGCTATGCAGACCTCTAATTAAAAGAAGAAAGAAAGCTTGGAAAGTGGTAGCGTTTGAATACGGTAGCCATCCTCGTGCTTCTCCATACTTGTCTGTCTTTGGCTTGCCGTTTCCTGAGCTTGTTTTGTTCTTAGCACCACGTACCGATTAGCCCGACAGCAGACTCACCTGAAATGTAAAAGCCGATTTGGCTGTGTCCGTGCACGCATTTACTTTGATGCGGTTTCGTTTCCTTAATAGCGGAAGCTGTAGGTGGGGTTCTGCACAAACATGGTGAGAATTCTAAGTGCAGGGGCTCAATTCAATGGCAATCGATCCCAGCGCGGCTGATCGGCTTGCTTTTCTAACAAATAAGGCGATTAGAAGTGGCTGTAGGCATTAAATACGCAAACAAGAAAAGTCAGAGTAATAATGTGCGTAAAGTGCACAAGAATTGTCCTTCGGAAAGGTTGAATTCGACAAAATCACGGTGGCACAAGCCTAAATGTTCGCAGTATAGGCGGTTAGTAAAACTATAGTGCACCAACAGCCGCGAGATTTACTAAAAAAAGAAAAGAAAAGAAAAGAAAGATTATTCTCATCTTTGGGGTCCAGATTTTTTATTGTGAATGAACGAGGGTACAAAGGTCGGTTACAAATCCCTGCTGTTTCTTTTTAGTTTCCTTGCTTGATTGTTCTTGTTGTTGTTTTTCGTTTTTCTTTTCGCTACTCAGAACGTTGTCTGACGTGGCAAAAAACTAACTTTTTGTCAAGCGCTTACGTCTGACCGGAGCAAGATTACAGAAAGCTGTGTGCCCTCATTACAATCCGACAGCTACATTCGTTGGACCTCCCTGTCAGGCCTCTAAGTACGTTTAATGCACTGTTTTTTACGTGAGCTGTCTAGCACATGTGATGACTTCAATGTATGCATCTATGATGGACGGTTCTGTATAGACATTCCAACCACTGTACTTCTGAAGGCACCCTGAAGTTTCGCGGTATGCGGCTTTGCGAAAGAGTTTTCTTCTTATAAATGTTTAAGATCAACTTGTAACGTTGCAGGTACCCGGAAAAAAATATTGAAGAATCCGTTGCGCGTATCTTCAACAAATGCTCGCGCGTACGTCCGGCGTCTCTTTCGTTTCGTCGACGTATCTTCTGCTTTTCTAAGCCTTCATTAGGACTTATCGTTCACAAAACATCGTTCACCTCAACCAGTGCAAAAATAACCATGCCACAACGGTGAGCAAAGCACCAACGGGGGGAGTACGTGTTCGCTCCAGTCAATGAAAGGCTGCCAATAACTTCTAGATGAAAACGGACATATTGTTACGTAGAAAAAGGCAAGACAAATACTATGTACAGTTGCATTTATAGGGGCATAGGTAACGCTGTCCGAAATGAAAAGCCCGATCATGGTTATGGTATCTTCGTCGTCGTCGTCGCCGTCGTAGTCGTCTTCACAGCCGTGGCTTGGTAGGTCTGAGACGGCATGGTAGGTCACTGCATGTGCACGTAAGAGTAGACTGTGATGTTGTAAAAATGTAATAATAAATCAAAAAGCGTTCATTCGTGCTCGGCTTGCGCGTGTGTCCGTCCTGGACAAATAGCAGAAAAACAAACACGGAGCCCTCTATTTTGGCGTCTCCACATTGTTGGTACGTTAAACCTCGCCAATCGATTTGCAGTATATATAGCGTACTTTCGTGTGCTGGTTTATGTCTCAGCTAACAGAATATACAGACGCACCATATTACAAGCTCGCTTTAGCTAAGCTATTGGGAAACATATCAGCGTATCTACTAAGGTAATCGATGGAGTGTTTGACGTCTCATCCATGATATAAGAACTTGGTGCTGTTAGAGTAATGCTCGAGCACTGCGAACTACCTTCAAATAATTATTTCGGCAGTAAGAAAACACTATTGGGCTCATATCGTCTTTCAGCACGTGCGGACACGGATTTTATCTCATTTTAACGGCAAAGATTTTATCATATGAGCGTTTCCTTCAATAACACATCTTTTAAGCACTTTTCTGTCTCCTCGCATAGGACAGGAGGGGACTTATTGGCGATGCTCGTCTCGTCGAAGTCAACAACCGCTAACACTTGCCTGCCGATTTCATCATTGCATAACTGCGCTCTTTAACGGCTTGTGCGGTTCGTCCTCACAGAGGAATCGCGCCAGAGGCACGTATCGTCCTTGGTGCGGCTCAATAATGATAATCAAGAAAGCCACCCAGACCCAGTTCTGGCGTGTAGTATATGTATGCCTCTACGAACGCGTCGAGAGCGCCACGATGCGGGCATGTGTACTCGACCAGAATCTATTTTCTCGTCCGCAACCTTGACTTTCACGGCAGCTGCGGAAAGAATGAATCAGTCTAGGGATTCTTCTGGGATTCGGAGCTCTGGGTATAGATTGCGTGGCACTTCCTCGTACGTCGCCTGTGCGAAAACAATCGAGCTATACGGCGGCCTTACGAATCGAGGTACAGAGGACAGAAGGGCAGGGAGGAGGATGCACTCGTCTACGTACACCGAGCAATCTGTTGGAAAATGTCCTGCATAGATGTGGTACGTGCGAATGCTAACGTAGGCGTATGTAAAGACAAGGAGCGAAAGTCAACAGTTGATGTGCGCTGGAGTCGCCGACGTAATGGAAACTCTCAGAGCTGTGTCACAGATGGCCGCTGCTGGGCATGCGGTTGCCTTCAGGAATCGCGCTGGCGTTTTTGTCGCCTTCTGCGCGCGCCTTTGCCACTTTGTTTCTCCATTTGCCCGAGTTATAGCAAGTAGAGCTCAGTCCTGACTAACCTTATTGACTCATATTTCTTCTCTCTATCTCTAATTGCCATAACACCTGCATAACGTGCTGCATTATATAACTGTAGTCGTTATTCATCAGACGGACAATCTCGCAAAGCTGCGTTGCATCTATACTACGACCCCCAACCTAAAGCTGCGGGAAATTCTCGGACGGTGGCGAAACAGTGCTCGCTCACTGGGTGCAATGTAAGCATCGCTAATGTTTTTCTACGACAACGATGTGTTGTAGTGAGCCTGTTGGGTTCATGATGATGATTTGATGATTTGGGATTTTTATGGCGCAGCAGCCGTGCAGACCATAATGCGCCAAGCACATCCTGTTGGGTTCAGAAGTGGCCCGTTGAAAGCCTGCGCTTCGTGTGTGCCTGGTGTCTTAGTTCTTCATGTCTTTGTCGATAGTGCTCCACCAGTTTGTTTGTGCACTACGGGTATTAATTAGTTTATGAACAGTTTGAGTGAGTGAGTGAGTGAGTGAGTGAGTGAGTGAGTGAGTGAGTGAGTGAGTGAGTGAGTGAGTGAGTGAGTGAGTGAGTGAGTGAGTGAGTGAGTGAGTGAGTGAGTGAGTGAGTGAGTGAGTGAGTGAGTGAGTGAGTGAGTGAGTGAGTTTACCTGTGAGTGAGTTACATTTACCTATGCACCAACCACAAAACTGATTGCTAATAGCATTAAAGTGGCCTATTATCTCTAAAGTGAGTGAGTGAGTGAGTGAGTGAGTGAGTGAGTGAGTGAGTGAGTGAGTGAGTGAGTGAGTGAGTGAGTGAGTGAGTGAGTGAGTGAGTGAGTGAGTGAGTGAGTGAGTGAGTGAGTGAGTGAGTGAGTGAGTGAGTGAGTGAGTGAGTGAGTGAGTGAGTGAGTGAGTGAGTGAGTGAGTGAGTGAGTGAGTGAGTGAGTGAGTGAGTGAGTGAGTGAGTGAGTGAGTGAGTGAGTGCGCGATTTTCTTTTCTTTAGGGAAACGATATTTATGAGATCTTGGTGCCTTTAGACGGCGCCGGCTACTCCTTTTCACATATGACAAATACAGTATGTACTAAATATGAAATGCGTCGGCACTGAAGAAGAGAAGCGTGCCTGTGTCGTTTCTGTGTTTGCTAATGTTTGTGTACGTCACATCTGAATGGTGTTGGCATTATTCGGGAACTTCATTCAGTTTGCGCTATGTCTCTACTTATCTGCGTCCGCGCCTAACCTCTTTCCCACCAACTACGGTCACTGGGTAGTCCGTGGTCAGATTGGTGGAGCTGGCTGCTGTTTTCAGGGAACTGGGTACAAAGCCAACTGTCTGACCAACTTGGGTCACTGAGTATGTGACTATGGGTATGAGGTGCTGCTCTTTAATGAAACTCTTAGACACCAACTTGAGTGACTGGGTATGTGCTACTGTGTATGTGTTGCTCTTCAATGAACCTTTCTGACGGTAACTTGAATCACAAGGTATTGACACGTATGCGTCTATACCTTGTATGTGTCGATGCCTTGTATGTGAAACATATGTGTCAATTAGGCATTTGTCGCGCTTTAGAATAATTATGATATAAAACATATCATCAACATTTACCTATGCACCAACCACAAAACTGATTGCTAATAGCATTAAAGTGGCCTATTATCTCTAAAGGAATAATTCACCGCCGTTTTTTCACCTTTTAGATCGTCTGTGTGTGCACTAGCTGACCGAAATCCTCTGTTGTCGCCAGTTCTTCTCGCATACTGCGATCAGTTTTCGGCAATCATATATATAGACATATTTTCGCCATGTTCTCCGTTCCTTCATCGTACCATAGCTTAAAAAACATGGTCCCTTGATCAGAAAGGGAAACATATTCCCTTTATTCAAGTAAATCTCCTCAAAAGAGCGGATGACAGCCAATAAAGAAGTTGGCTTTGTGAATCCAGTCACACGTGATCAGATATGAAAAATAAAGCTCGCAAATTATACGTTTCCGTTTTTAATCTGGATGCAATGGCCAAAGTTTTGCAGAACTAAAAGATATATTGCGGACCTTCGCGCATTTCTTCTGAAAAACAAAAGTTGGAAAGCGATTCAACCTCCAGTTAATGTCGATCAAGAACAGTGTCTTCGTTAGCAAGCTGGAAGTGAGAATGGGGCATGAGACACTAAGCATGGCACTCTATCGCGTCACCCGTCACTTGAAGGAAGAAGGAGGAATGTCAGACTGTTTCAATTGCCTGACTTCACTATCTTCAGTATCCGCCCACATTATATTGGGCTGCAGAACCTTCGAGACTGGCCCACACCTTAAGACTGCACTATATTCGCGATCGCACAACGAAAACAGCTAAAGATTCAGATACACGAAGCGGAAAAGTGAGGTAACTCGCTAAGAAAGACAGTGTCTTTAAAAGTATGGATTAGTAAAAGGTTCAGTGTCTCGATCAGAACGCACAAAGCGAGGAATAAAGGCTCGTCGCTATGTGCGCGGGCATGACGCAACACCGACAAGGAGCCGTTTCACTATGAACAGTATTCTTTTTTTTTTTCGAAAGCTTTCCCAGCGGCATAAATGGTTAAAGGTAGTGATAATGGCCAATTTGCGGGATATACGTCAGCCGGTTACGATGGCGGTGACCATGAAGCGGAAAGTCAGAGTGTGATGGCCTCGTCGGATAATAAGGAAGGCAGTTTTCATAAAAAACAAGCTACGTGAATAGAACTCCTGCGTGGCCGCCACGAGCGCATAAGCTCTGTGTAAAACGAAGGGGTCCAAATTGACGCTGTACTATACTGCGCAGCGCAGGTTCGAGGTTTGACTCGGGTGGGACACCAACAACAAGTGTGGTGCAAAAAAACAACAACAAAGGTTTCTGGCGGAGAGCGCGATGTCGTGTTGTTTTTGCACCTGACAGGGTCGTCGGTGGACACGGGCCTATAGGCACCGGAAGCCACTCCCGTGCGAATGATAGATCGATGTTGCACAATGGCGACCTGCTTCGTATATAAACAGGCGTCGCTCCGCATCACGGACGTGCTAATCTGCGCGTGTCTTTCGTTCGCGGCGCCGTTTCTTGTCACGCGGTCGTCTAGCCGGGCACGCGTGTTACCTCCTATTGTTCACTCGGTTTCGTGACGTCTCCTGCGAGTGAATCCCGTTCCTTGTTTAGCAGCATAAATTTAGTAATACGGTAGAACGTTGGACTAGTTGGAACGGATGTACACTTGAAACGAACGTGTGAAACAAGTCGGGTAATAGCAAGTCGGGTTTCGTATCTTTCTTCTCAAGTAATCTTTGCGGAAGTGCCAGTTAGCAGCTCCTCTTCACAGTGGGCCATCCGGCACAGGCTGTCAGCCTTTACAATAAGTTAAAGAAGAAAAATCGGTGTCTCGATGGAGGGATGTGGACGAGTCCTGTGAAGGTGCGGTCGCTATACAGCGATATTATATGCGTGTCCCATTCCCCTGGTTCATTTTTTGCCTGATGCACAGTGTTACTCAAAATACGCCCGCCCGCTAAGTGTAGCATCTGTACCAGGTGGCTGCGGCGTGTGATATTTAGCTAGACGGAAGTCTGTGCCCGTTCTACTAGAGCTTGGGGCCATGTTCTCGCATATTACGGTTGCACAAGGCCTTAAGAGCGCTGCTGCAATTCCCGATGGCAAATGGGCTGAGCGACCGTCTGTGACACAGCGCTTAGAAGTTCCATTACGTCGGTGACTCCAGTGCACATCAACTATTGACTTTCTCTCTATCTCTCGGTTTTTTCTCCCCATCCCCTTTCACCTCTGTGTAGAGTAGCCAACTGGGCTTAGTTCCTGGAATGCATCATGTAACCGCGCAAACAACAAAGGACAAAGAAGGAAACACACGGAACAGGCGTGATCCTATGTGTTTCCGCGCCTGTCCTGTGTGCTTCCTTCTTTGTCCTCTGTTGTTTGCGCGGTTACATGATGCATTCCAATATCGACCACCAACTAGCTTGCCTATCCCTGTTAAATATGATACTTAGTCCCTGGTTAACCTCCCTGCCTTTCATTCATCCCTTTCTTTCTTTTCTCTCCCTCCCTCCCCTTCTCTCTTCTTAGAAGTATTGTGCTTAAGATGTTCGCGAGTATTATCTTTGAAGTGTTTTTTAGTGAACGTTTATCGAGCATTGAAGAGGTTCTATACTTGATACGCCTGTCAGTGTACCATTTGTGACATTTTCAGTAGTCCCCTTGTTGTTTGTCGGAATTGTTTACTGAAGTAAACCTGCCTAGGGAACCTCTTCCTGTCATCACCATACATGTATATAGTCTTATAAGCGGGAACAGTTAGCCAGGGTCTGTACTCACAAAAGTTGCCTTTCGTAAGAGAGTTTCCCCATAGGAGGATGCTTGGGTTCCCGCCAGTCATAATAGCGATTACCGGGAGCCCAAGCATACTCCTATGGGGAAACTCTTACGAAAGGCAGCTTTTCGGAATACAGGCCCTGGCTTACTGTTCCCGCTATATGTTCACCATCAGGATTGGCTCTTGCGAACATTTTATATAGCGTAAGAACTTGTCTCAAAATGGGCCCTGGGGTTGCATTCACAAAGTGTTTCGTTTGTAAGCGTTGTTTTGCCATTGGTCAGCCGCCTTTGATAGTATGTTTCCGACATCGCGATCGGCTGCAGCCTTTGTTTAAAGAAAACTTTTTACATGCTGGAATGTTGTCTTTTTCTTTTCTTTTTCTTCTTTTGTGAATACTGCAGTTATTATTCGGAATTCGGTATTTTCCACGTATGCGTTCCTTTTCTTTTGTTTTCTTTTTTTTCTTCCACAACTATTTGTACGCCTATAGGTGCGGCAACACGCGAGCGTTGTTTCGTCTCAGTCTGGTCTCCGCGCATTGAGCAACCAACCCCTGACCTTCGGTCTAGCAGTCTAGCAGCCCCGTATATCTTTCGTGTCGTCCACGTGCTTCCACTTTCCTTCCCTGTGCAACCGCACGTGCAGTGTTCAATCATATTTCGTCAACAGAGGCGAAGTTTTAAAAAAAATCTATTTCTTTTTTTTTTATAGATCAACGCGGCGTCCATGTGAGGGCAGCAGTGAAACTTCCTCGTTGAGTGCCGCATTTTCCCCCTACATTGCGACAGCCTTGATTCGCCGCGCCTATATACCGCACTGTACGAGCTCGAATGTAACTCTATGGTAAAGAAGACACGGGAAATCAAGTGCAATGATTTGGTCTGACCAAATAATTGCACTTGTCAGGCAGCGATACAACTGGCCACCAGATGCTTCCAACTCGAAAAACCTCACTTTAAAGAAAGAACAAAAAGAAAGAAAAGAAAAAAGAAAGTGAGCTTTCGACTTCTTCGACGCATGACGGAAGCTTTATATCGGCGAACAGCAAAACACTGGTCATGTCGCAACCACGGCGCGTGGACGATAGACCGACATGGGGCTGCTTTCATGACATGGACGGCGCGCGCCTTTTTTTTTTTCTGTCTCACTTCCTTGTCGTCCTCCTATAAATGGCGCGCTGTTGCGAAGAACATCGAAGATCAAGGGCAAATCAGCGACGGAGGGCACAGGGATGGCGACACGTAAATAATGCAGACCTTCTAAAACTAAAAAAAAAAACACGCAAATGAAGATGGCTTCCCATGAGCGCACAACTTTTCTCCTCCTTCGTGTGTGCGTGAAGTTATTTGTGTGTGTTTGTGCGTGTGTGAGAGAGAAGAAAGGGAAACGAGACGTAATAGAGGCGTTGAGCAGTAACTGATGCCAAATTACCCTTTCTGCCTCCCTTAATGCCGCCTGATTATTTCCCTATCGTCCACAATTTGGGCTTCTCCAATTTCCGGTGGATCATCTTCATCACCAATATCGTTGTAACCGTCGTCATTATGTTCATCAGGAAATGTACCCTTCACTTGTGAAGTGGATTAATTGCAAAGAAAAGGGTTCAAAATAATAAGTGCACACACATTCAGCGGAGCATACTACCACTATATGATTTTTGTGTACAGCAACCACATCAGCTTAGATTCCTAGTAAGACTTGCTTTCTAGCTTTCTAGGATTTTTCGCAGCAAACAATATGTAGCCCCCTAAAACGGTTCTATTTAATAGCATCACAATTACAGTCAGCTTCTTGCAAGCACCACTGTTCAATATAGCCAAGAGCGAATCTTCAGTAGCTTAAGGATGGATGGTTTACACAGAATGCGGAACGACCAGTTCCGCTGTGAGTGGATCTGGGTTTGTCGCCTTCGCCGAATCGGGCTTGTGAATTTCTCCAGTCGTGTGCATGGGCTTTTGGACTTGTTGATATTCGCGTTTTATGTTAGAAAAAGAAAGATATTGGGTAATCTACATATCCTTGTATTCATTTGACGAAAGTATGCCGAAATTTCTGGATGACTTCGAATGGCAGTTTGACAAGAATGCTCGTGAGAAAGCCTACTTCGACACCATCATGCATTTGCAAAGTATATATGGTGCTTAAATGAAGGCTTTCACTTATTTTGGGCTATTTATTGACAAACCTGCTCCTCTTACTTTTTATAGAATTGTTTGCAATAGCTGCTCTCTTGTTGGCTCGAGTTAATCTGTGCACTGCCATTGTGTTGCAATGGACACTGTCTGCCATTGCAATTAGGTGAGAGTAGAGGTTCGTAAAGGAAACTCCCATTCGCAGGCGACAAATGTGGCGTCTCTTCCCTTCCATGTAAAACGGATTAAAAGTTGTAGCTTTATATACATAGGAAGTGTAAATGAAATTTATCATGACCTGATGGATAATGATCGCTTGGAGGCTATTCTAGAGGAACTGTGCACAGTTGTGTTGCCCCATTTGTTTCGGCAACGCTACCTGCCATGCCCACGGAATGAAAGGGGCTTGCTGTACATTGGCTTGTAAATTGGCGTGCTGTCACGCACACCTAGCTCGAACTTTGCGGAGCATACACTGATACCTTCATCGTGAATTTCCAGAACCTATTAAAAAAATGAAAGAAGCAGAACCTTTCTACTCTTGCGCACCAAGAAGAAGCCCCGGTCTTGGTTGTGCTAATCGTGACCGTTTGTGTAGCATTAAATGTTGAATTCTAGCTACAAAGCCGCGAAAAAGAGAGCAGTTATAAAGACCACGCAGAGCCCCCGACAATCCCGACGAGCGGATGCCAAAGTCTTTTGTTTCTGTTCTTCCACAGTTATAGCCATGCTCCACGACCACATTTACACTACAAGCTTAACCAATCAAAGCGTGAAGTCTAAGCAGCCTTCCGTTGAAATCCAGCGTACCAACTGCAGGCAGTGCGGGCCGTAGAAACGCTCACGTAGCACGCTCTAATAAGCCCATGAAAGCGACCTCAAATCCTTGGGCTGCGCCCACTCCTATACTCGTCCCACAGTATCGCGGTTAATTGTCGCCTCTTCAGCGCACATTCAACGTGTCAAATGAGGGACAAGATACTGCATCACCGGAAAGGGGGGGGGGGGGGGGGAGAATGCGCGTACGCCCGCTGCTAACTGAATCCCTTAGGCGTTTGCTACTCGAGCGACTTGGGGAGGCGGGAAAGGAAAACAATTACGCGTCTGTCCGACCTTCCCGTTTGGCTTGCTTGCACCCGGTGCTCACCGCATCTGTGTCACGGTGAAGTTCCACCTGCACGCAAATGCTCAGGGCGACAGAGCTGCGATTTGTTAATTGCAATGCGTTCGCTAATGGGTTCTCAAATTATGGTCACTGTGTCAAGGCGACATTACCGTTGGTAAAGAGGAGCGAGGAAAAAAAAAACAGAAAGGAAAAACCTATATTGTGTCTCCGAGTCCTTTCTTGGGAATCGGCGCTTGCGTCTTTACTCTGTAGGTCAGCCGCCTCCTATGCTACGCGCTTCAAGCGAGGAAAGGTTCCGTGTTTGCAAGAAGCGCATTATCGGGCTGTTAATTGTCATGAGGCTTCACACGACTCCGCGAATCACTCTCGCCGCATCTCTCCCGTCTACCCTCTCGACCTGCAGTCAGTAAATTACTGAGAAAAAACAGCGGTGACACCGTTAATGAATGCGCGGTTCGTCTGTCCTTTTCCGTGTCACTCGGTGCCCCGGTAGATGAAGCTGATGACGCCCCGTTGCGTCAACAAGACATCCGTCCTCCTTTTGTTTATTCTCGGCCCATCTTAGGAGGAGACATCTGGCCTTCTTTACTCGCTCGCTCAAGGAATCGCCCCAAGCTAAGCGAATAGCGAGGAGGAGACGGCATCAATGTTTGAGCAGCATTGAGGCCGTCGGATTTCGGCAATAGCCGGGGTGATATGGTATGTGTTGAGTTACGCGCACCACCCGCTTGGCCCTTTCCTGCAACCCCGTCCCTCTCAAGCCTTTTTTTTTTTCTTTCCGTGCGGCGTAATATTAACGCTGTTGGCACAGAAGAGGATGTGGTCAGGCTGCGAGCAGTTCGAAAGCATCTTTGAGGACCCACGCAGGCACGCACGCACGCGTGCCATGCATACCGAATCGGCCATTTTAATATATTTTTCTCTCTCCCTGTCTTTGCCCTCTTTGAAAACTCTACATCTCTCGACCCAGTGCAGGGTAGCTAACCGGTAACTCGCCTCTGGTTAACCTCCCTGCCTTTCCTCTCTCGCTCTCTCTCTCTCTTAACTAATTTATTCATTCACGCTGTCATTAAAATTATCTGATGGCGGGCTGGCCGCTGTATCAAGGAGTAGCCGTGAGTGTACATGTACATAAGCACATAATTTTAAGCCAATACCACGTGGAATGCTTTCGCAGTACTTCCGAAGCATCTCAGTGATTTCTAATGTATTAGTACGTGCTTTTTATTCCATCGCTGTAAATTAATTATAGCCCGGTCACACGGGGCACTTTCGATCGCAATCGACACCGAATTTCGCGATCGCATTGGCTCCCTTCCACAGTATGCACAAACGGGGCAATCGCGATCGAGAAGTTCGATCCCGATGGGGCTAGAACGCGATCGAAAGTGCCCGTGTGACGTCAGCATTATATAACTGTCATTTGTTCAACATACTGGCCTACAGCAGTTACGTTGCTTTTTCTTCTTTTCTTTCCCTTTTTCTTTTTCCTTTTTTTTGCACTGCTTATTCTTTGTATTGAAACATAGTGGTAAGGGTGAGTCAGGCAACTGTTTGGTTACAGACACCATCATTTTATAAACTCCGTCATCAGTCGCTCGTAACGCCTCTCGTTAGCTGACTGGAACTTCCCCGTCTCTCTAACTACCTTGCGAATTCTCGACCCTTAACTGAAGCTTCAGCTATCACGAGGTATCTCCCGCTGCACTGCACCGCTCTTCTGTCGCCTGCTCTGTTCCTCTGGAGAGGAACGCTGTGTCGTATTGTTTAAGCTTTGAATATTAAGACCAAACGATACTGCACCATAGAGAACTTTATCCAATCTTACATAGACCATTTTTGTGAGCCGGAATGAATCGAACGCGTATAATTGAAGATTTACTGGCACAAATACATCAAAGATAGCTTAGAATTGCCATAAGCTATCAGTTGAAGTGTTTGCAGATGACATTGTCCTGTTCAGCAGCACTGAGAACAAATTACAAGCGATTGGAAACGTTAACCAAGAAAGTGTTAGAATGGGGATGAATATTAATATGCAGAAGGCAAAGAAAGTGCTAAAGTGAGGATGAAGATTAATATTCACAAGGCAAAGAAAATATTCAATAGCCTGTCAAGGGAACAAAAATTCATGAACATCAGTCAGCCTCTAGTTTCTGCGCAGGAGTATGTTTGTCTATAGTCACTTACTCACAGGAGAACCTGATCGTGTGAAGGAAATTTATAGAAGAATTAAAAATATGGGTTGGAGTGCATGCGGCAGGTATTTCCAAGTCCACACAGGCAGCTTACCACTGTAGTAGAAAAGAAAAGTGTACAATCATTGCATTCTACCGGTGGTAACATATGAGGCAGAAACTTTGAGATTAATAAAGCAGCTAAAGAATAAGTTAAGGATTGCGCAAAGAGCAATGGAACGAAACATTTTAGGCGTAACGTTAAGAGACAGAAAGAGAGGCGATGTGAATCGGGGACAAACGGAGATAGGCGATATTCTAGTTAACATTAAGAGAAAAAATGCGTAGAGCAAATAACCAATGGATCATTAAAATTACAGAAGTCGAGGGTGGCAGAAAACTAGGGTGGGTGATGAAATCAGGAAATTTGCAGGTTCAAGTTGGAATCAGCTGACACAAGGCAGGGGTAATTGGATATGGCAAGTATCTTTATGGTATCTTTATGCCCTGCAGCGGCATAAAGATAAGACGACGGAGGTGGTGGTAGTGATGATGATGATGATGATGATGGTGGTGGTGGTGGTGGTGGTGGTGGTGGTGGTGGTGGTGGTGGTGGTGGTGGTGGTGGTGGTGGTGGTGATGGTGATGATGATGATGATGATGATGATGATGATGATGAGTTGAAGGCCCATCGGTAACATTCATTCTCGTTGGAAAAAAAGAGGAGCGAAAGCTTTTGAAATGAAACCTTGGCGCAATGGTTGTACATCCCACACACAAGAAAGCAATCGCGCTCACCCCATTTTGCGAAGTTTGTTCTACTTGTTCTGAATATTGCACGCTTTTTGCATGATGTAGTTTAATGCGCACTCGCTTCGTCCGTTGTTTCGGCTCTCCGCGTCAGAAGTGTAAGCCATCAAGCCACATGACACACGGCGTCGACAGCACTGCATGAGCTTTGATGGAAGCGTAAACTGTAAGCAGAAAACAATGTACGCACAAGTGAAACGGCAAGCATATAGCAACAGCTTTCATTAGGCGTTGTTTACCGCAACGAAAGAGGGCTGTCAACCGCCGTCCTATCGCACGAGGAAAATAGTTTTTGCGCAGGCACCTAGGCAACGTCATTTTTACCGGCGCATCGCAGGCGCAAGAGTCGAGTCGGACTTGTATTTTCTTTTTCTTTATTTCCATTTTTTTTTCTTGGCGGCTGTCAACGGCCGCCTCCGCTCGGCAACACGAAACTTGCATCACACGGAGAGAGACGAGTAAGCGGAATTAATAGAATATGCAAATGAGGTCTCCGCTTTTATCGAATTTGCGTCACTCGATGCTGCAGCGACTCGGAAAGTGTGACTATCAGAAGCCCATCCTTGAAGAACGAAATGGTGAATAATTCACGCCTAGCGAATTCTCCGATCGTGTGTCCGTGCGTGTAACATCGGCTCTTATTTCCATCCAACCTTGCCCTTGAACGCGGGGCTCTTTCGTGTCTCCTTCGCAACTTCGCGCGTCTCTTAAATGGTTATGCAAACGGCTCGCACCCGTAATTTCGGCCGGCCGGCTGCCGTCGGGCTCGTCGCAGGCATGGCGAGTCGTTACTGGTGCCTTAGGATGCTGGGCACTGCGCATTCTCACTGACTCCCACCGGTGCCGAGTTTTACGACCATGTCCTTATTAGATGTTCCTGCAACTTGAGGCGGCGCCTAGACATTTATACGACGCCTTCTCAGTGGTCCCTGGGCTATAACTTCGCTACGCGAAACATTAAGCCTGCACTGGAGGGCGCAGAAACGGAAGAGCTGTTCTTAGGCAGTGTTTCGGGGTATGAATAGCTAATATGTGTTATCGGAGCTAAGTAACTGTATCTGCACCGCGGCGTGGTTTTTTTTTTTTCCCTCTACACCTTCGAGAGTATAGGGCGGCGAGACTAGCAGTGTCAAAGTAGCATTCCTTCAGTTACGGCAGCGTCTACGTATATCCTGCGCAAGTGAAAGGGAGAAAGAAAAGAAATGGCTCGATAATTTACACACCAGTAAAGTCTGCGTCATGAATAAGCATAACTTTTCCGCGCTTTTCTGCCGCAGCGACGCCGTTGGCTTTGCATTTCAGTCGCTGTGAAAGCCGCAAAGACAGAGGGTGCGAGATAGACTTACGATCAGCCTATGGCGTTAACTTTATTGCTGGGTGGCGTGATGTGACTAAGTGAGGAAAATACAAGTGTAAGCTTGTTCTCTCGCTCAGCTTCATTTGTCTTTCTTTCTCCTCGTTTCTGGTTGCCCCGGTTCACCTCGCCTTACTGTTTTCTTTTTCTTAATCGGTACAAAAGAACAGTGAAGTGGCGCGTTTCTTTTAAAATTGTCCGCAGGCCCGAGGCTTTTTCGTTCACGTTATTTGATTCGCCGACCTTGTAGACAGAGCGTTCACGGAAGAAAAAGACGATACCGGTACCATGCACGCTAGTGTACTCCACACAGAAAGCCACCAGATCACTCCCGCACTTTTTGAAGACGACTGCGACTGCGCTAAGCTGTTAACTTACCGCGAGACGCAGAAATTTTGCTTCACCGACTTCGGGTTGGTGGAGCTCTCACCAACCACTTCCCACAATAATTAGGACACGATGAATCAATATCACGCGCTTGTAGGGAACTAGATGATGACGTCCCACATGTGCTCCAACTTTTCCGTTTGATGACCTTCGAAGGCGAGAACTGTGTGTCAAGTTTACAAATATGGGCAGTGTAGTGCACTCTTTAGGGATTATTCTTGTGAACCCTGGCCTTCTCCAGACATTGCAAAGAGGTCATTATGTGTTGTGCGGAATGTTTTTTACCTCGTGGAACCTTACTTCAAAGTAATGATAGTGTATATGCGTTAAGACTTCATTTTTATTTTACTTTTTTTGGTTTGCACATATAGTGCATACGTTCGCACGGTATTTTTATTTATCTTTCTTTTCGTCCTCGCACTTACGATTGGCGATTTTGGCGATTTTTCAATGTCCACTGACCTTAATAAAATTTTGAATACGCGCCTTCTTTTGCACTCTGATTAGCTGTGCCAAACGATATAAACGCAAGTCATTTATTTTTCCTGGAAATAAATTTTAAAGATTGTTTGCGTGTTCCAGACTCATGCCCACGAATGTATAACTTTTTAATGGCAACCATTTGCTTGTGACGTCGGAGCCTACACCGCCACTTCGCCCAGAAACGACGAAGTTGGTTGCTTTTTCTACGAGACGACGGCCGAATATTATTGTTTTGACAGACATTGGCCGGTGCTTTTCTTCGTCTTGCCGCAGCACAATGCGTTGAGCTTGGCACCTTATTAATTATTAATTTAAAATTATTGATGAGTTTCTGAGCAAACTGAACCACCCTACCGGTAATAGGGCTGTCAGTGCCATTTGAAAATGACAATGTCCAATAAAGAAACGCCTGAGTTGCCCTTTAACTGGGATTCTATCGGTTCATGGCTGCATTCGTAAGCGAGCTCATCTACTACTACGTCTTCTTTTTGTTTTTCTTTTTTCTCCTCCTCCTCCTTCTTCTTCTTCTCTCCTGCCTCCTGGTCACTGGCGATTTGGATTGCTACACTCTCCCGGCCGCCTGTCTTTGCCGTGACGCTGGTAATATGGCAGCACATTTCCCGCAGATGCCTCTTCAGTTCTACCACTTGGTCGGTTATAATAGGCAGTCTTCAACAGTGCTTGTTGCTTAGCTGTTTTAACAACGAAGTACGGGCCAGTGAATATGGTCTTTGAATCCAGTCCTTTCCTCACCAATATCATGGATCCATGGTCGATCTTTGGCATCTTTGCTTTGCGGCGACGATCAAACTGCCTCTACTCAGTCATCCAGCATTTCTGTCTCTGGAGCTGGGTCTTGAGATGCTCCTTTAAATCAATCCTGTCGACTGCTCCAGTATAAGGTTTCTGTATAGACATAGTGACTCCATCGGCTTACTGCTGCATTCTTAAGCAAACTTGTCTTCTATTTCTTCTTTTATCCTGCCCCCTGGCCACTGGCGATGTGGATCGCTACATTCAGTATATGTGTTCCAAGTAAATTTCATCCCTCATGCCGTCTTAGCCCGTATAATGTAAGTGAAAAGGGGCAGTGGGGAACGCATGCTTCCAACCTCTCCACCTAATCGCCTAGCTTAATCTAAATTTTTACATAGATTTTGAGTAAATCGTATCACTCTATGTCACTCTGATAACTCGATAGTATCATAGGCATGTGATTTCGCAGTTCTTACTTGGAACTTTGTGACTGCATATCAGGCTTGAGTCTTACTTCAGAGACTGAAGAGACTGTGTTTGTCTGGTTAAAACAATTTGAGGTTACCAAGCTTCCTCATATTTATTATCTGAACCGCCGCATACACCCATCACGAACAGCAAACATCTCTATGCGGCATGTTTTCCTGTAGAAAATGAATGAACAAAAAATATTTAGGGTAACAGAGCCATAAAAAAGAAAAGCTAAAAGTGGCAGTTGAAGTCCGATGGTTTCACATGACTTTTTTGGCTTTTCCTACGAGGAAAGCGGAACCCAACAGGATTGTTTCAGCTCTTCTAGTTCTCTCTTGGTTTTGTGCGATATTGAGGAAAATGTCTCCGTCCTATACTCCTACAGCGTACACATGTCATTTACAAAGCCATTTGCGATGTTACGAAACCCAGGCTTAGCTGGCTTCATGCCTTTCTTTTCTACACCTGTTCCTTTGACAAGGATCGTACAGTTTGACTTCTTCAGCGGCGCTATTATGACCTTTAAGTGCGGGATATAGTGGCGAGATATGAGTATTTTCTTCAGAATGAAATCGTTTTTCACCCGGCTTTTCGCGGCTTCGAATGGAGAATCCACAATATGCTGAAAGTTCTTGGGACAATGCGTAACGCACCGTTCAAGCTTTCAGCATGTGAATGTGTTTCGAAAACAACAATAGCAGGATCGAGAAGTTTGGGGCGGTGCCATCACGCGGATTACGTCATGTGAGGGACTCTGCTGCCATTATAAAGGTGCTTTCTCGCTCTGTAAATGTTGTTTTGACGTACGCGATTGGGTTCCTTAGTTCTGTAGTTCTATAGTAACGGCGTGAGTGGTCAAATGAATAGGTGAACGAACGGGAAAAAGACAAGGTAAATGATAAAAGCAGGGTCCCTCGATACAAAAGTATAGTATTCAATACAAGAAGTACTGAAGGACCCTGATACAAGGAACCAATAAAATACACACACGCACACAGACGCGATCTTTTATTGCTGTTCTTTTTCGCACCATGGCAGTACTCATTGAAGAAGCAAGGACATTGGTGAAGGCTAAAGCTTTAAATGTAAGCCGTTCAGTTTGTGCCTTCGACATGTCGAGTCGGGTGATACCTTTCATACTTGCTGCTGCTGCTGCACAGCGGAAACCCGCCTTTTGTAAGTAAATTTGATTGAGAAAATATGCATATAAGTGCTGCATTGTTGTGTGTTCTCGTGTGCTTGACAAGTAAACACACATACACGCACAGGCACGCACGCACGCACACACACACACACACACACACACACACACACACACACACACACACACACACACACACACACAAACACGCGCGCGCGCACACGCACGCACGCACACACGGGCGCGGGCGCTTTGCAATTGCATATATTTCTTCTTTCAGAGGAGAAAGGGCATGATGACAATGTTGTATTTTTCAGAAGAGCAAAAAGAGGAGGACTATGTGCTGTATCAAGAAGTAAGCATACCAGATTTAGCGACGAGATTTCAGCTATTAAGAGTAAAAACTTTTCTTACAGCATACGAACATTTTCCCGGGACAAGTTACCCAGTTTTTTGTTGCACAACCGGAACTGTTTTTATTTAATTCTATGTGGCCAAGATACAAGCTTCCTCGGGTAGTCTTTACGGATAGTATTTTAATAAAAAAAAACGTTGACCTTCGATCACTTCAATCTGTCACTTCAGTAAAAAGATGTAATACTTGTAATTTTGATTACGTCTTCCCGAAGAATACAGAAGTTCATGGCACAACCGACACTAGCCGGACACTTGAATTGAATGAGTATATAGCAGATTTTCCCTGGTACAAGGCAATGTACACGGACGCTTCACAGAAAGATGAGAAAACCGGAGATTGGCATTTGCTCAGAATCACTATCATGGAGCTTTGCTGTGCGTCTTCAGAATTATACTCCAATCTTTGTGGCCCAATTCACGGCCCTTTGCTTGGCCCTATACAAAATTTTTAACAATGTGTCACTTATAATATTTCTGGCAGAGTGCCTGTAAGCTCTTGTGTCGCTAGAAAGCACAAATAATTTACTCCTGCACCGGTCGCTACACTTTTTCATTCCGTCTCATGTTAAAGAAATTCGGTTTTTCTGGATGACATTGCCGAATAGCACCTAATGAGATTACAGACAGCTTCGCAAATGCAGAGCTTGGTGGGCCGGTTGGTTTCTTTATCCCAACCGTACCCTGCTGGCGGTGACAATATTCCAAAGACAACAAGTCCTAGGTCAAGGAAATGAACCCGTCCTTTCTGCACCGGATTACGGACCTGGTATGTCTGGTCATGCGAAGTTTCAATTCAATGCGGAATAGCGAAGTTTCTACTGCCTCATTACGATGACGAATACCACAATTAGATATGTACATGAATAAGTGTGGGTTAGCACCATCGAACTATTGTGTATCATGTGGGGTTATAGAATCACCTTACCATTTCCTCCTCTATTGCCTAAAATATAATCCCGAAAGAAAGACCTACTTAGAGCAGCCCCTTCGTGTACGGGCCTTCCTCTTTCAGTGATCAACACTTTATCTTTTGGTGTAAGCTGCCTTGGTCGTGCTCGAAAGGAAGTACGTCAGATTGTGCATGAGTGCGTCCCTGATACAGGAAGACTGTCATGTTGGACACCTTCTCCTCATTGTTACCATTAGAACGAACTTTTTTTCATAATCTAGAAGCTTCATCAGAAATAGGCATGACCACTCTTCAAGAAAGAAAGAGAAAGAATTTAATATTATTATTATTTAAATATAAGCAATACTGACCAATAAATTAACGGCAAGCAAGGCTATTACATTTCCATTGCGACCCGTGGCCTGTCTCCATTCGGGGGTGCGCGCCATAAGTGTAAGGCGACGACGACCACAACAACAAGGCAGACCTGGTCTAGCTGTAGTTTGGAATAATCCGCCCATTTCTTGGCCAATCCCCCACCGTGGGTAGGAGCCACACACGTGATAGACAACAACAACGACGACGACGACGACGACAACGACAACAACTCCCGCGAATGGCTTCACCCCCGCGCCGCCTTTCAGCAGAGCTTTAAAAAACTAAGATATATAGGTACGTCGTTCAGTGCATCTTCATTCAAAGCGCAGCGCGAGAGTGGCGAATGAGGCGACGCTCACAAGGATGTGGAACAGAACGCAAGCCGTAGCATATCACACAGTGCCACGACAGCCAGCACACACCCATGACATAACGCCCCAAAAGAGCCTGTTAAACGTTACCTATCACAATCTAAGTCCACGTTGCTTAAGGGAACTTCAAAAGGAGCCGGAACACCTCAGGTTTAAAAGCCCATTCTCTTCCTGTGACCTTGGCCGTAGACCTCTAGCACATGCACAAGGGAACCAAAGCGCTAATGCTCTTTTAGAGCATAACCGGACGAGAGGAGCGTTTGCGAGTGAACATTCATCATGAGTTGACACACTCGTATACGTGAGCGAACATTCGTGTCTGTGTGCGTGCACAGTGACTCTCCTTCTTCCTTCTTATCTCTCTCTTCCCCTTCCCTACGTGTAGGCTAGCCAACCGGGCGAGACCTTGGTTAACCTTCCTGCCTCTCCTTTTTATTTTCTCTCTCTCCCTCTTTCATCTTCCCTCGGGCACAACTCCGGTTTAAGAAATCTGCAGGGCTCGACAAGGACTGTAGTTCAAATAATCGTAAACGCAGTTAAGAGAGGTCTTCACATTATAATGGCATCTTAAAGCGATCATAAGTGATAGTACAATAGATGCTTCAGGCTGGCACGGCGCGCACTAACATGGCTCTAATGGGGTCATAAGAGACCCCTGTATATACATACACGTGTGAATGCTTTTCTAAGGCGCTCATTGCCTGACAATATTGGATTGTGTTTCCGTAGAATATTGTTTATGTTTACTTGATTTGGTACCCGCCGTGGTGGCGTAGTGGCCTTAGCGTTGCGCTGCTTTGAGCCCGAGGGCGCGATATGGGGGCTAAATGCAAAAACGATCGTGTGCCGTACACTGGGTGCACGTTGAAGAAACTTCAGGGGGTCAAATATAATTCAGAGTCCCCCACTACGGCGTACCTCAACATCATACCGTGGTTACGGCACGTAAAATCCCAGAATTCAAGTTTTCTTTGTGTGTGTGTTAACTTGGTTTGGTATTTGCGGTTATGTGAGCCTTAGAGATTCATTTTTCGACAATAATGGTCGCTCACTCTAAACAGAGTTAATGTTTTATAGGAGCCTCCTTGAATAACCATGAGAACTTGTCGTTTATTATACTTTATTTCATTTATTGTCATCGTCATTCCAGGCAAGCCTAGCCGTTGATACACTTAACAACGGCTTACGTATGCTGCAATACGTTTGTGCAGCATTTTGTCGTCTTAAGGCTTCTCCCAAATACGAGAAAAAGAAAAGCTCTACAGCACTCGTCATAGCCTAAGGTTCCGTCCAAGCATGTGACATCCTTCGCATGTGGTGTTGGACTCTTTGAAATGAAATGCCAGGTAGTGAGTGTCCCAGCTAATGTTAACCGCGTGTGATGTGGGTAAGACTCTGCGAACGTGTAATTTGCACTGAGGCCACGCTGTAAACGTACATCTCGTGGGGCAAGCATAGAGAAAGACAAATGACCAACTCTATGATTCACAAACCCAAGCTCAGACCAAGCCTGTGGCTTCTGTTCGAAGGTGCCGTCCATGACTCGCGCAACGCAAAGGTGGAAGAAAATGTGCTATTTCCTCCTGGTGAGCTCGGATGGCAGAGCGACCGAAATCGGGAAGGCGTTTGTAGTGGGTTAGAACGTCGAAGTAGAAGAAATCTTTGAAAAATTAACTTATAACGTTTTTTTAAACCGTAGTGTCGGACTCCGGATTAATTTTGACCATTTGGGGTTCTTTAACGTGCACCCAATGCATGGTACAAGAACGTTCTTTTGCGTTCCGCCGCGTTCAGAATGCTGCCGCCGCCGCCAGGACCAAACCCGCGATATCGAGCTGAGCATGCGCAGCCCCAGCCAATGGGCTACCGCGGCGAGTCAGTTGCTTGCTCTGCCCACATAGTATGGCCAACAGGCCACTCTGTGACTCTGAAACACAGTGCCTCACGAAAGAGTACAAAGGTGGGTCACAAGTGCACTTAAAACTTGATTTCTTAAATTTTTATTTTATCCACCAGCGTTGGACATTCCTCCGTTCGTACCTCTTAAACAGAAACGGAAAACATAAAATAGGCGGCCTTCTTTCTTTCGTACCGAAGACCCGGTGAATGCATTCGAAAATGACATAACGACGTCTGTCACCGTATACAGGGAAAATAACGAATTTTTTTTTATATATCCACACCGCAGCCCGTTAGGAATATAGCACGAGTAGGTATGCAAAAAAATGACAGTGATGTGTACGTAGAGGAACATAAAAGCACAACAAGAATGTAGAAAATATATATATACATTTTGCTATGGCATCTAAATGAACTGAGAGAGAAGCATTAATCGGACTTCAGAATCATTGTTACGGCATCTGCACGCACTGGGGTAGACGGTGAGCTCGAACACACCCTGTCGAGTTTGCCGCTTTACTTCGGCATTCACGAGCGATGTTCAGAGCTTGGGAGGCGTCTCGATGCCGAACATTATAATATTATGCCGGCCAGCCTATAGCAGTTCGCTCTCGACCTTCACCTGTTTTGAAAGAACCCCATTGTGGCGAAGGACAACAACAAGGTCAACGTGACTAAGCTCACCGTATGAAACCTCGTCCTACCTGCTTCGTTCAGCCCGGAGCATCGGGCCGCGTGGCAGCTATCAACAACAACGAGTCACCACCACCTTAACACCCCGCGACATCAATCGTGACGCAAGAGGGCAATCTTCTGAGAAGCCTTTCGACTGTTGCCTTTCTATGCGTTTATGATTTCAGCGATGTTCCGGGAAATGAGAAACGCTGGAAAGAAAGAAAAAAAAGGAGATATATCTAAAATACACAAGGGGTACGATAAGGGAACCCTATTCGCAAGCTTGCCTGATCGCACGTGCGAAACACGCACGTGCCGCAAATCAGCCAAGCGTGAGTTAATCGCCCTCAGCATCTCTTTTCCTTCATTGCCGGCTAACAGCGAAGGAAGGAAGCGCACCTATAGTCGTAGTAATGAGAAACGTGGAGAAAGGAAGCGTAAATGTACCTCGGGCGGAAGTAACGAGATTAATAGAAAAAAAAAAGGAAAGGTAATGCCAAACGTAAGGAACACTCGCACCTCCGAACTTGCCTGATCGTACGTTCGTAGCAGTGCTTCGCTCTCTTGTAAATGCTTTCAAAACGCCTGCGGCGTTCGATTAGCGAAAGTACACGCGTATACGACGCCGGCGCGCTTCGAGTCGCGAAGGTGGTGACGTCAGCAGCGGAGAGGTTGGTTGTTTGTCGACGTAATGAATCTGGCACGACGGCGGCCGGAAGAATCGAGAGCTTGCCAGAAGAGAAAGAGGGAGACAAAAGAATAAGAGAAAAGCGAGAAAAAGATTGACGATCAGATAGAGCGAAGGCAAAACATATGTACAAAAGGGGACAACGAAACGACCGAAAGGACGTCGCTATTATTTTCGCACGTCTATCATTTCAGTGACGCGACGCAAGAGCGCTCTTTAGACCAAATAACGCACTAACTTCGCGCCATATCTTGTTTTTTTTTTGTAAGCTATTAATTAAAAGAACGATGTGCCTGGTTTGGCACGCCTCCCAAAGTTCTGCTTACTGTTTTCCCGCGGTCGAGGTGTTCCCTTTCGCGTTACTGTATTGCGAACTGTTATGTAATGAGAACTTGGAATCGATTAGCACAACTTCTCGGTAATGACACGGTCCCGTTCATATGACGTCAATTTACCGGTCATGGCATTTGACTGAAGTAGGAACGGGACGAAACGTTGGACAGCGACTCAAAAATTAATAATAATCAGAAGAAGAAGCGATAATAAATCTGCGAGGACATGCAGGTCATGAACGGTTTTCCCGGCGCTGCTGTTTGGTGTGCCAACGTCTTGATTTCTGAGAAAAGCTCTACAAACCGAGCACAGTGGTCGTTTCACATCACCGAAAAGTATAGCGCCACGTCGATTACGAAGCAGTCGTCGGGAAATTCGGCCGAATACCATTAAGCCCTTTAATAAAGTATCAGGATCAGACTACTCTGAATTTTGTAGCGAGCGCTGGCTATATTTAAGCCTCTCTTCGTTGTAAAAAAACGCTCAATAGTGCGAAGAATGTATTCCATTATGCCGTGAGCACGTACTCTAAGTATATAAAGTACTGGCTCCTTTGACGCAGCGTTATACAGATGCCTTCGGCAATCGCTCATGAAAGGAGAAAAATATACGTGTATATATATTATGGGGCACAAAAAAAAATTACCGACGATTACGTTACTTCCTAATGCGAAATTTGAGCGCAGCAAATAAGCTGTTTCACCTTTTCGATAGATTGAGGCAAAGAAATCGAGCAACACATGTATGCGCTATCACAGAATTCTTTTTGTTATTTTTCACACGTATTCCTTTAACAAAGACTGCACTAACAGTTCTTGACAGTCATGAAGGAAGCTTTGTGGTCGGAGAAATAGACTGATATATGTTCGACTTGGTACACCAATGCTTGATTCTCAAAGACGAGATCTATACAAGTGCCTCGCGAGGTTGTCACAGCCGTGGGACGCATTACGAGCGAGAGGAACGGGATGTTCTCCCGCATAAGTGTTAGGAAATTGCTGTTTGTCTTTATGTCAACATTAAAGTCCCCCACTACTAACATCGGTGTGGATCGATGGACGGTTAATGCGAGTTGCAGGAAGTGCACGACGTCTTTCGTGAGTGCGGTAGCGGACTCACGAAAGCGGTATCAGTCGGTCGCTGCTAGCGCTGGGGGGATGAAAGGGGGGCGGAGCTGGTTACGAGGCCGACGACAACGCCGACGACGACGCGAAACCCAGGAACGGACGCCAAAGAGCCATTTGTGTAGCCAGCCCTCCTCCACAGTCTCTCCTCCTCCCTTCCATCATCCTCCCTCGCCCGGAGAGCCGACAGCGCGCATGCGCGGCGGCGGAGCAGATTCGTCGGCGAGCTGGTTACGAGGCCGACGACGACGCGAAACCCAGGAACGGATGCCAAAGAGCCATTTGTGTAGCCAGCCCTCCTCCACAGTCTCTCCTCCTCCCTTCCATCATCCTCCCTCGCCCGGAGAGCCGACAGCGCGCATGCGCGGCGGCGGCGGAGCAGATTCGTCGGCGAGCTGGTTACGAGGCCGACGACAACGCCGACAACGACGACGCCGACGACGACGCGAAACCCAGGAACGGACGCCAAAGAGCTGCGCTCTAAAAAAGTTGCACTCCTATTGCTTCTATTGCGGCATGCGGGTATACTTTCGCCACCGTATGATCGTTTATCGTTGACGTGTTTTTATCATCGAGGATACAGATGCAATTTCCAACTTTTTCGTATTTATTTAGCACGATATATATATATATATATATATGTGTGTGTGTGTGTGTGTGTGTGTGTGTGTGTGTGTGTGTGTTTTACCGAATGTACTTGTGGATATATGTGTGTGTATATATATACAAAAGGTTTTATTAAGGTATCTACGAAGATGCGCACATGAACCTTACATCCTCACCGCGTATATCCAATTTTGTTCTGTGTAATAAAAATATAACTTCCTACATAAGGCCTAAGCATGTATTTTCGACTCACAAGCATATCTAAAGTTCGCCGATCCGTTAAAAGAATGGTCAATTTTATTCCGTGAATTATTTACTTTCTTTTTACCAGCCATTCGGTATGCGCCACTGGTGGTGCACAAACTCATTCTATCCTCCACCATACGTCCCACTGTGTCGCAGGACGTGCAGCATTCCCGGTAAATGTTGCTTGATACGTGTCGCCCTTTTCTGGGCATACACTTGTCATAATCAAATTGTGCGCATCGCTGTTACCTGTGGAGCACTTAATTAAGCACCTTACTTAAGTTTCGTTTAGGACATATTCCAATATGTGCGTTGGACTTGCATAGTTTCTGTTACCCATCATTGTTAATAAAACCTACTTTCTCTATGAGCACCATGAGCTCTACGTATATTCAGTATGAAACTTATGTCAATAGCGTGAAGATCTGCACTTTACCTCTGGTCATTCAACAAAAATTTGTTAGTTACCTTCGCGGTACGCATGTTAAATATAGGGCAAGTCAGTCAGTCAGTCAGTCAGTCAGTCAGTCAGTCAGTCAGTCAGTCAGTCAGTCAGTCAATCAATCAATCAATCAATCAATCAATCAATCAATCAATCAATCAATCAATCAATCAATCAATCAATCAATCAAATTTTATTTTCAACAACACGAAAAAGTTTTGAAAAATATTTACAGTGTTAGCCTACTGTGGCTAG
The DNA here is from genome assembly GCF_038994185.2 of Dermacentor albipictus. Classification (NCBI taxonomy): domain Eukaryota; kingdom Metazoa; phylum Arthropoda; class Arachnida; order Ixodida; family Ixodidae; genus Dermacentor; species Dermacentor albipictus. The sequence continues at coordinate 117,700,052 of NC_091824.1, forward strand.
TGGCTCACCCAATACGATATACAACAGAAAATGAGCAGGTCGGTTGCAAGAACCTATATAAATTCAACATAAAATTAGCATAAACTCGAACCATACCTCCAACATTCATCATGAGTTCACAGGTTTTGTATAGACAGAAAGAACGACGGACATGCTAATCCGAAATTATGTGCAGTTTTTGTCTCAAGTGGTATCGTGTTCTATGCATTAGCAACATTTCGTTCTAGTAATCTTTCGTCATAAACTTTATGACGTTTTGGGAAGGTTAAAATTCCCATTCGAAGCATGCCCCGTATTAGGCATAGGAAAAGAACAAAGACTAACGGAAAGTGGGGCCTTCCTATTAGTAATGTCACTGACTGAAACAACAATATCACACAATGCGAACAGCAGTGTGGCAATTTGATATTGCAACATTGTTATATGGCTGCAGTGGCAATAATGTAGGTCTGGGCTCTTCGGCCTGAATCTTGCACTGAAAAGCAACGGGCAAGAACTGTTTCGCGAGAATAGCTCTAACGAAACACGTTATTTACAGTGATTCACCGCCGACTTAGCGGAATCTCGAAACATCTTGACAAAATCTGCCATGCTTCCAGTTTAAACCATCTTTTTTACAGCTAACCAGTTAGCCTCTGGTTCGTCGGGATTTCTCGTGGGCTCGTGGTGCCCCGAAAATGGTACCACCACCTAGCGGCCGCGGTCACTCAGACATACCTCAATATACAGCAGGAAAAGGGCTTTGTCTTTTAAGTTTTCGCGTAAGAGAAATGTGTTTTCTGGCATATTAGAATTACAGCCCGAAGCTATCATGTCTGCAGCTCGTGTGTAGGTCGTACTTTACGAATTTTTTGGTGATATTTAATTTTAAAAATTCATTTAGTTGAATAACGCACTTACGCTTGTCGGAGGGCCTATAAGAATGAGGATGTATGCTGCACTCCGCACACGTGCGCGCGTGACGTAGCAGTGTGCACAATGCATCTGTCCTTCATGCGTGGGCGCTGCACGCGTTGCATCTGTTGCGCAGCGTGTGCTGCGACCGTAATCGGCATTATGGCAAACACTGTCCAAGAACAGTGCCGCCACCTAGCGGCCGCTCGGACAGTCCTCAAACGGCAGCTGGAAAAGGGGCGTTGTCTCTGAGTTTTCGTGTAAGAGAAATGTGCTTTCTCGTTTATTACAATTACAGTCCAAAGCTATCATGTATGCAGCTTGTATGTGGGTCAATCCTACTTTAGAATTTTCTTGCGCAATTTACTTTGAGCGATAAATTTTGTTCAATAAGGCACTTAGGCTTGTCGGAGGGCCTGTAAGAATGAGGATATATGTCTCGCTTCCACACACGTGCGTGCGCGTGTGACGTACGCCGATGGTGGTGATGGTGCAGGTCTAATGTCTAACGTCAGTTGGGGTCGGGGTACTTGTCTAACGTAGTGAACAGCTTCGCTGCACATGCACTTTCACAGGGTGGACCGGAGGCGGATCTTTTGTACGTCGCATAACGGCGTCCTGTGACTACGCAATTCTTAATCTGCAATGTAACAAGATAGCTATCTCAGAAATATTAATAGTTCCCTACTCAGCGGGACGAAGCTGTGACTATCTTCATCATACATATTCTGGTTGGAACAAAATGAGAAATTTTTGGTGCTCAGTTATTATTATTGATAGTATTACTACTGCTACTACTACTACTACTAGTAGTAGTCCTAGTAGTAGTAGTAGTAGTAGTAGTAGTAGTAGTAGTAGTAGTAGTAGTAGTAGTAGTAGTAGTAGTAGAAGTAGTAGTAGTAGTAGTAGTAGTAGTAGTAGTAGTAGTAGTAGTATGTTTGACCTCTCTAGCACGGCTACAGGGCCAACCTCTACCGTTCTTGAGCCATTTTTTTATTATATGGTACTTAAGAGATATTGTCGCCTTTATCGGCAGCGGCTACTCCTTTTCACGTAGAGATTAAAAAAAAACAAGAATGATCCTAAACGCATTAAACCTAAAACTCAACTCCATTAGTAGCTTTCACATAGTGATGGAGCCTTCACATACAATTGCCTATATTTAGCTATGTGCTTCTATACTTATCGGTTGCCTTCGATCTGTCTCTGCATGTCTCACGACGGGCTCTTCAACGGTAACCATGGTAACCAACTCCTAGTGAGCATAGCTTAATAAGCACAAGGGACCGAGTTATCTAGAGAATAATTGTAAATTTTCGTCCACTCAGCGCGTTTTCTCCGTGAAATCTGTTGATGACGTCGCAGCTGCACTCCATCAAAAGACGACGACCCAGTTTTCTCTCCTTATGAAAGTTTTCCGATGACTTAAGAAATGTGTGCGCTTGTGAGTGGACAGTTCGAGCCGCCAACTTCTATGCGCCGTAGAAAATCTACTGTAGCTGAGTAGGTCTTCAGTATATACCGAAACTTACGAAAAGTCGTTAAAATGGTCATAATTGATTTCGTATATGTGTTCACAGCAGCGAAGCCATTGTCTTATTAAGAGCATTTGCAGTGAGATAAACTACCTGCTTCTATGACTAAGCAATCATAGTGCTCTGCTGACGAAACCGAGGTCGCTAGTTCGATTCCTAGTCATATTTCGGACGCATCCTGATGGGAACAGAATGCAAAAGCGTCTTTGTTCCTAGATTCAGTTGCACGGCGTCTCTCTCATAACATCTGTGTTTCCTTAGAACTTCAAACCCAATCGAACAATCAATGCGATAACTTAACTCGACTCTAATTTCAAGAACTGAAACATTCCTTGCTAGTATATTTCCACCTCCTAATCTTGAACGCGAGTTTCCACGAACGAGTGGCGTCATGTGAGCGCACGTACATGAAAAATTTAGGAGGAGCTTCTGAAAATGCGATAAAGCTACCTGGATCCGTTCCAGCCACCGAAAGATATCCTGTCCATATGCACCCGCTCATCACTTTGAACTCGAGTGTCCATCTACGCTTGACGTCATAATATGCACGCACGCGCTGGTGAGACCCCGTCAGAAAGACGCCTCGTCGAACTATCACGCAAGAGAGTAAAATCTGGTCGAGCGGAACGGAGATATTTTTCCTCCTTTGAGCATTCAAGGAAATGAACTTGGCATAGAAAGGAGGAACTCTGTAGGCACCGTGACCAGGAGGCGTTTTACGACTAACGCGCTGACGCATCCGAGCCGCCATTTTCGAATGGAACGAGCTCGCACTGAGATATGAGGGAATCTTTAGTCGTGAAATAGGTTCCGAAGTGTCTTTCTGCACAGCTCTTCTTCGATATGCTTCACTTATATGGCAAAGCGCCGCATTTTGTATTACAAAATAGGACAATAGTGCTTGTTCGTAACTGTAGGCTGTGTATTGCTGTTACACAGTTATTAATTTTCGTCTTTGCCTTAAAAGTGGATTGCGAAGAAGTTGAAGAAAATGACCACAGTTCCTGCTGACTTGGCGGATGAAACCGAGCCGCACGTGTAAGCGCATACCTAGCCATCCGCTGTAGATTTATTGCTGAAATAGCAGCATGACCTGTTGGAGTGAGTTTTGAACGATAGCTGAACCTACCCTTATGACACGCAATGATATCAAAAAGGCACGCGCTGTTGATGGTGTAAACGTCTCGTGGTTTCCTTGGGCAAAATACGACTAGTTCCCTGCTGCGAGAAAAGCGATATTAATGATCGAGCTTCCTGTAGACGCCTTCTACCACGCGAGCAAAGGTGCATTATAATCAACCGGCTGGTGTTTTCTTAACCTGGCCCTGAATGGCGTCCTGTATACGCAACTGCCTGCAAAACGGAACAGGGAAACAAAACGGCCGTGCAAGATACTGCCGCGCGCCTATACGTGTTTGTCCTCTCGCATATAGGCTCTTGTAAGCTATTAGAGAGTTTTAGCAGAGCGTTTACGGTCCGCTCCGCTCAGACCTGCCTATCGCAACAATTGGCACGCAGCCGCTCAGCAAAACGCTACCGGGAACACTGACGCGCGTGCGCACAGCACACGTAGCGGCAGCGGAACGTGGGACGCTGACCACGTTCCGCTAGGAACCTGATTTAGCGGTGCGTCAGGGGGCGTGTAGTTGCTTTCGTAAACGTTTTACCGCCAAGCTGAGAGCCCGTCAGTGGCGTCTCTGGGAGACGCGCTTGTTAGATAAGCGAAATCAATGCATTCTATGCAGCCACCGATGCGCATGAAACGTGTGCGGAGCGGAGCGCAAGCAAACGCTCTGCTAAAACTGTCTATTAGGGCGCTCCTTTTTTGCGGCCATCGCTTCGGATGAACTTCTTTTGCTCGACGCCCGACAACTATGGTATAGGCATTGGCTCGGCAACTCGCGTACGCGTCTTGTCTGCCAGAAAACGCGAATCTATAGTGACTTCCCGGAAACAACACAAACAGCGTCACTGCTGTTCGCACTTTCTTTTCGGCGCGGTGATAACGTGGCCAGCAGGCGTGCGCAACCGAATGAGACGCTGCTTTATGGGCGTCTTGCGCTGGAGTTTGAGGTATAGTAGCGGCGCCTGGTGGCGGCGCGGGAAACGACATCTGGGTCGTACCAGCTTGGGTCGTATTGAGCCCTGGCTGTGGCGAAGCACGTTTCTAGGCCGAGTTTTGCGTCGATTCGCACTTTTTTCTGCCCTGTTGCGAGTGCGAAAAGGCTCGTCACTTCTCGCAGACCATGCCGACCACGCTGCGAGCTCGCCGCAGCCTATAGTTTAACGAAAACGGGCTCTCCGTGTGCCGTGGGACGCAATGCTGGGAGCAGACGGAATCGGTGGCGCCGATCCGGAGAGACCTAGCCCAGCCTCGAGAAGGCGTCACCGTCATTACTTCTGCGTCGTGGGCTGTCATGAACAAGAAGGCCTGAATCCCAACATCATATTCTGCCGTTTTCCTTCAAGGCCTCACGAAGTGGAGCGTCGGGCGCGCTGCATAGCTGCAGTTCGTCGCGCTGAGTAAGCGAAACTTCGCGCCATGCTGACTGCTTCGCCTGTCTTGAAGCTTGCTTGATTATCTGCATTCTAATGTTCGGTCTTTTGCACCTACAGTCCCGACAGCAGACCGACATAGCAGCAGGCATGGCTGGTAATTCACGATTCGAGACCCGGCCACAGCGACAATTAACAATTCGATCGATGCGAAGTGGTGAAGCGACCAGGTGTGTGCAAATGAGCACAAATGGTCGGGCTCATTCGATGACAATTCACTACTTCACTACGAGCAGCACAGGTTAAGAGAGTTAAATGCACTCATCCTTGATCTCAAGCCAGCACGTTGAGGCAGCGCAGCAAGGCAGTATTGATTGCAGCACATCGATGTTCGAGCGCTGTCATTAAAACCTACATCAAGCGAGCGGCGTACGAGCTCGCGCCGCGATTCGCACGTACGTGCGAGCTCTTATGCATTGCATCAGTTATTACCAGTTACTAAAGAGGACAGATGGCCGCTACTAAAACGCAGGCATAACTACTTGTTTAGCGGCATGCAGTCAACAAAGATTGCAGGAGGCCCGCCGTTTCGCGGCATGTCCAAAGACCGCTGCCGTCGCGGCGCGTACGATCGTGCGCTCGAGCAGTTCGTACATCGCGGCGCGTACCGTCGTGCGCTCGAGCAGTTCCGTACACATGATGTCTGCTTATCGCCGCTGTGGATTCATTTATAGCAAGCATTTCCTCGCGTTTGTGCGCCTGAATCTAGCAACTAGCGTGCAAACCTTACCTGAAGTTCCACTTCGTACGCGACTCGCGTTTGACACGGTGCTAAAACTTCGCCGCCCAATTCTTGAACGGCGTACACGTATTCGGCACTGCATAATTTCTTGCCTTTACGCAGCGTGCCACCCCTGAAAAAATCTTCGGCGCCCGATATTCGCTGCAGGCCGTGAAACAACACAACCGAAAGTGGCGGGTCCATAGTGTAAACGTGCTTTCCGAAGCAGACGACCGAGCTTGGTACGACCCATTTTAGCGCAGAGGGCGCTTTTTAGCACCTTTTTCGCAGCGCCCCCTGGGCAATGCAAGAGCCCCATAGCAAACCAGCCCGAAGGACGCGGTTTGTTTGTCTCATTCCACCTGCACTGTGAATCACCCGGCCAAGGACACGGCGCTGCTCTGAAAACGTCGCCGTATAACTTGTACGCGATATCTGAGAAGGTATATGGGTCAGATCATTGATTTCGAATGATACAGAGATGGCAAGGCGCCTAATACTAATATCTGGCGATCGCGCTTTCGTGTATGCGGCTACGCTGAAGAAGTGTATCAGACGCTATCCATTGAAGGAAAATTCCTGCAATCAAGCAGGAATGCGCGGATATACGTACAGCGTCCTCTGTGAGTGATCCAAACTGTTTGGCGAGCTAGGTTTTTTCCCATTTGTTGCCCTTGTGACACTCTGAACTTCAAATGTTCAGTACAGACAGACGGGGAGAGGTTCCAAATCTCAACACGGAGAACTTAGCCTCGTTCTTTTCTTCTATTTTTTTTTTTCGTAGATACGTTCTTCTGTTTTGATCTGTCATGCCACAATTCTGGCACGCTGCTCCAGACGATAAGGGCGACATGTGAAGCAATGCAAACACACAAAACATGGACACGCACAACGAACACAAATGAGCGCACCAAAAATACATTACTATAATGTTTGACTGATCGACGCCGGTATTCCGAAGAAAATTTACGGACGCCTTCACAGCGCGTGATGCACCAATGGTGCTATTACATGGCCCAAGCAGAGCTTTAAGCACATGATGTCAGCCTTCCAAAGCATGAGACTTATCTGTCAGACTCCAGGAGATGTGAACTGACGTTCATGCAATCGTAGATTCTGTGATGAATTTGATTGGGTGTTTAGCAAGATGGACAAGCGGGGATAGTTGGTTGGCCTTCATCTTCACAGCTTTTTCAAGCACAACGAAAAGGCGAAAGACAAAAACAAAGGAAAGACACAAGGAGGCGCTTACTCGCAATATATATATATATATATATATATATATATATATATATATATATATATATATATGCGCGGAGCACAGCAGAGGTAACAACTGAAAACTGCATACGATATATATCGTTAATTGTAAATAAACTCGAAAGATATAGCCGAACGTGCAGGTGTGCTAACAACCGAGCAAAGAAAATTCCTTATCATGTAGCCAGATGGAAAGGTGGCTGAAGCTCATTTTTTTACTATGAAATGTCACTGTTAATTCTCGCGCGAGCTGGTCATTGCTATTATGAACCACCTCTGTTTTATTAAACGCAGGATAGCTCCACACTCTCCGCAATGGGCTGCCATATGCGTTGGCCCAGATAATTTTTTTGAAAAATTGATGTTCTGTTAGACAAATTCTATATATGTCATGCCGTTTAGTTGTAGCAAAAGCTTGTGTGCGTCAATCCGCCAATCCATCCGTTGTATCGACGTACGTTTAAGGAGATGCTTGCGACAACCAGTGTTGGCCCTGGGTACCAGTTAAGGTGTGGGGTGAGCGTGCTTCCCTCCGCCATCGATGCCCCGTGTTGATGCATTGACCCCGCCGATGCGCTCTCCGCTCCCCACAGGGAGCTTGTGAGGGTTCAAAGGTCGTGACACTGAAAGCAGATGCATTCCAAGAAGGGTACTTTGCGGTGCACCCCCCCCCCCTTCCCCACTCCTGCATCCGACGTCCCCGATTAGGGAGAGGAAGCCGTCCAAAACCAGTTGTGCGTTCTACCCCTCCGTCCGCTTTTCGAAGGTGGGCGCGCTGTTGTTGCATGCTTTGTCTTTCTTTTTTTTTCGTTCGTCATTCCTGGGCAGCGCAGCTTTGTTGTTTGTCGTATTTTCTTGAGAGCGTGCTTTTCGCTACTTTTCGAAACCGCACGGGCAACGCGAGGCTGCGCTTTGTGTTACGGCGAAAAAGGTGGGCTGCCATGCGCGTTCCCTCTGCTCTTCGCTTCACCGGATGGACCGAGCTCTGTAGACTTTCACATGAAGCGCGTGGAACCGCGGAGAAAGAACACGCACAAGAGAGCTAAACTTCACTGCTGCAAATAATGTATTTGCAGAAGAAAAAGAACTTCTGAAGGATGTAAGTCGTTAGCTGTCATTACGGTTGAGTGTAAAACGCTCAACTTTACACCATGGATCAGGTGTCGTCGGTGTGTAAATCAGTGTCTCCTTCATTTCCTCTCGCGGGGCTGAATATAACCGCTGTCTCATGGCTTACCGCGTATTTTAATTTTGTTATTGCTGCGTGACTTCACGTCACAAATAGAGGTTGTATTCCTTTACCTGCACGTTTTTTTTTTTGCTTTTCTGTAGGTGTTCCTGTGGAACCCCTATGGGAACTCGGAATCATGCAGAATTCGGCTGAATATCTTAAAGAACTGCTTCATTAGCGATTACATACGGAACATTGCAATTTTGGAATTCAAGCCAGAGACTAACCCAACAAAAAAATATGTTCTCTAAAAAAATTCTCTTGGGTGTTGCAGCCTGCAGTAGCTTGACACTACGGGCGGCCCAGAGTCGAAACGACTATGAAATACCGTACTGCTCACGCATGTCTCTCCCGCCTTCGCTTTGCAAGGAAAAACCAACGACAGCTCATGCTCTCGCTGGCACCGACTTCATCGCGCCTTTCATCGCGGCAGGGGCGTAGGCGCAAGGCGGCGGTGCTGCTGTTCAAACACTCCCCACCCCATCTCATAAAATTCAATAGATGCTTCCTTTAAGCTTGGTAGTTTCCTGGGAACAGCCTTTTTACACATTATATAAGAAAACACACTCCCGACAAAGTTGAGGACGGGGGGAGAAGGGGGGGGGGGGGGGTGGATAGCAGATGACCTACGGGCCCTGGGTGCCGGATGACCTATAGCCACGCCACTGGATGAGTAACATTGAACTTTTTTTCCGCAGGGAAGTGCCCTGTGGTCGTTTTCACCATTGTGTTCAAGAGGAACTATGGGGATAGCTAATCATCGTCATTATCTCATCATCAACTTATTTTATGTCCACTGCCGGACGCTCCCTGCGATCTCCAATTACCCCTGTCCTGCGCCAACCGATTCCAACTAGCACCTGCGAATTTCTTAATTTAGCAAGATCTTAATTTCAGTAAGATCGCAATTTCTTAATTTCATCACCTCACCTAGTCTTCTGCCGTCCTCGACTGCGCTCCCCTTCTCTTGGCACCCATTCTATAACCTTAATGATCCACCGGTTATCTAACGTACGCATTACATGACCTGTCCAGCTCCATTTCTTTCTCTTAATGTCAATTAGAATATCGCCTATCCCCCGTTGCTCTCTGATCCACACCGTTCTCATCCTCTCTCTTAACGATACGCCTAATGTTCTTCGTTACATCGCTGTTTCAGTGGTCCTCAACTTGTTTTAGAGCTTTTTTGTCAGACTCCAAGTTTCCGCCCCAAATGTCAGCACCGGTAGAATGCATTAATTGTACACCTTTTTTTTTCTCACTGATAATGTAAGCTTCCAGTCAGGATCTGACAATGACTGTCGTATGCGCTCCAACTCATTTTTATTATTCTGTAAGTTTCCTTCTCATGATCAGGGTCCCCCCGTGAGTAACTGACCTCGGTAAACGTACTCCTTCAAAGAGTCCAGTGGCTGACTGGAAATCCTGAACTCTTGTTCCCTTGGCCGGCTATTGATCGTTATCTTTGTCTCCTGCATATCAATCCCTAGCCCCACTCTTACTCTCTGTCTGTTAAGGTCCTTAATCACTTGTCGTAACTTGTCCCCAGCGTTGCTGAACAGGACAATGGCATCTGCATATCGGAAGTTGCTTAGATATTCGCCATTGATCCTCACTCCTAAGCCTTCCCAATTTCTTCTTCCAACCACGCAGTGAATAGCATTGGAGAGCTCGTGTCTCCTGGTCTCACCCCTTTCTTTTTAGATATCTTCCTAGTTTTCTTGTGGAGGATTACAGTAGCTGCTGAATCTCTGTAGATATTTTCCAGAATATTTACGTAAGCGTCCTGTACTCCTTGATTACGTAACGCTCCCATGACTGCTGGTATCTCTATTATATCAACTGCCTTTTCGTAATCTGTGAAAGTCATATAGAAAGGCTGATTGTATTTTGCGGATTTCTGGATTGCCTGATTGATGACATGGATGTGATCCATTGTGGAGTGTCCCTTCCTGAAACCAGCCTGCTCCCTTCGTTGATTGAATTCCAGTGTTGCCCTTATTGTATTGGAGGTTATTTGCATTTCTATTATTATTATCTTTTATTATTTATATCAATTATTATTATTATTATTCTACTATGTTATATAAAACTGTAATTAAGGTAACGGACCTATATTTTTTCTGTTATTTAACGTCTCTCATTTTTGCGGATTAGTATAATGTTGGAATTCTTTCAGTTCTCTAAGACCCTTGAAGTCGACAGAGAGTTCGTATAAGGGGCCGCCAATTTTTCAAGCATTATGTCACCTCCATCTCTGATTAAATTGACTGTTATTCCACGTTCTCCTGCCGCTTTTCCCCGTTTCATGTTTTGCAAGGCCCTTATAACTTCATCGCTAGTTATACAAGGAGCCTCTGTAACTGTTCATTACTACTTCGAATGGAGGTATCGTGGCCACTCTGGGTACTGTACAGGTCAGTATAGAATTCTTCGGCTGCTTTTACTGTTATCTTCAAGATTGCTGATGATATTTCCCTGCGTATTTTTCAGTGAATACATCTTGGTTTGTCGTATGCCAAGTTTCTTTCTCACTGATCTCATGCTGCATCCATATTTTACTGCTTCCTGAGCTAATGGCATCCAAAAATGCTGGGTGTGTCTTACCGAAAAAAAAAAGAGAGACTGCGGGCCACAAAGTGGGCCCTCTAGCAGGAGAGCCATTATTAAGTGCACTCTACAACTAAGAAGCCAGCCCACAGCAAAAGACACAATACAATACACACAACTCAACGCCATACATTATGTTGCGTGTCGCATCCTTACTTCAAATAAATACGTTACTCTTCTTCGACCACATTTCGCAACCATCAACCATCCACCAGGTGTCTATTTGGCCAATGTCCCGTGGTGTGTGAGCGTAATTCTTTTAGGAAAAATCAGGCAACCAGAACAAGATGATCGCCTTCACTGTGAGCAAATACTGCTGTGGCCCTAAATTAGTTCAGAGCCTAATTCAGAAATTGCCGCAGCCTGCTACCTTTTGTTGCTTTTCTTTTTTTCTTTAGTGTGTTAGTCGTGATTCCTTTTTGTCTCCATGTCTTACCAATAGTTACCATTACTGATTTCACTAATATCGGTGCAGCCAGCGAGTGAATTGATAAAGTAGTGACCTTCACATTCTTTGCTTGCTTCGGAAAGCGCAAGCAAAATCAACGCGTTTGTCTTCTTTTTTTTTTTATAGAATCTAACGATCGATTGCTTCTTTCATCACTTCTAAAGCTTCAGCCGAGTGGGCGTATTTTCTTCACGCCACGGATATGAATTGCCTCTCCGCAAGAGTTGCAAAAACATATTTTTCCCGCGTATAAGTCGCCAACACGTGCCTGTTTCGACAGAAACTGGCTGTTAGCGATCCCCACCACACGAAGCGATGTAATAGCAGAGCCATTTTTTTTTTCAACCAAACGTTCTTCACGTGCTTACACGGCAACAGCCGTGACGGCGATCAGGCGGCGCGAACATCGGTCACAAAGTTTTCCAACACTCTGGTGGACGACAGGCCACCGCGATGCCAGTACTGGCACGGGACCAACATTAGAGAGCTTTAGTTTAGGGGACGCAAGCGGCTTGCGCATGCAAGAACTAGGGTAGGGGCCGCGGTATACTGCGCATGCGTAGACCCCATACGTCCGTCTACGCATGCGCTGTACGATCGCCCCTAGTACTTGCGTACGCAAGCCGCTTGCGTCCCCTAAACTAAAGCTCTCTAATGTCTCACGCCGGAATCACGTGGCAGTGTTCAGCTGCGCCGTTAATTCGTTTCGCGGCATAATTCGCCTCGCTGCAATAAGCGCGCGTGCCCGCGGGCCTTGGAGGACTACCCTTGCATTGATTACACCGGAAGGGAGGCGCCGGGGGCTACGCTTAGGCGCCCGTGCCCGTATCGGTACCGTATCTGCCCGCGTACTCGGCCCGTCCGTGTGAGACGCTTATACCTTGGCGCGGCGTGCGAGATTTGTCTGATGATGCTTTCTTTCGCAGTATTAGCTGCTGCGGCTCTTTTGGGTTTCAGGCGCACGAAATCCGGGGAAAAAAGAGGAAGAAAAAAAGGACAACGCGTACAAACGCTGTTAGTAGTATCATTATTTTCGTTTCCTTCTTTTCGATGTTTCCTATGCCTGCCTTTTAGAACGAATAACAGAATTTTTTGAACTACTACTACTGCTACTACTACTAGTACTACTTTTACTACTACTACTACTACTACTACTACTACTACTAATAATAATAATAATAATAATAATAATAATATTAATAATAACATTAATAATAATATTAATAATAATAATAATTAAATGTCTCGTCCTGCGGCCAGCGTTTCCACGGCAACTGGGACAAATTCAATCGTTTCTTGCTCATATTTTTTTTATTTGACTTCGCGGAAATGGCAGGGTCTTTTTTTTTTTTTTTACGGATTCTACGGTGAACTGGCGCTTACCTTAGAGGAATGCTGAAGCAGAACATGATGTCGAAGACTAAATAAATAACTTTCATATCTCCGCTTATAATTCTACGAGTTTGAAGAATGTCGATTATTACCTTATAGAGTGCAGGCTGTACTGCACTTCATGAACAGTGAACCGCAGTGCAGCCTTCATAGTGCAGTGCAGCCTTCGCAGTGCAGCCTTCATAACAGTGCCGGCGGCGGCACTGTTATGGAACAAATGTTAGCGCATTGTGATCACTAGTATGTGAGTCGAACTTTTGCAAAACCCTTCTAAACAATTTAACAAATTCACGTAAGATATAAATGGACATATCAAATTTGTCTGCTTTGGTTTCCCTAACGGACGCAGTTTACAGGCTGGCGATGTCTCTTCTTGGTGCAGAGCTACGGATTCTTTAGACTTCGTGCTTCTATATTTCTTTTTTGGAACTTACCAATTCTAAAAAAATACCTTTTAAGACATGCAGGTCCTAAATTGAAATTCAGCTTCAGTCTCTAGAATCTAACTTTCTCTCTTCAGTGCAACAAATTTCATTGAAATCGACCCAGTGGTTATCTCAGAAGAGCGTTTCTGCGTTTTACATGTATTTGAATAGGCGACATCGGAGTTGGGCCCTACCTAGGGCTTCTTCTTAATAGATATATTTAGAAACATACAACGCCCAGTCGCTTAGCCTACCGAAAGAGTTAAACCAGCGACAATGCGCATGCGCAGAGTTCTAACTCGGCTTGGGTTGTTTTGTGCGGAGGGTCGTTAGCGCACGTCAACGTTGGGCACGCTATTTCTGAAACACCCTTGTATTTGACTTTTATAGGCTTGTAGCGCAGCTCGGAAGAGCAAAAAAGGAATGAGGTAGGGGTAATCAAAGGGAACGGGAAACAGAGTGAGCGCTAACTTCCAACTGACCAGTTGGAAGTTAGCGCTCACTCTGTTTCCCGTTCCCTTTGATTACCCCTACCTCATTCCTTTTTTGCTCTTCCGAGCTGCGCTACAAGCCTATAACAGTCATGACATACCAACTCGCCCAAACTGCCACGCTTTTGACCCTTGTATTTATATTCATTTTATAGATTATTGTGCGTTTAAGCAATACCAATCAAAGGAGCCTTATCGAAGTACGTTGATAATTCTAACCTGACTCACCAATATAGTATACAACAAACAATAATCTTACCATATAATACAGGGCATTCCGATTCCACTTATTGCATTCGATGTAGCATACTAAAGGCGGTGAACTGGTGGCAGCGGCTTATATGCTTTAGTCTATTTGTAAGCTGGATCAATCTATACTTAATTGAGTCCTTAACGAAAGTGCTTAACTGCATTGTAAACTGCGTAGGTGCTGGCTTGCGTGATGAAAAAAAAGCAAGAGAACTTGACAGTCAGGGATTTTGACGCAAGTGGGTGCCGCTGCTGCTTATTTCTACTTATCCCATTCACACTCGCTCGCGTGTGATTCCAAAACGACAACGATACAAGTCCATGACGTCATGGGGCCCTTGAATCCAAGGCGAGTAAACCGAGGTCGAAGCTACCGCTTGTGACCTCCAGCGTCTCCGGTGCAACCCTGACACTTCTGTTTGTCAAGCAGACGACATGTGTTTCTTTCTTCCTGGTTTCTTCGCGTGAAAGTCAACATGCTCGACTGACAGCTAGCGGCAACTGTTATTTCACGCAGAATTCGTTTTCGTGAGTGTGAGTCCTTCTTTGTTATGACAATGACGTGAATAGAGGCTGACGGCGACCGCTTATTATGCTTGCGCATTCACCATTTCCTTTCGCTGTAACGTAGCGTATAGATAGGACCACCGGGACAAGCGCGCGTATAGACTCGCATTAAAGTGGCAATAGATAAAACGACTCTCGGTTATTGATCCATGGTCGCAGAGAGCTGATAATCTCACACGTTCCACGTGGAGATATGAGGATAACTATAAAGGAAGGTGTTGATACTGTTAGAACTTCTCTCCTAGCGTCTCCAGAACATTGCCGTTTTCCGGCCAGTGTCTTCATCAGGGTTGACTGATTCATTCATTAACTGACGTATTTATTAACTTGAGCATGTCCACGTCAGAAGTAACAGCTTGTGCGCATTGAGACTTCAGCCGAATACCATTGGTTTTCGCCTTGTTGAAATGTTGAAATTTTCGTATTGCTGTAGCACGTTTTAAGCACATACTGTAAGGCCTACCTGTATACGCTTGTTCGAACAAAACAGGAAGCAGCAACAACCCCGAAAGGCAGCTCTTGTTTATTTACCCCACAAGATAGTTTGCAGTAAACATAGAAATACATGGCCCCTATAGCAAAGCCTCATCGCACGTTATGTCGGCTCTATAACTATTTTTCCTTCCGCAATGACAAATTTTATCGTAAAAAAAAAGTGTTCTTGTTGTTGTGGTTGGCCTTTGTATAACGCCTGTTTCATTGTTTGTGTTTGCTTGTTTTCATGTGTTCTATATTTTCAGAATATCAGCATACCACCCTCCGTCCCCCTCACACAATACTTCAAGTATGAGCGCATGACGAATATGTAAATAAAATAATAAACGGGAAAAGAAAACAGGAAGCCGTGCAAGCTAATCGTAGGCCGAGTGCACAACTGTATTTTTCATTAGGGAGATGACGTATTGTCAGTGGCGACGCTTGGTGAGGAAGTGTTGCATGGTTGTGTACCAGTGATTCACTGCGGCATCGATCTACACTGTCACGTTGCGCGGCTTGAAGAAAATTTATGGAGAACCAGCACCAGTTACTATCCCAGAACGCCTTTAGCATACTTTGGGAGGTAGTTATTTGTGGCACTATGTTGCGCTATGCATTATAGCTGACGTTCCCGAATACCAAGGGGGCCTACGAGAACTTCGAGCGCCACTTTCTTGAGGAATGGTTCGTAACCCCGCGCAGCGTCTGCGGCCAGAGGCGCAGCGTCTCAGTGGCAACGTCTCAAAATGCTAGCTGTCACGAGGAAAGAATGAGAGAACGCTCATGTTACCATCGGGTAGTTTTGCCGCTGTGTTAGAGTACACTATATTGGGGATCGGCCCACGAAAATGGTTAGACAGTCGAAAGAAAATCATCGTCAGGTTCCCGAAGAAAGCTGACTGTCGGGAATATGTTGTACAGTGGGTTTTAATGTTCGTCGAAGATTTGGAGAGACGTATGGTGGCCAGCAATCTCGCAGTCGGTGTCTGACTTCATGGTTGTGGCGACATCCAGCCAACGGTGCGCGACACTTGGCCGATGTGCAATTCTTGGCACTTTGGAACATGTCTCCGAAGTTAGCACCTCGCAAAGTGTCATGTGGCTGAACGCTGAATCTGTTCAATCGTGGCTAGTGCGTTGAGCAGATGATAAACTAACCACAGGGATAGCGAGAACTATGAACAAGAGAGATGTCTAAAGCCTTCAACATTGAGCACTCAAGGTATCACTAAATACGTGATTATGGGTACTAGGAAAGCCGAAGCTTTCGAAGAAGCAATAAGTAAACTTGGTACCGACTCCTTGGAGTATGTAGCACGCAACAGAAGTTGCACGTATTGGCATGCGTCTTAATTCAGGGCACCGTTGCCCTTACGAAGGTGTTTTGCTGAGGCTGTTTTCAAGAAAATAGAAATGAATATCCAGAATAGAGCTTGGTTAAAGAGACAAGTGAGTACTGCTGATGTTAATTACGTTGTCCAAAACGAATGCCTTCCAGGTTTAATTGGTGAAACAATTAGGTTGATAGCACTTGACAGCAAGCTTCGCTTTTGTTGTTACTGCAAATATTGCCCTATTGGATCAATATAACACATAAATTTACATGAACCCGCCGCGGTTGCTCAGTGGCTATGGTGTTAGGCTGCTGAGCACGAGGTCGCGGGATCGAATCCCGGCCCCGGCGGCCGCATTTCGATGGGGGCGAAATGCGAAAACACCCGTGTACTTAGATTTAGGTGCACGTTAAAGAACCCCAGGTGGTCGAAATTTCCGGAGTCCTCCACTACGGCGTGCCTCATAATTAGAAAGTGGTTTTGGCACGTAAAACCTCATAATTAAAAAAAATACATGAAACAATAAAACAAAATTGTTTAACTTAAGCCTTGTCAAACTAAAGACTATGTGAGAGATATTGTATTTAGTATTCAACGTTTTGTGTCACACTTAAACCCGAGTAAGCATAAGCTTCCAGGTCAACATTCCACTCATAAGCTCTGATATACAACAGCGCATGCCTCTCTATAGCCGTCTTCACGAGCAGGCACGCATTCACTCTGCTGCAGGACGCGGTGCAGAACACCGTCAGTCACGTGAGCTTTAGTGCTAATCAAACTGACGCAAAACTTCTGCAATGGGTGAAGCACGTGAACGTTTGCTGGCGAGTACTCGGAAATAAAATAACATTGCAAGCATCGTATGCCCCGTTGCAGCGCATATAATTGAAACCTTTCAAGAAAGCTTCACCAACGTTCATTCGAACAAGGGCGTTCATTCTGCCGTAATTATCTACAGTCTCCTCTATAGAGCAATTCAGAGCTCCTCTGAAGAGTGAAAACGTGCAATTTGATTGAAGATGCTGGGTTGACGAACACCACGGCGATCCATACAGTCGTATTACTTCAATTAGTTCAAGGTCCTCCAAAACCAACTGCTAGAGCGATCAAGTATCTCGATCTGCCACTATTGGCACTATCTCTGCCACTATTGCCAGTTACCTGTATAGTGCGGGAACCTACACAGCCGCATGGCGGCGAGGGACAAAGTGTGCTGCGCGTGTGTATCTACTATACAGGGAAACACGCGTTTGCATGAGTGCGCGCGCGAGACGCGGCTTCGAACTGCTGCAGGAAAGTCCGCAAGGTCTCGGCGAACGGAGATCGCCTTCGCGGCTTCCTGGACGTGCACCTCGGGCGAGAAAGAAAAGAGACGGCCGGAGCGTTGTAAGAAGAGAAGCAAGAGAAGTCCGGCGCGTCTGTAACTGCGCCTGTTTGCGACATCGCGCGGCGATAGGCGCTATGCCCGGCAGGGCGGTCAGGCTCTTTTAAGTATCTCGGTGGAGGAAGTGCGCGCGCCACTATGCAGCCGAGCAGCTGGTGAGCGTATAGCTTGCTGGCCGGGCCTATCATCGCGATATCTCTGTCGCTTTGGCGCTCACCCCAGTGGACGAGAGTTGCCCTTCTTGCTTAACTTGCGTTTGGCTTGCCTCGGCGGCATAATTTGCATGTGTCCGTCGCAAGTTTTTTTTTTTTGTTTCTCTTTCTTCTTAATTATATAATAGGCGAAGTGCCTGTCGTCCTTATCGTCTGAGCGATCTCGTGAATTTTCTCGCGCGTCAACGCGAGCCAGTAAGCAGCCTACTACAAGCGATCGTGAATCTAATGTTCGTGACGAGTCCTCGTTTTTACTCTGTCGCAAATTCACGCCAGGCAGCGGTTACGTAATGGATGGGGCATCGTGTAAACGTCATGGCCTTAGGCCTTTCCGCTCGCGCTGGATTTCTTGGCAAGCCGCTCTGAATTGACTTCGGATGAATAAAAGAGAAACAAGCTCGTCTATAAAACATTTCGTGTTCTTCGTTATACGCAACCTCTCCGGACTGCTCTGCGTGCATCCTAAGATTGCTGGCACAAGTAGCAGCTTGGAAGTTCTATATATATAGACAGTTTATGGCGCCTTGTTTGGTCGGGATTCTAGGCAAAACACACGACGGAACACGTGACACGTACGTTTGATGCCTGTTGCCTCGCCCTTTCGACCGAGCTAGGTCAACCGCCGCCATGTTTACTGCGGTAACGCTGTGTGATAAGGCCCATGGCTTTCGAAAACAACGTGAAACACTGTAGAAGTAGTAGCTGGCACTGTTTTTAGAACCTGGAATAGTGATCGAGTATTTTTAAGGCTTCTTCGCGAACGTTACCTTTTTTTCATATGCTAGAGAGAGAGAGAGAGAGAGAGAGAGAGAGAGAGAGGAATGATAAAGAGAAAGACAGGGAGGTTAACCAGAAGAGAAGCTTCTGGTTTGCTGCCCTACACTTGGGAAAGGGTAAGGAAGGAAGAATACCAGAGAATGAAAACAAATGCACAAGAAAATAAATGTAGTGGTGAACTCCTGGGAGTATCAGAGTATCTCTAGTAAGCCAACTGAAGATAGAAACTTCTCTAGCTCCTTGACCGAATCCTGGTGTGAAAGTCATTCCAGGATTGTCCGATTCAAATGCGGCCGTTCGTCGAAAACCTTGTATGATCAGATGGGGTCATACAAGCTCTTGTAAATAATACCATTTGATGAACGCGATATTTTTCTGGGCTACAGGTTTGTGCGTATCGGCAGGCTCGGCCATCATAACGTTACGCAGGGATGGCAGAACGAGATCACTAGTGTAACGAAAACACCTGTGTTAACGTTATGCTGACCAATCCTGACTATTTTATTTCATGGGCTTATTGGATGTGAGAGGAATGAGGCTTTGGTTATATGAAGTTTTTTTTTTTGAGCAATTCAGCCACGCGTATGTCGTGACCTTTGGGTATATATGCATGTTTCTACTTGAAGAAAGCTGGAAAGATCGGTTGGAAGAGCCTGTCTGTAAGCCTGAAATTACATGGTTTGCTAACGCAAAAATGGGAAGACTTTAGTCAAGGGCTGGGAAGAAGGACGGATAAGGGAACGAAAAAAGAAAAAAGAAATCACCTTCCATTCAGAACTCAAAAACATCAACTGTTCTTTTCTGTAAAGCTTCGGCTACCGATTGACCTATAGTGTCTAACCCTTAGTGTTTCATGCATGTAGTGTCATGTATATTCACGCACTCCAACGTTTCTCAGTACAAAATCCGAGAAAATGACGACTAACGGCGAATTCGGCAAAATGCCACGGTGCGCCCTGGGGCTCGCCAAATGCGCCGTTTCATCCAATCATCGTCGCCCCATGGCGCCCTGGTGCGCGCAGGCGCGATGTGCCAAATTCGCCATTAATTTGGTCACGGCCAAAGCGTTCGCCCTCGAATCGAAATGTGCAGCGGTTACTTTCGCATATGCACAGTGGCTACAACATTTCGCTGCTGAACCGGAGGTCGCGGGTTCGGTCCCGGCCGCGGAGGCCGCATTTCGACAGGTTGAAATGCAAAAAAAAAAACAATCGTGTGCTTAGATTTAGGTGCACTAAAGAACTCCTAGTGTTCAAAACTAACCCGAAGTCCCCCACTACTGCGTGCCTCATCATCAGATCGTAGTTTCGGCACGTTGAAACCCAGAATTTAATACTAATTGAAAAATAAATAAAACTTGATATGACAGTTCTGTAACGTGCAGCTATTGAGACAATAAAGGCCACAAAATTCATGTATTTTACACCTCTCTTAAAGGCACTACTAATTTGTGAACATGATTTTTTGTAAAGCCCTCGTAAGCATCGTAACAATTTTACGTAAGCTGTCTTCTCCTCTTTCAGTCGCCTTTTCCCTGCCTGCCTTTCCTTCTTTCATTATGCAAAATTATGCTTTTTTGCATAATGAATCCTTACCAACTAGCTCAGCTTTCTGTCGTTCTAAACTGTCCTTTTTATGACTTCTCTCTTTCTCTCTCTCTCTTACGTGAGCTATAATATAATGTTTTTTGTACACTGTAGGTGTCCTGCCAGAAGCCGTTTACAGAACTGCAATATCTGTTTATTCTTTTCTCTTCAATTATTTCTTTCGGAGGCCGGGGGGGGGGGGGGGGGTGTATTTACAATTTTTAAACCTCGTTCATCACCTTTTTCTTTACATTGCCAATATTTGGCAATTGTTTATAAAAAACAATTCGAAACTCTGAATGAAAATTATTTCTATCGTCGCGCCGACAAACGGTCATTGACGTAATTGAACTTTAGAAATGCAGCAATTTCCACGTTACTTTCTTAGCGAGTGGTGCATGAGAGATTTTAAGAAGTGTTTGTCTCCGAATATGGTCCTAAAGCCAGCCGGTTTTACACAAATCGAAGGTCACGAAGGACATCGTACCAATAACTTGAAAGTCAAGAGGCGTTTGGTTGTCTCCTCACGTTTGTACCAGTCACGCATGTGGGTGTCAGAGAGAAAGAAAGGGTTGGGAGCCTTTAATGAATCTCGGAGAGGTTTGCCTGCTGGCATGCCTAACATGCTACCATACTTCAGATGGGTTTGAGAAAGGAAATTATAAACACTGTGCACGTCACAGACACACAGCATGCACAAAAGGCACCACGACATGCAACGTTCAAATTAATTAACGTATCTTATATTCACTAGTGTTCACTAGTGCTATAGCCAACAGGCCAAATATGGGTGTCAGTGATTCCAATTAGTAATGGGGAAGCGTTCGTAAATGCCTCCCCTAGTCAGAGGCGGTACAGCAGCCCTATACAATTGAGCAGAATAGGTATGCCTGATTTTGTTTAAAGCTAGAACTACGAACGTACCTGTATAAAAAGAAGAAAATTTTTTTAAAAAATAAGAAAGACAGCAGACTTAGCGGTTCTTTTGTCTTTGAATTCGAATTCATTTGCTGCGACAACATCATTGCCTCACAGTGGAGACCACCGTGTTCTTTTCGTTTTCTTGCTTGCTTGTTCCTCAAATAACGGCACTCACTCAGTGCGCAGGAATAGCAGAGTCTAACGGTTGTATAGAGAGGCTTGGGAAAGGTGGAGGGTGCAGTTGAGGTATAAATGCGTATAGTAGAGTCGAAAGCGATCATAGTGAACAGGCTTGCGCCTTGAATATGGTTCGGCATATCAGTTGCAGTGTCATATTCAACAAGGTGGTTCTTCATCCACCCTAATCGCCAGCGCACTCTCGTCAATAGCCGCGCTGGACGCCGCAGCCGGCGCTCTTCGTATTCCCGAATAAATGCGCGGATTACAGCACGCCAAGCCAGCCGCCGTCATGTCTTCTTACACCCGGTAATTCGACACACTCAAACTCGCCCATAACAAATTTAAACGTATACCCTTGGCACGCGTTCGTTATATACGAATTTGTTATCTCCAGTGTAGAAAAGAAGCACTGGCAGCTGCCCCAAGCGAGTTATCTACAGTCTCGGTGTTGAAGAGCTCGCCGCCACGTCCACATCGTCGTCCACGGCCAGAAAGTCATCCAAAGCAATTTCGAAAATATTCGGGTCATGCTGCTTCTGTCAAGATGTTGACGTTTCTTCTTTCACTGTGGAATTTAGTTATCTTTGCAAATTTCTCAGCGGGGAAGATTGAAAATTTGCGATAGGTGGAGAGGTCGCCCTGTCGTGGTACGTTCATCATAATGGAAGAACGAAAAGGGACGGGAAAGAATGATAAAATATGATGATTAGGGTAGAAAGAAGGCACACGTATTACTTTCCATATAAAGTGGTCCGACCAGATGTAGATTGGTCTCAACTTTGGAAGCAAACTGCTGTTGGTCTTCCACTCTTCAAACAGCAACGCAGGAATAGCAATTTATAGGGAAGGGCGAATACGTCGGAAACATTGCGGTGTTCTTCAGCTGGTTATAGCTTTAAGTATCTGATATAGCTTTCACGCACAGTGTGGTACACAGGTGTTTACTATGAAATCGAAGCCTCTATGTTATTGTCAAAATTATGTTAGCCCTTGTTACCGTTGATCGAAGCAATATGCTGGTCATTGCACCTGTTAAGGCTTGACGAATTCAAACTGTAGGCCAATTTCTCTTCGTCACCGTGTAACCGCCATTCCGAAGAGTTTCTTTTCATTCGCCACTCGCCAAGAGCTTTATAATGACAATTAGATGCCACATCCGCTATATTTTAGAAATAATGGCAGCTTTCAATGTATTCAACCACCTTGCACAGGCTTTTTGTCTGCGATAAAAAAAGAACAGAGCATAGTCAGCCCCACCCACCCATTATGTTTCAAGAGATACCTTCTAAAGCTCACCTTTTTCTTCCCACCTTTATGCATACACAGATATAATTTGCTTAATTTCTGACACTGACATCAAGAGCGCTGAACTTGCTCTTGGTGAACGTTTGGGTCTTTAATGAAAAGGAGAACAGAACATCTGAAAACGTTCTGGTGTCTTCTGTACGCCTGGAAAACAAATTTCAACAGTCATGCCCAATGGCAGGTGCCGTCCAGCCGAGTCACTAATCTTCTGCTAAGCGCACACAAAGTTACCAGCACCTATATGCGCTTTAACAATCCACGCGCCCCGAGCGAACGGCGGAAAAAACAACATTGGTTCTGTCTCCAGCGTTGCGAGAACGTAACAGCTCGGCAAACATACATCGGGGAAAGCGGCCTGTGTTCTCGACAAAACGGCAGCGGAAGCAGCGCGATAGAAAATCCAAGGCAATCAGACACGAAGGAAACGAAAGTGTTCCGGGAACTTGACCCGTCTGCTCGCGCAGGGACGCCGACATTTTGTTCGCCGCTCGCACCGCGCGGTTGCACATGCGCAGAGATCGGCCGTCCAGATCTGGAAGCCAAGCGTGGCAGCCCAGGTATAGGCGTCAGTAGCGCCAGCTTGAATGAAACGGCGCGTTGCCCGGCGACGCCGCCGCGAGCTCGCCTTGAATTCGGCGCCGGCAGTGCGACTGTTGGCGGCCTCAAGCGGTGCGATGTATACGCACAGCGACGCCTTGGAACCTATAGCGCGTGTCGCGTGCTTGAAGGACGCCCCGCTTTCTGAGCACGCGTGGCCTTCTTCGCTTCGACCTGCAGACGATTTCCTCCTCCGCTCCCCTCTCCCCTCGCTTAATCTCGCAAACTTTCTCTGCGATCGCGTGCACAACCACCCGTCCTGCACCCCTGTCTTCTCCTCTACGCGTCCCCTCTCACTCTCCATCGTCCTCACCAGCTTACATCTATCACGGCGCTAACCCGCGACAAAGAACACCGCTATAGCGAGTTGCCTTGACACGGACGAATGGCGGGCGACGGCGTCAGGCAAGCAGCGCGCCAACCCCGTGTAGACACGGACATCAAAACAAAAAGCGCCGCTTCTTCACGACGTACTCCTAATGACCGAGTCCCCGCCCACTCAGTACGTACTCTTACAAGTGGGGGAATGAGACCCCGGCGTGGGCGGAGGTTCTGAGACCAGCGCCAGGTCATATACCAGCAGCGGGAGCATTAGTGCCAGTATTCGCCTACTCGTCCATGAACTGTGTTGGGTGGCATGCCGATTGCCTGGCACATCAAGTATGCGTCACTGTTTGCAGTTGCATAGGAGCTCTCATGCATGCATTTGCGAAGCAAACGAGTCCACATCGACCCGCCTGTTTTGCGACAGCACTCTCGGTTGAACTGGAAGTGGTGGCGCTCTGGATTACGGTTGATCACTTATTGCGAAGCATACGAGTCTGTCAAGATGTCGTTGTGCAGCTCCTTCGATCATTTCCGTTGTTACACGGCGTGCGAACAGTGTTCTCGGATCGCGATTTATGACAGTTCACAAACGGTGCGACAACCCGTCTAAAGTGACGTCACGTCCTGGCCAGATCAGTATGTAGGTGCTATTTTACTTCTCACGAATCTCTGCATCTCGGCGGCAATATATATATATATATATATATATATATAATACACAAGACGCGGTGTGCAACATTGGGGGATAGGCTCGTTGCGACAACTTCCGGGAACAATTATTTAAAGTTGAATAATGCGGAAAACGAAAATTTTGCCAGTTTGATCGTACAAAATTAAGTGAATAACGACGTAAAGATGTGAATCTAAAGGCCTTTAATTCGGCAAAGAATCCAGCGACAGAGTTTCAGAGGGAGGTGGCGCAGGTTTGAAGTGATCAACAGTTGTCGAACAAGGATGTATCAGGCTAGTGCTAACGCTTCGAACGGAAATTTTCGTCGGGGCAACCACTGGGCCCGTATTCACAAAAGAACTCTGAAGCTAGAATTGTTCGTAAGAGAAAATTTCAGCCAATCCTGGTGTTGGACATATTATTAGCGAAGGCAGCTGGCCTATGGCAGAGCGCACTTACTAAAGAAAAGCTTTGTGAATCCGTTCTAGCTTTCCTTGCCAGCGTTTATATAGCTCATTCTCCAACTCCCCCAGTAGAGAAGGAGAATAAGTGAGGACGCACAGTAGGGTGAGGGAAGTCGAATATTATAAGTAGAAAGCGGAACTTTAGGCTAAATTCCTGATTTTTCCTTACGTTCTCATCGGGCCTATTACACATATAAACACAAACTATGAACCTTGAAACATTTTAGTAGCACCCTCATCGGGCCTATCAATGCCTATGTTGATGTTGGTTCCTACTTTGGATTTTCAGAGCCTATAAATGCCTTTTATCGTGTTTTATCTTAGCACTATTTTGTTTATAATGTTATCATCTGCTGGGGTACTTGTCTAAAAGCAGCCGATCGTTACCAGAAACACTTTGCCGGTATAAAAGCTGTTATTAGTACCTTCGCCGCAGGGGACATCATTGCTGTGAAAGAGGCTCAAGCTGCGCTGCGCCACGATACACTTGAAAGTGACCTAGAGTACTTTGCATACATTGTAAGGATTGGGGTCGGGCATGAAATAGATGGCACCTGGCCCATACGTCGTCTAACTCATCCACGCTGAGGACGTTCTTGAAGGGAGAGACTTGTTCTCATCGAGAACGCGGAATATGGGCTTTATTTACAGTATCTACATGATGACGTTACAGTTCATCAGTCTAGCATGACTGAAAGAGATTGCACACCCAGCAGCCGCGCAACGGCTCCTTAAAAAACTCTGTCTTCCCTAGATCCCTATATGAGGGAAAACGGCCGTTCAACCTTCGACCAGTGGGAGCGTACAAAGTCATCGTAGCCGACCCGCCTTTGAGGGGGAGGGTTTACACACTCACTTCAGCACAGGTTTCACTGAACACGCCGAGGTGAGAGGGTTCTCGCAGACAGAGGTTTCGGCCCGAGCAGGCGCCTCTTGATCCCAGAGTTGACCCTGCACTCAATGGTCGCCGCGTCTGTCCATTGACTGGCGGCTTCTGGGGCCCGTGAGACTGCACAGCAAAACATCTTCTTCCAGGAGTTCCCCCGCTCCAAACAAACCGTGACGGCGACGGCGAATCCACTAACAATACTTGGACTGCCGACCGCGTCTAGACATGCTGGCGCCGACAGGCTGTTGACGAGGTGCATTGTCGTCCTTACAAAGCGAGTGGCCGCAGCGGGCTGGGGATGGTTCCAACGCCGCTTCTCCGAATATCGCAACCCCCGCAGCTGCGGCTGGCTGGGAAAATTATGTAGGTCGGTACCCTTGCAGGCCGGTCGTAACAACATATGCTCTTTTGTGTTGGTTGTGGCTTGGAGTTGCCTTCACGGATGCTTACTCAGCCCTAATTTGGATAGTCCTGCTTGGGATGTTTGCGGATGCGAGGAGAACATTGACCACTTATTGTGCCATGGTCTTCAATTTCAAGCACAACGACAATCTTTGTCCAACATATTGAGGAAATTAGGTGATCGTCCTCTGAGCGAGCAGACAGTACTAGAGTCCCATCCCCACCGATCATCGGCTCAGAAGGCAGTGAAGGCACTTTTGTGCTTTCTCAGAACGGCTGGTTTGCGCGAGCGGCTTTAACTCAAGCACTTTCCGTACACGTCTCTACACTTTCTCTCTCCCTTCTCTCTCTTTCCCTTCTCCCAGCGTAGGGTAGCCAACCAGATTCTTGACTAGTTAACATCCATGCCTTCCTATATACCTCTCTCTCTCTCACGCGCGCGCTCTCTCTCTCTGCCGTTTTTAGTCGACATGATCGAGATATTTGCATGAGGGGACCGGACACTGAACCGGAATGCAGGGATAATTTTGTACGTTCAGAAAAGACTTTGTACGTTCAACAGGTCCATCCGCACTGGATGGACCTGTTGCTGGAAAGAGTTCGAAACTTCGATCAGTCTCGGAAAAAATGCTGGGTTTTCGGTACTGAAAAGACGGCCAGAGGTTCCTACCTGCGAACATTCTACAATTCAACAGAGCGTGTTGCCATCGAACGTTCCGAAGAACACGTATGCGCCGTTAACTTCGTTGGGGATTGAACGTTCATTTTCTGCAAACAAACCAATACGTAGTCATAAGAGACGCAACACGAAACCCAAAAAAGGAAAGGGAGAGCGCGAGAAAACTTATTAAACGCAAGGGTATTGGGGCATCCTCGCACCGGTCCCCGCACGGCCCCAATGCGCTAAACGAGACGAAGGCGAAAAGCGGGCGAGTGGCGCGCCACCTGTCGGGGCAGCGCCGTACATTGCGAGGAGGGGGTCTTCTGTGTTTGCCGCAAGATTTAAAAGAATTATGGGGTTTTACGTGCCAAAACCACTTTCTGCTTATAGGCACGCCATAGTGGAAAACTCCGGAAATTGCGACCATCTGGGGTTCTTTAACGTGCACCTAAATCTAAGCATACGGATGTTTTCGCATTTCGCCCCCATAGAAATGCGGCCGCCGTGGCCGTTATTCGATCCCGCGGCCTCGTGCCGCAAGATGGCCCTGCCTGTGCACCAAGCGCAGAAAAATGTAGTGGAAACGTACTTCACTACGCGTTTAATTGCGACTTCTGTAATTTACACGCCCATAATTACCGATATACACCGCAGTATAACTTTCTACGGTACGTTTCTAAGGCAACACCGCATTCACTAGAGGGACACCATCGAACTCATGGCTGAGTGGTAGCGTCTCTATCTCACACTCCAGAGAACCTGGTTCGATTCCGACCCAGCCCGTCTTGCAAGTTGTTTTATTTATAAATTGCTTTCCGCCATTTTTCGCTCACGGCCAACGCCGCCGACGCCGACTTTTCAGCGACACAAGCTCCTTAACGCTGTCGTGTTAAAATATTGAATATTGAGCTGGTGCTTGTTTGTCACTGCTCTCACAGCTTTTCTCGTGGTGTCTAGTCAGACTGAATTTCGCACACACACACACACACACACACACACACACGCATATATATATATATATATATATATATATATATATATATATATATATATATATATATATTAGTTCCGTACCCTACACAACTTGCCTCATTTCGTTTTTCGAAAATTTGTAATGAATTTCACGAAAAAGTGGTTTGTTGGACTCTGTACTTCAGAAAATCATGATGTATCCTGAAAAGTACAGCGAAACTTCTCATTCATTGAGTCTATAAGTGCCTAAAATACGGTATTAGGCCCCTATATATATGCTTTAAATGACTAATCTATATTGCTTTTCATGGGTGCCTAAAGTAACATTTATTTTTTAGTGCCTATAACTTCCACTTTCTGATTATAAGACGCAGTAGTAAATGATCGATGTCTTTACATAGACTTAACTGCGCATATACGTGAATAAAACCAATTTCATTACGTTTCCGAACTTTTTTTCCATGTTCTTGAGCCGAGATTGGTAAGCCTATAAGGCTAGGCTTCCAACGACGTGATGTCACGCGATTTAACTTCCCTCGTTCCCTTTGGGTCAAGCTCCACACTGCAGCTTCAGCATTCTCAAGTGCTTGGCTTTCTGGGAATTACCATTCATTGGATATTCTGGTGTGGTGTACGTTTTCGAAACTCTCTTCGACGACAGAGGCAGTAATCAGCTTTTGCTGGTTACTGCGTTTTACTGCGTACATTGTCTACAGCACTTAGTAAACGAATGGGCTCTATGTCGCAATAGTACATACTTTGACGTGGAGAGGAGCGGCTATTAGCTAGTTAAAGAAACAAAAAGAAAAAGAAAGTAACTTAAGCTTCTATCATGCGCTGCTAGAAAAGTGCTGCAGTGCTGACGGTTAAATATATAATTCCTTCATGACACTGCACATAGGTATGGATTTTTTGTGTATATTTGTGTTGTAGCGAAAGAAAAGGTCACGATGGTTTCATGCGGAGCGTTATTTCTCGGCTGAGTTTATTATCATGTTAGATAACACGTGTTCTATTTTTATTATCGTGTGTGTGCGTATGTGTGCGTGTGTGTGTGTGTGTGTGTGTGTGTGTGTGTGTGTGTGTGTGCGTGTGTGTTTGTGTGTGTGTGTGTGTGTGTGTGTGTGTGTGTGTGTGTGTGTGTGTGTGTGTGTGTGTGTGTGTGTGTGTGTGTGTGTGTGCGTGTGTGTGTGTCGCATTTGTTTGCTCCCAAGAAGCAAGGACGAAGCTCACCGTTCACTGCACCGTTAGCCAAAGAAGAAGTGTCACCCCGAGAACTTTTCCTTAGTTGCCTGACTGCCTCTTTGTCACTGGCTTGACAGCGCTTCACAGAGACATTAATTCTTCTGCAAATAATTGTGCACTTCCGAGAGCAGATTCCCATTCGGCATGCTCATTTTTTAAAATTCTTACAAGCACGTACGCCTTCTCCAAGTTTTCTCGCCCAAAATATTTTCCTTTCACGATTCGGCTACCTGTAGGTGAGACGTTCTCAATTATTTGCAGCCGCCAATGCAAATGCACAAGCAATAGGCGGCCGCAAGGCTTTCTTCTCAAGCTATGTTTCTTTTACGAGCTTTTTCAAAACAAACAATAAGAATATAATAATGGTGAAAGAATACATAATGGAAAACTGGGCGAATTCATATATGTTGTACACGGCACAAAACAGCGGGAACCGCGCAACACAGAGAAAGAGAAACAGACAGGACGAGCGCTGACTAACGACTGCAGGTTTATTTCAAAAACATGAATCATAAGGGTAATGGTAAACACATGCGCATCTTCAAACAAACCTTAAACGATGCTGTATACCAGCTTGCTCTGATAAGCTAGAATCAAATACTAGCGTGACGGATCCACCGCTGTACGATCAACAACATGGTTGTTTATGCAAAAGGGCAATTTCTTTTTCAAGGAGGGCGAAAGGTGGTTGGATGACGCAGAGATAACTTTCTTTTTCCATGTGATATGCTTCAAGCATTTTACGTGTATGTTGTTCTGTGCAGTTCGCGCTGCTTTGTACCATGTATAGACGAACAAACGAAGAGAATTTGCTGGCGGGATGAAATTAGGCAACTTGCAGACATAACTTGGAATCAACAAGCGCAAGATAGGGGTAGTTGGAGATCGCTTGGAGAGGCCTTCGTCCTGCAGTGCACATAGAAGAAGAAGAAGAAGAAGAAGACGAGGACGTTGCTGCTGCTGCTGCTGCTGCTGATGATGATGAGGATGATGATGATGATGATGGTGATGATGCTGATGATGATGATGATGATGAGGAGGAGGAGGAGGAGGAGGAGGAGGAGGAGGAGGAGGAGGAGGAGGAGGAGGATCATTAGAATATTCTCTGGGAAGGAAGCAATGCCTGAATTAGCACGCTGCGTAGCTGTGCCTGAGATTGAGGTTGTCATCTCTGAGCTAACTTGGATTGTCGGCACTTGTCGCCACCTTCCGGATGTAATCTCTTGATTACGCTATGGCTGCGCGTCAACACGGAAGAGCCAGGCAAGGAGATATAAAATTAGTCGGCACTATGCGAGTCTGCGCATACACTGTAAACGGAAATAACTCCGAGGTGGGAGTATACTGCTTGTCCTCTAGCGACCCCCCGGTTCGGAGTTTATTATGCTCCGTATGATCGGAGTAGAATTTTTACTCCGCACGAGCGGAATTTTTGCGTGGAATTATGGGAGGTTTTTTTCTGTCTTTTTTTATTTTTTGCTTTGCAATTGACGGAGTTTTTTCGAGGTGCAACGGGAGTATAAAAAGAGGCATCGCGTCA
This sequence comes from Dermacentor albipictus, assembly GCF_038994185.2. Lineage (NCBI taxonomy): Eukaryota > Metazoa > Arthropoda > Arachnida > Ixodida > Ixodidae > Dermacentor > Dermacentor albipictus. The sequence goes on from NC_091824.1 coordinate 117,730,374, forward strand.
GTTTGCGCGAACATGTTTACATGCAGAGGCTGCTGGTCAAATTTCGAAATATGCACACGAGACCGCGTCAAATTCGATGAAACAAGTCAATGAAAGCACATATATCATGACATACATAAACATTCCAGAAACGCCCAATGCAGAAATTTGAAAGACATCCCACGTACACGCGATACTCAAGATGCAACGGTGCCAGTATATATAGCCACGATACTGTGTGCCTCGAAACCGCCAAGGGAGCAGCTGTGCTGTTTTCAGAATTACGACTCACATGCTCGTTCATACGAGATCTGCCTCTTTGAAACTAACAGAATACCTTAATCAACACAAAACTGTTAATTCAAAATAGTGAGATAAAAAAAGTTAATGGCGTTATTTTTCAATACTATGCCATTCTGTGAGTGCTGAAGCGACTTCGCACACTGCCGGCGTTCGCGGCCAAAAAGTAGTGCGTTAGTTACAGTAAGCTAGAAAAATGTAAGTGCATGTGCTGCATAGCAAAATTACATTTTTTCGATATAGTGGTAGCGTAGCAAGAAATTATTACGTGTGAGCATGACCCGCAGCAGCCGACGTAACACCGAAAAATGCGCAGACATACATTTATACACCGCACTACTTGCTCTGAGTACAAGCAATCTGTCTCGGTTGCGAAAAGGAGCTACATCGCTGATCTGTCGAGTGGACCCCTAAACTCGTAGCCAGCAGGCATGCGTCTAAATCAGTGTCTCGGATAGAGCGTAATGTTAATGCAATATCGGAAGCAACGACGTGACCAAAACCTATATGCGCGATAACAATTCGATTCACATCGCTCAATAAGAAGCTTTATTTTAAGCACACATATATACTTATGTCCTACCGTTTTTCTTCGGGCGAGGATATCCGTTCACAGATAAATAAAAACAGTTGCTTGCACTCCGGTCTCTCTCACTGGCAACACAGCACCGCAACGAACTTGGGTTACGCCATTCATGCGCGACTAGCACGGATGTCGTCGCTCGAACAGTGGCTGCTGTTGCCATTGCTACGCGGTCCTTACAAACATTACACCGGACGTTGTCAGCATGTACTCAAAAGGACATAGAAGTGGCATTTCACGTACTGAAGAACACAAGACAGGGTGACGCAGCACGGAAACACAACCAGAACGTGAGCCGACATCACGAGCCAGTGAGCAGCTTCGAGGTATACCTAAGCCTTTTTCCGCACTTGAAAACGTGGTTCTTGCAATCATCGTTGTCAGCAAAGTGATCACAGCTAATGTACTTGAAGCTGAGATACAGTGAGCTTCAGGCATGCCTATAACACTTTCTGGAAGGAGATACGGGAAACAAATTGACGAAACGCTGTCACGGAACGACACTTCACAGACGTAAACAAACCGTCAGCCATGAGCACTGCCCGCTCCGCCGAACGCGCCCGGTCGCTGGCGAGGCGCACAGCCTCATGGGAAGCGCCACGTGACTAACCTGTATCGGCGGAGGGGAGTTTTTCAAAACTCCCTGTCGGAGTTTCACGGGAGAACAAAATTTTTAAGCGGAGTAAAATCGCGTCATGTCGCCTTAATACTCCGGCAGCTAGCCAGCGGAGTGAAACGAGGGAATGGCGCTGTTTTGCTCCCATACATCGGAGTAAATATTTGAGGAGGGGAGGTTTTAGGGCACATCACCTCTTAAAAACTCTCAGTTGGGTTTATTTTCGTTTACAGTGTACTCGAGTACCCGCCGACGTAGTTAAAGGCTATATATACCCTTGATTACCACGCATCGCGCGATGTACAGCTGACTGGTCCCGCATGAACAGAAACAACAGCTTTCCTGCTAAGCGTGTCAATATCTCCTGGATTGTCGAGAGCGTATATATATATGCGGCATATACACAGTGCACCTCCACTGACAATGTTTCTGGAAAACGTGATCGTACGAAGCGTGGCGACATCCCCATTGTAAAGTATTGGCTGTCGGATTTTCCGCGTGACATCACGGCTCAAAGCGGGCAGCATACGGCGAGCATGTACAGGCCCACTAGCATAAGGACACGTATATATACCAGACACTCGGTAGAAACATCTTTCGCGTCATTGCAATGTGTGCGAACGAAAGGCTCTTGATATGCGATGGGAGATTAGATTCTTCGAGTGAGTTTTGTCCGTAGACTCTTCTGACACCGTCTTCTCACTGCAGAGAGTAGCTTGCTTGCTTGTTTTGTGTCAGCTAGATGAGTTAGTCATGGCGCTTGTAGATTTTAGTCAGAGGAAAGGAAACCTGTCTGTTTTCTCAGTAACTGTTACATCGCCTATGCCCACTGCTTCACACCCGTCTTCCAGACAGAAATCTCGTGAACGTGTTACGTGCCTCATTGCCCTTTCTGAGCTGCACTGCTGATGCGCTATATATACGCCTGCTTCATTCAAATTCGGCTCTCCTGTTTATATGTCGCAGTTGAATTCTCGAACCGAGAATGCGTCTCTTGAGTGCATTCGGAAGAATTCCTCTCTTTAGCATCCCTTTTAGAATCAGCGGAGGGGGGGGGGGGGGGGGGTGCAGTGCCTCGATCAGCACGTATTCATGAAGCTCCTTGTAAAGGCACGCGCGCTCCGCACTGGGAGCACTGCCTCCGCAGACTCCGAGAGAGAAAAGCAAAAAAAGACTCCCCCCCGTCCGGGCCCTCCCGAGCTCGCACTCCGTGACGGACGCGCTCAGCTGCTCCGCGCGCCGGTGACGTCACGACGCCAGTTCCGGTCGGAAGCGATAAAAACGCGTTCACATGCCTTCGCGTATACCTTTAGCAGGAAGGAAAGTTCGGAACGACGAAACGCGCCGTTTCGCGGGGTTGTTTCGCATTTGCCGCTCACTTTTTTTTTCTTTCTTTCTTCTTATTATTAGCTCGCTAAGTTGTTATGCAGGCATGTTGGAACTCCTCCTTCGCCTGCTCTGCAGGGCTGCTTTCCGGCGTCTTCGACGAAGCAGTGTGGAGTCAGTGATCCTATTACATGACGAAGAAGCCGGCGTTTATGCTGCCTAATAAGGGTGAGCTCAATTACTCCGCGCAGACCTGTGAAGCGGTGTTCTTGTATTGACTTTGTTGTCTTTATTTCTTTCTTGCTTCGCTCGCTCACGGCTGACATTGCGCCACCTACACGTAGCAGTAGTCAGCAATGCGTGCTAGAACTAACGATCTGGCTTCGACTGCGGATGCATCGCCTTGTGAAACCTCCAGCCGGGTGCGTCGCCGTGACGTAAGCTTCCTGTACGACACGCAAATGAAGAATTCAAAGGACGCCTTTTGTGTGCCCCGTTCCGCCCTTTTGTCGCAAGATGCAGCGTCTTAGGTTGGCCAACGCGACCGACAAATGAGACCCTCGTCGTCGAGTCTTGGAAGGACGCGACAGCGCGATGATGGATGAGATTTGACTTAGTCGCACCGGATTGACACAACGTGCATCTAGGTACAAACCACTAAGTGGTGCAGACCTATGAACACATGGCACACAGCTTACATTTATTTATCTATGTTTGAGTATATACATATAACTTCCATTCACTCACGATTCTCATATTCCTTGTGCAAGTGCCCCCACATTTGTGAGCGATTCTTGCTTTATATATCAATGGGATTAGCATCCTTAGCCTACTTCGGCCACTTTGGCGTGATGCTGCTGTCTGATATCTATAGCCCCTAAAGCATTGCTCACGCTCGCGAAACAAAACATGGTATAGGCGGCCCTAATCTTTCACTTAGGTGTCTCTTGGTGGCACTCGCACTTCGACGTTGGTGTCCTTTAGGTTAAGCGGACGAAGGTCTTTCTCCTAGCACGATATGCGAGTGAGGAGCGAGGGAAGGCGAGGAGGAAGCGCAGCGCGTGCCACCTGGTGGGGCGTAGCCCCCAGGTGGTTAGGCGAATCTAGACCACACAAAGCATGCCATGGCGGTTCTAATCAGGACAATGGAAACAAAGAACATCTCATTTGCTATAATCAGTGACCCATATGTCCGAACGCATGAAATCGTTGGTGTTCCTTCTAGTATTCTTCATTTCAACGCCACCAATCATCCTAAAATGACTATATTATGTGCAGCACACGGCTATGATTGCTTTCCAGTGACCATTTCCTCGCATGTAGTGGCGGTAACCTTTTCAAGTAACTCCGTTGTGTTTACTGTTATCGGGGTATACGCGCCGCCGCACACTGACATAGATACTTACTTAAACAGCATCACTGATTGCCTTGCCCGGATAGGCCCGGGGATGGCAGTAATCGCTGGCGATTTCATTGCCAAACATACCCTCTGGGGCCGTGGCGGCTGCGATAGTAGGGGCACAGCAGTCGTTCAGTTGATGTGTCAACACGGATTACAACTATTAAACGACCCCGAATCCGAACCTACATTTGAAAATCACTACAATGCCAGTTGGATTGACCTTACCTTGGTGACTTCTTCGATGGCTCCTTTAGACTTTGAGTGGCACGTTAGTAACGAAGAAAGTCTTGCTGAACATAAGCACACCGAATTTGGATTCAGTTTGCAACAGCCGCCCCCGTTGAAGCGTTTGACCCTTGCAGGCCGCGCCCGAGTCTTCCAGGCCCTTCGGGAAATGACATGGTTCTCCCAGGTTCAGGGCTCTGCCCTTCGCTCCGGTGAAGCCCTAGACTTTATAATCAGTAAATTCTATACCATTTACAACCATCTCATCCGCCGTAACTCTAGATTTACCAAGTCCGGCCCACGTACTCCGAATTCCTGGTGGAACCCGGAATTAGGGGTGGAAAGAAATAGGGTAAGGGCCATGAGACGTCGTTATCAGCAGGCACGTGACCCGGTCATGCGTGGACATTTGCGCGCCCTGTTTGCTCGGGCGCGGGGAACGTACCGCAAACACATAGCCGAGGCGCAGCAGAGTGCGCTTAAACGTTATTGTCAAGAGTGTTCGAAAAGGAATATTTTTGGCATTCCTTTTCAGACAGCATTTAATAAAATTCGGCCGCCAATACACCTCCCGGCACTCACCCTTCCGAATGGTGCAAAGACTATGGACACCCTCCAGTCAGCGGCTTTGCTCCTCCACGCTCAATTCCCAGCGGACGACAGGTTACGGGATAATCCTTCCCATGCGGCTATTCGACTGGTCGCCGGCAGTGCCGCGGTTAGTCACACGGACGACAGGGCCTTTACTCATCATGAAATAGAATACGCGATTGCGCAGGGCAGGGATGGTTCCGCCCCTGGTCTAGATGGCGTCACTCTTCCCATGATTAAAAATATTTTTCAATTTCATCCAGCTTTCTTTCAGTTTCTCTTTAATTCGGCTTTGAAATTGGGTCATTTCCCTTCCACTTGGAAGAGAGGGCGCATTATATTTCTTCCTAAACCTGGTCGTTCCCCAGACCAGACCTCATCCTACAGACCTATCGTAATGAATTCTCTCTTTGGCAAAATTCTAGAACGGCTCCTCAACTCTCGTCTTTATTTTTTCCTCTATTCCCATGACCTCATACATCCCCATCAATTCGGTTTTACACATGGGAGGAGTGCCGTCATGGCTCTATATGCCCTGAAAGAGCGGCTCTTACAATTTAAACAGCAGAAGACACCGGCTCTGATCATAGCACTTGATTTCAGGGGTGCGTTTGACTCAGTGTGGCACCCACTGGTATTGTACTTTTTACAAAAACATGGCTGTCCCCGTAATCTTTTTAATTTATAAAATCGAGAGATTCTCGCCAGCCTGTTATTCTGGGCGTGTCCCGCGGAGGACGGCTCTTCGAACTTTTTGCGGTGCTGTGGGCCTGTACAGTCTTCGCGTAATCGAGAGATTGGCAGAGACGGTCTTGAATTCTGTAAGCGATTGGGCACGGGAGAATCGCGTTCATATTAACACAACAAAATCGTTTTTCATGGCATTTCCACATGGATGCAACTCCATGAAGACCAGTGCCCTCCGCGTGGCTGTGGGTAATGACAGGTTGCAGCGGAAAGACAAGCTCAAAATTCTTGGCGTTATCTTCGATTCCCGATTAGGCTTCAAAGAACATGCTGATTTTATACGTGAGAAATTGGAACTGATGGCTCCTAAAATTACGACTTACATAAACATGCACCATTCTATCACTCCCATGGCGATTCGGGCTCTATACAAACAAGTGGTGCTTCCGGTCATTACCTACGCAGCCCCGGTCTGGTGGCCAGAATTTCCGGACAGCCTATTAAAGGCTAAAGTTATCTCGTTACACCGGATTCCCCTCATTAGTCTGACTGGGGCCTACCGTACAACACGTACATCGGCGTTACAGGTTTTATTGCGAGCGGCACCTCTCCCCCTTGAGTTAGAGCGGCTTCGTGCCGAGTTCCACCTATTTCTCCTCCGCAGGCCTACTTGCTATGGTCTTGAATATTACATTCCTCAAACAGTTGACTTCCCTTACAACCCCTGGCTCGATCACCCAGCAGACAGATATCGCTGTCCCTTTGCCCGACTCAGCAGCGCGGCGGTGTCGAGGTATGCATCTGAACAGGCTGTACATATATACACAGACGGCTCTTATTCTGGATCTTCTGCAGGGGCTGCGTACGTAGCCATGGAATCTCAACACCGGATTTTAAAAATTGGTAAATATAAAGTGGAACAAGCTGGTGGTGCGTACTGCGCAGAGGCCATTGCGTTTCTTGAGGCCCTCAATTATGTGGCAATTTCACGACCTACGCGGCCTGTTAAGATATACTCTGACTGCCTGTCCTTGTTGTCAGCGATCGCGGCACTGCGGTCCGTTGATACCCGTGTGGTTCACATTAAGAGAGCGCTCAGTAATTTATCAAATTCCATGGAAATAAAATTATATCACGTACGGGGGCATTCCGGAATCCTGGGTAATGAATTGGCTGATGAGGCGGCAGCGAGTGCTGCGCGCTACGGAGTATCGCGCCGTACTTCTCTATCTATCCGTTCTCTCAGGACCCAATTCTTTAAGCAGATGGAAAGAGAATGGCAAATTGAATGGGCCGCTGAGAATGCCAACACGGCGCTTTTCTTGTGGATACCCACAATCAAATCTATTCCAGAATTTTTTCCCCCTCATAAATCCATAGCTCATATTATTACTGGACACGGTCGCTTCCCATATTACCTTAAACGCTTCAATCTAGCTCCTCATAATCTGTGCATCTGTGGGCTGGTCTGTGAATCTTTTGAACACTACCTGACTGAATGCCCCATTACGGCGGCACTTGCGAGCCAGCTAACAACCCCGCCGGGGAGCCGTCCTGGCCGGACCCCATACCACCTTCTCTTGGAGCACAAACGAAACCTGGCCATCCTTCTCCGAATGGCTCACCTTATCTGTGACTCTTTGCCGGATTATCCGCGGGGCAGCTCGCGGGTGGATGCGTCCTAGCTCGTATTTTTGCCCAAGTTTCTATCCATGTTCCTCACATCATTCTACTTATTCTCATCTCTACCAATGAATGCGTTTCACCTACATGCGCAGTTGGGCTGCAATGCTCCATTCTACATGTCATGCGCCCTTGTTCTGGATGGACAACTCGGCCTTCCTTGTGGGTATGCCGATCAAAACCTCGGGTGTCACCGCATGGCCCGACGTGCGTGCCCGGTGTCGTGGCTGACACTAAATCCAGCGGCTGGGACGGCTGTTCACTTTGCTCCAGCAAAGGATGGGTCGGCACATACTGCTGCCATCCTCCTCACGTTACAATTGTGCACACCCGGACGGCTGGGGGTCGTGGCGGACCCTTACTCCAGCGGCTTGGAGGGGCATGCGGAAGCTCATAAGTGCCTCCAACGTCGAACGCCATATGCGTACACCTTATACGTTTTCCACCTGCCTTCCGTAGTCTCACCCAGGATCACACATGGTGACAAATGCCTTTCCGAAGGCCCTTTGTACCTTACAGTTGCAGCGTCACGAGAGGGGGTCTGCCCTGCTCTCCGGCGTACGAGCATTTGGGCGTTGCACACCCACACTGCGGCAACATAGGCGCCTTCAATTTTCTTTGTGGGGCATGTTGCCTATGGCTGCTATCAATCCGATCATGATTTGAGTGGGCGAACAATGGGCATGCCGTCGCGTCCACGTTGCGTGCTTGCCCGGCGGATATCCGAAGGAACGGCGTACCACAACGTCGTCAATAGTCACAGAGTACGTTACTGTACATTTGCGTACACTAGCCTTCGTTCTGACCTTCAACATCCGTTTCTCGCCAGCCTGTTATTCTGGGCGTGTCCCGCGGAGGACGGCTCTTCGAACTTTTTGCGGTGCTGTGGGCCTGTACAGTCTTCGCGGTCATCTCTCAACCGCGTGACGTCCTAAATGTATGATCCACAATCTGGTCCGTATATTATACCTGCTCAGCCCACAGTACGCACGAATTGCCTGTACTTGTTTCGCATCATTTACCTGTGCGTTTCCCTAGCTATTACCTTGCTTCTCTTCATCGTTATTTTTTAATATTTTTTTTTCTCGTTGTTTTAATTTTAATTTTATCTTACAGTTGATAACTGGCTCAAAGTCTATCATAGCTATGCTAACTGGCCCCTCAATTCTCTCACGGGACACAGTGTCCCTGGCACCGGGACGGGCAGTCACTCCCTCCGCAAGGGCAAGCATTACTCCGTCGCCCATTCAGTACGAGCCATTGTCTTTCTCTCATATTGGGTGTACCCACTTGTCTTCATATTATTTTTCCCATTCCTATGACTTGCGCCGCTATTGCGCAATTCATAGCGCATTCATGGTCATTACTCATGAGCGACGCCGGGGACACAATCGCGCCTAGCTCACTGAGTTTTCCCCCAAAACTGAACGAAATCGCCTTATTTAAATGAGAAATATAGCGGTTTCGCGGTCCTTTATCAGCCGCGTGGAAGCTTAAACATATTGTATACCGTCTGATCCGCATTGGCACCGACTCAGCAAACAGTAACTCCGGATTTCAAGAACATGTTTCAAATCATTTCACATCTCAAGCGTACACACCACCAACTGTTACCTTGCTTCTGTGCACTGCCATTTCAACTTGTTTTGTACGATGCTCCCTAGCTGGTACGTGTGTGGATGGGATGGGTAGTCACCAACACTTAAAGGTGCAATCACAACCCAGTGGCACATTATGCACGCATCATTGTTCTTCTTCCATATTGGGTTTCCCCTCCTGCATTCCCATTCAATTCACTTTACTATGACTTGTATTAGTAATGTGCCTGCCTATTGTCGTCTGTATAGATTCTGCTGGCTCATTATATATGTGCCAGCAGAATCTATTCATCCTTAACCCATTCTTTTTCAAGTTTGCAGTATTTTTCCTCATCCCAGGCATCCAGTCTTTGTTCGTTCAGGAGCCCAAGCCGATCCCAGCTTCCAGCACTTCGGGCACTTGGTCTTCGTTCTCTCATCATTACGCTCGCCTTCTACACATTGCATCAATAAACGCTTTACGCGGGGTTTTCGGTCCTCGCTGAAGGAGTCTTGGACACTCTGCAGTTGCCGTGCCCACCATTTATTTTTCCAATTGGCTTTTACTTTCAAACACGTACGTTGGGTCATTACCCCTCATTTTTTTCTGTTTAATTGGCTTTAAACCCGTTATTGCGTTTCGTAGGTACGGGTTTCCCCCTTTTTCTTTAGTTTTTTTTTTTATCATCGGGGAAAAGACGAAATCCGGGGCGTAGCCCCCAAGCGAGCGGCGCACGAAGCGCACCTTACGTGCCCTCTGTGGTGCTGACGTCAGAGCATGTAATGAGCGCGCGCACAGCTGTGGGCTAGCAAGCGAGCGAGCAGGTGAACGCCGGGAGGGGAGAAGCAAGAGAGGATGGAGTGACGTCACATCCGCTGTGCTAAGCAGATGTTCAGTCTATGCCAGGCAACTGTTTTCCATTAATTAGCCGATTAAATACCAGGCCACCTTCTTTTGTGTGGCGTCATTAGTGAGGTCATTGCTTCCGCTTTCTACTTCCGGGTATCCAGGAATTCAGCTAAAGTCGTGCTCACGTGGTGAATCTCTAAAATCTACGATGCTGTGCGGTAATCAGTGATTTCTAATTAATTCTTATTATTCCAGACACTTCGGTAACTCAACTTGTAACTAAACTTATGCTCTGATATCATATTGTCATGGGTGGGGCTACACACCGGTAATTATAGAAAACGAGCGTGCGGAAAAGAAAAGCATTTATTGAGGCGAACTTGTGCACCGCATAAACAAAAGCAACTAGCCCAGTAACAGCAACATGTGCGAGTACGAAAGGCGATCGACAAAGCAGAGCATCACTTATGTGCGGACAGTATTTAAAGGCTGTGACGGGAACCTGCGTACAACTATCGCGAGATCGTGCGAGTTGCCCTGCCTGATACAATGGGCCCATCGTTTTTTTTTTTCGTTCCCGGTTGTCTCAGGAGGTGAACCGGAATGGTGCGCAAGAAACAAGAGTGTCACTCGATGCTCGTGCCACTAAAATATAAATTACATGCCGACTGATAAAAGTGAGAACGAGAACTCTTCTAGCTGGGAGGGAACATTATAAAGTTTTACGGCTGAAAAAGACGCATATGCAATCGTGATGTAGTTCATTCGAAGTCAACTATGCTAAACTTCAGTTTTACAGAGCCGGCCAGAAGATGATTCTACAGGCAGAGACGGCAAACTAGTGCGCCAGTACGTACATCTCATTCAACATTTACTTTTACGCATTTCCCGCCATGTATTTACGAGGAGGGATGCTGTTCTGCTATATCTCATTGGACGTATGTATTTCCAAGCGCTTCCCACCATATAGACAGAGTGCTAATACCCGTCTGCGTTTAATATAAAGTACGCAATAAAGTGTAGTTGAGGTTTAAACTTTAATATTTATTCATTTCGTGCACAGAAGTCTCGTGGACCCCATGTTGACACTTATACTTAACCTCAAAGGGAATGTATACACGCAGTGGCCATGTTGCGCATTTTGTTGTTGTGCTTTTGTGCGAGACTCGGTGTCTAATTTAGCCGTTCATGTGGAATTGCTCAGAATCCTCCGTGTGTGTTCGCGCAGTGACTGCTTTGCAAGTACTGCATCGCGCTTCCAATTATGGTTTCCGTGCATGGTGCCCATGAACAAACTATGTTTGTTGCGTCTGTTAGTGTACTTATTGTTTTTATACCATTGGATTTTATTTTTTTGACAGCACGGTTTGCTCGAGTAGCAATAAGCTCAAGATATCCGACTCAATAGGGGCTTTTAGAGCCTTTCTTTTTGTTTTGCTCTTCCTTAGCGCCGAAAGCGTCATCAAATATTTTTCGCACTGATCTGACATTGGGCCTCTTCGATTATCCCTCCCTGACAGTCCCGGACTGCCCGAGGCAGCGCTTTGAACCAATGAGCGTTTCGTGTGCAGCATCTCGGGCAGTGACAGTCCGAGATGACAGATAGAAGAGGCCCATTGTTGTGCCCTTTCTGGCTCGGGCGGCCATTTACGAAGGCTTACTCACTGACATGGGCAAGGCACCTACGCACGATTCTCGCTGAAGAGAAGAGACTGTTGAATGCCTTTTGGATCTTTGTCTCCGGTATGTTACCCTCGCGCGGAGCTGCCTGCAGAGCATAGAACCGGCTGGACTCGAGACCGTTTTCGGAAGCGAAGATCCTCGGGCCATGGCCGTGAGCGTTGCTAACGCAGAAGGCAACCACACCATTATTGCAGTGCATCAAGTCAACAGGTCTCTGCGAACGTCTATAGACATGGTGCGCACAATTAGTTCACTTTCTCTCTTTTTTTTCTTTTCATTTCCTAGCTCTTTTCCCCCTGTGTATAGCGTATATCAGAACGAATCGACATGCGCCTGGTCAGCATCCTGATCTTTCTTCCCCCTCTCTCTCTCTCTCTCTCTCTCTCTCTTGTTTAGGAAACACCAGCAGATTTTTATTAGGCAACACACAGTACTCTGGCTGTGTCGTAGCTATAGTCGAGACGTTGGCTGCTTCTACGGCATAGACCAGGACGCAAGGGGGTCAGGTCGTTATCTCTTAGGAAAACGCCATTAATGCCAGAGACCTCAACCCAAATCTGGGAGCCACGTGTCCGAATGAGACAACGACTCGCTCGACCGCCGACGAACAAAGGAAGGACAAAGGAATGAAAAAAAAAAGGCGGGCATCGAGGATGCAAAAATAGACGATACTTGCGCCATTCTGAATCTTTCCACGTATCGCTAATATCCCCCACTATGTACTGCACGTGGTGATTAGGGCGACGCCATTTCCGCCTACACATCCTTCTACTCTTTGTTTCCATACAAGGCATAGATTTATTAGAGGAACCTGTCAGACAAATGGCGCTTGCCGTGCTAGAAATTGCGCCGCTATAGCTCGCGGAGGGCGCCATTTTAAGGCTGCTTGCACCGTTGAAACCAGATACTTTCTGTTTTTTTTTAGCCCTGAACGGTACCTTTATTTTCTATCACGAAGGCTACAGGCGCCATGAATATGACTCGGAACTTGCGGTCATATTGTTCTGTGCAGTAACTGCGAGAGAAAAAAATTCGTCGCGAGCGTCTGGAACTAGCGACCATCTTAAGGTCTCAGTATCCTTACAGTAATTTAGCGAGGCCGATCGCCCGACGCGCTTTTAGCGCCTTTGTTCAAGGAGCGCGCCGTGCAATATGCAGTTGCCAGTAGTTTTTGAGAAGATGGGCCAAACTGACAAAATCCGCGTCACTATGATCGCGGCGCACTTCCGTTCTTCTTGCGAGACGAGCGAAACGGCTCTTCAAGCGTGTAAGTGCATAAGGTATAATAAAATCTGCGGTATAGCGACGCGTTCCTGAGTGCGCTCGCGCCACCTGTTGGAGACCGCTGCTATACGATAGAGCTTCCATACGTCCGCCCGTCAGTCGTTTCCGATACCCCGTCTTCGTCTTCGTGGTCTCGTTATCGCATCGTCCTCGGGCCACCTTTTCATCGGCTTCACTTTTACAATGTATTGTGAAGAAAAAAAGAGCTTATACCATATAGCAACTCGCTGGTACTGAACTCTAATTGTCCGTGTGGCTGCGCGCAGTTGGAGAACGGACGCGCTAAAGACTCAGCTATCGCGCAACATCCTGCGTGACTCTCAACTCATGATACTGAAGGGCTGGGACGCAAACACGGACACAGGAAGTAGCGAAGATGTCCACACCAACGCCCACTTTCGACGGTTTCAACCCTGTTTTTATCACACGGCGGCGAAAACTGAAAACTGCCTTCCTTTACTCAAGGGCCATGGGAACATTAATTCCCATTTTTGAAATTTTCTATTGTGTATGTGCAAATGACTGTATTTAGGTTGAACGATTGACCCCTCCCCTCTATAATGCTTGTATGCCTTGAGGATAAAATAAATAAATAAATAAATAAATAAATAAATAAATAAATAAATAAGGCAAGGCAGCGTCAAGCCGTCAATTATTGAAAGGTGTGGGCACTCACCAAAGAAAACTGTTTGGGCATGGTAATTCCTGTTTGTGCAAGATAACTGATGGCTGACTTGAACACGCCCTGCCGCTGTTAGGGATATGCCAAGCCTCGACCATACGGCGAACTTCTTCGTTATGAACAAAACTATACTAGTGTCTGCAAATTTTGTAGTATATACACATGAAATAGCGACAGTGCAGCGAAAGGTTAGACGGTGTTCGTCCTTTCAACGAATGTTCATGTTCAATGCCAACGGTGCCTCTGGACATTCTCGACGTGTCTCTCAACACGTTCTCAACAATGTGAACAATCAGAATGAGAGACATCATCGACAACCTCTTTAAGCATTCTCAACATCAAATATTTCCTTGTTGTAAAGCCTATGCTACAAGGAGGAGGAGACAAAGGAGAGGAAAGACAGGGAGGTTAGCCAGTGTAAGTACCGGCTGGCTACCCTGTGCTGGGGAAAGGATAAAGGGAATAAAAGGAGAAAGAAGAACAAGAGGGGAAAAAATGGAAACCAGAAAATTCACACAGTAACGCGAAACTACGCGCTACAACACTCAAAGGCGGTCGCACAATTCGCATGTCCTTAAAAACTTCAGCAAAGCCCTTAAGGCATTGAGTGCGGAAGCCCGTCTGGACCAATGTCCTAGAGCTTTTTCCTCTGTAAAGGGGCGATTGTCCAGTTTTTCTAGAGCAGTCACGAGCACTTTTCTTGGCACTTTGTAACGGGGACAGTCACAAAGGAGGTGCTCAATCGTCTCCTCGCAGCCGCAGGTGTCACAAGTAGGGCTGTCGGCAATTCCAATGCGGAATGAATAGGAGTTCGTTAATGCCACGCCGCTATGCTACAAGTTTTCAATTGGTATTACGACACAGGCCCGATGAAAAAGGGCTATTTTAAATCGTGATGGAACTTCGTGATGACTGGAGACCCGTAGAGGATTTAGGATGACTAGTCACTGTGTCGTAATATTTAATTATTACTGCGACGACGCTGCTCAATCATCCCATGGAAACAACATACGATCACTCATGCTACTTTCAAGAACGGACGCTCCGGTGCGACTCCCTTGGTGGTTTTCTGCAGCTTCGCCTCTTTGCATACGCCGCGCTAGCTTGATGCTATAGCCGAAACCTCTGGGCGCACTAGAGTTTATTTTCCACATCCCTTACTTTAGCTTCGAGTTCAGTGCTGAAGTCCTCGATACAGCTCTACTAGTTGGTTTCAAATATTGTTTTCCTAAAAGAAAAAGTCTATCTTGTGCACTGCGTGACACTAAGGTAGAACGGGAATGTGTTTCGTGGGATGTCTTAAGAATGCTGATTGCGCTTCCGAGGATATTAGAGCGTAAGTTGTTATGGGCTCATTCCAATAGCCGTTTTAGTTGGCGATGTTGTCCGCCACCGCCGCTGTCGCCCCCGGTTTGCAACGCAGATATGTCGCCAGGAATGAGAAAAGAAACATATGCCCAGTTCCCGCCAGGATGGAGCCCGGGCCATCTGTGTGGCAGTAGGCTATACTGTAAAGGATGTTGACAAACGGCATGGATGCTGAGAAGTAATTTCGCCCCAGAGTTGTGGAAGATCGCCGTTTTCGGGCTTCGCCGAGAGCAAACCCAGCTGGGCGCTTGGGTAGCGAGTCAGGAGGCGCTCTTTGGCGGCAAACGGCCCGCGTAGCCACCTCGGGGCATCGTAACCTGTCGCACGTGCGGTCTGGAAACGTGGGAAAGGGTTCGACGTTGGGGGCCCTTTGGCCCGGAAGCGCGGACGGAGGTGCCCTGCCTGGGACGGACCACGGGCAAGGCGTCATTAGGGCGTCAATGGGCATGCCTGGTGTACAAAGGGGCAACTTAAAGCCAGAGGGATCGGTGACCCGATGCGCGGTCTCTTGAAAGACAGGCTGGCACCGGAGACACAATCCATCTATGCACTTAGCTTTATGGGCCCTCCGGAGGATACGAACCATCGGTGGGTGCGCTTCAGCAGGAGTGCTCTTTGCGGCACGCAGTTCGCGATGGTTTTAATTAAGGCGCGAGGACGGGGCGACGCAGATGTTCGTTCCCCGTAAGTGTTCTTAGTATTCAGCCATCGTTAACTACCACAGAGGGCGTCGCTTGCGATATCCACCACCCCATCGAAATCTAAAGACAGAAGATGCCGCTGCCTGGCGTAGGCTCCAGACATGCACTTACACGAACCTACACATATTACATCGGATACACCCCACATCCTACAGGGATGAATGCCCATGGTGTGGGGCCACGCCAACCCTATACCACATTACGTGGGAGTGCACACTACAAAACATAGAACACCTAGACACGAACACCACGAGGGAGCAATGGGAAGCACTGCTGTCCAGCTCGGCCCTCGACGACCAGCTCAAGCTGATAAAGAGAGCTGAGAAGATGGCAAGAGCCAGCGGAGCCCTGGACTAAGGGCCCCGACCATTAGCGGTTTTCTGATTATTCTTTTTATAAAGTTTATCTATCTATCTATCTATGCGGCACGCAGTTCGCGATGGTTTTAATTAAGGCGCGAGGACGGGGCGACGGAGATGTTCGTTCCCCGTAAGTGTTCTTCGAAATGTCGGGAGACTTTCCCATACATGTCGCAGAGCAGGACGGTTGGGATGCTGTTTGTTTATTTGTTGTTTGGTGGTTTCTTTCTCTCCCTCTATCCCTCTGAATGTTCCGAGGAACGCAGGGAGAGGGTGAGAGAGAGAGTGTGTCCAATGAGTGGCAGCCCAGTTGACCCAATCAGGTCACTGGGGTGTCGTGATTTGCCTTGAGGGGATTCGGGAGGAACTGAAGGGTTAAAACCTGGCTCCCGACCTCTCACGGGGGTTCCGGGCGCAGGAAAGGTGCTCTCTGCCGAGTTAGGGCGCCGGTCCCAGTGTAACCGAAGGGTCTTGACGTACGAACGGAGTTATGCACTATCGGCTATGCCGAGTTGATACGTCAGACCCACTGTAAATAGCTGTCGATGTAAATATTGCGTACATAAAGTTTTTTCTCTAACTGCAAACGTCTATGGCGTCCCATCTCTAATGAAAGAGGGGAAGCGACGACGACGGCAGCTGAAGAGAAGTTTCTCTACCAAGTAAGCTGGTTACGCCAGCTTGGAGCACTCTATGCTACGAGTGTTGGAAGGTGGAAAAATTATTGTGTCGTTTATTTCTTTATTTTGCGATGCTTCGCATTCTGTAATTCGGTCATTCATGCCAGTCGCGCTTGTTAATGCACACGCACACACGCGCACACACACATCGACGCACAAACCTAGCTTGTTTGTCAACCAGCGGCAGCTAAAAGAAACAGGATTACATGTATATAGTAATAAAACAATTGAGGAGGAAAAAAGAAAGAGAGAAGGCAGGAAATGTTAACTAGTAAAACGTCTGATTGGCTGCCATACTACGGAGGAAAGGGAAAAGGGGAATAGAAGAATGAGAGAGGGGGCAGCAAAAAGCGCGGTGAAAGCGCGCGCACGCGCGGATAGCGCCACGCGGTCGCAAACGTCCGCACAGGTCTGTCACCCTCAAGAAGCACACAAGTGCCTTCGCTGCATTGCGGACCGACGAGAAACGGTGTTCGAGTACCGCCTGCAGGACAGCGGCCGATCGTCCAGTCGTCGCAATGCTTTGGAGGTGGAACGACTGAGGCTGCCGAACCCTGTGGTTTTAAAAGCGCTGGTTTCTGCATTCTGATAATGCGTGAGCTCGCTTAATACGTCGCAAGTTCTCAACAAATAACGTCGGGAGGAAAAGACATATCCCCCGTCCACGTATTAAGCTCACTCGTGCATTCGCTTAGCTCAGGCCCTGAAGCGACTTCCACCACTTCAACGCTTGCACTGCGGTGCTTCTAGAAGCGTAGAAAATTCATTTTATTTAGGACTTTCCGCAAGCGACTCAAGCATAAAGCCTTGAAGCACGCCTCAGGGGGGCCGGATGTGCTCGAAAGCGCAGCCAACCGTCTTGACCTTCGTATCGCAGTTAACTATATATGTGAAAAGTAGCCAGGGTAGTGTTTATAGTCTGCAGGGCCGATACAACTTTAGATCGCACATAGGAAAGGTTTCTCAAGCCGCTTTTGGCAAAGTATCTCGCCCATTTCCTTTCATATATAGCCATCTTCTGACGGCAGTTACTTTCACCCATGAAAAAAAAAAGAATTAGAAATATGTGAGAATACTTGTGTGTAAAACTAAAAAGAGCGAGAAATACACAAATTTCACAAAACTTATAGAAATAGTGGAAAAAGAAATCCAGAGGACAAGTAAGATATAGCTATAACGTTATTGCAAAGACAAATATAACAAGCATCGCGAATGTTTGCCGGCCTTGCAGAGAATTGCGGAACATTTCTTTGCCTTCTTCAGCTTTCAAGGTTTTTCGGCTGGAGGCTGGTTTGTCGTCTTGTACTAACAAGCCCAAATAGGTTTAGTTTTATTTTTTGCAATTTTTTGATATCAGAAACTGCTGCAGACTCATTCAATGTAGTGAATGATGGCTAAATTACTAAAGCACTGCGAACGCTTATGAAAGCTTTATCGCGACATGTGAAAAGTATTCGTTGAATTTGTAAATACTCTGGCAAAACGCCTCTGGTTGCAGGGGTGATGGCAAGACTACAGATCAGCTTAGTTCAAAGGTTTTTTTTTTTTTTTTCGATTGCACCCTTCGGATGTATACGCGTCGCCGGTCTGTGAGCCTTGAATGCTGCCACTAGTGAAACGTAGCTGAAGTGCGAAACCAAGATTGGACATGATCCGAGACCTGCTGGCACAGTTTATCTAGGAAAGTAGTGTGAAGTGACACGGTGAAATGAAATCTCACCGATGCTTCTTCTTGCTTCTCCAGTGTCCCCCCCCCCCCTTTATTTTTTTACGGCGATACTGTATACCGCTGCTCCTCAATGCATTTGTCGTGTCCGTACGCAAAAATGTGGGCTGATCCCGGAGGTTGCGCAATACGGGGCCCACCCGCTACGGCGGTGCACATGAAGTAGGCTTTAAGCACTCTGCCGTAATAATAATAACAATAACAAATAATAATAAATGAAATTAATAAATCCAGATGCATTGTTTCAAGTCGATCGGTTTACTGGAATCGTTTGTGCACCGTTCATGGATTCACGAGCAGGAGGTATTGATATACGGAAATGGCAAAAGGTACGTACAACCATACACCCTGGACTCCCAAGACGACAATTCCACCGACTGTGGGGATGTCTGTGCTGTACAAACGAAAGACAGAGTGGTGATATCCGCTGTGTATATGTCTCCAGGCACATCCAAGTGTGATATTGAGAAGTGCATGAACACGCACTTCGCATGGTTTAGTCGCGATGACACTACCCCTGTGATCATCGTTGGCGACTTCAATGTGCAAATTTCAAAACCATACAAATGGTTCACTCAATTTGTGCTAGAAAAGTTTGCTTTGAAGTACCACACCAACTCAAGTCACTAAACTACTCAACGGTCTGGTATAGATTTAACTTTAGAAAAGATTCTGCCTAAGGTTGTAACCGAACGAATCTGTATATATCGCAGTAATCACAAAGCTGTCGTCACTACCATTACCCCAAATGGTGAAAATAAATACATGCTCCCTCGTCTAACCCCGTGTGATGCGCTACAGCTTCACTGGTCAACCACCTTCACAGAATGGAATGGCTCCTGATTTTTTTTTATTTCCCTTATTTAACACGCCTCTTGCACCCCAAGTGGTCTTCAGGAACTCGTCGTTCCAACACACGTTCCAGACAATGGGGTTACCCGGAAACAGGGGCCCCAAATTAGAAAGTCGCATCATGCATACATCTCTACATTTCTGCGTTGCTGCATATGCGGCAGCTTTGCACACCGCCCGTTCAGACCGGGACGCGTAGTGGTGAAAATGTTGGACTGCCATTCGTCCTTTCAAAGACGGCCAACCGACCGACCGACCGACCGAGGAGCGATACCGTCGACGACGACTCGGCAGAAAGGAAAAGGCGCCGCACCGCCGAACAATGGCGAAAGTTTGTTTTGACAACGTGCAAGGACGTTGTCGACCAAAAAAGATTGCGGCATTTGCCGCCAATCGGTGCCCGTCTCTCTCTCTCTCTCTTCCTCTCTCTTACTTCCTTTTCAGTTTCTTTTATTATTATTATTATTATTATTATTATTATTATTATTATTATTATTTTGCTGCGGCGTTCCGCGCAGGAAAAGCACTTTCTGCCCAGTTATCCCACTGCAGCGCTTTTCCATCGTTCGAACCACGAAACGGCGAAGCTTACGGTTGTCGAAGTGTTGGTACGTATTGCGTGTAGGCACGGACGACAGCGGCAAGTTTTAGATGACAAAGTACTCGTTATGCTGCAATCGTATGACTAACAAATAAATACAGCAGTGGTATAGAACAGAGGAAGGAACAAGAAATGCTGGCTAGTGAGAGGGAGTTTCACGGCCGGGAAACTACATAGTCGGCTGTGGAAGACGTCGTAGTGGGTGAAGGCTTGAAACGATTAGTTTTGATCACCTTAGGTCCTTATGAAGAAAAGTATTCATGAGAAAAGTCAGGTTTATCTGTCTGTCTGTCTGTCTGTCTGTCTGTCTGTCTGTCTGTCTGTCTGTCTGTCTGTCTGTCTGTCTGTCTGTCTGTCTGTCTGTCTGTCTGTCTGTCTGTCTGTCTGTCTGTCTGTCTGTCTGTCTGTCTGTCTGTCTGTCTGTCTGTCTGTCTGTCTGTCTGTCTGTCTGTCTGTCTGTCTGTCTGTCTGTCTGTCTGTCTGTCTGTCTGTCTGTCTGTCTGTCTGTCTGTCTGTCTGTCTGTCTGTCTGTCTGTCTGTCTGTCTGTCTGTCTGTCTGTCTGTCTGTCTGTCTGTCTGTCTGTCTGTCTGTCTGTCTGTCTGTCTGTCTGTCTGTCTGTCTGTCTGTCTGTCTGTCCGTCTGTCCGTCCGTCCGTCCGTCCGTCCGTCCGTCCGTCCGTCCGTCCGTCCGTCCGTCCGTCCGTCCGTCCGTCCGTCCGTCCGTCCGTCCGTCCGTCCGTCCGTCTGTCTGTCTGTCTGTCTGTCTGTCTGTCTGTCTGTCTGTCTGTCTGTCTGTCTGTCCGTCTGTCCGTCTGTCCGTCCGTCCCTCCCTCCCTCCCTCCCTCCCTCCCTCCCTCCCTCCCTCCCTCTATTTCTGTCTCTGTCTTTTTTTTTCCTTGCTCCACGCAAAATGAAGCCATCCCAAAGCAAAATTATCTGAGGTATATTGAAGTCAATAGTGTTTTACAGTAACTTAGCCTACGCATAGCACCAGTGAAGTTGTTTATCTGCTTCCGACGAAACTGTATGTTTCCCGTACCATAAATAACCGTCAATTAAGCTCATGCAAATGTTACTTTTGACTTTTTTCGCACGTACAGTAAAGTTGTATACGCATTCTGTGATTTTCTAATCGTGCACTTTTTTCCAGTTTACAATAAGAACATCAAATGTTGAAGATCTTAAATGCAAGCAACAGTCTCGGAATAAGTTATTGCCTGATAGATATTATTACCATGGTTAATACCAAAATTGATTTCAGCTTTCTTTCTAGTGGTGATTCGGGTGCCTCAGTAGTGAAATAACCACATTTTCAAACTCGTCATACAAATGTTTAATAAAAAGAAAAAAAAGGCTACACCAGCATCTGCAAAAGCTATCTATGCGCGGTAGCACTTTTGCTGAGACTATACAATGCATTTCAATAAAGCTGTCTTGTGCAAAACCGTGTCAATCTTAATGTTGGTCTGACACACCAGTGTTGCAAAGGTGAGTGAGGAGTTAACCTTTAGTAATGCCTTTGTAAGATACTGCCTGCAAATGTGTGCTTCGAAACATTATACTCGCCATTAGCACACAAGGAATCTCATTGTGCGCCCTCCCATCACCGTGTCGCGCTGTCGTTTGCTTCCACGCGTCGTGACTTTGAAAAGCGCTTCGACCCAAGCCGCCTGCACTCGTTTCGCGAGGTCGACAGCCTTTTCAAGTTCCAGGAATGGCCGGCGCATGTCGCAATAGCGGCCAACATGACGAGCAGCTCAAGAGGGAGAGAGAGGTTCCGTCTATAAAGAGGGAGGCCCAGTGGACCAGCCTGCGCGAGATCCACATTCCTCCTTGCGCGCATTTCGACTCGAGGAGGAAACGCTATCACTTTCTGCTCTTGACAGAGATTTGTGGCGACCATCCGTGCTGCATGTGAACGTATATCGTGTCTTCACTGGAGAAGTCCGATTGGCAATCTCTATCAGCGTGGTGATATCTTCATCGCACCCGCTTAGTGTAGCGCGGCACTGGAATAGCTGAGCCTTAGTATATACATGCCGACGTTCGTTCGCTTGTAAGCGTGATAAAGTCGACCACTATTCAAGCAGTTTGAAGCGATACCCTTGGGACGGTGTCTTCTTCTCTGGTCTCTATAATGAGGTGGAAACGAGAATAGAAGAGGCCCAGTGGCAGTGTTTACCTCGTTGGTTATTAGTGCGAAAGCATTATATGTCCCATGAGGCAGAAAAATCCGGCGTTATCCGCAGCGAGTGGTAAGAAAAGTTATCACTCACGTTATCAGCGTCTTGTAGGACGTCAGAATTAAAGTTAGAACAAGTTAGAGCAAGACGACTTAAGGAGGAGTAAAGGGGATTCAAGTAAAGTGAATGAACGTGTATTAAAGTGGAATGAATGAATTTTGAGTTTTTAGGAGCCAGAGCCACGATTTGATTCCGAGGCACACCATAGCGATGAACCCCGGATTAATTTTAACCCCCAGTGGATCTTTAATATGCACCCAATGCACAGGACACGGGCGCATTTGCATTTCGCCTCCATCGAAATGCGACCGCCGTGGCTGAGATTTCATCCCGCAACCTCGTGCTTAACAGCGCAACACCATATCCGCTAAGTCACGGTGGCGGGTCGGATTAAAGTGGATTAAGGATGGTACAAATTAGGTCAAGGTGGAAAATGGTAGAATAATTAAGGATGGCAAAAATTAGAGCAAGGTGGATTAAATTAGAGTTGTGAAGGACATGTGACAATGTATGACGTCACGTATCATGGGCGTAACCAATTAATTAGATAAGTCATTATGCTTTCGCATTCAAATCATGTAGGGCACTTAAGTGACTGTAAATATTCTTTAGGTGATGCTGTCCTATATTTGTAACTGTCTGCAAGTGAATACTTGTCAAGGGAAAGAAATTGTGCCCATTGCCGTCACTGCCAACAGCATTGCATGTGGAGCGCGTATGGGTTTGAAGGGACTATAATTATGTATTAAGGAGATTCTAGGTGTAGACACTGACCGGAAGTATACCGTTATATAGAACAGCCTGCTCTCAGCAACTCATACTATCCAACAAACTCTTATAATTCATGTAGTACTAGAGTCTATACTCAATTTGCAGGGCAGCTAACATGCACGAAACCGGTGAACTACCAAGGACACACTCTTTTAATGCGAAAGTATTACGTGCCCCCTTACGCGAAAATGCGTCGTCGTCGGCGACGCCACCGAGCGATAGTACCAAAAATGGCCGACAGCGCAAAGAGTAAAGACACGTCAAAAATGCTCGGATTGGCATCAAATTTCTCAGGAAGGTTCCTGTAAATAAATTAAGTCAGTGGCTTTGAAAAGTAAATTTGGCAAATTTCGGTCTGGGTGAGAATCGAGCCGGAGCCTCCAGGTTGCGAGACGAGCCACCACCCGCTGTATATAGATGGCACAATTAAGGCCGGTGCACTTCGATCCGTGACGTCATGCTACCTTCACCGACAATCTAATGGGGATGCTCCAGACTAAGCCGCGGGGATCTTGACGTCGCCGCTTTCGTGACGCCGGGCTTGTCAGCGGAAATTTCGGTCCAAGTAGCATGACGTCATAAAGCAGACTGCACAGGCCTGCTATCAATAGAAGCTGCTGAACGAGCGCGCTTCCCCGACGCCACGGTAGCTCCACGGCTCTGGTTGACTAAAGGTGTGGCCTAGTGCGTGCGTCATTGAGCACGTGACGGCGCAGCCAATAGAAATGAGGTGGCGCCACGTCATGACTGTATAGAAAGGGTGTATAAAAGAAAAGCATTAATGTCCACTTGAACACTGCTGAGTCCTTCGAGTTATGAACTCATCGCGGGTAAACGAGCACGTCGAGACGCTTGGCACGTTTTGATTTGGCCTCATCGAGGCGCAGTGAGAAAGCAGGCGAGAGCTAGCGCGGACAAGGAACGCGCGGAAAAAAAAAATGTTTCACCAAAGCGACTATAATGCTTTCGCATTCCGACACGCAAGCAGTCTTATGTGTCTCTACCGAAATCTTCTTTTTATTTTCTCGCCCAGTTATGTCAGGAGAGTTCGGAAATAGCGAGACGCGTACGCCTTGAGAACAGGGGGCCACCCGCATCCACAGACAAGCGCCCCGCATGCACATCGGAGGCTGATCTTCGAGCGATGCTGGCTCTCGCAGCGCGCACACACTCTTTGCAGGCGTACGGCAGCAACGACCGACTGGGGTTCCCGCCACTCACGCTTACGTATTCTGTCCGCGGTGCGTTCCTGCGACGAAATGTCTCAATCAAACTCGTTCTCCCGTTTGTGCCGTGAGAGGGGCGGGTGCCTCTCACGACCGGTCGTATAGCTGCCGGGCCCGCGGGTGATTTCCAGAGGCTTACAGAGTCACTGTGCTTAGAGTATCCCCACGTGGGAATGTTCACGTTTCGGTCGTAAGCGCCGTGCGTCGATGACGTCATGTCCGAATTCCGTGTAAGTTCCTTTTCCGACCGCTGACGTCACACTGGAAGCTATAAACACGTGAGTGCAAAACTGGTCGAGCCGCCGGGCTTTTCCCCTGGCTTAATGTAGCTGTAGCTTCGTTGTCATCGGTGGTTAACATAATGCTATCTTTACCTCTTTGGGTGCCTCAGCAGTAGTGGATGAAGAGTGGGGTAAACATGGCGACGTCATGTGGGACTTAGGGCGCAGAAGGCTGATGTACTTACTTTTCCATTTCGTTAAATCGCAGCGCGCAGTGTTATAGAGGAGGGCATGGGAGTGTCAGAGCGCCTAACGCCACCATAAAGTATTATTTTCAGTAAAAATAAGGAGGTAGGAAAAGTAATAGCAGGCTCTCTCTGCGAATCTGCCGGACATAATCAGCAAGGGCCGGTGTGTCTGTCGTAGCGACATCTACCGTGGCACGCATGCGCTACAAGGAGTAGGTAATGTTCGGGTGCTTTGAAGGCATTGGACGCAAGAGCGTGGCACTCGTACGTCAGATTTGGTTAGCCAATGTGGTCTCCTGTCGCACGTCATCTCCTGTCGCACTCTGTCGCACTCGCACTCGTGCTTAGGGCCTAAAGCAAGGGTTCTTCTATGGTTGTCACTTACTATGGCGTCTCCAAGAACCAGTACATTATTTGACGGTGAAATATTAGAAAGGTGTCTCCTCTTACTTTGTTGAAGCTCCGGAAGTTTCATCCTCCCTTGCTTTAGGCCCTAAGCACTGTTTTAAGCCAAACATAAAACCCGTTGAAGTTTTAAGCTTACCGCGCTGCATAACTAGGTTCGTTCCGGAAGAAGAACGCTCACGCTGTATTTCGGATTGCATTGCTAGCCTTAAACAATCTAATTCCCATTTTAAGACGCCTGACCCTGTCCGACCGTTAGTTGATTACCTTGTGGAGCATAAACTTAGACCTGTAATATCTGACAAGGAAGGTTATTTCGTAATTATGCCAGATGACGTGTTTTCAGAAAAAGCGATTTCAGCCATAGAAAAGAATTTGCAACCAGTCAAACTCAAGCCTTCGGTAGTTAAGCAACGTGCGGTTGACCTCTTGTCAAGACATAATCTTGATAGGCTTGTTTGTAATGTCAAGAAAGCTAAATGCCTCACATTAGAACTGTTTTTCTCGGCCAAGACCCATAAACAAGAAATTCCTTTTCGTGCTATAGTGTCAGAGAAAGGGACGTGGCAGGTCTGTGTCGCTAGTTACCTACAGAACTGCCTAGCTTCGCTAATTTTTTCAGATCCCTTTTGCCTACGTAATTCTCAGGCGCTAGTTCACTATTTAAGAGAGGAGAATCCGGGTGATTGTACAGCTTTTAGTATGGATATCGAAGACCTGTATTATTCCTTGCCGCATGACGGGTTGCTAAATTCCGTAAATGAGTGCATTAAAGAACAAGTGCAAGAGTCGGCTTTTATTGACAGATGCGGTGTTTCCACGGGAGCTTTTCTAGAAATTCTTTCAATGTACTTGAAGTCGACGCTGATTGGGTGGAGAGATGGCGTTTTTCTGCAGAAATCAGGCATTTTCATTGGCTCAAAGGTTGCCCCTATTCTTAGCAACATTTACCTGAGTAAGGTTGACAACTGCTTAGAGAAAGCCTTAGGTGATAGCGTTATCAAGATATTTCGTTACGTTGATGATTACCTGATTTTCTGCAATAGGGAAGAATTAGACTCGGCTGCTACCTCAGTAAGTGAGCAATTTAAACTTTATGGGGGAGGATTAAAGTTTACCAAGGAATTACCTCAGCGACGCGTAATTCAGTTTCTTGAAATTTCCTTGATCTTCGAACAAAATCATGTTTGTTGGCAGTACTCCCCAATATCTTCGAAGCCGTTGCTAAACTTTCAATCCAAGCATTCTAAATTAGTAAAAAACGGAATCGCCATGTCGTGCCTTAAGTCATCCCTCACAAGATCCTGCATGCACAAAATGAGCGCCAGTTTTAATGCGCAGGTCCGGCGCCTATTAGAAGCAGGTTATCCTAATGTAGCGGTGGCCACTGTAGCTGAGCGCCTAAAGAAGTCGGTTTCCAGGGGGACGGACGTAATCACAGAAAGCAGTAATCGCAAAAAAAGAGTAGTGGCTATTCCGTATATTCATTCAGTGTCGCACAGGCTTAAAAAAGTTGCTAGTAGATATGATGTTAATGTTGCTTTCACTGCTCCCAATAAGCTAGGTAAGATATGCGCTGCCGTACAGAATAAAAAGGAGCGGGTTAAAGGCAAAAAAGGAACAGATATTTGTCCAGTGAAGCACAATAAGAACAACAGTTTTACAGAATGTCGTATGGGTGTGGTATATCAAATTCCCCTTAGCTGTGGCCAGTTCTACGTAGGGCAAACGGGACGGTGTATCAATCAGAGGCTAATGGAGCATAAAAGGTCGTTAACCGGTGGATCGCCTTCTAATCTTTCGCTACATTGCCGAGATTGTAACTGCAAGCCAAAGTTATATGAATGCGCGATACTGTACAGGCATAAGAATGAAGATACGCGTCTTATGGTAGAGGCATGGCATATCTATAATGGTGGAAGTGCGTGCGTGAGTCAGCCTTCGATTACTTTACATAAGGAAGAGATTAAGTGTCTTAACAGTTATCTCTCACGTAGACCAGCACGTGTACCCGATTGACACGTGGTGTTACCATTCCTGAGCATGCGCAGATGAGTTTTGTGTCTTCTTTCATTTTTCGCCTCAGTGCTCCCTTCAGTTGATAGTCGGCGTTCGTGTTGTCCACTTCTCTACTCTTGTGTCCTGTCTGCACGCCTCACTTCTAGTTTGCATAATGAACGAATTCTTGTATAGGCGACCTAAAAGTGAGCCATTCTTTTTGAATGACGAGAAATTATTGAGCAGGAATTATCTGACTTGTGCATTCACTCAGAAACTGGCGCCATTGTGCAATAACCGCAGCTGTTCTGCAGTAGAATCATTCGCGACATTTCTCTCATCCATCATTCTGTGTGCCTCGAGACATCAATAAGTGTTTTTGATCCCTTATACGTTCTAATGAAATGAAAATTGGACAACTTTGAATAGTAAATACTTAAATCGAATACGAATCGAATAGCATGCAATAACATATTCGCATTAAAGATTTCGAAAATTCGCATAACTCTACCAAATACATAATTCTTGCCCTAACCCGCTTGTGCCATAGCTAGTCCAAACATCTGGCAGATGTTGAATAAAGCTGAGTTGAATTGAATTGAATTAAGACGGCGACAACAACTGCAACGAAGCACTGTTGAACTCATTTGATGTATACTCACACCACTACCTGCAGGTACAGTCGCCGTCCGACTTAACCGAATAATAAATACATATGCCTGGAGGCCTAAATTTAACAAACGTAGGATGTCAAGAGCAAACGTCTAAGACTTTGCAAAGAAGACGCATTAAATTATAGCACCGGTCCCGGCCTTCAAGTCGCCCAAACCAGAAATATGACAAAAATGCATACAGTGTCTACATATGTGCATCGTGCATTCATGCAGTGCTATTTGCACCTGGAAAAACTCACATGTATTTCTTATCCTAGTATTTATCCGCAGTAGCAGTGACTTCCAAAAGCTCTTGAAGAGCAGCCAGCGAACACGCTTTTGATGAATAGTTGTAAGCCATGGTTCGAGTGGCTTCAATAGGCTCATCGGTCTTCGATTAAGCCTCGTGGGAGACACCAGTTGGATTCTTGGCTCGAAGTATCTGTGTAACTATAAATGTAGATGTTTCAGGTCTTGTACTACGCTGCAGCATTCGCAGTGAGGGTTTGAAAGCACAACCAATGCGATGTAGAACCTTTTTTTGTGTGCCCGGTACCCAATAGGTGGGCGGTTGATAACTGTTTCAAGACGCCTGTTGAGCTGTGCCCCTATATTAAATTCGATGAATTGGTCAGTACTACAAAGATCTGAAGACCTTACAGTTCCATTGAACCAAGTCTTTATTAACTGTTGCAGGCAAATGCGTTCGTGAACCGGGAGCGCTCGACGGGCTCACAGCACCCACGGTCGTCGTCATTGTGGTGGAATCGTGCATATCATCATCATCATCATCATCATCATCATCATCATCATCATCATTCTGGTCACGCCCACTGCAGGGCAAACGTCTCTCCCATACTTCTCCAACTACCCCGGTCATGTACTAATTGTGACCATGTTGTCCCTGCAAACTTATTGATCTCATCCGCCAACCTAACTTTCTGCCGCCACCTGCTACGCTTCCCTTCCCTTGCAATCCAGTCCGTAACCCTTAATGACCATCGGTTTTCTTCCCTCCTCATTACATGTCCTGCCCATGCCCATTTCCTTTTCTTGATTTCAACAAAGATGTCATTAACTCGCGTTTGTTCCCTCACCCAATCTGCTCTTTTCTTATCCCTTAACGTTACACCCATCATTCTTCTTTGCGTAGCTCGTTGCGTCGTCCTCAATTTAAGTACAACCCTTTTCGTAAGCCTCCGGGTTTCTGCCCCGTACGTGAGTACTCGTAAGACACAGCTGTTATAAACTTTTCTCTTGAGGGATAATGGCAACCTGCTGTTCATGATCTGAGAACGCCTGCCAAACACACCCCAGCCCATTCTTATTCTTCTGATTATTTCAGTCTCATGATCCGGATCCGCAGTCACTACCTATCCTACGTAGATGTATTCCCTTGCCACTTACAGTGCCTCACTACCGCGTAAACTGCTGTTCTCTTCCGATACTGGTAAACATTACTTTAATTTTCTGCAGATTAATTTTTAGACCCATCTTTCTTCTTTGCCTCTCCAGGTCAGTGAGCATGCATTGCAATTGGTCCCCTGAGTTACTAAGCAAGGCAATATCCTCAGCGAATCGCAAGTTACTAAGATATTCTCCATTAACTTTTATCCCCAATTCTTCCCAATCCAGGTCTCTGAATAACTCCTGTAACCACGCGTGTATCTATCTGCCTATTGGCGGCGAGGAGTTACGGAGTCGCCATCTATCGGAAGCGCCTCGCTGGCGTAGTATGAGGGATCACGTGGCGCGCTCCTCATAGGTTTTGCTCTCAGCGCTCACTGAAAACATCACGCGCGAGTTCTCCCGGATAGTTCTGTAAGTACTTTTGAAACGAGAGATGTTTTTTTACTGTCTAAATAATGACCTTGGGCAAACTGAAAGCACAGAATCGTTTACAGACGCTATGTCTCTTTACCGAATACGTACAGTGAACGCCACTGCGCGTGGTCGCCGCGATGGAGTCTCCCGAACCGGCTTCTTGCGTGAAAGGTAGGCAAACGCTGAGAGCAGAGTATGTGAAATATGTCCTTATAGTGTTTGTATAACTAAATGGAGCAGGCACGTACCCAGGATTTTTTTTCGGGGGGGGCCCACCACCCCCATCATCATCATAATCATCATCATCATCATCATCCTGTTTTATGTCCACTGCAGGACGAAGGCCTCTCCCTGCGATCTAAAACCCGAGTGCATAACCCGAGTGCATAAAAACTGCGTAAAAACCCGAGTGCGGAGCAATGGGAGGGCCTGCTCACCAGCAGCGAGCTCACCGCCCAAAGGGCGATCGTGCAGCACGCGTGCGAAGTGGCCAGGCTCAGTGGAGCCCTGGAATAGGGGCACACCCGTGCTGAGAAGCCAGGCAGCAAGCGCAAGGCGGCTCACCGCTAAACCCCTTCATAGAACCAATAAAGTTTCTCTCTCTCTCTCTCTCTCTCCCTGCGATCTCCAATTACCCCTGTCCTGCGCCAACCGATTCCAACTAGAGCCCACGAATTTCCTAATTTCATCGCTCCACCTAGTGTTTTGTCGTCCTCGATTGCGTTTCCCTTCTCTTGGTACCCATTCTGTAACCATAATGGTCCAACGGTTATCTAGCCGGCGCATTACATGACCTGCCGAGCTACATTTTTTTCTCTTGATGTCAATTAGAATATCGTCTATACCAGTTCGCTCTATGATCCAAACCACTCTCTTTCTCTCTTAACGTTATGCCTAGCTAGCAATCTTCGTTCTGTCGCTCTATGCGTGGTCCTTAACTTGCTCTCAAGTTTCTGCCCCATATGCACTGGCAAAATGCACTGGGAAACGCACTGGCAAATGCATTGGCACTGGACATATTGTACTGGCAAAATGCACTGATTTCACACCTTACTTTTGAATAATAATGATAAGCTTCCAGTCAGGAGCTCGCAATGTCTGCCGTATGCGATCCAACCTATTTTTATTCTTCTGTGAATTTCCTTCTCATGATCAGCGTTCCCTCTGATTAATTGACTTAGGTAAACGTACTCCTTCACAGTCTCTAGTGGCCGACTGGCCATCCTGATCTCTTGTTCCTTTGCCCGGCCATTTATTATTATCTTCATCTTCTGCATAATAGTATTCAACCCCACTCTTACACTCTCTCTGTTAAGGTCTCCAATCATTTGTTGTAACTCATCTGCATTGTTGTTGAATAGAACAATGTCATCGGCAAACCGAAGGTTGCTGAGATATTTGCCGTCGATCTTTACTCCTAAGCCTTCCCAGTTTAATAGCTTGAATTCTTCTAAGCACGCAGAAAATAGCTTTGGAGAAATTGTGTCTCCCTGTCTGGCCCCTTTCTCTATAGGTATCTCCCTGCTTTTCTTGTGTAGAATTAAGGTAGCTGTAGAACCTCTGTAGATATTCTAACGCGAAAGACGAGTCAGTAAGACGAGAAAGTATTTACAGATTACATTTACAACAACGGTTGCAGCGCTGACCGGTTAGATTCACAGCGCGAGCCCAGTTCGTTCTTCCTCCTCTTTTCTGGAGTGATGGCGCCTACGCGCCTCGTTCAAACAAACAAATACCTCACGCATGTAGCAACATTTTCCAGGCGTTTTACGTAAGCGTTCTGTACTCCTTGATTACGTAGTGCCTCTACGATTGCTGGCATCTCTTCTGAATCAAATGCCTTTTCGTAATCTATATAGGCCACATAGAGAGGCTTATTGTACTGTGCAGATTTCGCGATAACCTGGTTGATGACATGGATGTGATCCATTGTAAAGTATCTCTTCCTGAAGCCAGCCTGTTCCCTTGGTTGACAAAATCCAGTGTTAACCTTATTCTATTGGAGAATATTTTGGTAAATATTTTATATAATACTGGGAGCAAGCTAATGGTCCCATAATTGTTCAATTCTTTAACGTCTCCTTTTTTGTGGACTAGTATAATGTCTGCATTCTTCCAGTTTTCTGGGACCCTTGCAGTCGATAGACACTTCGTATAAAGAGCCGCCAGTTTTCCAAGCAATATGTCTCCTCCATCTTTGATTAAATCGACTGTTATTCCCCCTTATCCTCCCGCTCTTCATCGTTTCATGTCTTACAGGGCCCTTCTGACCTCATCGCTCGTTATAGGATAGTTTCTGTATCCTGTTCATTACTGTTTCTAAGTGAACTATCGTGACTCCTCTGGGTACTGTTTACAGGTCAGCTTAGAATTTTTCCGCTGTTTTTACTATATCTTCGAGATTGCTGATGATATTATCCTTCTTATCTTTTAGTGCATACATCATGGCTTGTCCTATGGCAGGTTTCTTTTTTAGTGATTTCAGGCTGCGTTCATTTTTTACGGCTTTTTCAGTCTTTCTTAAGGTATTGTTTCGAATATCAGTTATTTTCGCCTTGTTGATCAGTTTTGACAGTTCCGCGAATTGCGTAACGCTGTGCGGCCGCCAGTCCCATACAACCGCGTAGAGCGCAGGACTCTGCGATTCTAGACGTACTGCGCTCACCGCGAAAGGTTAGAAAAACACCCATATAAGCGCAGCAGAGAAGTGGCTACGTGAGGCGGTTCGACCGATAACTGTAGAAGCGTCATTCAAAACAAGTAATTGTTCTCCACTTTCGGCGGCGTTTTCTCTACTTCCCTTTTAAATAAAAAGATGTTGATCCATAAATATTCTCATAAACAACGGTTAACTTTTTTATTATTCGCTTTTGCTTGCAGTTCGGTAGTTGCCTTGGCTCTCTCCCTTAGTAGATCGCTTAATTTCTCAACTCCTTGCAATTTTTGTTTCCAGTTGCCAATTCTGCACGAAAAATGCTATACAGTTAAGGAAAAACAGACGAGGCAATGGGCGACAGTCATCTTGCTTATGGGCTTAAGGGTTATTGCAGGGTTTCATGATGGACGCTCTTTCACATAATTTTATTTCCCACCTTATATAACCCATATCACGTGTATATGGTTCCAGGCATCTGCCAGCGTCGCAGCGAGCCGTAACTCAAGGAAACAATGAAGCAAAGGGATAAGTTAAACGCAATTGGTGTTTTCTCCGGCCGCAACTCGTTCCATGAGAGTACAGACCAGCTGAGTAACAGCCGCATCCCTCTCCTGGTCCCAGGATCAGCCTAAACAAAGAAGGTTGAACTAACAAAAGCAACAGCTATGCGCGTGACGGTTGAATAGATGGTGACAACTGAACGCATCTCGAGCTAATCGCGCGGGTGCGGAATCTACGAGAAAACTGTCCTTCACATTACAAGAGATGCCGATAACTACCGCCATATAAAAGGAATGAAAAAGGCAGCGTAATGCTGACCGATGAACAGCTGCGAAGTCTCAACATTGATCTGGCGGCGCTTTAGGAATGTGTGAGGAATGGTGGCGTGGGTGGGGAGGGGGGGGGGGGTATGCCACTTGATTTCGGGGGGGGGGCCCGGGCCCCCCCGGGCCCCCCTCTGGGTACGTGCCTGAAATGGAGCCTAATAGAATGAAGCCTCAATGCAGCGATCGCACATATTCGCAGCGACCGACTGCACGTCTGCATGCTTGTCCGCGTACTGGTTCGCTTTCACCGCGTGCGCGTTTTCGTGCCGTGCCATGAGCTTTAGGCCACAGAATATGAGCATTTGACAGTATACAAGCAACCATTGCTGCGTGGGCGCTATCAGAGCTATTCAAAAATAATTTCATTGTAGAGGCTTCGACGCCTACGGGGACTGTGATGTGCCGTCGCGACGATTCAATGTTTTTTTCTTCTAAATTCTTGAACGTTTCAATATTACTTCTCGAGTTGCGCCGCACTGTATGTTTATCGGCGTTCTCAGCGTGTGATTTCCCGCTGCTTCTTTTTTGGTAATCCAGTGCATTAATCCATAACACAAACATGACCATATGCCGTGCTTTTTTTTTAATGTGCTTCTTAACACTCCCTTTCCACTCCAGTGAACTTGCCTGTATCTATAGCATCGACAAGTTCATAGACCAAACCGTCATGACATTAGTCGGGCAGCGGACTCGGGCGAGGGTCTCAGTGCGCGTTTTCCGAACATCGCATACCCGGCGGCGTAGCAGAAATCTTTCTCGCGTCTGTGCTTGCTGCATATATACCCGAGTTGTAGCCGATGTCGGTTTGCCGGTTTTATGTTTCGCGAGCAAAGCTTCAAGCAGCTTCTTGTCCTGCGGCTACGTGTGAATAAGGCTGACACCGGGCTCCGTTTCGTAAGTCCGGCACTGCGGCACCGAGCAGTAGCCTACCATGTTGCGCGCCTTCAAAGGCAGCCACTACCTATTGAAGTGCTTTAAAGCGTTGTAAAGGAGACACTCGAAGCGGGAAAATCTCGCCACTAAATGAGGACCGCAGCGTACGGGGCAATTTAAACTCTCGTTTTCAGCTCGCTTCGGCGCTCCCGAAGCAGCCGACGCGGCCGCTATGTCCACGTGATCCCTCCTAGCACGTCACGCCGACGGTGGCGCCAGCTTTTCCAGTGGTGGAGTTCGAGGCCAATAAAGCGCTCTCTATTGTTTACCGAGGCCTTCATCATTTGCGGGGAACGAGTTCTGTTCCGCTTAGCTCTGATCTCTGCATTCGCTGCTCGTAGGGAACATGCGGCCTATCCACAAATTTTGCGCTCAAGTAAGGAGCGCCCATCCTCGCGCGCGCAACTCAATACGACGTGTCCAAGGTCCGACGAAGACGCTGTCGTTTTCGCCCTTTACGCACTTTCGCACCGCCGTTGGAGTGGAGGCCAAGGCGCGAAGAAACAAACTGTCAAGTCCGTTTTCTTTGCCGAGTGTGTATGACCACGCGTAACTGTCTGGAAAGAAGAAAAGCCGCGATATTTATGGGAACCGGCTGCGCGCCGCACGCATGGACGCGCGGCGAAGTGTGGAGAGAGGAATCGCGTGACGCGAATAATCGCGCACGGCCGCGTAGAGCTGGTCACGGATCGTGCGCCTGGCGGCTGCCCAAGGACGACAGACCGCACGGCAGCTGTGCACGGTGCCAGCAATTGCTACCGCGTATGTAGGGCCATCTTCTGACAGGAGGCCGGAGGGAGTGAGGCACGAACCGAGACAGCGGACCGAGCGCTAAGCAGGATTGTGTATACATTCCGTAACAAATGAAACCTGTGCGATACAGGCGTGCGGTGTTTTACATATATGCGCCCCGTGTGGAGGCGGGCTGAGAAAATTCGCTCCTATAAATGGCCGATAGATATCTTTGGCACGCCGTACCCGCCGCGGTGGCACGGCGACTATATATATATATATACATACACACACACATATATATATATATATATATATATATATATATATATATATATATATATATATATATATATATGTATGTGTGTGTGTGTGTGTTACGTTTAGTTAAGGTTTACTTAGATAATTAAGTTTCAGGACTAATATCACTCACAACTTATTTTTTCGCCGCAAATGCACCTTATATAGCGCGGACTTCTAACGGAATATTGGAATGGGTACAACGGGGGAAAAGAATAACTGGAATGACGCAGGCGAAGTCACTATGTATTCAATATTGTTCTCAATTTCCGTGCTCCGAAAGCTTTAACGGTTGGATGTGCACCTGATAACAAGAGTTTTCGGAGTGCGGATGTTGCGAAAGGCTTTAAAATTTTCTCACGGCTTCGCTATCGAAATTGGGAAACTCCGAACGCGCATTCAGGGAAAGTACACACGTACTGCACCTTTAAATTCTGAGCAGGCTGCGACAATCTTTTCTTTTTTCGTCGATCCCTTGCTCCTTAAGATTTCGCGATAAGTGGTACGTGTACCTCTGGTAATTTTCCATTGCTTCATTGCTTTGCTCGTTTCGAAAAAAATATCAAGAGCATCTTTATGGACCTGGAATTTCACAGGTCCTTACACAGTGTTATTATTAACGTTACAGTCACGTCCTCTATCGAAAATACACCAGGGTTCCTCTCTACAGCAGCCGAATCGTCGGTAGCTAAATTTTCGCCCTTACTTCTTTGCCTTCGGTTATCTTACTACAAGTTCATGCATAATATATTTTTTTATTTGGTTAAGGAGAGGTTGGTGCCTTTAGTGGCCCCGCGGGTACTCCTATTCGACGGCAAGCAAAACTAAAAGCACTAAAGCATTGAGACAGTCAGATATAATAAACATTTGCGAAGTTCCTCACAAGAGTAAAATAAGTGACAGAAAAAAGTAAAAGAACACAAGGAGACACACAGTTTCGTAAACAAGAGAGTTCGAAAACACGCACATTTTTTGCAGGTTAGGCAGCTGTCGAATCTACACATATCTGCATAAGAAGGCACAAACAACACGAAACAATATCAGTCGTGCGTTAAATATATACAGACTGGGCTACCCGTATACGATCGATGGTATTAAAAAAAAATAAGAGTGGCGTCATTCTCGAACATTTAGTATGAGTCTAATATTTTTTGCACATTTCACGAGGATTTCTTCTTATTCGTACGAAACTGGTAAGAAAGAAATGTTTTATAATGTTTTCTTATGTCTTATTCTGTTCTGTTCGATAGGGAGTCTACTAGAACACGTAAGCGATGCGTTGCAATTACTGGTTACCGAGAACTTAGGTAGTTACTGGCCGAACGTGAGTTAGAGATGGAGGGTGAATTTAATGAAAGCCGGACTAAGCTTGTTGCTGAAGCCTTGGTATGTCATTCCCGAAATGCAAGGTGGAATATGACGTGGCATAGGCCGTGACCTTGTACCCACGAAAAAGACTCACATGCATGGAAATGGACTTGCTATTTGAAGGGCCTTGTAAAGTCGCACAGCATGTTGCAAAGACCAGCAGCGTTTCGTACCGCGTGAGGCGCATTCAGAAAATACAGCTCTCGTCATTTTTTTCTTTTTTTTTGTTAGAAGCAATTTTTTTATTCTTTGTGAGAAGTAGCACTCTTCCTCCTTTTTAGGTAGATTTCCGTGGGAGGCAGGAATTATTTCCAACGTGGGGCTGGTCATGTAGGATTTATTCTAAGCATACGTGACCTCACCGCTGCTCATCTTCAATTTCACATTTACTATATGTGCCCATAAGTGGTTAATTAGACAGGTAATTTGTGGATCCTCATATTAAGCTATCTGACCCGCCGTGGTGGCTTAGCGGCTTCTGCGCTGCGCGGCTAAGTCCTGTGCAACACGGTATCAAATCCCGGCCGCGGCTGCTGTTTTTCAAGGGGGGTGATATGCAAAAACGCCCATGTCCCGTTTATTTATTTATTGAATACTGCGGACACGTGGTCAAAGCAGGGAGGGCGACATATGGTGCATACAAAGAAAATCAGATTGACAAAACAAACAGAACAATGAAAAACAAGATTAGGAAGTAGATTCAATTTATACAATTCAATTCGCTTACAGTTCGAGGGAAAAAAGAAAACTTATATGTGTTTGTTCTTGCAAAGTAAGGGGTTAATGCATCATGTCTGCGGTGGCGTGTAGTTCTGGTCGATAACTTTTTTGATAACTGGTTCTGGGTGCTCGCTTAAAAAGAGAAAAGAAAGACAGTTCACGAAAGTTAATGTCGAGTCCGGGCCCACTAGGACGTGCCTCATGACCATATTTTTGTCTTGGCACGTAAAATCCCCAGAAGGTTGAAGGTAAGCTAGGTGAACATTGGGATTTCTCCTGCAGCTAATTCCTGTCTCCGGCGGAAACCTGCCTGAAAAGGAGAAACGCTATCTCGCCACAGGGGATTACAAAAAAAAAAAAAGATTGAATTGGCTGAAGCCCCCAATTAATAACTGTTGTTGTTGTAGTGGAGTTTATTTAAGGCAATTAGAGTACGTTGTCTTGGAGTACATGACTAAAGGCCGCAACAAGTGCCCGAGAGGCCCAGCATATTCCAGTACCTAGTATATTATTCCAGTATCCTAGTAGTAGTTAAATCGCGTCTGCTTAGAATAAACCCCACATGGATAGCACCACTTTCTGGATGACCGTCCTAAAACCGTGCCGTGAAATACACTGACACCCTGGTTAGCAGTTTCCCAAAATCGTACCCTTCCATGACAGTTCGTGACGATCACTAGTTAGAATGCCAACGTACTTATTTTGCCTATTTTGTGAAACGATAAATAGGAAGTGGTGCTAGTAAAATTTCTGCCAAGCGGACACACCTTCACCATACTGTCCGGCCTCAATTAATCAATTGCAACATGTGCCCTAATCTGCATAATTAAGCAGTTAATTAGTGAATATATGTTATATATCTGGATATTATCTATCTGGATATTATCTATCTGGAATTATCTATCTGGACATTTCGATGTGCCGTGCACGTCCGCCTCTTCATGTAATCAACCTAAATCAGATTAGTTGCTCTATATGCTCCATGGAATATAATTATTATATTCTGATCGAACTGAAAAAAAAAGCTTGGTATATAAAATCAACGGGGTCCCGCCTAACACAAAACAAAAATAAAAAAGGTTTGATTCCTCTTTCAGTGTAACTGGTCGTATCTTCGAAAATAAGACGTGTTTCTAAAGAGCAGTGGCAGCTTTGTCGCACATTAACATATAGAAGTCCGTAAGTGAGCCGAGTAATTTATCAAGAACGGTTTCGCCCGAAGGGTGAATCAATGATCCCGCAATAGAGCAGGCATGCGAGACCTGCGCTGCTGCGGAGCGTAAACAGCACCCGTGCAAGCTACCGGGCGTCATGCCCGACGGGACGGCGAGTGCGTGTGCGGTTAAACTGCGTGGTTGGAGCACCGCTGGCAGTCGTACTCAAAGGTGGAGCACACGCGCGAGAACGGTGGGAACCGTCATCGCGACGCCACCGAGCGATGACGGTTGTTCGGCCATCACCTTCGAAAGAGCGCCGGGAACGACGTCGCCCGCAGATGCCGACCGAGTTGGACCGCGAGACGCTTCCGAGCACTTCCATTTTTTTACTGTATAGAATACCCTTACAGAGGCGTCCAAGCTGCGGGCCTCCTTTCCATACGGAATGCAAAGACTAAGGCTATCGGCAACGGGCAGAAGACTCCTGAGCAGATACGGCGGTGAAGCTACCATAAAGGAGACACAAAGCACGGAGACGATACCGGACGAATACAGAAACACCATCAAAGTAGCACCGATACCCAGCAATATGGACCCGAACCTACACATGGCACGAAGACAAGCAAGAGCAGAGTATGTACAAAGAACACTGGCAACTAGACATGACACAGTGTACGTAGACGCCGCTACCTACACTCAGGACAAAAACCACAAGAAAAGCAAAGTCGCAACGGTGATCAACTCGGACCTAAAAGAAATCACCAGCGCATCAATTCGGAACTGTACGGTAGTTGAGGCCGAAGAGGCAGCCGTGGCTCTAGCGGCAGCGGAGGGCTACCGATCCAACAGGTCCTTAACCATACTCACAGATTCACAAGCAGCATGCCGCAACTACCTAAACGGCAGAATCAGCCACAGCGCGCTCCGCATCCTCCGCTCAAGTGGCAAAACCGTCAACAACCAGGCCAAACACACGATAGTTTGGGTGCCGGGACATACCGACATTACGGGAAATCAGGAGGCCGATAGGATAGCTCGAGGGCACGCAACAAACCGAGCATCCAACATTGCCGACCCCGCTGAGGAACCCGAGCCGGTAGCCCAAAGCTATTCAGAGATACTAAATTACTACAGAGGCATCAGACGAAAATACCCGCCCCCTCACAAACAACTAGACAGAGAAGACGCCGTAGCATGGCGACAGCTACAAACGGGAACATTCCCGTGCCTAAACATGCTAAGCAAGATCTACCCCACGCAGTACGAGAGCAAGTGCCCATGGTGTGGAGACAAACCAACCCTATACCATACCACATGGGCTTGCCAGAAAACAGAAGGGCTAGCCATAATAAAAAACCCGAGTGCGGAACAGTGGGAGAGGATGCTATCCAGCGACATCCTGAAAGTCCAACAAGGACTAGTAGGGCGTGCACGCAGGGCAGCTACCCTCAGCGGAGCCCTGGACTAGGGGAACCGACCCTGGAGAGAAGAAGATGGAAGACTCCATCTGATGCCGCAAAAATCACTGCAAAATAGAGGAAATAAACGTTTTTCATCATCATCATCATCATCATCATCATCATCATCAGTAATAAAACAAGTCATATTGTTACGGAAGGATGAGAGAAGAGAGAGGAAGAAGAAGGTCGGAGACGATGGCTGCTGCGTGTTGTTGGTGGTCAGCCATGTTAGCTATTCTGACTCATCCTGTATATATACTTCAATAAAACTTGGTTCAATAAACTTGATACTGTAAATATAGTTTTTATGTACTCGCAACATCCCCGTAACGATATCTAAATGTGTGGTCGTTGCAACAAATTAACGTTATCAAGAGCCCAATTCCTTTAATGAAGCAAACCTTTCTAACCTTTCTACGCCTACTTTCCTAACCATTATAGGCAGGTACATCGAATGGCAAAAAAACGCCATCTCGTGGATTTGTGTGATGATGATTGCGTAACGTACGTACATGGCTCAGATTTTCGCTGGAGCCAAGCAGATAAAAATTTTTTCGTGTTAAAGATTTCCTCACATCGAGAAAACACCACTGAACGGTGTTAACGTAAGGTCTCGCGCCTCCATTTAGCATTTTCCATTTGCTGTCGCTGGTTTTCGCGACTGGTCTCTAAGTGAGGCAGCGAACAGCACGGTCACTTCTGTAGCATGACGTTACAAGCCCACGCAATGCCCCGTTAGGTTGTCAAGGCCTGTCTCAGAAGCTGTTACCTTGAATTTGTAGCTGAATAACTTTCGTGCGATGGCGCAATGATCACTACCAACTCTTTCATTTTTCTCGTCATGTTGCCGTCGTGGTTTTACACCGAGTGTAAATGCCTGACACTGCTCGTTAAATTCTGGTGCCGAGAGAGCTTGATTCGTCTCTTTTCATCACCCGACGTCCAATTAGTGTGCCGGCTGCGTGCCGCATTTGACGGCGCTTTTCAGTAACTTCGCGGGTTCTTCGTCCACCTCGAAGCAAAACGCACTGCATAAGATGAGACAGGCTATATAGCGTAAGTTTGCGCGTGTCCTGAATGCTCTTCTCACTTTCCTCAGATTGAATTGAATTGAATTCTGGCATTTCACGTGCCGAGATCATGATTTGATTATGAGGCGCACCGTAGCGGGGGACTCCGGATTAATTTTGACCACCGGCGGGTGGTCTTTAACGTGCCCCCAATGCACGGGACACGGGCGTTTTTTGCGTGTCGCCCCCATCGAAATGCGGCCGCCGCGTCCGGGATTTGATCCCGCGACCTCGTACATATATATTATTTTTTTTTATTGCAGACAGTATCCGGCTCCTCACCCGAAGCTGGGCAGACCCCAGGCCTCGGTGCTGAGAATGCTGCAGACGGGCTCCTTTCCGTCTCGCTCGAGGCTGAGCCACTACACTCCAGGTGTGGATCCCCGCTGCCCAGACTGCGGCGAGGAACGGTCGACCTTGAACCACATGCTGTGGCAATGTTCTGCGTTGCGCCACTCGCCTTTAAACCGGCAAGAAGACTGGGATGAAGCCGTCAAGAGCAACGAGCTTCAAGTCCAGCTTCGGGCTGTCCAAAGGGCCTGCGACAGGGCTGAAGATCACGGTCTTCCGCCCCCGGCGCAGGTGCGGCCCGCGACTACGACAACGTAGTCCCTTAGGACCAATTAAAGTTTCTTGTCTGTCTGTCTGTCTGTCTGTCTGCGATAAAGACTTGTTCTTAAGGCATAATTCTTGGTGCGTATATGTGTATTATATGTGTGCTGTGAGGCCTGTGTTGTGTATGAATTGAAGCAGTGTTTTGTGGAATCTGTTGTCATGTATCCAGCGGTCATAGCTGGTTGTCACACTGTAGCGGAGGCCGGCTTGCAGTAGGAGACGCGAGCGTTCCGATTTTAAACCAGTGCATGTCCATATTAACGCGACAGCGTTAAGGAGCTCGTGTCGCAGAAAAGCCGGTATCGTCGGCGTCGGTGTCGGCATAGGCGGCGTTGGCCGTGAGCGATAAATCCCAGCAGGCACTTCATGTATAAAAAACAACTTGCAAGATGGGCTGGGTGGGAATCGAACCTGGGTCTCCGGAGTGTGAGACGGAGACGCTACCACTGAGCCACGAGTGTTGCCTTAGAAACAAGCAGTTTCTAAGGCTCAGGCGTACGTCGCTTGCTCAGGCGCACATTTCGTTGCCGCGCCGAACGTTGCGTTGCTCGACGCTCACCGCGTCCGATGCGGGGCGCGTAGTCGCTGCGCCGTAGCCCATTGTCTTCCACCCCTTGGCGGGTCGACGGGAATGCTGTCGCGTTCCACTCTTGAAGGCGAAGCTTAAGCGTCCTCCAATTTTTAGGTACATATATCAGCGCAACACCATTGCCGCTATGTCACCGCGGTGGGTAGTTTTTCTTCAGATTGGTCAAATTGACAACGAAGTCCAGTTTAGAGAAATGCCACACACAATTTCCGTCTTTTTTTAAAATTATTTTCTTTCTTTTTCTTGTTTCTTTGTGATCCGGATGATCGAGTTTCTCGCGGCGCGATATCCTTCAGATCGATTTACTGCCTGACTGAGACACCATGCGGGAACTGGTACCCAGGGATTCGGTGAGCAAGAACAGCCATCACCTGACTTCAGGCGAGTGAGATATTTGCCGCCAAGTCAACGGACTCTGTCGGCAGACATCACTGACAACATTGTATGAGGAGCCTGCTCTTTCAGCAAATCAATGAAAGCGCTTGCGTCACTACGGCTGTAACCCTTTCACTAAAGGGTTACTAAGAAAGTCTGACGGGTATGGGAGGTGATGGCGAAAGGAGAGGGGGGGGGTGGAGGCCGATAGAGAAATAAAGGCAGGGAAGCCGATTTCAGATGATTACGCTTCGATACGCAGCATGAATGGAAAGCATAAAGAAACTACGTGAAGACACGCCCTGACTTCGTAATCTGCTCGGCACCTCATTTCAAACTGAAATTCCTCTCTTACTAGGACAGTTGATGGCCTTACCCGTGGCCTTATCTGCGGTAAGGCTATCAGAGTGAGGCCGTATAATGCTGCTGCGACGACCCAATTACTAGCCTTACTAGCATCTGTCTATACGATATCGCAGACTGGGATAACGAACGCTGTGCACCAAACCATGACACAATATTGTGAGCAAGGTGTTCATATACGTTGCATCACGCCCCTTCTCTCTAGCGTGCGAGTTTCAGTGTCACTGCAGGTGTCTTCGCAAGAAAATGAGGGAATATTGCGGAATAAAATTTTGTAAAGCAGTTCGTAATGAAGACAAACAATGCGCAAAGGGCTGCAGAGGACGCATTGGAAGAACCAGGCCAGCTCGTTTTATTTACTGTATTTGTGCAATGCTAATAAAGGTAGGGAAAAAAAGTGGCGTTAAAGTAATCGATTACTTTTTTGTAATTGCTCAGTTACTTTCGTGGGGTGGTGATTGGTAACAGTAATCAGTTACCTTTCTTGAAAGAAGCAATTGTAATTGTAATCGGTTACTTTTTTTCTGTAACGTGTACAAGTCTAGCTCGAACTTATCTGTAACTTTTGCTGATCTGAATAGTTCGTTTACTGTTCCATGTTTTCATTCGGTCTACGTGTCACATCGTATCGTCATAAATTTGGTAATTATTGTAAATATGTATTTTCACAATGGCCAATGATCTCGCTTTGCATTTGCTCCCCAGTCTATTATTTTTATTTTGTTACTAGTTCCCTTTCTTGTTTTCATGTTTCGCCCTCGAACTGCACCAATTATACACGTGAGTAGCTTGTGAGTAGCTTGTGAGAGTCTGTGAGTAGCTTACTTAAATAATTGCTTGCGTGCGACTGTACTGAAATTACTAAAGCCGTTCGTGAAATCTGGATTCTCCGCAACAGGAGTCGTTGTGGGGAGAAGCCCAATTTAAGGAATCTCTTCGTTTTACTATCCTCTTTAGTTTTCCCATCTTTTATGGCTTGCCAAGCCGCCAATCACTGCAAGACAGCTTTTCCCTATTCCGGAAGCGTTGGCTATACCAATCCAATCTTTAAAAATTCATCTTTAGTCTTTGCTTCAGCGTTTAAAACCACATGGTCACTTTCGGTCCTACTAGCCACCGCGTAATGTCTCAAAACACAAAAACAAAAAAAAGAGAGGGAGAAGAAAGTTTGCATTATCATTTAATTTCAGATGCAAATCTTTGTCTTTTTTGTTCTTTCCTCTCTCTCTCTCTCTCTCTCTCTCTCTCTCTCTCTCTCTCTCTCTCCTTTTTTTTCCCTTCAAACCTCTCCCGGACGTTAAATGCACACTCCGAGCGTCTACATCCGCAGGCTGCATTATCTTTCTGTGCGTGTAAGACCACAAGCCATCACGCAAAAGAGGGAGCTCGCTTTTTCCCCGTTGTCGTCATCGATCTCTGCGTGTGTTAGCGCAGACCCTAACAAAGAAGGAAAGAAAGAAAGCGAGGAACGTGAAAAGATCACATGACGACTCGTGTTATCACCTCCGCGGCCCTGCACGACTGCGTTCGACGCGGGTTTTGCGTATATGCAAACGAAACCGGTGCCTGCTTACGCACGCCGGGCGTCCGCAGAGCGAGGGCGTACAACCCGCTGCAGAGGTCAGTGAAACGGGCGCGGACAGCAGCGATTGCGCACGAGCCACGCGACGCACCTTGCCCGCTTCGTGACTGCAATGCGGATCGCGAAGCGGCACCGACGACGATCGAGCTAAGTGTACGACATCGAAAGACATCAAAGCAGAAAGCTGGACTAGTCTTTTGAATAACATCGAAAGACGGCGGATTCTGCGAAACTATTCACCTTAGATTCGTTTACGCGCGTAGGATTTCCCGCAAACCATTACGAGCGCGGCAGTGTCATTATTATGTGCCGTGCAATATTGATTGCCGAAGGAAGATCGATCTCCGTCGACACCGCGTTGCAAAATCGCGCAGAGCTGCTGCCCAAGGCGACACCTTTCTGCGAAGCGCGCGGTGAGTGCAGTTTAATAACTGCGCGAACTGGTGGAGTAGAATGTGTCTCATTTTGCTGATTTTGCGTTATAGCAGTGCCCGCATGCCTCCGTTGTCACCATGCGCTTGATATGATTATTTTTGTCGTTATGGCCCTCTAAGTTAACACTACCCCCCTCCCCCCATATTTTTTTTTTCACTGT
This sequence comes from Dermacentor albipictus, assembly GCF_038994185.2. Taxonomy (NCBI): domain Eukaryota; kingdom Metazoa; phylum Arthropoda; class Arachnida; order Ixodida; family Ixodidae; genus Dermacentor; species Dermacentor albipictus. The sequence continues at coordinate 117,775,060 of NC_091824.1, forward strand.
GTTTGTAACTTTTGTTTAGATAATAAATTTGAATTGGGAACGCGCATTCGTCTGTGTGCCCTTTCATCGTCTTAT